>NC_085141.1:303638097-304260781 GCF_024139115.2 Armigeres subalbatus
GTAGTTACGTATTGCTGTCCAGCGGTCTCTGTCGCCAGCTCGAAGGCCGAAAGCCTATCGCGTTTGCGGTTCATCGCCCCAAAGCCATGGGCCGTCTATAACTCTACTCGGCGTAGCCGAGGAGAAGGTTATAACCTGGCGCTGCGCACTGAGCCGCCAACATTGCCACGTGTCGCTTAGCCTTGGGATTAGGGGTTAGAACGATGGTCCTGGTCGCAACCACTCACTCTAGCTGATGTCAGAAGGACAACAGTGCCCAGGCTGCACTACCAGCTGGCACAAAACCCTAGCTGGCGGTCGATTGTCATCGGAAGACCCGTGGAAGCGTGAGATTGGAACCTTGAGGACCAGAGCTGTGAAGGTCTGCCTTCCCAGATGTCAACTCACCATTTCACAGCCCGTGTATGTGTGCACAACATAATCTCCCATTTTCCAGGTACCTTCTTAACTCGATTTGTCTCAGTTGCATTCGACGCGGAATCTTGTCCCATTGTTTCTGCATTGAAATTGAACAGACTGACTATGGATTTCAAGTAATGCCACATTCATTTTTTTTTTACATAAGAAACATATACAAAATCCTCACTAATTTTTCAGGCACTTATTCTGGATTTGCTCAAGAAGTTGCATTCGACGCAGAACCCTGTCCCATTGTTTCGGATTGAAAATTGGCCAGATCAGACTAGGGCTCCAGTTGCTCAAAGTACTTTTTTTTTATACCAAAAGTGCGTACAAATTACTCACTCAAAAGAAACGAGAAAGGCACCATCACCGCTAGTTGGATTAATCTTTCTTTTTTTTCTTAATTATTCTTTCTTTCTTCCTCATTCTTTCTTCTTATTTTTTCCTTCTTCGCTTTTTTCTCCCTTCTACCTTCTTCCTTTTCTCTTATTCTTCATTCCTTCTTCTTTCTTCCTTCTTCTTTCTTCTTTCTTCATTCTTCCTCCTTCCCCCAGCCTTGTTTCTTCCACCTTCTTACTTTTTCCTTTCGTTTTCTTCCTTCTTCTTTTTTCCTTCCCCCTTCCTTTTTCTGTCTTCTTTTTTTCTTCTTCTTTCTTCTTTCTTGCCTCTCTCCCTCTTCCTTTCTCTCTTTCCTCTTCCTTTTTTCCTTCTTCCTCTTTTCCTTCTTCCTTCTTTCTTCTTCCTTTTTCCTTCTTACTTTTTCCTTCTTCCTTCTTCTTTCTTCTTTCTTCTTCCCTCTTCCGTCTATGTTTTTTCTTCTTCCTTATTTCATCTTCTTTCTTTTTTTCTTCCGTTTTCTTCCTTCTTCTTCTTTAATTTTTCTTCCTTCTTCTTTCTTTCTTCTTCCTTCTTACTGCTTACTTCTTCCTTCTTCCTTCTCCCTTCTTCTTCTTTCTTCCTTTCCGGAAGTTCCTTCGAAAGTGGCTCCATAAATTGTTCCAGTAATTCCTGCGAAAGTTACTCTAGAAATTCTCCGAAATTCTTCAGAGATTCCCCGACTCTCCAGGAATATCTCCGGAAGTTCCTCGAACTCCTCCAGTTCCTCAGATTCTTTGGAAGTTTCTCCAGTAATTCCTTCGGAAAATTCCTTCAGGAATTCCTAAAGAAGTTCCTTCCAGGATTTCTCCAGAAAATTCCTCAGAAGTTCTCTAGGAATTCCTCCAAGTCTTCCAGGAAATTCCTCCGAAGTTCCTCCAGGTATTTTCCGAGGTTCCTCCAGGAATTTCTCCGATTCCTCCAGGAATTTCTCCGGATTCCTCCAGGAATTCCTCAGGAAGTTTCTCCAGAATTCTTCCAGAAGTTCCTCCGGAGTTCCTCCAGGAATTCCTCCGGAAGTTCTCCAAAGTATCTCGAAGTTCTCCAGGAATTCTCTCGGAAGTTCTCCAAGTATTATTCCGGTTCTCCAGGATTCCTTTGAAGTTCCTCCAGGAATTCTCTCGAAGTTCCTCCAGGATTCCTCCGAAGTTCTTCAGAATTCCACGAGTTCCTCCAGGAATTCCACCGGAAGTTCTCCAGGAAATCCCGGAAGTCTTCCAGGAATTCCTCCAGAATCCTTCCGGAAGTTCCTCCAGGAATTCCCCCAGAAATTGCTCCATGAATTCCTTCGAAGTTCTCCAGGAATTCCTCCGGAAATTCTAATAGGAAATTCTTCGAATTCCTCCAGAATTCCTCCGAAAGTTCCTCCAGAATCTCCTGCATGAATCAACTCAAAGCAATCTTCAAATAAATTTTACCGTTGAAATTGCTTTGAGCAATTCAAGAATTGAGAAATTTCAATTTTATCTCATCCAGTGGTTTATTATCACGGAGACCTTTCAAGACGACTTGAACAATCGCTCCAGTTTTGTCGTCGTACGAAAATGTATGCCGCTTCTTAGCTAAATACTGAAGACGTTTGTGATCGTCAAAGATCCCAGCAAACACGGAGTCACTCTTCCTAGCAATCTGGAATGAAACCTTGATCCCTGAAGGTTACTCAAAATCTCATTCCTAAAGCCACAAAACTCGGCAACAGATACCAATTGCGGAATCCTTTGCTCTTCGCATGAATCGAATAACCTGGCTAGAGGTGGATTGATTTGCTCAATTGCTCATGAATCAAATCGAACTGATTGCTCAGCTCGATAGGAGAAGAATTATTTTCAATGTTATAGTTAGAAGGAAATATCAGTCTCCGCTTCTTCTATTCTTGCCTCGCTTTGGCAGGACGGTCTTGAAACCTTGTTTAGAAGGAAGTGAAGAATTGCAATCTCCTTCCTCTTGTTTTTATCAATGCTCATTGTGAGCGTGGAGACCTGACCTTCTAAGAGGTTTTTTCCCAGAACGGTGTCCCTGCAGGATTACCACTGCTCGTCGGAATTTTACTTCCGCAAAGGGTCCAACTTAAAACGAAGGCACGGGTCCAAGCTAAGATCGTAACGGAAACAATAGGTACAAGTAGCGCTTAGAAGCACTGTGGAAATTAGAATAGCTTCGGGTAGTATTAGAAACTGCCTGGTACCTTTTGAATCAATAAAATGAAATAAATAATATAAAATATGCTGAAAATAACATCTATTGAATAGATGAATAGAAATCCTTTCTGTGACATAAAAAAGTTAGCCATCAACTCAGGCCATCAAATCTCTAGATCTTCCAAATCTATATTCCCAAAATAAAAATACTTATACATTGCTCACCTCTTGGTCTTGCGTCGCGCATAAACCCGTCAGTTCGCCAATTTTCTCCCGCGCCTCCTTAATCTCATGGTCCGGATTACGCTGGCCGTCTTCGTCCTGTTCATCTACAATACCTTCTGCCAGAACCTCCTGGGCAAAGCTGGTAATCTGACCCTTGACTTTTGTCTCAAACTATCGTTCAACTTGAGCCACGACATATTTTACAACCGGCAAGGATCACCACCTATCAAAATCGCACAAAATCCAATCACAAAACGACTTTACATCAATTATTCCGCGGATTCAAAAATACGTCCGAAATACCGATATTAATCCGGAACTTTTCACAACAAACGAGAATAAATTTTGCTGCACCGTATCGACACGTAAATCGAAAATCAAACAAAACATCATCGTTTAAATTTGACTGCTTCTCAATGATTCGTTGCATTTTGTATGCTGGTCAGGTTGAGTGCGATTGTGCCGTCAGTGTCTTTGAATGTGACGTCTTCGTTTTTATAATCCATCTTCGTGTGAGGTTGGCGCGAATTTTGTGCGCGAATTCAAATTCCCAAAACTTTATGGACATTATTTTCTGGACTTAATTAATCCGATATATTCTTCTGATGTTCCCCAGAAAATTATTTCAAATTTCCATGTGTTTAAATATTCTGATTTTTTATACGCTGTTTCATGAAATTAAATGAGCAAAACATCAAAAATGCATTAAATTTTGAGTAAATTTATTCATTCTGTTTGCATTCATGCCTCAAAATCCAACGGAATTATCGTCAAGACTCCTTGCTTTTAAACTTTTATTTTTCCTGCAAAACAAAAGACTGCATTAGTTGAATTCCCAGAATAAACAATTCAACAAATCCATACCTTTCTTGCTCTTTGGACACTTCCTGTCCGTTCACCGAATCGCCCTTTCGCTTCGTAACGCCGCTTGTCGCCTCAATGGGGCCACGCTGAATCCTCGATGTGGCGTGACGAGCTGAACACCAACCGCTGGTGCTGCACGTTAGTCGAGTCCAAACTCAACCGAACCACGATCGGTCGAACGCATGGAATTCCACCTCGCGCAGGACTGTGTTTGCGTTTCCTCGTTGTACACAAAGGTCGGTCCGTCATTTTTAAGCTTCGTTGTTCTTCCCAGCTACGTAGATGGTACCCTCCAGGCCGTAGGGAATGACTACCTGGATGGCGTTTTCTTGAAGAATAGAATGTAGCCCTCCTCGTCCTCGGTGCGATCGCGGAAGAACAGATGGGTGTAGCGCTCAGAGGCGCGACCTGCATATGGGCCATCCGTTGGTAGTTCAGATTGTTGCAAAGTTGGGAGTGGCTTGTGTCCAGAAGACCGGGTGGTGGCATCGGCCCAATGCAAGCAGCAAGTAAACGATGAACGACTCCATCGGCGTAACGTCGGATTGGGGGGTGAAGTGGGTGTAGATGGGCGATGCGAGACCGTAGGAAGTATTCTTGCTGTTGAATGGTTCCGCTGATGAAATAGACGGCTTGCATCATGCATCGCGTCGCCAGGATTCGGAGCAAAGTGTTGAAATAGATTGTCCTTCTTGACGGCAGGTCCAGACTAGTGGCCAATTTCTTCCGCTCGAGGTGTCGATTTCGAACCCTTGGTAGCTGCTGCCTTTTAAGTGGATCGAAATTGTATCCGGGACAGGGATGCCGACGCAGCATAGCATTCGGAAATTCTCGTTCGATTTAGCTGCCACGGACACGTTGGCGAGCAACATGAACTCTTCAACCTGGAGTTGGTGTCCAGGAGCTTTTTGGCCACATCGATGGGTCGTGCGTTTCACTGTCGATGTTGAATCGATTTCCGGAGAGGCCAGAACCAATGCTCCGTTGTCGATACGAGTTTTTGAGAATTTGCTAACTTGTTCAGTCTAGCGATTTGGCGGTCTGATTGTTCGCGTTGGGTCATCAATCAGCCAGCTTCCTGATAGGTCAGTGCTTTTGATTTGATTACAGACTTATGGAATTTGTATGGATTATATTTGCACCGTCATCCAATTACAAAGAGAAGGCCAGACGTTCTTCACCTCCACGGAGCGAGCAAAGATTAGAACTGAGCACATCCGGTACCATGTCGATACGTTTGTCCACTAAATAGACGTCGTTCCCTCGAACCGGCTTCCTTATCAATGGAGTTCCAGGCTTGATGAAATGTCACATCGGCGATGTGCACCCAACCTCGATGTTTCCATTGTCGAGTCTTCGTGCGTAAAGCATCGTCAATATCCGTGCAACCGGAGGGTCCACGAACAGATTGTAATGTCCTCAAATCGACCTCGTTTTTGTACTCATCGGATCGACGCTCCATGGAAGCTTGGAACTGAGCCTGTATTTCAGCGAATCCATGAGGGACATCATCTCACAACAAAATTACCTCATTCTCCGTGTCCTCTCTCCGATTCCACCTAGCGCTCTCACAAAGTGACCAATAGGGTACTTTGAATGTTCTAGTAGTCAATTGCCACCACAATCTTCTGCGTGATCAGTTGTGCCGATTGGCGAGTCTCAACTGGATCCGAGGAATATTTCGATCAGATGCTTGAACAAATGCCGAGTCGAGATGCATCGGATTGGCGCCAATATGCCGCAATACTGACGCCACTTTCGCTTAATGATGCCAACAACTGCTGCAGTTGGGAACTTTCTGTGTCCTCCTTCGTTCAAACTCGGATCCAGTTTCCACCGCTTCGTTATCAACCGCTTGCTCATCCACCAGAACCACACCACTCGGACATTTCCATTCGCTTTTCAGCAGCAATTTAACAACCACGTCCCCATCGACGGCTGATTTAGATTCAACCTGCCCTGAATCAAAACTGGTTCTTCGATGCTTTCCACTGCACATTTCCTCGAGAAAATTATCTCTCGATGCGAAGAAACTACCCTGCAACAACTCTCCTTTCTTAATGCCCTCGTGAATCTGCGTGGTCGTGATGCGAAGGAAATATAATCTTCGATTGATCCTGCCATTTTCGGTGTTGAACACTTTATCCCTCAGTTCCGGATGCGCACTCAGCGATGCCACATAATCCGCCACCGACGAAACGAGTAGCCCATCCTCTTCGCTTTCCGCCTGTTCTCTCATCATCCGTCAACACAACCACTCTCACCTTATTCTTGAATCCTCCTGCCGGATGTGCTTCCGTACCAAACGGCTGCCCTCCGAATCATCCTGTCGTTCCGATCGTTCCGACTCAACCCCTTGCCCAAATACGTATCCGGTGGTGCCTATTCATAAACGTAAAGAACGTCTTCGGATCACCTACAATCTTCGCAGCCGTTTGAATCGCCGGACTCCGGTGGCGCACCTCGTCCAGTACCGTGCTTAGCACGATCACATTCCGGATGGCCTCTGACTCCAGAAAATCAATTTGATAAAATTATATTCGTATCCAGCATCAGGTAGTGCGGTCCAGGGAAAGCGGGCAAAATTCCGGCTTCCGGTCCAAAGTCGTTCTCGATTCTGGTAGCAGACCGCAAAACCGCACGAAGCGATCCAAGGCGATATCATCCGCAGGTAGGCTTCAGAACATCACTTTTATCCCACCTGAAACACGAATTGGTGAGAAATTTCCGTAACCTTGTTGCATGCGTTATTACCTTTTCTGGTTTCTTCATAAAACCGATTTGTTAACATTTTGATGCGATTTTTGTACGAATTTAGCGAAGATATGCGTACGCGGTTTTGAAGTACCGATGTTTCTATTTACATTGAAGTTCGTCGCGTGGTTTTTTTTGTCGCAAATTGTCATTTGACGGATGACTGGCCAGTAAAATGCTGTGAGTATTACACGACTAAATTGAAAGCGGCAGAACTTAATTAATTCGACACGGTTGTTTCATAAGGGCCAATGTCGCAAACGTAAACAATGCCTTTTCCTGCAAATTCCTCAACAACTAGGACCGTTCCCAGCTAAAACCACTTGAACTGGTGAGCTCCGCGCTTCCTATCGAAAGTAAGTGGAAAATACCATCAGAAGTCTCTAATCTTCCTGAAATCAGCAGAAGAAGTCAATGTTTACGTTTGCGACATTCGCCCTTTTGAAACAACAATGTCGAATTGACCACGGATAATCCCAATTTACCCACACTGCAAATAATTCAAAGGTTGTTCAAATGAAACATTTTTAATCAGCTGGCAACCTTGACATGTCTGATTAACTGCAGAATCCAGCTTCAAACTGTAAACAACATCGCTAGCGTTGTGTGTGAATCGGCAAGATCAAATTCTCCAACAAAACTCTGCAAATTAGTTAAAAAATAATTCGTAATATATGTTGAAGAATAGTTTGATTGGTTTAATCGGTAGAAAGTGTTCGCGCCGCTTATATTAACAATACATTTTAGCTTGAAACAGTAATTCTAGCTAGGTATTTGCCAACCGCATCCAAACGTTTGAGGTTAGAATCGCACCGCGTAAGAATGGATTTCAGTGCGCTACTGCAGCAGGCACAGAAGCTGACCCACGAAACGCAGGTTTCGATGACCGCCACGGGTGGAACGCACCCTACCAGGTGCTGCAGCGACCCAGGAGCTGCACTCCAGAGTATCGCAGACGCGCAGGACATGCAAGCGCGAGTCCTTTGAAGTTCACGCAGGGCTGGTTGCGCTCTTCGTTTTGTTTGATCTCAAGATCATCTCACATTGGTTTTTCTTGTTTAGGACATCCTGCTGGGTCATGGGATCGATTTCCGAGATTTCACAAAACTGGAAACGTGAGTTCGCGGAAAACGTTCGAACGTTGGATCCAATTTCTACGATGATATTGCAGCTCCAAACGAAAGGAGAATGCCATTTTATCGGTAATCGAGGAAGTGCATAAAAATTCCTACCAGGCGGCTCAAAACCAGAAATGGGAACATGATGAACGATTGGAAACTGGAGAAGGAAAGCTGATGAATGCTTTGATTGGTCCGTCGCAAAATTGGATCGACATTCGCAAGGGTCCGAACAAACGATCTTGAACGAAAGTAATCTTCGGAGGACGTTCGTCGTTGAACAACCAGGAAATGGCCTACGCCCGCGAGGTGTATGAGTACAATAAATTGGTCAACGAGGGCGCATGCGGCCTTCGTTGGTGCAGCGGTTTGCTCAGGTGGCGGAAAGTTTAACGACTGAAAGTGAACGACATCTGGGAGATTAGAAGTACATGACGAATGTGACGCGAGTCGCGGACGCAGGATCCCCTGAGGGCACGTTGCACCCAAACGCAGTTTATCGAGCAGGCAAGCGATATTTGAGAATCGGTACAAGTTGTTCATGCAGACGGTCATTTCGAGCACCTGCGAGATGCCCAACGTGGCGGTATTGAGCGTTCTGAACTTGGTTGGATCGTTCGTTGGGCTGAAGTTCGCTAATCAGAACAATTCCACATTTATCGGTTTGATGGTCACGTAGATGGAAAGCCCCTTTGGCCAATGGTTTACTACGCCTGCGGTGCGGAGATATAAATTCTGCGTTGAAATGCATGCAGATGGCTGGTCCGACATGACGATTTCATTGCTATTTTGGAGGAGAAATGTAGGAAGCCAGGCCAGAAGGTAAACCCAAAGCTGGAGTTCCAGATTCGGATGCAATATAAGCGTCAGATTAGAATGCGATCGACCCTATATCGGCGTTTATTGCATTATCGGCTGTTGCGACATTCAGGAGCAGCACCCGGAGGTAGCCAAGAGTTCCGATGATTTTTGGATTCAGTTGTATTGATTCGGGCGAATCGGATGACAATTCGGAACATTTGATTCCACTCGGCCCTGCAGGCCATGATTTTGGAACAGTAGGCGAGAAGCACTTCAATGCCACCGATCAACCACATTTGTACTATCAGGTGTTAGCCTTGACCGGTCAGTTTGAGGCTGGATTGAGTTCCTGGAAGGTTTGACAAGTATCGTGCTCATGCTGTCATATCGCTCTGGCAATGAGCGAGCTGCACATGATTGGTGGTCCTCGGAACCTGCAAGAGCCGCTGTGTAAGTAAATGTAATTAAATTGAGTGGGTTCTGTTAATAGAATGCGGTTATGCCTTTTGCAGTGTCGGTTGATATAGAAGATCCGCAACCCATGCGTCGGTTGAACATCGCCCGTTTGATTATGCTATACGTGAAAAAGTTCGAAATAACGGATCCCGCTGAAGCTTTGCAGTATTTCTTTTTCCTTCAGGTTACGCGACACGAGGGTCGCAATTTGTTCCTAGTGCGTCTCCGATTTGGCTATTGAATGCCAGACTTTGATTTGCTGTTCGGCAAAATGCAG
Organism: Armigeres subalbatus; assembly: GCF_024139115.2. Lineage (NCBI taxonomy): Eukaryota > Metazoa > Arthropoda > Insecta > Diptera > Culicidae > Armigeres > Armigeres subalbatus. The sequence goes on from NC_085141.1 coordinate 303,647,508, forward strand.
CGCGACGGAATTCGTTCCGGGACTGATAGACAATTTGAAAGTAGCCATATTGATGCAAAGATAGGGTGAAAATCGCTGAGGAGGTTAAGAAGGAATGTTCGAGGATGCCATTAAACTGTTCGATTTGGCGGCAACCACGAGCAAGCTTTGCGTTCACATCGATTTTGCTATCAGGTAGTTCATCAACCGAAAAATCCGGTCCTACGGGAACGTTTGCAGCGCATGGCATTGAGTTCACGGAACGGACGCAGCCGAGAAAAACTGTGATCCGCAAACTGTCAACGTTTAGTCTGCTGAAGGAACTGGTCATCTTTTTCGATCACTACCATAATAAAAATTATCAGCGGCGCTGGAGGTTTTAGAACAAATTAAACTGGTTCCACTAAAGATGGCCGATTTGGAGGCATGCGTTCATACTTCAAACGTCTTGAGGCGAAGTTTGCAAGGTTATTCGGATCTACTGTTTACAATGGACATTGCTACAACAAATACAAGCTGCAAGGGAAGGATGAGTTGAACGAATTGAAGCTAAGAGTGTTTGTTCTCGCCAAGTTCGACACCTTCATTTTTCTTTACTTGATTTTTTTACGTTCTTCTTGAATCGTTTTCCCTCAATTGCATCACTGTATCAAGAGAATAACCATCACTTATTGATAATGTTTTTGTATCTTACATGATTGTTTAGCAACAAACTACCTCCGCGAGCAGGCGAGGCTCTGACCAACATGGCAGCAACCGTTCCATATCGAATGCCCGGTGACACCAACAATCGACTCGTTCAAACGGAAACCTTATGCATTAGTGAATAAGACATGTGGTTAGTTCACAAAACCAATTTCGTCCTTTTTGTCACAACACATCCCACTCTTCTTATTCTGCTGCAGACCAGTCACGCTGAAACTCTTGCTTGATCGTCGTACAGCCCCTCCTTGTATGCCTTGTAGTCCAGCACCATGTCCTTGAAGGCCAGGAAGTCCGTTAACGTGGACAGCAGCTCGAAGATTTCCCCATCCAGTTGGGACTTTTTAGTTTCCAGCTCAAGCGCAAACCTGTCCATGTCAAAGAAGCTCATCTTGTCGTTCAAGCTCTCCACGATGAACGTCTCCACCAGACTGGTGTACTTCTGATATACTTCCGTGACAATTTTGTTCTCTCGCCCTGCTCGAACAGGTGATAGCAGCAGTCCATGAAGTGGTGACCATTGCCTGAAACGAAATAGAAAATTGTTGCCTTACGACTCTGAAGTGGTTAACTCAAACCCCACTAACCTGGAAGTCTTCGCCTATCACAATGTCTTCAATATGTCCGATCACGGTGTCAAAGTATTTGTTGAATTCTGCTTGACTAGATTTTCCTCGAAATCCATTGATCTGGCGGTGGCCACTCATAAGTAATAATTATTGATATAATTCCTTTGGCGTTTGTTCTATGCTGTACTGTAGAAGGCGCACAAGGTGAGGTGCGGTTGTCATAATAAACGAGTATCCTTATCCGTATCCATAGTAACTATGATGTAAAAAATTTTGTTCAACAACAGGTTGTAGCCCAATGCCAATTTTGTCTTTCTTAAGAACCACAGTCGAAAATTTGAATGATTACCAACATGATAATCATTCAAACATTTTAGTTTGATAAGCCTTGATGTTAAGATACATGTAAGGTTCTGTTGTAGCTTTCGAATGATCTAATATTTGTCTTCATTTCTTCTGTCACTTTTCCAAACCATTTTTCGTGTGTAGATCCGCAAAGACTTCCTATCGATGCTCCGAGAGCACGGTGAGATCAGCCGCCATTCACGGTTTCACGACGTACGCAAGCGGCTGGAATCGGATAGTCGTTATCGTGCCGTGTCGGATTCTGTTCTACGTGAGGATCTCTTCGAAGAGCACATCAAATATTTGAAGGACGAAAAGAAGCGGGCAAAAGAGCGTGATCGCAAACGGCGCGATCGACGTTCCAGTGACCGCCGTGGTTCGTCACGGGATCGGTCGGACTCTAGGGAACGTGACCAGGTTTGTGTGATTCATAACTTCCTTGCGTATGGTAAAACCTCATTAAGATAAGGTTCGTTTTATAGGAGGATGGCGAGCACCCGCAAACATCGGATGACGAAGCGGAACGGCAGCAGAAGGAGCGCGAGAGGAGACTCCGCGCGGAGGCAAGTATTAAAGAGCGTGAAAAAGAAGTCCAGCGTACGCTGGCTACCCATCTTAGGGACAGGGACAAGGGACGTCAACAGCATCAACGGGATGAGGCCATCCGTCACTTCAACGCACTGCTGGCGGATCTGGTGAGGAATGCTGATCTCACCTGGAAGGAAGTTAAGAAGCAACTGAAAAAGGATCATCGCTGGGAGCTGGTTGAGCTGCTTGATCGTGAAGATCGCGAGGGGTAAGAATCATTCGATGGTCAAAAAGGTATTTTTTGAAAATAAATTTCAATTGTTCTGGCAGACTTTTCAACCAACACATTAATAATCTGGCAATGAGAAAACGAGACAAGTTCCGTGAGATGTTGGACGAAATTTCATCGCTTGAGCTCACCAGTCAATGGAAGGAAGTCAAGAAAATGATTCGCGAGGATCCTCGTTATCTGAAGTTCAACAGCAGCGAACGGGTAAGTAGTAATCGTCTTTAGATCAAACATCAAAAGCAATTTTTTTAATCGATATCTTATTACCCGCCCGCAGTGCGAACGCGAGTTCCGTGAATACATCAAGGATAAAACGATGAACGCAAAGCTATCGTTCCGAGAACTGCTCAAGGAATGCAAATTTGTAACCCACAAGAGCTGGGACACGTACCGGGAAAACGCCAACCATTTGCGCGAAATAGAGGATATTCTGCGGAACGACAAGCGCTATCTGGTGCTGAGTCATATGCACGTAGATCGGACGCAGATGATCCTTGGCCATTTGGAGGATTTGCACAAGAAGGGACCTCCTCCGCCGCCGACGGCTAGCGAATCGTCCAGGAGGAAGTAACTGTAAGTACACGGTAACCGTATGTGGTATGTATTCATCCCTTTTGTTAAAATTATAACTTGAAACTTAAACTAATTCCACCGAAGTCGAGGACGCAGCGCTAGGTGGACAATAGATAGTAGGGATTAATTTATATTTTCTTGCTTGTCTTACTAAGTCTTTACAACAGTAGAAACATTTAAAGCGGTAATCCAAAACTGGGTTCAACACCTCAGGTGTTGATGAATTTTAGACATAACACGGCACTGAGCTTCAGCTAGAAATATTGAAAGAAGATAGAAAATAAAGTTCAGCTCGGAGTCAATCTGGCAAAATCTAGTAATTTATTACATTTTGATGACAGCCGGAATAGTCCAACCTTAAATTAAGTTGTTTAGGTATAATCTATTTTTAGAATTACTTTTTTTCCAAAATAGGGGAATGTGGGGCAGGATATGGGGTAAGAGAGTGAGCATTATTTTCACATTATTATTAGGTACGAGGGAAGGTTAACAAGAATGTAAACGGGCTATACTGCCGTGAATCGCATATTTGTCCCATATGAATAGGAAACTCAGCAAAGATGGAACAGTGACAACCTCACTTGTTCTTGAAATATTGATTTTAGGAGGTTTAGTCGAAATTCGAATTTTTTTATAATTTTGTAGTATCATAATTTAAGGTTTAAAGCCTAAATTACTCATTTTCAGCACAAATTGATATTTACCAAAGCATTTATATAACTATAGCCTATCTACATTCATAATTTGAAGAGATTCACAGTAATCATGATCGAGAGGATATCAATCTTAGGATATATGTCGATTTGTGGCTGTATTGCCAACTTTATTAAGAACAAGGTCACCCTCAGGATTAAGAGTCGCCTAACCCTTAAATCCATTTAAAAAAATCATCAAAATAGTTTCTGCCAGAATCCCCTCCCCTCGGATATGTGATCTTGCCGCGATGGGTGGGCTTACGCCATTAGCACTGATATGGCAACCAAAGACATACCCTGTCGTGGTGGTATCACATGTTGACAATTTTTGTTTGGTGCCGCGTCACATATCTGGCATTGGCGCACTGATTTACCGCATGTGCATGTGATCCAACGAACATCGTGTTTTGGAGCCTTGAATGGCAGTGAAGTCAGGCAGAGGCCTTTTTCATCAGTGATAATGATGTGAGTTCTCTTCTTTTCGGCAATACTTTTCTGATATGTTCCCTGTGACGCTGAGTCGTAGCCACGCTTACATTTAGCTAGCTAGGCATTTATTGAAAAACAAAGTATTCAAGACATTTGTAGGGAATCGACTGTTGGATTCACTGAGTAGGAGTTATTTGAAAACTAGGAACGTGGTGCCACTTTTATTTTGTTATGCCTCACTTCGAAGAGCAATAATGAAAAATCCCACTAAATTCTTTAACAGTTTCGACTTTTACATGATACATCTTACATTATCAGTACATTCAAAGTTAATTGCCTATATGCCGGGTATTAAGCCACCCGGAGTGGAAATTAATTACTATGTCTGAAACTTGATTATGCATATGTACAACATGTGATAGATTTAGTTCGGAAAAGGTATTGGAGGGTAACCGCCCCTTCGGTGGGGTCTATCACATGTTGTACATATGCATAATCAAGTTTCAGACATAGTAATTAATTTCCACTCCGGGTGGCTTAATACCCGGCATATAGGCAATTAACTTTGAATGTACTGATTCGAGTGGCGATCTCTTCGCTTGTGGTCGTGTTGGGATCTGACGACCAAACTGGCACATCCTCACACAACCCTACTTCATTGAGCGCCGTTGCTGATGAAGCAAGTGTAGGAGCCGGACAATACTAAATACTCATCCTACTTGGTTGACATGATGTGTACAAAATACATTTGAGAGAGTTAGTTCTGAAAATGTATTGCGAGAGATCGGCTGGTACCTGGTGCTGAATTTGGTTTCATCAGTACCCGCTAAGCTGCAGTGGACGACGGAGGTCCTTCGTAGCTTAGTAGGGAAAGCACCTGTCATGCGAACTGGGGTCGTGGGATCAAACCCCACCGAAGGGCGGTTACCCTCCAATACCTTTTCCGAACTAAATCTATCACATGTTGTACATATGCATAATCAAGTTTCAGACATAGTAATTAATTTCCACTCCGGGTGGTTTAATACCCGGCATATAGGCAATTAACTTTGAATGTACTGATCTCGAGTGGCGATCTCTCTTCGCTTGTGTGGTCGTGTTGGGATCTGACGACCAAACTGGCACAACCTCACACAACCCTACTTCATTGAGCGCCGTTGCTGATGAAGCAAGTGTGTAGGAGCCGGACAATACTAAATACTCATCCTACTTGGTTGACATGATGTACAAAAATACATTTGAGAGAGTTAGTTCTGAAAATGTATTGCGAGAGATCGGCTGGTACCTGGTGCTGGGAATTTGGTTTCATCAGTACCCGCTAAGCTGCGGTGGACGACGGAGGTCCTTCGTAGCTTAGTAGGGAAAAGCACCTGTCATGCGAACTGGGGTCGTGGGATCAAACCCCACCGAAGGGGCGGTTACCCTCCAATACCTTTTCCGAACTAAATCTATCACATGTTGTACATATGCATAATCAAGTTTCTTACATTATGTTTGTAGTGTAGATATAGCTTAAGGTCTGAGGTGAGGGTTTTCCGTTAAAAAAGCACGTGGTAGCACTCTCTGAGAGAGAATATTGCCCAATTCAGCTCGCCAGAATGACGCTTTCAGTGTCGCCAAAATTATTTCATCATTATGAAGTTTACAATTGCTTGAGAATTTGCCGTAAACGGAGAACAAAAGGAAATGGCAACAATGGGGAAGAAATCTCGCTTAACTTTTCAAAAGGACCTAAGTAACATTTTTTTCATGAATTAATTTGAATAGCGCAATCAACAGAACAACATGAGAGCTATTGATTGCAGTATTCAAATTAATTCATGAAAAAAATGTTACTTAGGACCTTTTGAAAAGTTAAGCGAGAAATATATCACTCATGCAGTGGTGCGGCGAGAGAACAACAGCAGCGCCGACCAATCACGCAATGAAGAAATCAAAATAAACAAACTCCAGCGGGTTTTGGAAAATGGAAACATGAGCCGTTTCTAGAAAAACATTAGAAAATATCGAGAGAGGATTTCTGTACAAGGTTTCCACACAAGCTTTGAAAAGTATTTGGGTGATATCAGTGGTGCTGGTGTAAGTAAGACAAATGGTCGGGGTTCAGCCAAAACGCACCAAGCGGCTTTTTGACTGACTGCCGGTATTTTGCTTGCAAAAAGAAAACGGACGTCATTTCATATCAACTCATTCGTACATGTGTTGAAGGATATCCACAGTTATAAGGTTGAGGCACATCCGATACGATTTTTGATCAATTGAATCTGCTAGCCGAAAGTTTGGTTAGAAAAACGGTTAATTTTTTGTTGGCGCTTGGTGCGATTTGGCAGAACCCCGGCCAAATAAGACAAATAGCCAAATAAGACAAATAAGACGAATAAGACAAATAAGACAAGTAAGACTAAGAAGAAAAATAAAGTAAGTTCCTCCAGAAATTCCTTCGAAAGTTCCTCCAGGGATTCGTTTGGAAGTTCCTCCGGAAGTTCCTTCAGGAATTGTCTTCGAAAGTTCCTCAAGGAATTCCTTCAGAAGTTCCACAAGGAATTCCTTCAGAAGTTCCTCCAGGAATTCCTTCAGAAGTTCCTCCAGGAATTCCTTCAGAAGTTCATCCAGGAATTGCTTCAGAAATTCCTCAAGGAATTCCTTCGGAAGTTCCTCCAGGAATTCCTTCGGAAGTTCCTCCAGGAATTCCTTCGGAAGCTCCTCCAGCAATTCCTTCGGAAGTTCCTCCAGGAATTCCTTCAGAAGTTCCTCCAGAAATTCCTTCAGAAGCTCCTCCGAGAATTCCTTCGGAAGTTCCTCCAGGAACTCTTTTGGAAGTTTCTCCAGGAATTTCTTCAGAAGTTCCTCAAGAAATTCCTCCGGAAGTTCCTCCAGAAATTCGTTCGGAAGTTCCTCCAGGGATTCGTTCGGAAGTTCCTCCAGGAATTTCTTCCGAAGGAATTTCTGGAGGAACTTCTGAAGGAACTTCTGAAGGAATTCCTGGAGGAACTTCTGGAGGAATTCCTGGAAGAACTTCTTAAGGAATTCCTGGAGGAACTTCTGAACGAATTTCTAGAGGAACTTCCAAAGGAGTTCCTGGAGGAACTTCCGAAGGAATTTCTTGAGGAACTTCCGAAGAAATTCCTGGAGGAACTTCCGAAAGAATTCCTGGAGGAACTTCCGAAAGAATTCCTGGAGAAACTTCCGAAAGAGTTCCTGGAGGAACTTCTGGAGGAATTCCTGGAGGAACTTCCGGAGGAATTCCTGGAGGAACTTCCGGAGGAATTCCTGGAGGAACTTCCGGAGGAATTCCTGGAGGAACTTCCGGAGGAATTCCTGGAGGAACTTCCGGAGGAATTCCTGGAGGAACTTCCGGAGGAATTCCTGGAGGAACTTTCGGAGGAATTCCTGGAGGAACTTCCGGAGGAATTCTGGGAGGAACTACCGGAGGAATTTCTGGAGGAACTTCGGAGGAATTCCTGGAGGAACTTCCGGAGGAATTCCTGGAGGAACGTTCGGAGGAATTCTTGAGGAACTTCCGGAGGAATTCCTGGAGGAACTTCCGGAGGAATTCCTGGAGGAACTTCCGGAGGAATTCCTGGAGGAACTTCCGGAGGAATTCCTGGAGGAACTTCCGGAGGAATTCCTGGAGGAACTTGCGGAGGAACTTACGGAGGAATTCCTGGAGGAACTTCCGGAGGAATTCCTGGAGGAACTTCCGGAGGAATTCCTGGAGGAACTTCCGGAGGAATTCCTGGAGGAACTTCCGGAGGAATTCCTGGAGGAACTTCCGGAGGAATTCCCGGAGGAACTTCCGGAAGAATTCTCGGAGGAACTTCTGGAGGATTTTTGGAAGAATACCTGGGGGGACTTCCGTAGGCATTTGTCTTGTTTTCTTATTTGACTAATTTGTCTTATTTGCTTTATTTTTGTTATTTGTTTTATTTTGCTTTTTTGTTCTATTTGTCTTATTTGTCATATTTATTTTCAATTGTTCCTATATTTGATTTCACTTTATATATTTGGTATCCTCGTGTTCACAAATAGGAATACGTTTGTTTTTCTAGTGTCACGCTAGATACAAAGTTGACGGACTTTTTACCGCTCTCATCGTTCCTTTCCTGCCGTGCCTTACAAGAAAATATGCTGTTGGCTGCTCTCCCGAAATGGTAACTTTTGTATGGAATTTAAAAAACTTGGTTGAAGTAAAAAGAGCTTCCTTCAAAATTTATTGTGGTGACATATACTTTTTATTACATCAAAATGATCGTTGGAAAAATTCAAAACTTTTGTCAGTTGGGTTTTGCGAAATTCGGTTCCTTCTTCTTCTTCTTCTTCTTCTTCTTCTTCTTATTGGCATTACATCCCCACACTGGGACAGAGCCGCCTCGCAGCTTAGTGTTCATTGAGCACTTCCACAGTTCTTAACTGCGAGGTTTCTAAGCCAGGTTACCATTTTTGCATTCGTATATCATGAGGCTAACACGATGATACTTTTATGCCCAGGGAAGTCGAGACAATTTCCAATTCGAAAATTGTCTAGACCGGCACCGGGAATCGAACCCAGCCACCCTCAGCATGGTCTTGCTTTGTAGCCGCGCGTCTTACCGCACGGCTAAGGAGGGCCCCTAAATTCGGTTCCTTTGTGCCTCAAATAATCGGAGAGAGGTACAGAGAAGCGAAAATTTCAGTTTTACAATAGTTCAGTATATAGAGCTTAATTCAAATGTGGGAAATAGTAGTTCCATGAAATTTTGTAGGAACATTCCTTGATAAATTTCAAAGAGATTGTCAGTTGGGATAAGCGAAATTCGTTCCCAATTCAGAGTTATAGACATTTTAGTACGAAAATAGCGCTCTACCGCGAGAGAGTTTCCCTCAGACCTTAAGAACATTGACGAAACAATGACTCAGGTAAACAAAGTGATTTGACGAACGCATAACCTACACCCAGAACGAACAAAATTAATTATTTTCATTCTGCATGCATAAAAGTTTTAAAATAGAACACTAATACGCAATATTTTTTCAATATTTTCAATGTGGTCACAAAAAACTAACAAATTAAAAAACTTATAATTGGACTATATGACTAATGGAACGTACACACGGTCAAGCAGTTTGACCAACATCCACTCCACCTCTCGTTTATTCAAACATCCATCAAGTTTCACGAACAGCGACACGAACAATCAATTTCTTCGACCAACAATATCTCACACAAACGACCGAAGCGCCAACTTGAGCACCAACCATCACAAAATATATGGGGGTTTGTGCAACTTCACTACAAATGCTCAAACATGTTCGGCGAACCTTGACTCCACCCCCGACAACTCAAACCAAAATCAAACCGTTTTAATTTTTTACAACCGAGCCGCTAACTGTCAAATGGTTGTTCGAACAACTTCACACACGTTCAAACAAAGCAGCAACCGAAGCGTTTTCTTGGGGGCGGAGTCAATGTTCGTCAAACTGTTTGACTGGTGTGTACGTTGCATAAATGACCTTTCAAACCACATCAGCTGCTTCCAAGGCAAAAGAAGAACACATTGCATTTTAAACATTAATTTGCAATTGCTTTTAAAAACTAGAACAACGTTGTACTAGAATTTTAGCCTTTGATCATTGACTAGGTTGCCTGGTAGCGAGTCACTTTTTAGTGACTTGGTCACTATTTTGAGTCTAGTCACTATAAAGTCACTATTTGCATCCAAAAGTCACTAAAGTCACTATTTTTCGGAAAATGGTCACTAAAGTCACTATTTTTGCATTGCCTGTGGTAGAAAAGTTCAAAATAAAAATCATTTGTACTTTATATTTGTATTATTATCAACCAAACCAAATGGGAATTATACACCAAAAAAGTTCCAAGTGTCTTGTGAAAATCGTGAGACTATTTTTGATTCATGTCAACTATGATATATTTTTTTCACGAATGGAATTTATTAAAATGCGAAAGTCTAACCCCAAGTAAAGAGTACAGAATTGAGGAGTATTGGAACCAGAACTACGTCTGTTGGTGAGCGTCAATACGGAGGGTGACAAAGATAGGCCTCAGTTTTGTCACATGACAATGATGTTTGATGTTTCTCAACGTCAGGAAGAATAATGAGCGATAACGGCGTCGTAACAGAAAGTACAGTATGACTGTTTAATTCATTTATGATTGTTAAATCTGTCTTGCGACCCTCCGAGATAAGCCACGAAAAATAATTGTAGACCCAGTTATGTCAAAAGTAATTCTGGCACAAGCCACTAAATTCAAAATTTTTTGATTGAAATTATTTCAGAAATATCACATTTTTATGAAAAAGATTCTGCCATTTAGAAATTAAAGTTTATTAGAATTTCTAAATTTCAAAAACTCAAATCCTAAAAACTTCATTTAAATTTATTATTAAAACATAGTTTAATAACAAGTAAAATATTTTTTTAAATTTCTACACATGATAATTCACATGCGCTAAACATAATTCACGTGCGGTTGAGTGCAAAATTTGGAAAATGTTAATCGTGTAAAAACAGAATCCAGTGTACTTTATATTTTTCAAACAAATATTCAAATCGTGATTCCAAATAGTTCACTGGCTAGGCGTCAATCAGATCATTTTATATCATTCTTTGGCTATTATATTTAAAAAAAAGTTTTGTTGTAATTATCAACATAATTTTGTGATACAACTTATAACTCACTACTCGTTCCCATGACGCCTGGTAGATACCTTATCGTGGTGTGTTACTTAATATGAGGTACCATGGTAACATTGCTAGCTTCTGGCTGATCCAATGAATACCATCCTCAATATCCAACTCTGTAGTACTTATGAATGTGTCGCAGTCATTGGCTAATAGTAAGTAATCCTCATAATTTTGTTGCTTTTGCCTTTTCTTGATTTCTGATACCATTCTAGATAAGGATTTCAAAGATAAAACACAAGTTTGCAATCTACGAATCATACCTGCAACTTTTAGCTCTATATCCGGTTCAAAACTTCATACAAAAGTCACTATTTGGTAACTTTTTCGGCAATTAAAAGTCACTATTTGGTCACTTTTTCGTCATCGCTGGTCACTAAAGTCACTATTTTGAACGGCATTCATCGCTACCAGCCCTGCAGTCCATTAAATTTAGCATTAGTGTCGAGTCGATTCCAAATCCTAGGGATGAATGACCGCTTGAGTTAATATCCCTCAAAAACAAACCATCATCATCGATTCCAAATCCGAACCTCACATCACCCCTTCCTTATCCTACCCCATGGCGTTCAAGTGGTTTGCAAGGACTCTTCTGCTATTACCCTCTCTATTGTCGGCTTTGGATTGACCTGCGCTCTCATTGCCCCACCAAACGCTGCAAAATGAAAATGAAAAAATAGTTTCTGCCAGAATCAGATATGGTTTTGATGGATATGGTTTTAATCGTAAAAATTAGCTTTAGGCAAATTTAGATATTGTCAATGATTAACATAGAATACGACATTTTCAAGCGAAATATTATTTGAACATAATCCCTAGAATTGCAATAGCATTCTATGCATTGCATAGAAAGGTGTCACCCGTTGTAAATAAATGCAGCACACTGTATTTTGGTATAATTTTTGGTCCTTGCTCGTCTTGCCCTGAGGGATTGGCCCTATCGTCCCATATGTTAAATATATAGGCATCATAAAACCACTGGTACGGCAAATGCTGGGTAAAGCGTACCATTGGTACTTCGCGTACCTGAAGGAATAAAATAGACCCCATTTCGCGGTTCTTTCTCCTCGTGGCACTGGCCGGGATACGAGCAACTTTAGTGAAGATCGGGTAACCAACCCCGGTGGGAACTATGGTCGTATGCTGACAGGGAAGGGGGGATTTGCTCCTCTCCGAAGGTGCAAATCTGATCGAGCGTCTGTTCTCCATGTTATGAGCGGCTGATCATCGTCCGAGTGCCAGCAAGGGACTCTAAACTAAACTGTGCACATCATGCTACATCGTGTCAGCATCGAGAAGGCAGCCCCTTCAACGCGATGTAGGTAGCGCAACCCTGGTAAGGGAGCCTACCAAAGATTCTACAGCTACCAGAAAGGCAAAAGTAGAGCAAACGGATTGATTCAACGGCAATAGTCCCGGCAACGAAGAAAGGACAACGATTGGAAAGTCGGATCTTGGAACGTGAGAACTTTGAATGAACCCACACGTGTTGGGCTGCTGGCTGACAGCTGCAGAAGGTCGGCGTGAGTGTGGCAGCCAGTGGAGAACGTGAATTCCGGCGGTGGATCCCATAGCGAACACTTCATTCAAGTACTACATCTACTAGAGCGGCGGTGACAGAGCAAAACGAGTAGTTGGCTTCATGGTTATCGGGAAGCAGATGAAGCGTGTTATCCGGTGGAAGCCGATAAGCGATGCGTATTGAGAATGAAGGACAAATTTTTCAACTATAGCCTGATCAGCATCTATGCCCCAACGAACGATAAACCTGATGACGTGAAGGATGAGTTCTATGAGAGCCTTGATAAGGCCTACGGATAGTGCCCAACACACGATGTAAAGATTGTCATCGGGGATGCAAATGCGCAGATCGGAAGAGAAAGTTTCTTTCGTACTGTCATTGGTACGGAAAGCCTTCATTCCGCTACCAACGATAATCATCTGCGATTTGTAACCTTTGCTGCTGCTAGAGGGATGGCAATAAGCAGTACCACTTCGCACGTAAGAATATCCGCAAACACACCTGGCAACATCCGAGTGGAGACACTTGCTCATAGATATACCACGTGCTGCTCGATGGACGACATTTCTCGGATGTTATAGATGTAAGGTCCGAACGTCTACTCGGATCACTACCTTGTAGTTGCAAAAATTCGGGCGCGACTCTCCAGCGTCACGAATTCACGAAACAACAGAACGATGAGTTTCAATATCCAACGCTTGTCAGTTGAAGGAGTTGCTGAACAGTACCACCAGAAGCTGGACGAGCGGATAGGAGATGTCACCGGATCTGGCGACGTCAACAGATTGTGGGAAAATATCCACGAAGGTTGGCTGGCTGGTTGGATGGCCTCATATGACCAATCTATAAGAAAGGGCACGGAGTAGGTTGTGCCAATTACAGAGGGATCATCCTTCTGAACTTGGCGTACAAAATCCTGTCGCGTATGCTGTTTAACAGACTGTGACCGCTTGAGGAGTCCTTCGTCGGCGAATACCAGGCAGGTTTCCATGAGGGCCGATCAACGACGGATCAGATGTTTAGCCTGCGGATGATTCTTGATAAACTCCGAGAATACAACTTGCAGACGCGCCATCTGTTCATTGATTTCAAAGCAGCGTACGATTCAGTGAAGAGAAATGAGCTGTGGCAGATCACCCTTATTCTTGTTTACGTCCGTATCTGACATTCGTTCGAACGTTCCGATTCGAATGAGTTCGAAAATAGTATTCCCGTTTTCGATCGAATGCTTTACGAATACGTATACGATACGTATGCGAAAAGGTGTTGCCCTATCAAATGACAATTCGCAACAATTCTAAACTGTCAAAAAGTCGTTTGACAATGTTATTGTTTTGAATATTTCTTCAAAGGAGTGAAGCAAGCGGAGTAATTATCACCGAAAAGTTAAATATCCCCGGCCCGGAAACGCTAGCCCTACAACTGGAGCATCCACATCAAGAAACACGGAGTCCGACGGTGGTCCACAGAAGACGCTCACGGTGTTCCGAAGTACTCAAGACGCACGGCGAGGGAGGCGACGAGGATCTTGTTTTGCGATACGAAATGACGGCGCCGTTTCCATCGGATTGATAATCCAGCGGTATCACATCACATTACCGGAGAGATAATCCCACCATGACAACGAGTGCCATTTCAACAAGCCGTATGAATGATCCGATGCTGTTGAATACAGATTGTGTGGAAATGGTGGTCGCCAAAAAGGTTTGTTAGGAGCTGATTGACGAAAATGATCTGGTAGGTAGGTTAGGTAGATTTCCGATAGGATGTGCATGCATGCATGCGGAGGAATGGTGCGGATGCAGCTGACAATCTGGCGGGGAACTAGGCGCAAAAACGGACGGAATTTTCGAGTTGCAGTATGAGGATTCGGTTTGAGTTTGGAACTTAATGAAACATGAGAATAAACTGAATGCTTTTTGTTTCTCAGCGCCTCTATGCATATCTTCTTCTTCTGATTGTTATTACATCTCCCACTGGGACATTGCCGCCTCCTTGCACTTCCACAGTTGTTACATATTTGCACTTGTATATAATGAGGCTAACACGATGATACTTTTATACCCAGGGAAGTCGACACAATTTCCAAACCGAAAATTGCCTAGACCGGCACAGGAATCAAACCCAGCCAACTTCTGCATGGTCTTGCGTTATAGCCGCGCATTTTACTGCTAGGCTAAGGAGTGTTCTATGTATATTCCACTTCCATTTTTTCCTGGTTCATAACTCATAGTGTTCATTCTCATTTTCAATTCAAATCCTCCCCTTTAGTGGATTCGTTCGTATTTCAACGTGATTCACCCAACTAAAAAGTACGGGCGCAACTAAAAAGTACGGGCGCAACTAAAAAGCACGGGCTTCATGACCATGCGGTTAGCGACGGCAATCGTCTACGCATGTGCTATGGAGTGTGGGTTCGATTCCCGCCCCGGTAAGGAGGAAACTTTTCGTGATCGAAACATTCTACACTGGTCCACTGGGTGTTATGTGTTCTGTCCCATGCTAGGTGTTAATTGTTCAGTCCAACCCCGTGGCAAGACATGCTTTTCAGCGTAGCGAACATCTTCATGAATATGTCCAGCATACATTTTGAAAAGTACTTCTCCCGAATCGTGCGTTTACAAGCAACTACATTTTATCCAAACTATTGTTGGCTACATGTTTTCAAATTATTCAAAAATAATACCAGCTATTATGGGCATGTAAATATAATCCTAAAACATCTTTCTGCACACCATTTATTTCATTTCAATTTCACTATTGAATGTTGTTCGAATTGCATCCCCGGACCATTTCAACTGTGATGCTCATCACAGTATAAACAATAATAATATCTCTTGTTTGATTCGGAGCGGGAGAACAAGTTACGAAATATGATTTCGTGTAGCGTTTGATTTCACCTATCGATTCACTCAAATTCGTTAGTTTATTATATTTTATCATCAAATAACATAATTCCCATGGTCAAAGATGGAAATCTTGCAAATTATTTCGAAAACAATTTTCAGATTTAACCAAAACAAATAGTAAACAAAGTACATAATGTTTATTTTCGTACAATAACAGCGGACGGTAATGAGCTACCGTCCGTGGACATGGTGGCTATTGTCAAACCCCTTGTGGTAGTATAGGACGCCAGGGGGGTGGTTCAGTCTGCACGACCTCTGGTTGAAGACGGTGTTCCTGTCTTTTTTTTTAAAGTGACAAAGTGGTTTTCTACTGAATATTATGTTCGTTTGATTATGCCAATGTACACAACTTCAAATTTTTCCCCATCCAGCACCGCTTAACTGCCACCACCAGTAATGAACTCACGTTTGTTGCCAGCGACCATGTACTTCGTTTAGCTGGTATTGATCGTGAGTCCAATCCTCACTGTCTCCCTCATAAACGGCGCAACAGCTTCTTGCACGTCAGGGCGGTCAATCCCAATACTTTATATCGTCCACAAAGCCCAGGAAGCATATTCGATCTTGTGATAATGGTAAAGCTTCTTTGTACTCCAGCTCGCCGGAAAACCATGTTCTGCCATAATGTTACGTTTGACTAAATTGTACACTACTTTGAAAGCAATACACAGAGGTTGTAGCTGCATTGGATCCGTTATTGATCGACGGACAGGGTTTGAATCAAGGGTTCAAGAAATAGAAGAAAACGAACCCATCCTGGAGTTCCTCCAGAAATTTCTCCTGTAGTTCCTCCAGGAATTTTCCAAGATTATCCAGGAGTTCGCGCTATAATTTCTGGAGGAATTCTCAGGCAGAATTCCTAGAGGAACTACAGAAGAAAATCCTGGAGAAAATCAAGAAGGAATTAATGGAATTCATGAAGAATAGCTGTAGGAAGAGGTATTCATTAAGTAATTCCAGGATATATTCCAGAAGGAACTGCATGAGAAATTCCTGGAGGAATCCCAGAACGAATTCTTAAAGGAACTCCAGAAGGAATTCTGAATGAGTTTGGAGATGAATCTCAAAGAAGTTTCTTGGGAAAATTCCCGAGGAAGTTTCTAAAGGAATTCATGAAGTAATTCTTGGAGGAATTGCGGAAGAAGTATTTCGATGAATTCCTGGAGAAACTTCAGGAGGAATTCCTTGAGCAACTGCAGGAAAAAATCCTGGAGGGATGCCAGAAGTTTCTGGAGGAATTCCCGGAGGATCTCTAGTAGGAATTTCTGGAGGAACTCCAGAAGGATTTCCTAATTTTTTTTTAATCTTTATTAATGTGAGGATTTCCTAAAGAAACTCCAGGAGAAACTCCTGAATAATCTCCAGGAGGATGTTTCTGGAGCAGTTTTCGGAGGTGTTTCTGCCGGAGGAGTTTCTGGAGAATTTTTTGGGGGAAATGCGAGGGAAATTCTTGGTGAAACTCCTGGAAAAACTTTTGGAAGGATTCCTGGAGTAAATCCATAGGGAATTCTTGGATGAATTTCAAGAGGAGTTCCTGAACTCCTGGAGGAATTGCTGGAATAGTTTCCTGAGCAATTCCTGGATCATTTCCCGAAGGAATTACTGGAGGAACTCTAGGAGAAATTGCTAGAGGAATTCCTGGAGAAGTTCTTGGAGAAAAGGCGAGAGGAATGCTTGGAAGATATCTCGAGCTTCTCCGGAAGTTCTTCCAGGAATTTCTCGTGAAATTCTTCTAGGAATTCATCCAGTAGCTCCTCCAGGAATTCCTCCGGAAGTTCCTCCGGGAGTTCCTTCGGAAGTTACTCCGGAAGTTCCTCCAGGAATTCCTCCGGAAGTTCCTCCGACAATTCCTCCGGAAGTTCCTCCAGGAATTCCTCCGGAAGTTCCTCCAGGAATTCCTCCGGAAGTTCCTCCAGGAATTCCTCCGGAAGTTCCTCCAGGAATTCCTCCGGAAGTTCCTCCAGGAATTCCTCCGAAAGTTTCTCCAGGAATTCCTCCGGAAGTTCCTCCAGGCTGTTCCTCCGGAAGTTCCTCCAGGAATTCCTCCGGAAGTTCCTCCAGGAATTCCTCCGGAAGTTCCTCCAGGCTATTCCTCCAGAAATTTCTCCGGAAGTTCCTCCAGGAATCCCTCCGAAAATTCCTCCAGGAATTTCTCCGGAAGTTCCTCCAGGAATTCCTCTAGAAATTCCTTCAGGAATTCCTCCGGAAATTCCTTCAGGAATTCCTCCGGAAGTTCCTCCAGGAATTCCTCTGGAAGTTTCCTCCAAGAATTCCTCCGGAAGTTTCTCAAAGAATTTCTCTGGAAGTTTCTCAAAGAATTCCTCTGGAAGTTCCTCCAAGAATTCCTCCGGAAGTTTCTCAAAGAATTTCTCCGGAAGTTCCTTTAGGAATTTTTCTGGAAGTTCCTCCAGGAATTTTTATTCCGACAATTCCTCCGGAAGTTTCGACAGCAATTCCTTCGAGAATTCCTCCAGGAATTCCTTCAAAAGATCCTCCAGTGATTTGTTCAAAACATCCCGCAGGTATAAATTTGGAAGATCCTCCAGGAATTACTTCGCAAGTTCACCCAGTTGTTCCTCCAAGAATTTCTCCGGAAGTTACTTCAGGAACTCTTCTCGGAATTCCTGTCGCAATTTCTCAGGGAGTTTCTCTAAGTATCTCTCCGGGAGTTCCTCTATAGGGTTCCTTTCAGGAGTTCGTCCAGAAATTCCTCCGACAGTTTCTCCAGGAATTTCTTAAGCAGTTTCTCCTGGATTTCTTTCAGAATTTTTTTTAGACTTTTCTTCGGCTGTTCTTAAAGAAGTTTGTTCAGAAATTACTTCGTAAGTTTCTCCAGGAATTCCTTCAAATTTTCACGGAAAAGTTTTCTGTATTCCAAGGAAACTCTTCAGAAATTCCACGGAATTCCATTTTCAGAAATTTGTCGGAATCCCCAAGACAAAACTCTTCTGTATTTTCACAGTAAATTTTATTCAAGCATTCACCGATAAGAATTCTGAAATTCCACGTAAAATACTCCTGAGATTCCATGGAAAAATTCTTTAGAATTTGCTCGGAAAATGTTCGCGAGTGTTTACACCGGATGTCCTACTGAATTTGCACGGCCAACTCTTCTGTATTTTCGAAGGAAATTGTTCTGCGATTCCAGTAAAAAAATCTGATATTCCACGAGAAACTCTGCTGAATATCTATGGAAATAGTTCTGAATCTCCACCGGACATTATTTTGAAATCCCAGGAAAAAAACGATCTTAATTTCCTTGGAAATTCAACTTTATTTCCAAGGAAAATTCTTCAGAGATTCCTCGAGAAATTGTCTGGGATTTCATTGAAATTCTTTTAAGTTCTTACGTGAAATTATTCTGAAATTTCAAGGGAAATTCTTTTGGATTTCATTTTTTTTTTAATTTCAACGGACAACTCTTCTAGATTTTTTGCGGGAAATTATTCTGAGATTCCAGGAAAAATTTATCTGAATTTCCACATAAAATTTTCCTTAATTTCCACAGTCAACAATTTTATGTTTTATCGGAAAATTAGACTGAATTTCCCCGTAAAATTCCTTTGCACAGATTTTGTTTCCACGGCAAACTTTTCAAAATTGTTACGGAAAATTCTTCCAAGATTCCTAGGAAAACACTTCTGCATTTCCTCGGGACATTATTCTGAGATTCCAGGAAAAAATCTTCTTAATTTTCACGGAAACTTTTCTTTTATTTCATGGAAAGTTCGGTCGAATACTACGAAAAAAATCTGAATAACTTCGGGAATTTATTTTTAAATTTCAAGGGAAATTCTGAAATACGAGAGGGTAAATGAAGGTGGAGCGAAGACGAAATCTGCAAGCAAGCGCTGGACTGGTCATCCCAGGCATCATCCATCATCCCAGGATCCCAGAAGAGACAGATCCATTGGCCCATTGAAACGTAGCACTGGAGCACTGGGCCCTAAAATAAAAAAAAATCGAAAAACATTTATGTTCGGTAGCAATTAAGCGTAAAGTACTTACACTTGAGATTATCCATGCTGGAGCCGATGTATCGCCAGGAACACCGACTTTGCAAACTTGGTTTGCAATAAACTCACTTCAATTCGCAAGGTCAGAGTGACGAACTGAAAAGGTATCAAAATACGCATTCGAACGAAAACGGGAATACGACAAACATTCGAAAGCGTGAAGTTCGAAAAATCGAATGGTTAGAATTGGTTCGAACGAAAACGGGAATGCGGATTAGTGAAACGTTCTCACGTATCCGCTTCGAACGTAAACAAGAATGAGGGTGAATGTCCGAACATGGTTTTCCGGCGATTAGACTTAATGACTGATTAGACTGATACGAGCAACGCTGGATGGCTCGAAATCAATTATTCGGATTGCAGACGAAGTGGCAACCTCGTTTGTGACCTTAGACGGATTGAAGCAGGGTGATGCACTTTCGAATTTATTGTTCAACATTTCACTCGAAGGCGCTATTAGGAGATCTGACGTGCAGAGGAACGGCACTATCAACACATGGTCGCATATGCTCCTGAGTTTTGCGGATGACATCGACCTTATTGGAATCGATCGCAGAGCAGTAGTGGAGGCTTTTGTCCCACTGAAGAGGGAGACGGCGGAGATAGGCTTAACCATTAACTCTACCAAGACAAAGTACATGGTGGCAGGTAGAGATAGAGGAAGACCTAGTGGTGTTGGTGCAGAGGTAGTGCTTGATGGGGATGTGTTTAAAGTTGTTGAAGAATTTGTTTACCTTGGAACGCTTGTGACATATGACAATGACGTTTCCCGTGACCATTTACGGGTTACGTAACCACCCAAGTAACAATTTCCATGCTTCTTGGATTTATCTAATTCTTATTGCGGACTTATGACAGCAATCATCAAGCTGATTGCTCAGTTTTATTGACGCTCTTATTGCTATCAATAAACCTCCCATAAATCTGCTGAAAAAAGCTTCAAACGTCAAATGCCTATTGACCATATTAACAGATCTATGGTAGTGATGAAGAGCGTAATAAATCCAATTTTCAACGCTCGAATAAAGCTACAATTTTTGGTCATAATGTGGTCAAATGAATTACCCCCATAAGAATGTTTGTATTGGGAAGAGTTTATGACGGTGTTTTATAAAAGCAAAATTTTTCTGATCAAATTCCATGATGGCCATATTGAAAACGGAAAAACATTTCGCAGTCAGTGAAATATATCACTGAAATGCATGATTTAACGAAATTTTAACCGCTTATCATACTTTTTCCGATAAATAATTTTATTAATTGATAGTTTGGGCAAAAATACTAATCGATTTAGTGGACATCCTAGATGTTGTGGTAATCAATATTTTCGATTTTTTCCCTGAACTACGTTATATGGCCGGCGCGTGGTGTTCAACCTTATTTTTTTCACAACATTTGACCATAAAATCGGAAGCGCACTTCTTTTCAATGGTACTGAATTGAAAAAACAACCTGAAATAAAATATTATTTTGTTGTCATCATCATAATTTTCATCAACAATCCATTTTGTTATTATTTTTCTGCTAAGATTTGTTTCTCTTTTTTTAAAGCAACATTTTGACAGCTGCCGCAGCCAAATTCCCTTTTTTGCGGGTGGTTTAAAAAGGGTTTCTAAGTGCTCTTATGATAGGTTTATAGTGGTTATCTGGAGAGGGCCACTTGGCAATATCTTACTCTTATAGTGGTCATCAGAAGGTTGCCGTGTATTACTCGGTTTTATTGTTAGATCTTATAAATTGATCTTGAAAACCAAGGATGTTATCGATCATTTAGTAATCTGCCTTCGATCATTTAGTAGTTTTTCAATAACTCAGTCCAGAGGCTAAATTTCAAAATGTGTTGTATGGTGGAGTTCTAGTGCAAAGGTTTATCTACAACTTTGCCTAACAGTTCGTTGTTTGAATTTCACTAATAAAGGAGCTATAGCGCTAGTAGCAGTAACTTAGACTAAATGATTGCATATTTTGTTATCATTTAGTATAAGTATAGCAACTAGCACCGTAACTCCTTTAGCAGTGGAATTCGAACATCTACCTGTTAAGGAGAGTTGTAGAAAAAGCTTCGCACTAAAAGTCCACCATACAACACATTTTAAAATTAAGCCTCTGGAATGAGTTATTGACAAACTACTAAATGATCGAACGCAGATTACTAAATGATCGTTAACATCCTTGTTGAAAACCATTCTTAGAGCGGAATAAAACTTAAAATGTTACTTGGGCAGCTTAGGTCCCGCAACATGCAGACGGAAACGAAATTTGCCATACACAAAACTCTGATTTTACCAGTGGCCCTTTATGGACATGAAGCATTGACATTAAAAGAGGCGGACCGGAGAGTTTTCGGGGTTTTCGAGCAAAAAGTGCCGCGTACAATACTCGGTTGGAAACTAGAAAATGGTGTGTGGCGCAGACGCATGAATCATGAACTGCATCAAGTATACAAAGAAGGAAATATTGTGAATCGTATAAAATACGGCAGACTTCAGTGGGCTGGTCACTTAGTGCGAATGTCGGAGGAAAGAATAGCGAAAACAATATTCAACAGAGAACCAGAACCAGGGACCGGCGACTTCGTGGAAGGCCACGAATACGCTGGCTGCACGGGGTGGAATCGGACCTGGGGACCCTGAACGTTCGGAGAAACTGGAGGAACAACGCCCAAGACCGACGATTATGGAGCTCTACAATACGCCAGGCATAGGTGTATCGACGCTGTAGCCAACCAAGTATCGAGGTAGGTGATTCCTTCAAGGGCCTCATACGCCTGTCACTGGCGAACAAAGCTCGTGTACTCTGTATCGAAGCTTAGAACCGGTGTTAGAGCGCAATCGTTAATGCGTACATTTTTATATTCGGTTAGTTAGTACAAATAAATTCTTTTTCGAGTCCCTATAATCAGACACGTATCTCAAGCATACCACATCGTTATATTGCTGCATGATTGTGTGTTTAATTTTGATAAAATATCGAAAACAAAAGTGTGCATAAAAATTGCCTCGCCATAACAAAAAGGTGGTAGAGAATTAACACTGTTGTTTACAGTTTAGAACCAAATCCAGATGTCGCACATGTTGGGGTAGGGATTCAGTGCTCCGCCTTCTCCCCCTGGATTCCTTGCTCTTTTCGCCGCGGAGGCGAAACATGAAAATTGAAGCAGCAAGCGGCTGAAAAGTGGCAGCCATTTTGTGTGTCCGGGTTGTGTTGCGAAACCGTTGTGATTGGGGTTATTTGATGAAAATTGATTTCGTCGCGAGTGAACTGCGTCGGAAATTGAATTCGCGGTTCGCGGGAAATAAATTGGTTCGTTGCGTAGCACCGTCGCACACTGGGGATTTTTAAAAGCAAAAGGCTCGAAATTCAATTACTCCAGCTGACGCTGCAAAATTTCCAGAGAGTAGATGTTTCCTGAAGGGAAAAAGTGCGATAAATCGATTGCGCGGGGTTTCGTGCTGGTCAGACCACTTTAAAGTGCCCATTTTGCCCGAATTCCCCTAAAAATCACAACATTTCTACTATGCCTCGAACTGACGCTGATATTTTGTCAATAATTATAAGTTTCCTGTAGGGAAAAAGTGTAATAAATCGAATGCGAGTGGTTTCGTGCTGGTCGGACCACTTTGAAGTGCCCATTTTGCCCAAATTCCCTTGAAATCACAATATTTCTACTATGCCTCTAACTGACGCTGATATTTTTTAAATAATTATAAGTTTCCTGAAGGGAAAAAGTGTGATAAATTGAATGCGAGGGGTTTCGTGCTGGTCAGACCACTTTGAAGTGCCCATTTTGCCGATATTTCCTTCAAAATCGATATTTCTGCTATGCCTCGAACCGACGCTGATATTTCTTTGATAAATATATGTTTTCTGAAGGAAAAAAGTGCGATTATTCGATTGAGTGGGATTTCGTGCTGGTCAGACCACTTTGAAGTGTCCATTTTGCACAATTCTCTTGAAAATCACAATATTTTCCCTTTACCTTGAAGTGACGCTGATATTTTCTCAACAAAAATGTTACGAAATGTTTCGGAAAAGACAATAAAATTCAATGAAGAACATTCTTCAGGAGGTAGAAACATATTGTTCAAACACACTTTGTCTTGTGCGATTCTTTCTTCAAAGGATGCATTTTCCCGGCATATGGAAAAGAAAGATATGAATCCCTTTTATTCAAATGCTTCTAAAGTAATTTTTTTTTTAACTAGAATCAATGTTAATCAATTTGATTCCTTCTTTCAACTGATGTATTTTCATGGTTTATGGCAAGGGAAGATAATAATAAGAAGATATAAGATATATTTGATTCTTTCTTTTAATTCGTGTAGTCGCTTGGTTTAAGGCAAGTCAAGCATTTGCCCAACAGAAGGCAAGAGGGAATATGGTTTTTGCCAGAGTCTATTATATATAGAGTTACGCAAAGAGTGAAGCCAAATCTACCTATTGAACTGTCAAACCGTCTACCTATCGAGCAAAGTAAACAAATGCTTGTTGGTAAGGCGGAAGTATTGTTGTCGCCTAATGATTTTTATGGCGAATTAAAACGCATGAATTGGAATGTGTTGAATTTGTTCTAGAAACAGTTTCAAAAACTTCAATACACCCTCCCAATAAAGTAGCAACAAGAAACTCACGTATTTGCACTCTGTGGGTGACTTGGTTATCGAATTAAAAAGCTTTTGCAGTGAACACTCCCGTGAAGTCACTTTAAGGGTTGAACAAAAATGAAAGTTGCAAACACAATAACAAGAAGATTATTCAGAATAAGCGTAAGAAGATCCTCTTTGCGCAACTCTATATAATAGATTCTGGTTTTTGCCATTCTCGTGCAACAAAGTTGTACCGAAATGCTATCATTTCACTCCAATATCGAACTTTTTATAGAAAGCTCAGAGAACAGAGACCCATAATGTTATATACCAATCGACTCAGCTCGACGAACTGAGGAAGTGTCTATTTGTCCGTGTGTATGTGTGTGTGCGTGTAAATTAACATACTAATTCTATACCGATTCTCTTACATCAAGTTACAGAGAATAAAGCGTAGTTGATCACTATTGAATTTCATAACGATTGCGCATTACAAAAAATCTAAATATTAAAATAGTTATGAAACATAGCAATTAAGTTATAGCATGCCATAAAATGCCTTGAAGTATCAACCCACACAGTTAGTTTCAATTACCGAAGTCGGTAAAATTTTACTGGGTTTTTGAACAGCTGACTTAACTCGGTAATTTTTCAAGTTACCGAAAACTCGGTATAGTTGAAAATCTTTCAAATGTCAAAAGCAACCGAGTTAGTCGGTAAATTTTATTACTGTTTTTCTCAGTATTTTTTTTGTTTACATCGATTTACTGAAACTCTCAGTTAAATATTATTTTGTAATATAAATAAATATCCAAAACAAATTGATATTATTATTATAAGAAATATCATTTCTATTCATGCAATGTCAGTATCATTGTAATCTATCCTGTCTCATTTCATACTTGGTATCAAAAGTCGAGGAAAATACCTAAAAAAAACTTTCTACTGGTGTTTGACCGCTCCGATGAATTTGGCACTCCCGGAACAGTTTTCTAAACATGAACTTCTATTGCGATAGTTAGTTGTTAAGTAGTAATTGATCCGAATGTTAAATATGTGAAATGAGTTGCTATATCACATGGTTATCCGATGAGTTTCTGTGCAAGAGAGATAACAATCGACATGATTGTGTAAAACCGCATTCTGCCAGCTCAATTCATTGCACGGACCAACAAGTTGGCAAATTAAGTCTTCCCAATATCCAGCTGCTCCACTTTTTCGGTTTCTGATCCTTCGTCGAATTGATTTTCTGGAAGTGTTAAATTCATCGGAACAGCTTGCCAGTGGAAAAAATAAAACTTGTCACTTATTTTTGCTCCCAATGTTTCAACGCGGAGAAAGTGGAGGGTAAAGTGAAAAATTTTGACAGTTCAAATGCATCAGAACTGTATATATATTAATTACCGAATGACCAGTATACATTTTTACTGACTTTCAATGTTATATCCAGTAAAAGTAACTTATTGCTGAAAACTCGGTAATGATTATTACAGTTTCAGTAATTCAGTAGGCTTCTTACTGAATGAACCGTAACATTTTGATAAAATGACGACTTTTTCGGTATTTTTTATGATTTACAGTATAGATCAGTAAAAATAATTACCGAACAAGAAATTCGTGATTAAGTGTGCATGCAAGCTCTTCTACTCGATTTAGTACACGACTTTTCTGCCGTCATACGCACATTTGTCACATGTTTGCTTGGATTTCCTATATACATGGGACAGTTATGCGTATAACGGCAGTTAAGTGTGTACAACAATTGAAACGCAAGCTTTGATTGCATGCAAGTTACGACGCATAACACCAGAACGTTTCTCCAGCTTTCTGATATAATAAAAAATCTCGCATAAAACGCGCACGCTAATAATACTTTACTTAGTGATTTTAAAATTAATGTCACAAATAATTCAGCATTTCAACGAATTTTCCGATAATGCATTTGATTGTTCGATTGGGTTGTTTAATAATGCACGAGAAAGGCAATCACTGCTAGGTGGATCAATCTGGATTTTTTTCTTTGAATTCAGTCATTCGCTCGGTTTAAGGCTATATGTTCCCTTCTCTGAGGGATGCATTTACCTGGAGGAAGGCAAGAAAGAATATGATTCTTATTTTAAATTCACATTTTCTCGGTTTAAGGCAAGAGGAGATATGATCTCTTTTTCCGAAGAATGCATTTTTACGGCTGACGGTAAGGTAGGATATGAAACATGCATTTCCTCTCTCTGTCATTCCTTACTTTTAAGCATTTATCAGTCTTGTCTTAGAAGAGAACACATGTCTCGAATGAAGACTCAGAGTTTCCATACATCAGCGTCAGTTCTATGCACAACTGAAATATTGTTATTTCAGAGGAATTGAGGTAAAATGGGCATGTTAAAGTGGACTGACCAGCACGAAATCCCGCGCAATCGATTTATAGTACTTTTTCACAATCGATTTATCACACGTTTTCCCTTCAGGAAACTTATTAATATTGAAGAAATATCAGCGTCAGTTTTAGGCGTAGCAGAAATATTGTGCTTCAAGGGGAATTGGGGCAAAATGGGCACTTCAAAATGGTCTAACCAGCACGAAACCCCTCGCAATTGATTTATCACACTTTTTCCCTTCAGGAAACTTATAATTATTAAAGAAATATCAGCGTCAGTTCGAGGCATAGTAGAAATATTGTGATTCCAAGGGAATTGGGGCAAAATGGGCACTTCAAAGTGGTCTGACCAGCACGAAACCCCTCGCAATTGATTTATCACACTTTTTCCCTTCATGAAACTTATAATTATTGAAAAACTATCAGCGCCAGTTCGAGGCATAGTAGAAATATTGTGATTCCAAGGGAATTGGGCAAAATGGGCACTTTAAAGTGGTCGGACCAGCACGATTTATCACACTTTTTCGCTTCAGGAAACTTATAATTATTGAAAAATATCAGCGTCAGTTCGAGGCATAGTAAAAATATTGTGATTTTTAGGGGAATTTGGGCAAAATGGGCACTTGAAAGTGTTCTGACCAGCACGAAACCCCTCGCAATCGATTTATCACACTTTTTCCCTTCAGGAAACTTATAATTATTGAAAAAATATCAGCGTCAGTTCGAGGCACAGTAGAAATATTATGATTTCAGGGGAATTAGGGCAAAATGGGCACTTCAAAGTGGTCTGACCAGCACGAAACCCCTCGCAATTGATTTATCACACTTTTTCCCTTCAGGAAACTTATAATTATTAAAGAAATATCAGCGTCAGTTCGAGGCATAGTAGAAATATTGTGATTCCAAGGAAATTGGGGCAAAATGGGCACTTCAAAGTGGTCTGACCAGCACGAAACCCTTCGAAATTGATTTATCACACTTTTTCCCTTCATGAAACTTATAATTATTGAAAAATATCAGCGTCAGTTCGAGGCAGTGTAAACATATTGTGATTTTTAGGGGAATTTGGGCAAAATGGGCACTTTTAAGTGATCTGACCAGCACGAAACCCCTCGCAATTTATTTATCACACTTTTTCCCTTCATGAAACCTATAATTATTTAAAGAATATCAGCGTCAGTTTGAGGCGTAGCAGAAATATTGTGATTTCAGGGGAAATAGGGCAAAATGGGCACCTCAAAGTGGTCTGACCAGCACGATACCACCCGCAATCAATTTAGCGCACTTTTTCCCTTCATGAAACATATATTTATTGAAGAAATATCAGCGTCAGTTTAAGGCATAGTAGAAATATTGTGATTTCAGGGGAATTAGGGCAAAATGGGCACTTGGAAGTGGTCTGACCAGCACGGAACCCCTCGCATTCGATTTACCACACTGTTTCCTTTCATGAAACATATATTTATTGAAAAAATATCAGCGTCAGTTCGAGGCATAGTAAAAATATTGTGATTTTTGGGGAAATTAGGGCAAAATGGGTACTTTAAAATGTTCTGACCAGCACGAAACCCCTCGCATTCGATTTATCACACTTTTTTTCTACAGGAAACTTATAATTATTGAAAAAATATCAGCGTCAGTTCGAGGCATAGTAGAAATATTATGATTTCAGGGGAATTAGGACAAAATGGGCACTTGAAAGTGGTCTGACCAGCACGAAACCCCTCGCAATCGATTTATCACACTTTTTCCCTTTAGGAAACTTGTAATTATTGAAAAAATATCAGCGTCAGTTCGAGGCACAGTAGAAATATTATGATTCCAGGGGAATTAGGGCAAAATGGGCACTTCAAAGTGGTCTGACCAGCACGAAACCCCTCGCATTCGATTTATCACACTTTTTCCCTACAGGAAACTTATAAAGATTGAAAAAATATCAGCGTCAGTTCGAGGCATAGTAGAAATGTTGTGATTTTTAGGGGAATTCGGGCAAAATGGACACTTTAAAGTGGTCTGACCAGCACGAAACCCCGCGCAATCGATTTATCGCACTTTTTCCCTTCAGGAAACATCTACTTTCTGGAAATTTTGCAGCGTCAGCTGGAGTAATTGAATTTCGAGCCTTTTGCTTTTGAAAATCCCCAGTGTGCGTCGGGATGAATTGATGACATCGATCCGTCGAGAAAATTGCAGCTCGGAAAAAAAATAAGTGAAAGTGAAAATCTGCGGTGGAGATCGCGATGCCATTTTGAAAAAGAAGAATCGAGTGATCCAAAGTATGATAGCTAAAATGGATTCGTTTTTTGCGACTCCATTTTGAAAGGTGAAACTAGTACTTCGTAGACACTTTGTGACAAGTTGTCAAAAATTGAGGGAAAGTGATACTCTTTAAGTGAAGTGAAGTGACATGCAGCTGAGATCCGGGAAGCAGAAGCGGATTTTATTGTCAACTCCCATTGCCTCTCCGTTGTCGTCGTCCGTGTCCCACACACCAAGAGCATTTATCAGCGAAGGAACATCCTTTGGTAATATTCGTGAACAAAAGGAAGTACAAGAAGCCCGTCGTAATCAAACGAAGATGGCGGAAACAGTAGCTTCGTTGGAAAGATATCCCTCGTCAACACAAGGCAAGGTGGAACGAATCAGACGTGGCGTACATTGAGTACAAAACCTGAACTCGATGTAGCTCGGAGGAACTTGACAGCTTTTTGTTGACAAAAAATTTGACCAAGTCGGAGCAACTTCAAGTTACTTCGAGCTGAGTAATTAGACAGCACCAATCTACTCAAGATTCGCCACCGTACCAAATGTGTCATGTACAAGACGCTGATAAGACCGGTAGTCCTCTACGGACATGAAACATGGACAATAGTTGAGGAGGAAAGAGTATCCGAGAGACGGGACCATCTTTGGCGGCGTGCAAGACGGTGTGTGGCGGCGAAGAATGAACCACGAGCTCGCCCAGCTCTACGGCGAACCAAGTATCCAGAAGGTAGCTAAAGCCGGAAGGGTACGATGGGCAGGACATGTTGCAAGAATGCTGGACAGCAACCCTGCGAAGATGGCGTTCGCTTCCGATCCGGCAGATACGAGACGGCGTGGAGCACAGCGAGTAAGGTGGGCAGACCAGGTGCAAACGACCACGCAAACGGCGAGCGTGGGGCGCATTCGAGGATGGAGAGATGCGGCCTCGAACCGTGTATTGTGGCGTCAAATTAGCAGGGTTGGCAGGGTTGCCACCACAGAGGCTTGCATTTCAATTTAGAGTAGTCAACTACTCTTACCTTTTTCGAGAAGCTAGCGTTACGTTTCTCTACTAAATTAACCGGTTTATCTATTTTGCTTTAAAATTTTGGTAGTTTCGGATTAAAAAATCATTTATTGTTTATTTTTTATATATTTATTTTTAGACGTTATTTATGCTCTTGCGGCCTGGTAAAATGAATTGCGATTTTAAAACACATTGTATAGGTATGGGAGCCAAAATATTAGCGATCACACCATTTTATCACGTGTTCTTCGTTTTGATTAAAGACAATCCGGCAGATGTAGACAAAAATCAAGATAAATTCAAACATAAGACAGGGAACAAAAAGCGGCTTTGGATTTTTTTTTTCATTTGTTAACTTTCCCCAAAGGTATATAGATAAGTTCATAATTTTCGCGCGATGCTTCGAACAACGTTGACGACACATAGACAGTTGGGTGTAGCTCTCAACAATATTTAGGGGTGCAGTACATATAAGTCTATTCGGTTGGTTTCAGCTTCTAACTCCGATGGACGCTGAATTTCTTGTTGCAAATTCCGAACAATGTGTAGGACAGTTATACAACAGTCCGATTTTCATATTAGTTATTGTTAAAGCTAATAAACTAGTTAACTGAAAACAAACAAACCGTGTAGAACGGCATTTATTCTTGAAATAAATTAATCATACGAGGCACGAATAAAACTAACTACATATTTGAGATATCAACTATGCTGTGGTTAGACATAAGGTCTTAGCACAGGGTCTTGCATTTTACTCTCCGAAAAATTCGTAGTTCAATTTACAGTTTATCGAAATAATTATTTTGAGATGTGTAACAATCCACAAATAAAGGAGCGTTGCCGAACTTTAACAAATAAATTAGAATAGTGTTTTTTTTTCGACTAAAACAATAGAGAATTTCGTTTATTGAATGTAACTGTCGGGCAGTTCGAAGCTAACATCTAGATGGGCCTCCCGGGCAAGGTGTACGATCTGAGCCAAATGCACTGACAACATAGCGGCTTCATCGAGATCGTCCTTGGGCAAGATTCGCAGTTTAGACTTTTTAATCAGTTCTTTTGCTTCATTCACATTCGTTCCCTGTGGAAAATCGGATTCATATCTTAACAGTTTTACAATAACAAAATTTAGATCGCACTCACCTGTAATCTTACAATGATCGGCATTTTAATGTTCAGCTCCTTGGTGGCCTGGATAATACCCTCGGCAATGACGTCGCATCGCATAATACCGCCGAAAATGTTGACCAGAATAGCGTGCACCTTCGGATCGGAAGTGATGATCCGGAAGGCTTCCTTCACGGCCTTGACGCTGGCACCGCCACCGACGTCGAGGAAGTTGGCCGGATCGCCACCGTGCAGTTTAATGATGTCCATCGTGGCCATGGCCAAACCGGCACCGTTGACCAGACACCCGATCGAACCGTCCAGGGCGATGTAGTTAAGGTCAAACTTGGACGCCTCAACCTCCTTGCTGTCCTCCTGGGACAGATCACGCTTGGCGAACAGGTCCTTCTGGCGAAATTCGGCATTGTCGTCGAATCGCATCTTGGCGTCCAGCGCAAAGTCTGCGGAAGCGAACGGGTTGGGTGAATGGAGAAAAGAAAAATATAGAGAAAATTAGATTACATGTAAATTTGTAGGGTAGTTTGTTGCAGAAGCAAATTTAACAGCCTACAAAACAGACCCAAACCAAACGCTGCCTAACAATGCATTCAAAAGACTGGATTTCATAAAGGCATTGTCATTGACCAGTTTCTTCTATAAGTAATTTTTCTTTATGAAATCCATGCTTTCAGGGTTAACGAACTGAAGCAAACAAATATATTAAATAGCTTTAACTTCACTTGTTTTAAATCACCTCAATACCTATTGCCAGCGAGACACGTAGGTCTCGGTTGATGATTTTGAGAATAAAGTTAACAACTTTCAATGGCCAACACCGATACAATATTGCAAAAGATTGTTAGTAAAATTACTTTTGATATATTTAAATTAATTGTGATTAGCAAACCTATCTTGGTAAAGAATTTTCAATAATATGTTCAACTTCTAGGGGCCCTTCTTAGCCGTGCGGTAAGACGCGCGGCTACAAAGCAAGACCATCCTGAGGGTTGCTGGGTTCGATTCCTGGTGCCAGTCTAGGCAATTTTTGGCATGAAAATTGTATCGACTTCCCTGGGCATAAAAGTATCATCGTTTTAGCCTCATGATATACGAATGCAAAAATAGTAACCTGGCTTAGAAACCTCGCAGTTAATAACTGTGGAAGTGCTTAATGAACACCAAGCTGCGAGGCGGCTTTGTCCCAGTGTGGGGATGTAATGCCAATAAGAAGAAGAAGAAGAAGAAGATGTTCAACTTCTGAACATAATTAAGATAAACTAAGGTGGTTTATTTGTGGCCTCTACAGCTCGTAAAATTCGATTCAACCCGGTCCACGGTCGCTCGCTGGCGAAGTGTGGAAGGCAATTTGCAAACCTGTAGTAGACTGCGCGGTTGGCGAAGTGCAGCCATGGACCGGCAAGACAGCCTACGTTGATTGTGACTTAAGTGAGCATTAGTGGCGCTGGCCCATTAGATAGCTAAGAAGAACCATTATCACCGGGTTACTGTTCGGCATTCTGGCTACCCACCCGGCCCTCAGCAGTCGTCCGATTTTCGTGGTGTGAGCGGTTGATGGGTCTTCAAACAGTTAATGTAATACACCCAATATTTTTTTTACACGGTTGGTATTCTTTAATTTCCCGGTTAACCAAATTTTTCACAGCTTTTTAAATACCACCTGAATTTTCTTTGATTTTTTGTGAGTTTTTTCATGGGGTTAACTCATAGTTTCATCAACGCTGAAGGTCGTAATCAACTAAAACCTACCCGTGTAAAAAAAGAACCGGGTGTACGTCGTTCAATCGTCTCCTTCTCTTCTTCTTCAATGGCTCTACATTCCAACTGGAACTTGGCCTGCTTTTCAATTCAGTATTTTATTAGTATTTCCTCAGTGATTAATTGAAAGCTTTTCTATGCCCGCCATTGTATCAGTATGTATTTTGTGTGGCAAGTACAATGGATATACCAGATATGGATACCCAGGAAGTCGAGACTGTTTCCAACCCGAAAACATCCTAGACCGGACCGAGAATCGAACTCGCCATCTCCGGATTGCCAATCCTACGCCTTTGCTCGCAAGGCCACTGGAGACCCGTCTCCTAAATGCCCTTTATCTGCACCTTGCCAATTTTCTTTCGAAAACTCCAAGTGGCCGTTGATCCTCCACGAGAATTGTCCAGGTCTCATGTCTCGTAAAGGACTACCGGTCTGATGAGTGATTTGTAGATAGTCAATTTGGTATGACGGCCATTTGTATTGCCCACTGTAACGCGATGTTCAACGGCAGACACAAAAGATCATCACCACATAATCACTTCCGTCGGAAAATTCAAATCCCTGAGCTATACGATTAACATATTGGTCCGTCCAATTCGGATGAGGCGATTGGATTTCCTGAAAGTTTCTTGGAGTTCTAGCTGGTGTATGTGTGAAAGTGCGGTCCGTGACCGGAAGAACAACGAAAATTATTCCCGTGGCATCGTGTGCAGTAGCGACATGCGGCCGATCCGCATTTCGTTTATGCTCGTAGAATAAAGTTGAAATTTGTGTCGATTCGTGACCGATGATTGCCATTGTCGTCGTGCGCGTGGTGCAGCCTGGCTGTAATTGAATCGAGTATTGACCAATTGAACGCGGGTGCGTATCGTGGTCGAGGCCACATAAAACAGTGAACTTTCAAAAGTGATCCTGCTGCACATGTGTCCGTGACACGTCGCGAGCGGGATTGAACAAGAGTGAACACGTTTGAGCATGAGTGGAGAAGGTACATCACGTGCAGTGTTTAAACAAATAACTAAAAGAAACATTTTGGAAGCGTTAGAGGGAACGCAAAGTGAAGTTCCTAGTTCCGTCAGTGGCAGACCAGAAGATTGCAAAGCAAGTGCACGAGAAGAAGGAAGCGATGGAATCCAAAATGGAAGTGTTATCGGATCGGCGTGATCTCATCAAGGAGACGTTGAGAGGGGGAGGTGTCAGTATACATTTGGTTAACACGTACGTCCCCAACCCCCATTTTACGACAAAACTCAAAATTCAAAACCACGCTGCTCAGCCAATTTCTAACGGATTTTCAAGCAATCTTCTGGAATCGATCACAAAATTCCTATAGTTTTAGGAACCGAGGTCAATTTTTTGGCTATGGCCATGGTTCCGGAGATATTCCGGGGAGTACTGGGGTTACCTCCCTCCCGGAAAAAATGGTCACTGGCAGATCGACTTCGAAATCCATCGTGCGACATGTCAAACTTCATTATTTTGCAAAACAAGTACACTGGAGTACATTTCAACGACTTTCGATCGAATTGGCTACCCACCGGGTGCTTCCAGGGCCTGGTTCCCTTGGGGAAGTGGCCAATATCCGTCCAATCTTGGAACCCATCTTGCGACATATCAAACTTCATGATTTTGCAAAACAAGAACACTGGAGTACATTTCGGCGACATTCGATCGAATTGGCCACCCTCCGGCTACTTCCAGGTAGACCTGTGCGCTGATTGATATTTTAACGGCGGTGGCGTGATAGATCATTTTCAGGCAGCGGCGGCGGCGTCACGCCGTTAGTGATCAGCGGTGGAGTGGATCGGCGTAAACCAGTTCAAGCGCCAAAATTTCTTCAGAAATTCATCAAGGAATTCTTCCAGAAGTTCCTCCACTAGTTTTTTTTTTTAAAGTATCGTCAAGAAATTCCTTTGGACATTCCTCCGTAAGTGCCTCTGGGAAGTTACTCCAGAAACTCCTCTTGGATTTCGTCTGGAAGTTCCTTCAGGAATTCCTCCGGAAGCTCTTCTAGGAATTCATCTGGAAGTTCCTCCAGGAGTTCCTCCGGAGGTTCCTCCGAGAATTCCTCCGGTAGTTTCTCCAGGAATTCCTCCGAAGGTTTCTCCATGAATTCTTCCAGAAGTTCCTCCAGGAATTGCTCCGGAAGTTCCTCCAGGAATTCCTCTGGAAACTGGAATTGACCACCTAGAATTCCAGGAATTTCTGGAGGATTTTCCGGATGAATTCCTGGAGGAATTCCTGGTGGAGCATATTGGATAAATCCTGAAGGAACGTCCGGAAGAATTCCCGGAGGAACTTCGGCAGGAATTCCTGAAGGAACTTCCGGAAGAATTCCGGTATGAATTTCCGGAGGAATTACTGAAGGAACTTCCGGAGGAATTACTAGAAAAACTTCCGGAGGAAGTGCTGGGGGAACTTCCGGAGGAATAAATGTAGGAACTTCTAGAGGATTTACTGGAGGAACTTCCGGAGGAATTCCTGGAGAAACTCCCGGAGGAATAACTGGAGGAACTTCTTGGAGGAACTCCTTCCGAAGGAGTTCCTTGAAGAACTTCCGGAGGAATTCCTGGATGAACTTCGGGAGGAATTCCTGGTGAAACTTCCGGAGTAATTCCTGGAGGAACTTCCGGAGGAATTCCTGGAGGAACTTCCGTAGGAATTTCTGGAGGAACTTCCGTAGGAATTCCTGGAGGAATTCTTGGAAAACCTTCCTAAAGGAACTTCCAGACGAAATCCGGGAGGAGTATCTGGAAGAATTTCCCAGAGGCACTTATGGAGAAATATCTGGAGGAATGTCCAAAGGAATTTCTTAACGATCTTTTGCAAAAAACTCGTAGTGGAACTTCTGGAAGAATTCCTGGAGATACTTCTGAAGAAATTTTGGCGCTTGAAACTGGTTCACGCCGAACCACGCCGCCGCCAATCACCAAAGGCGTGATGCCGCCACGCCGCCGCCACTGGCTGCAAATGATCTATCAGGCCACCGCCGGTAAAATATCAATCAGCGCATGGAAGTACCCGGAAGATGGCCAATCCGATCGAAAACTACCGAAATGGATTCCAGTTTACTTGTTTTGCAAAATCACGAAGTTTGACATGTCGCAAGATGGGTTCCAAGATTGGACGAATATTGGCCACTTCCCCAAGGGAACCAGGCCCTGGAAGTACCCGGAGGGTGGCCAATTCGATCGAAAATCGCCGAAATTTACTCCATTGTATTTGTTTTGCAAAATCATGAAGTTTGACATGTCGCAAGATGGGTTCCAAGATTGGACGAATATTGGCCACTTCCCCAAGGGAACCAGGCCCTGGAAGTACCCGGAGGGTGGCCAATTCGATCGAAAATCGCCGTAATTTACTCCATTGTACTTGTTTTGCAAAATCATGAAGTTTGACATGTCGCAGAATGGATTCCAAGATTGAACGAAAATTGGCCACTTCCCCAAGGGAACCAGGCCCTGTAAGCACCCGGAGGGTAGGTAATTCGATCGAAAATCGCCGAAATGTACTCCAGTGTGCTTGTTTTGCAAAATCATGAAGTTTGATATGCCGCAAGATGGGTTCCAAGAATGAACGGATATTGGCCACTTCCTCAAGGGAACCAGGCCCTGGAAGCACCCGGAGGGTGGCCAATTCGATCGAAAATCGCCGAAATGTACTCCAGTGTACTTGTTTTGCAAAATCATGAAGTTTGACATGCCGCAAGATGGGTTCCAAGATTGAACGGATATTGGCCACTTCCCCAAGGGAACCAGGCCCTGGAAGCACCCGGAGGGTGGCCAATTCGATCGAAAATCGCCGAAATGTACTCCTGTGTACCTGTTTTGCAAAATCATGAAGTTTGACATGTCGCACGAAGGATTTCGAAGCCGATCTGCCAGTGACCATTTTTTCCGGGAAGGAGGTAACCCCAGTACTCCCCGGAATATCTCTGGAACCATGGCCATTGCACAAAAATTTACCTCGGTTTCTAAAACTATAGGAATTTTGTGATCGATTCCAGAAGATTGCTTGAAAATCCGTTAGAAATTGGCTGAGCTGAATGGTTTTGAATTTTGAGTTTTGTCGTAAAATGGGGGTTGGGGACGTACGTGTTAACCTTCACCTTGAAACATTGCGGCGTTGCGGGCACGTGTTTGATAAAATTCAAATTCATGTCCGCCCTGCTACCGAAGGGACAACGAACTGCAGAACGCCAGGATTATGCGGTATTCGAGGAGATACACAACAAACTTTACATTGACTTGCAAACTCGAGTTGCCCAAGCGCAAGACGCACGACGCGTTCATCAATGACACAGCCGATTGTGACACAAGCAGCAGCAGCACCACAGTTACATACTCCCTTTCCAACATTTGATGGAACACCGGACAACTGGTACAGTTTCAAGAGCCCCTTCAAAAGCATCATGGCGAAAAACCCAAACGAGACACCTGCAATGAAAATTTTACACTTGCGCAATTCTCTGAAAGGAGATGCGAGAGACAAGATCGAACAGGACGTCATTAACAACAAAGACTATGAAAAGGCTTGGAAGATTCTTGAAATTACGTACGAAGGTAAACGACTGTAAACGAAGGTAAACGTTCGAAACATGTCGACGCTTTGGAAGGGCACAATTATCTTGTGACGGATTAGGTGGGCTGATCCTGTTAAATGTGCTCTACAAAAAGCTGGACGAGGAATCACAATAGCAGTGGGAGCTGAAGGTACCAAGAGGACGCGTTCTGCAACTTACAAACCGCTCGCAGCAGCAGCATGTACTACAGCAGTCAATGGTCCCAGGGAAACAACGTGTCGTGGTAGCTGGTAACAAGGAATCAGCATATCCATCTTCTAAGTCATTCATCGGCTAGAGACATGTGTCCGTGTTGTCGAGCCGAGCACGTCATCTACAAGCGCAGTCGGTTCCAGAACATGGATGTTCAAATCTGTAGCTGTAAAGTCGATGCAAAAACATCGAGTCAGTGAATGTCATTCTGATCAAGGGTGCAAGGTCGAGGGATGTGGTCACATGCATCATAGCCTAAATATGAAGCGAGTCCCTCGAACAGCAATTTGAAAGCACTGTCTGCTACAACGGATAAAAGCAACAAACAGGAATCAGTCGGTTTACGTCCAACTGGTATGTGTGCGCAGATTGGATCAGCGAAGCGGCAAATGCTGCTTTCAACGGCAGAGGTCTAGATGGTTCGAAGTGGTGGTTCTACCGACACGTGCCGTGCATTGTTGGATTCAGGATCTAACAGTCACATTCTCAAGAAGAGATTGGCAAACAAACTGATGCTGGAGACGGTCTTAACGACATGCAAAAGAAAATGAGACATTTTATCAATGAAATCCCTTTCTCGAATCAGCTCGTACGCAACGAATGAGTTGGATTTCTTGATGATGAACAAAATGATTGTTTTTTTCACTAAAACTCGGTTGCTTCGTCGCAAGAGGATTAGAAGCATCCTTTTACGCCTCTCGGAAGCCTTCTTTCAAGTAGTACGAAGGCTTCCTTTCAAGAGGCTCCTTTCGAAGCCTCCTTTCAAGTGGTTAGGCTGCCTTCTTTCAAGAGGCTCGGAAGCCTCCTTTCAAGAGGCTCGGAAGCCTCCTTTCAAGAGGCTCGGAAGCCTCCTTTCAAGAGGCTCGGAAGCCTCCTTTCAAGAGGCTCGGAAGCCTCCTTTCAAGAGGCTCGGAAGCCTCCTTTCAAGAGGCTCCGAAGCCTCCTTTCAAGAGGCTCGGAAGCCTCCTTTCAAGAGGCTCGGAAGCCTCCTTTCAAGAGGCTCGGAAGCCTCCTTTCAAGAGGCTCGGAAGCCTCCTTTCAAGAGGCTCGGAAGTCTCCTTTCAAGAGGCTCGGAAGCCTCCTTTCAAGAGGCTCGGAAGCCTCCTTTCAAGAGGCTCGGAAGCCTCCTTTCAAGAGGCTCGGAAGCCTCCTTTCAAGAGGCTCGGAAGCCTCGGAAGTAGTCAACAATATTCTCCGTTCAAGTAATGTTACCGCTAGGTAGAAACCCGAGTCTTTCGATTATAATCATGAAAATGTATTTTGTGGAAGAAAGAGAGAGATAGTCATAAATGACGCTATTTTCGTTTCAAATATTGACTTCGTAGACTTCTTTACGTAGTAAATTCAACATTCATACAAATAACCTAGTGTATTTTGACTACTAGGTCATAATGATTTCAGTAGAGCTGTCTTGATCAACTTCACCCCAAACCAGATTACTCAAAAAATGTGTGATAATTTAATTTATTTTAATAAATGCGAACGCATTTCAGAAAACTAAAGTTGTTGATTATTGCAACGTATAGCAGTACATGTTTTGAAAATATTTGTTTCGATTTAAAATGTAGACACACATTGTTATTGCATGTTTTGTCTTAAAAATGATCATCTTCCCCCCAGTTGACGGTACCTCAAATAATGCAAAAGTTCGAAGGGGTACCTCTCAAGAAAAAGGTTGAGAACCGCTGACATAGAGTACGGTGGCTCAAAAAACACTTTTTAAACTTTTTTGATGGGCCGCCCTCTTATTCGGTTTATTTTGATGCCGTGATCCGCCGTTCTACGCATAATTGTCCCATGTTACCTTTGATGAAAAACTCGAGTCAATTTGTCCCACTGAAGAAATGAAATAGTTTGGTTGATGATAATAATGATAATAGAGACTGAAAACCATTTAAATAAGTAGTGATTCGTTTTATGTCCTGGAAAAGTGTTGCCTACGCTCATAACATCCCAAAAATATTTGTTAAATTTTAAGATCCAATCGATTCTAAAATTAGTGGGACAAATTGACTGGAATTTTTCATCAAAGGTAACATGGAACAGTTATGCGTAGAACGGCAGTGATGCTCTGGACAAAATTTCAGTCAAATCGGTCAACGTTTGGGCGGTGCTAAACTCGTTGGAAGTTTAAATGGAAACATCTAAAAACAGTGATTTGCAGTTGGACGGCACAATTTACGATAAAGAACTATGATACTCATTAATTCTTGTAGAATTTAATACAGAATGTTATGTTGAAAACCGCTTGAAGATTAGAGTTTATTAAACAAAGATATTAGCATTTATTTCTTTTTCTTTTTTTACGAAATTTGCTCAAACCCCACTACAGAGCAATATTAATAACTTCACCGGGCAAACACTAAATTTTTCGCGGTTTTCAGCATAACATTCTGTATTAAATTCTTCAAGATCTGAATGAGTATCATAGTTCTTAATTGTAAATTGTGCCGTCTAACTGCAAATCACTGTTTTCCGATGTTTCTGCATACATTTTTGCATATAAACTTCCAACGAGTTTAGCACCGTCCAAACGTTGACTGATTTGACTGAAAGTTTGTCCAGAGCATCGGGGTATCAAATAGAACCGAATAAGAGGGCGGCCCATAAAAAAATGATTTTTTTTTCATACTAGTTTGAGCCACCCTAACGTAGAGTTATTTTATTGAACTTTAATAATTGAATTGGAGCGATGTCAATTAAATAAGTGATGAATTCATGCTGCAGAGCACCACAGGTGTCAATTTTTGACATGAGCTTTTGAAGAAAATAGGCAATGTCCACTAGAATATTTTGCCGAGTGCGGTTCACGTAAAGTAATTTAAAATGTAGAAGGAAAGTTGATAAAGTGTGAAAAGATTTATGTTTCAGCACTGCATGGACAGTAATCAGATTATGATATTTAAAAATACATTTGGCGAGTTTTTGTTCCATCAAGGCAAAATTGAGGTATAATATTTAAATTTACTTTCACATAGAAAGCTGGAAAGAAGTTAGTGTTTATAGGAGTTACTGGATAAAAGTTAAATATCTTGTTTAGCAAACGTTGATTAAAAAGTACATGTG
The DNA here is from genome assembly GCF_024139115.2 of Armigeres subalbatus. Taxonomy (NCBI): domain Eukaryota; kingdom Metazoa; phylum Arthropoda; class Insecta; order Diptera; family Culicidae; genus Armigeres; species Armigeres subalbatus. The sequence goes on from NC_085141.1 coordinate 303,687,699, forward strand.
GATCAGTCTTTATGCGTATTTGACGTAAAGAAAACAGTATCCGAGTTCTAAAGATCAATAAATGAAATCCAAATTTACCTAAAATAATAAAATAAACTACAAAAAGCAACACCACACAGAACCAAAGCGAAATTTACGAATAAACGCAACAGAAAGCATAACAAACTACCACCACAACCCAGCATTCAAGCATTCCGGAAAATTTGTATGCACAAGAGGGCGAGAATACCCGCCCTCAGCGGAGAGAGAACGGCCATAACATCCATACTTACACTCGGAGGCTGTGCATTCCGATTTAGACATTTGATTCCAAATTTTGATAAGCCAATTTTGTCGCTCGTCGCACACGCATACACACGTTTAGTTTTGTTTTTAGCAAATAGTAAAATGGTGCAAAAATACAGTTCAAATTTGTGCGATCATTTTTGTTCAGTGCAATAAAACAGGATAGATTCACATACACACAATTGCGCGAAATGGTAATCAAATACAAAGGATGTGTGTTTTGTGTGGAAGTGTACAATTCGCAAATAGAAGGGAAACAATTTACGTGTGTATTGGTAATTTTTTTTTTCGCATGTTCAATTTTTTTTTGTGCATGGAGGAAAAAAGAGAAGATTGAAATTTTGTAAGTGAAATACTTTCCAATTCAGAGGAGGATCAATTTCGGTTTATGATACTATCTATTGATCTATTGTTGAAATATTAGAGGACATAGTTTAACAATGTACTTACAGGTTTCACCAGCATCTTCGGCGTACGGGTTGATTTCGATCAGTAGTGCATCCTTTTTACAGAACAGGTCGTACATGTTCAGAAGCATCTTGGCTGTCTCATCAGCGTGATCTTCCAGACCAACTTTCTTGGCAATCTAAAAATGAAAGGTAGTCTAGAATTAGGCACTAGTAAAAATTGGATTTTTTTTAATCATATAGCAATTATGAATATAGAAAACGAAAAAAATCTTTGATTGAACATTTCTAAACATTAACGATGAAGTAAAATTGTGTCACGCTACAAGACTTTCGGCATCAGAAGGGACATATATTTATTATTATCATATTTTTTATAATAGAGGTTTTAACAATAAAGTCATTCTCCTCAAAAAAGGGGAGAAAAAAAGGAAAACTTATATATAGGTGCTAAATTTTGTCTAGTAATTGAGTTTTCTTCAAAAACTGAATCAGTTTATCCTCATTTTCTACTGTTATTGAGAATGCTGCTAATATCAACTTCCAACTTGGTTTCTGATCTTTCTACGTCATATTTGCGACATTCTGCGAGGATGTGCAGGACAGAAATGTCGATTCCGCAAGTTTCACAGACGTTGCTCTCTCTGGTGAATAAGGATCGATGTGAGATGTTCGTGTGTCCAATACGTAACCGCGTCAAAGCCCTTCGTTCTTTGCTGGATGTTCTGTCCTTCCAGGATATTGTGGTTCGTTTGATCCTTCGTAGGAAGCTTTCATTGGTGTTTCGCCATTCTCCTTCCCAGCTGCATCTGATGTTGAATTGCACTATTTTCTTGGCGTCTTTTGCAGGAATATGAATATTCGGTTCGGTATCGTTGCGCCCAATAGCAGCGAGTTGGTCCGCTCTTTCGTTACCATTAATGCCAACATGCGCCGGAATCCAGCATAATGTGATATTTTTGGTTCTAGATAGCATTTCTGCTTGCTGTATCCAAGGATGATTGGATGTTCCGCTCTCGATAGCGGATAGACAGCTAGCTGAATCTGAGAATATAACAGACCGATGGTTTTCATTGAGATTCTGAATTGCTAGCCCAATAGCAAAGGCTTCGGCCGAGAAAATATTACAGCCGTCCGGGAGTCCTCTTCACTTTCTGATGATATGCCGTATCCTACCCTACCAGTTCGTTAACCACCGATCCATCTGTTTAGATTTTGAAATACCCTGCGTATTTCCTAGCAGCTAATTCAGAAAATAATGTTTTTCCTTTTAGTGGTTGTGGGCCAACCTTAACGTTTCTTTTCATGGTTCAGTCAATATACGCACCGGGATCAGACCATGGCCGATTACTTGATCGATGTGGGATGGATAATCCCGTTAATTTATTGTAGTGTTCGTTTGCTCTTGTGACCATCGGCAATACTGCGACCTGATTAGCTGACCATAGTATGGCTTTGGTAGCGAGGCTTTGATACCATACATAGCTGAAGGGTAGCTCTCCACACTCGGCCATCATTGATTCTATGGGACTGGACCGAAACGCTCCACAGATACTTCTGATTATAGCATTGTATGCAGGTTCCAAAATTTTTAAAACTTTTTCGCCGTCACGGCTGACGAGCCCTATGCCGTGCGTCATTCTCGGAATAGTAAGGCTTCTATGGATCCTAAGTAGAGTACTTCTTGGGCCACTGGTCCAGCGACCTCCTATGACTGCGAACAGTCGTTGGATGGACGCCATTTTTGCTCGAAGTTCTCCGGCGTGCTGCCTGAAAGATAATCTGCTGTCGATTACAACCCCCAGTAGTTTAGCCGATTTGACTATCTCATATGGGGTGTCATTTATCCTGACTCTGGGAAGTTCACGGTGTTTACGGCGTTTGCAGATGTGTATTATCTTCGATTTTTGGGCTGACAGTGCGAATCCAGTTTTTTCGGTCCATGTTTCAATCTCCCGAACTGCTCGTTGGAGTTTTTTCCTGACTGTTGATGGTGACTTGCCAATAGAAAGAAGAAGTATATCGTCTGCATATACATATATGAGAATACCTCTTGGGATGACTTCGAAAATCTCATGTATGCTGATCAGGAATAGAGTTACAGATAAAACCGAGCCCTGCGGGACTCCGTTCTCCTGTGTTCGAATTTCGGATGTTGCACCACCTACAGCTACTCTAAACGTCCTATTAGATAAGAAGCTGCGGATGTATTTTGCGATACGGCCTCGGATTCCCCATGAGGCTAGTTTAGCGATAATTGGATATCTCCAGGCTGAGTCATAAGCTTTGGATAAGTCAAGCAAGGCTGCCTCGCAATGTTCCCCGGATTCTAACGGCTCGTGTAGCGCGTTCTCTAATTCTGCAAAATAGCTATCTATTCCTTTACCATGCCTGAATGCGTACTGCCGTCGATCCAATAGCTTGTCAGACTCCAGTCGCGTTGTTAATCTTCGGTTAACCATCCTTTCCATTAGCTTACCCACACAGCTGAGCAATGATATTGGTCTGTAGCTGTTGACCTCCTTATTATTATTTCCTGGTTTTGGTACGGGGATAATCAGTCCTTCCTTCCATTGATTTGGTAGTAATCCATCTCTCCAAACCCGGTTCATGATATCAAGAAGAGAGCATTTGGTTGAGTATGGCAGACGTCTCAATATAGGGTATCCAATCGTATCTATACCTACTGACTTGCCTTGTCCTTTGTCTAGTGTTTAGCTATTTGTGTCTAGCTATTTTGAATTCCTGTGCTGCTAGGACTCTTCTGGGATCGTCTTCATTAATGCGTTTCAATGCTCATAGTTTTTTTCTTCGTGTCTTCGCAGCTATGGCCACCTCTTTACTCTACCAGGGTGCTGCTTTGCGTCCAGGAGTGTTGTTTGTGCGAGGGATAGTTTTTTCTGCTGCAATGCGGTCAACGTTCTCAAATTCTTCTAACAAAATACATCGGTTACTTGGTATTGATTGCTCCACTATTTGCTCGAAAGTTGTCCAATCCGCCTCTGAGTATTTCCATTTTTGCCGCATCGTTATTTCGGAATTTCGCCCAGCACTAGTGAGACGAATGGGGAAGTGGTCGCTTCCACCGGTATCATCGTTAACTGACCAGAGAAAGTGGGAAGATATTTGATTTGAAACTATGGTCAGATCAATCGCCGACGTTTTACCGGTTGTACAGTCCAGTCTTGTGTGACCACCGTTGTTCATAATCGAAAGGTTGTGTATAGATAGCAACTCCTCTAGTTTGGATCCCTTCCGATCTGTAGTTGTGCTACCCCAGATAGTGCTGTGTGCGTAGAAATCGCCCATCATGATTAGAGGCTTCGGTAGCAGATGAAGGAGGTCGTTCAATTGATTTTGCAAATCTTCGGCCGTGATTTGAGGTGACAGATACACTGAAACGAAGGTTGCAGCTATGGGATGTGACATAGATAAAGCTACTACAGGCAGAGGTGTTTGAATATCGAGAAAAGTGTAGGCTGCATCTCGATGGACAGCTAGAGCCACAAAGTTTCTGCGTCGAAGAGTTCCGTCGGCTTGAAATCGCCAATAGTAGTCTTTAAGAATGTTTTGTGTGCGGTGATCGGAACCGACGAAGAGTGTCTCTTGAAGTGCGATGACGAGCGGTTGGAATTTAGTTGTTTCTTATTTAAGATCATTGTAATTGCCCAAAAGACCTCTGATGTTCCATTGCAGGGCTATGGTTGTTGGTTGTTTCGAGTGTTCACTGATCTGAGTGCTGCAAGGTAGAGTTTCATCAGGAAGAGAAAGTTCACATGAAGTATTATACTTGCCATGGGATGCAAGCTGGAAGCCCCTTTCTCCTTCTCTATACTCGAGTCGGGGACGATTTTGTGGTTGGCGGTGCGTTGATGTGACTGAGATAGAGGGTGCATCGGGGGCTTCCATAATGCTTGTTGCGGCACGTCCCAGTGATAGGTTGTCCAGCGTAGAAGGGCTGTTATTCTGTTGGCGGGTAAGATGTTTATTTGGCATTGTAGATGTATTGTATCACAAGCTCCCAGATGGCAAGAAACTGTTCCTCTTTTGATTTGCACTTTTTGAGGTGATAGAAGAGATCCCGAGCCAGGAATTCCGAGATGGGGAAGAGTGTCGAAGTGTTCTGATGTAGACCTGTTGGCTCCAAGCCATCGCGAACTACTTGAGAGAACAATGGTCTACTCCATTGACCGCTGATGTTGGTTGGATGATGAGATGTTGTTTCAGCGGGTATAGCGGAGGTATTCGTCGTTAGCTGTTGACGATGGGATCTGTCTTGCTTGTTGGTGTACCGTTTCGCTTTTGCTTTTTTCCGGTGCTGCAGGTAGCTTTTCCTCGTTTTGCAACCTTTGAAGTTCCACAATTAGCACACCTGATTTTTTCGTGCGCATTATTGTTTTCGTTGTTCCCATCTTTCTTGGAGGGAATTTCGCATTCTTCAGTCAGATGGTTCTTACTGCACTTCAGGCATACCGGCGACAAGTTGCAATGTCTAGAACCGTGCCCGTAACGTTGACATCGGTTACATTGTACGGCGTTGCCGGGCTTTTTTATGTATTTTCTCCATTTTACAACTGCGCTGCACACGTACCTGATAGTTTGGAGATCTTGGAGTCGTACTGTATTGATAGGGAAGTATAGTAGGTATGGGACGAGGTCTGTATTTTTTGTAGACACGGCTTTAACTTCCAAAGGCTTGACTCCAACCATGTCAAGCTCAGTTTTTAGATCGCCTATATCAGAGACAAGCCTGTTAAAACAATTTTGACGGGTGTATCACTTTTCGTTTGGTGTGTGAAAAATTTCCATGAATTAGCACTCATTACGCGAATAATGCTTTTGAAGATATCAAAATCCTTGGTGATTACTAAAACACTACCTCGTATGCCTTTGGTGTGAAAGCTGTCATTGAGCACATTGTTGCTTTTGAGCAAATCTCTAATTTGCCTCGAGTCTCGCTGTAACACTGTTATAGGCGGACAGTGCACCCTCTTGTTGGGGGGGTTATTATTATTATTCCTGTTTACGATTTGCATATTCTCGTTTTCATCTGTGGGTGCAGTTGAGAGAGTAATATACCTATTACTCGTGGGGATGTTAGCGATAGATTTTTGGCTATTGTCGGTAGTCATCGCTCGATCGTGCATTGTTGTTTTCTTGGTGTCCTTTTGTTTGTCACATTTGCTTCGCTTGGCTTTTTGGCCTCTGCTTACGAAAATTTCGCTATCGGATGAGATTTCATCACGAAGAGATTTGCTGTAAGCTCGCCGGATTATAATCTGCGACGACATTCTGGTCGGAGGTTTCGACTTCCAGCCTTTAAACCGCTTAGGAATTGACACGTATATTCCGATGGATATTTTGTGAAAAATAGTCGACGATATCGTAGCGATAGAGAGAAACGTGTCTGTATGCTACAAGATACCGATGAATACTGAGAAGGGACATATATGATTTTAACGTATCATGAACGTGAGAATTCTGAATAAACTCGTTCGACTCCTGGCTCGTGAGCTTGAGAAGGTCGGCATTAGCGTGGCAGCAATCCAGGAAATACGCTGACCCAAAACCGACGAATGTGAAATTCCAAGATCCCATCGCAAACACTTTATACTAGCAACACATCTACCAAAGCGTCAGCAACAGAGCAGAACGTGGAGTTGGCTCATGATCTTTGCGAAGAGAATATGAAACGAGTTATCCTATGGAAGCTGATAAGCTACCGCATCTGAGTTGATAGAAGGAGGGGACAAGTTCTTTAACTACAGCCTGATAAGCATCTATGCTTAACGAACGATAAGCCTGATGACCTGAAAGATGCGTTCTATGGGAAGCCTTGAAAAGGCATATGGAGCGTGTGATGTACACTATCATCACACGGTCGCATACGCTTCTGGGCTTTGCGAACGCCATCGACTTCATTGGAATGGATCGCAGGGCAGAAGTGGAGGCTTTTTACCACTGAAAAGGTAATGCTTGATGGGGATGTGTTGGCTGTGGCTGGCGACATCGTGGAAGGCCCCGAACACGCGGTCGAATCGGACCTGGCATAAACCAGGCATAGGTGAAGGCATAAACCAGGTATCCATGAAGGTATCAGATTGAAAAAAAAAATGTTTTCGTGGTTCGAACGATTGTGTGAGGTTTATGTCTTTCTTTTAGCATTATTTTTAGATTAATGTCTCTACAAGCATTATACACTCACCGCAACAGCCTGGGCTTTCTGTAAACCGGCCTTAATATCGATGGGTTCGTACACGATGGCATCCGGATTCTCGGCAGCAACCTCTTCGATGTTGACACCACCTTGCGAGGAGGCAATCAGCACTGGACCCTAGGAAATATTATTCCATTTATAATTACTTTGCAAATACAACAATTCGACAACATTTCAGAAGGGCGAAACTTCTTTTTTAAACAAAAGTTTCTCGCGTTACTGGTAGACTCATTTGAGCCCTAATCCAAAACCACTGAAGGGTTGCAGCGAATTCTCTTTTTTCATTAAACAATGCTAGATTTGCAAGATAGCGTTGGTCGGTTGGCACAAATTAGATACTTACGTTGAACGCCCGCTCCATCATGACGGCAAAGTAGAACTCTCGGCGGGGGAACTTCCGTTCGGCCACCATGACCGAGTTGCAAATGCGACCAGCGGCGCCAGTTTGTTTGGTCACCAGCAGTTGTTTGATCATTTTGCCAGAAATGTCACGGGCTTCCTGTGGCCTAAATGAAAGATTTTAAATTTATCGCCCTCTCATTGACTTGGAAAAACTCACGAGAAAACCACTCGGACACCACCCTTGAGACCATTCTTGAAGCTACCCTTTCCGCGACCCCCGGCCAGTACCTGTGCCTTAAGAACCAAATTCTTAGTGTTAAGACCTTTGGCAATCTTCTCTGCATCCTGTGAAGAGGTTGCAACGCCGAATCTGTAAGAAAAAAGTAAAATAAAAATTAGATGTCTTCGACAAGCTTCAATACATTTTATTCGTAATTGTCAAAGGTCGTGAAGAAAGCTTATAGGTTTCTCGTTTTCTATAAGTCTTCATTAGTCGTTTTCGTCTTTCAACAAGCGAGTCAGCATTTTAATCAACGGTCAATGTTCACATCCCAATAACGATAACTGACATTCTCCCTGCGTAGACATATCAGGTTCAGACGAGTTAAACTTTGAACAATCTACGTACTACCAATGCCGGCACCAGTCAGTGCTCTTTTCTTTTAATCTGTTTGTATAAATTAGCATACATTTTCCAGGCTGTATGTCACCTACATATCGTTTGGTGATTGAACAAAGGTCAGGAGAGTTATCAATTCCGAACAAAGCAGCGTCGCGGAACTCGAGAAAGAACGCGTCGTCAATCCAGCACATGACTGTGTATAAGGCGTGTGAAATAATGATTAGCGCCTCCATGGTGGTTGTTTTTGTTTGTTTGAATTCGTGTTATCTGTGTCATGTTTGCTTGCGAAACCAGCCATGCGACACAACAAAACTCATTCAATCCGCCTAATGTCTAATGAACTGTGGTCTCATTAAACAATTATCGAAAGCTTAATTTGGCAGCATCCGGAAATAGGTCAAGGTTAAATGCTTTTATACTGTACTCTTCTGATCTGAAAAAGTGGATCATAGCTGACTGGGCAAATATAACTCATTTTTATTCATTGATTCAATTATTCATGTAATCGACAAAGTAATGACCTAAAGTACTTATGTACATCGTCAGCTAGTCGTTAATAAGTTTTAATGATTTTCTTGGGCCTAGATCATATAACAAGATCGAACATATTGAGAGCGAAGCTTGATTCGACGGGCCATATCGATGGTCTTGCAAAAAAAATACATGTCATAAATAGCAAATCATTGTTCCCAAGAAAAACTGAATAAACATGATGTAGGTGCTAATCTATTATCGTAATGCAAAGTCACGCGCCATGCTTTTGGCCGATGACGCGTTATCTGTCGAAATTTGTTGATGCGTCGCTTCGAATTGAAATAATAATTTGTAATTCGTTTTCCATGAGTCCGTCAACGTGCATACAATGATAAATTTGCAAACTGAGAAATTAGGAAGTATCCGATTGCAAATTCAATAATACTAAAACAAAATAATGCAATCTAGCTGCATGACACCGACTCGACAATCTGCAGCATGTTCAAGGTTCAAATCCTGTGCTCAGCCTGATACGACTACACAGTTGAAAATTTATTTGTCATGATTGGGACGTGGACATTGAACGTAGGCACTGATTAAAGTGATGACATGGCTGTATTATTGGGTAAGGTGGAATTTATGAGTGCAGACTTTCTCGTTCAATGACATCCAAGAACCAAGCGTTGATGAATGATTCAGAAGATGATGAGGTAATAATCCGGTATATTTTTTTTTCGGTTGCGACCGGTCTATGGAACCTGTCATATTTAGTTAAATCTCGTTGCTAATTCGCCAATCGTGATTGCTTTTTCTCCTCCTTCTTCCTTACTGCGCTTACATAGCTGTGTAGCCCATTACTCCTTTCATCACAAACCAGATCCGACCAGGTTCTGCAGCATGACGTCACGAATGAATTCGGCCCTCGTCAAATGTTTGCAGAACCTAATACTGCCGTCCCAAGCATAGTTGTCCCAAGTCGGTTTTCAGCTGATGGCCTTCTTGCTGCCCTGGTGGCCATCAAAAAAATCCATCAATGGATTTAAGAACTAGAGAGGATTTCTGGCAAGCCTAGCTATGAAGTCTGATAGAGAAATAACTTGTCTGAGCAAATGCGACACCGCCAGCACAGTGGGAATGGCATCGTAAAAAACGGCATGAGACAACTATGCTTGGCACGGCAGTATAATAGGCGTTGAAAAATTATTATAAAATGCTTCCTCATATCACAAAACTCGAGTTGGGGACAAATATATTGAGGACCGCGACGAATATGTGGACAAAGAACTAAAATATAAAAATAGGCAATCAGACGAGGGTTTGAGAGCTTGTTGGAGGAATAAGGACAGCTTATGGTAGAAGTAAGAAAGTGATTAACTTTCACCAACGATCTCACGAATGTTATTAAATTATCTAGGTCAAATGGATCATTTCATTTCACCATTTCAGTCTCCTCATTTCAATTACTCGTCCATTTCTAGCGACCACTTAAAACCGATCAGTTGTGTTACTAGCTATCGGAAAGTGTTTACAGAAAACCACGCTACAAAAGACAGTTGTCATTGAAGGTTAAGTGCTTCCTAGTTTACACCAAACCCAAACAGTTTTATTGGAAGAACAAATCTAACCAAACGAATGGTTTTGTGATACCAGTCAGGTAAATTCTAAAAAGTGAATTTTGATAGATAACTAATGGGAGTTCTTATGTAGATTCCTCATCAAATGTGCTATACACGATTGCTGGAACCTATAAGAAGAACAGACAAAGGGTGAACAAAGGACTAACAAGAAAGGTAGCTATTTTTAGGTGGTATGTGGTTTGGGTTGCGTTAATCTTGGTGCGCAATAGCCACACCACGTGGCGTTCCTCACTTGGATCTCTATCCACAGGGATCACGATCTCTCCTGTCGGAAACGTGCGTCCCAATCGACCGGATCGAGAACTGAGAATTGGACTTCTCGTTTCTTGCCAAGGAGCGAAGGATTTTGTTTCGACCAGAACCGCAGAACCCATCAGCGAGCGAGAGCCGTGACCGTAACCGTTACGAAAACCGCATTAGGTCGTAAGAATCCGGTATCTTCGGAGACGGTGGTGCTATTCGACCCCTATGGTAACCCCCACTACACTAAAGCGACGCGTCGTTGTCCCTACTTTCTTATCATCCGTAATAGGGATCAAGCGAAGCGAGAAGATCTTCCACTACGATCACATCAGTTTGTTGGATTGAGATACTATCGACACGTAGTGCAGGTGCACCGATATCGAACGCGCTCGGTGCACCGATATCTGACATGAATCTGCAGATCGAGTGGTGCTGAAACCGCTCGCACTAGGAGACCAGCATGGACAAAGGATCATCAACGGCCGCAACGACATCAGGTACCATAGTATAAGCCACATTCGTAGTCCAGTCCGTCGCGATTATTGAGAAAGTCTTCGCCGGGTTAGAGATCAGTTGGTCTGAGTAAAATGAGTACGATTGTTACCGTGGGTTGAATTTGGGAATCTGATAGGCTTGAGAACCTGCCCTGAGTGTCTCTCTCGGGTTACCCGGGCTCGTAAATACAGTGCTGACATCCTTGTTAATCGCAAGGTTAGCGCATAAGTCAGTACCGGAAAAAAGGCTCTATTGGTAAACCTCCTCGCTTTACACTGTCTTTCCACTAGAATAATGCAACTTCCTTGGTTCCACATTTTTCTTCAATGCATCCTGCATTGCATCCAGTGTAACAATTTTGATAAACAGTGATCTGTCCATCCATTGCTATTTTGTAAACGGTTTCCATAGACGATGTTCTAGATCAACATTTGAAAAGGGTGTAACAGCCAAAATGTATTCCTTCTGATTCTTCGTCCTGGGATTTGCGGACGATATCGATATTATCGGGATTGATCGCCGTGCCGTGGAAGAGACTTTTGTGCATTTTAAGAGGGAGATAGTGAGGATTAGATTCACGATCAATACCAGGAAAACGTACCAGCAAAAGTACATGGTCGCTGGCAATCAACGAGGGTTCATTAGTGGTGGTAGTAGCGAAATGGTGCTGGATGCTGAAAAATTTCAAATGGTAGAAGAATTTGTGTATCTTGGAACATTAGTGACGTACGATAATGATGTTACCCGCGAGGTGAAAAGGCGTATTGCAGCTGCAAATAGGGCTTATTACGGGCTTCGTGACTAGCTTAAGTCCCGTAGTCTGCGAACGAAAACAAAACTCGTGCAGTATACTACTCTGCTTTATACGGCCACGAAACATGGACGTTAAAAAGAGACTGATCGGAGAGCTTTCGGAGTGTTTGACCGTAAGGTGCTGCGAACAGCACTCGGCGGTAAACAGGAGAACGGTATCTGGCGGCGTTACATGAATCACGAATTGTACCAGGTGTATAAAGGGCTGGATATTGTTAAGCTTATACAACACGGCAGACTACGGTGGGCTGGACACGTTGTTCACATGCCGGAAGAACGTCAAGCGAAGATAATGTTTAGTAAAGAACCTGGAAAAGGCCGCAGGCTTCGTGGAAGGCTGCTTACACGATGGCTTTGTGCATCAAAGAGCTGTAAGTACGAGAAGGAATCGTAGTACGCTATGCACGCGACCGGACGTGTTTTGATTTAGCTCCCGTCATTTTCTTTGTACTTCTAAATTTTCATTTATTGTTTCGAGAATATAATTGAAAAGGTATTTTAGGCGCGTTTTACTTTTCTCAAGTGCGTCACCATGTTCAAGTGCTTGTGAGGTATTAGTGCGTAATTACGGAAAAATAACTGTCAAAATTGCTGTACAACCATATGGCGCATCGCGGAAATGGAAAGGATGATATTTTATTTCATCTTGAAGCTCCAAATTCAGGCAAGGACATCGATCCGGCGAGTTTGTTCCGTGATCCGACTTATGACAATTATTCGTCCGGACTGTGATGAGGCAATGATTCTTATACTATCGAATCGACCATAGAAACGTCGGTAAAAGGGTAAGCTTAGAGGCTTGCACACGGAAGATCTCCGGCTCTGCTAAGTTCTAACACCAGACACTTTTTAAAAACAATACTAGTAAATAGAATATCAACTGTAAGTCGTCTTATTAAAGGAGGATTTGTTTTGGGGTGGACATGCTGGTTTTTATGAACGTCTTCAGCAGCGTTTTTCTTTTATTCGAAATGCGTAATCAGAATATGCAAAATTGAATAGTACATTCCACTTTCCATCTTGCCTTGCCTTACTGAAGCGATTTGAAGGGTAGAGTTGTAAGTAACAAAAAGCTTAGTTTCAAAAAAAAATGCCTTCATAGATTTTTATTTATATTTTCTTTGTGAAACATACACTTTGTTAGGGCTTAGACTCAATCCTTGACATAAATACTTTTAGTTTGAATTTGACATTAGCACATGCGGGGAGGGGTTTTCCATATATGATTCTTCTCTTCTCGTTTCAGAGAGCGAGCAATGGCGCTTAAACCTAGGCTTATTAGCCAGGGCAAGTCTAATACCTTGTCCCATCCCAGGCTAGGATAGGATGCGACAACTCAATTGAGACTGCCTTGTTGTTTTTTAGTCGATTGCTCTGACGAGGTGGTCGCCAGTGCAGCCAAACTAATTTGGTACAAAATCTTCCAAATATCATGTATCAAAACTTGATGTTTTTCTTCTCGTTCCATTCATTATTTATGTAAGAGAAGCGAAAGACTAACAGTGAGAATTTTTCGCTACTGAAAAAATGATTTTGAGATCGAAAATGACGAAAAGAGGAATGATAATGATTAAAATCAACAGTTTTAAACCTTTACAACTCTTGAGAATAATTTATATGACGTTTGCAGTTTAATCATTTACGTAACATTAACGTATTTTGCTTAATATCAACTTTACAAACCTGCAACACGGCCAAACTAACAACATGCTGCCCTACAAAAAACGCGCCGCCACCAATCGAAGTAATCGATTGTCATTTTCAACCAATCACCAACCGGTACGATTGTGACAGCAAATCGGTACGATTTTTACTGACTACTTGGCACATCCTATCCTAGATCCCAGGAAGTTAAACATCTAGGAAAACGGAGTGACATAAATTTCTTAGCATGGTCACTCCCAACGTTTGAAAAAACTTATCATATCATTTGCTTATGATGATATTCCAAAAATAAATTCCCTACCAACCATCCAACTCCTTGACATCTATGAGGGAGTCGGTGAGTCGCTGGCCTCTCACTAATCAGATGTCATATCATCATTTCCTTCCCTTCCCTAGTAACGGAGAAGATGGGCGTGGCCGGCAATGGTAGTTTTCATGCTTTATCATTTTAGACCTCCAATTGGGTTGCTATTAATTCCCAAATAGTAATCCATAAGCAGTTGGGGTAAGAAAGTTAAAGAATATACATGCGAAACAAGATCGGCGGAGTGTAGCCATCCAGGAAATACGGTGGCCCAGAACTGGAGAACGTGAATTTGGTGGATCCCAGCGAACACTTCATTCAAGTACTACATCTACTATAGCGGCGGTGACAGAGCAGAACGAGTAGTTGGCTTAGTTATCGGGAAGCAGATGAAGTGTGTTATCCGGTGGAAGCCGATAAGCGATGCGTATTGAGAATGAAGGACAAATTTTCAACTACTCGATCAGCATCTATGCCCCAACGAACGTTGATGACGTGAGGATGAGTTCTATGAGCCTTGATAAGGCCGACGGAGAGTGCCCAACACGATGAGAGATTGTCATGGGATGCAAATGCGGATCGGAAGAAAGTTTCTTTCGTACTGTCATTGGTACGGAAAGCCTTCATTCCGCTACCAACGATAATCATCTGCGATCTGTAACCTTTGCTGCTGCTAGAGGGATGGCAAAAGCAGTACCACTTCGCACGTAAGAATATCCGCAAACACACCTGGCTACATCGAGGGAGAACTTGCTCATAGATATACCACGTGCTGCTCGATGGACGACATTTCTCGGATGTTATAGATGTAAGGTCCGAACGTCTACTCGGATCACTACCTTGCTCACTAAGTTGCGGATCACTGTTGCAAAATTCGGGCGCGATTCTCCAGCGTCACGAATTCACGAAACAACAGAACGAGAGTTTTAATATCCAACGCTTGTCAGTTGAAGGATGTGAACAGTACCACCAGAAGCTGGACGAGCGAATATGAGATGTCACCGGATCTGACAAGGGCAACAGATTGTGAGAAAATCCACGAAGCTGCGACTACAACAGCGCAGGAAATGTTAGGCCGCACAGCGACGCCGACGAAACGGTTGGTTTATGAGGAGTGCCAGTGAGTGACGGACGAGAAAATCTTGCTAACGTTAATCACAATGAACGCCGTTGTCGTTGATTTTCGAAAATTTAACGTCAACAGCGTTGGTTGAATGTTTGGAAAATAAACGTTAACGCCAGAAAAGCGTTGAATCAACGTCAACGCCGACGTTGATTCCATCGTTGATTTTCTCAAGAGCGATGCATCGTCGGAAGCGTCATCAGTTTGAAAAACAAGTGAAAATTTCGGATCAAACCAAGCCACATTGAGGTATCTCACTTAAAGCTGTGGCGGAAGTGAAACTGGACGCGCTGACACCGCGACAGCTGAAAATAGTTATGTATTTATACCGGATTATAATTTGCATTGTAAATAAGAGGTGCTTAACTAAGGTTTCTGTTATTCAACGGGATTATTAGCGAAACGTTAACGTTAATAACGAATTTCGTTTACGTTAACGTTAGGGCATTTAGCGAGCCATCGAAGTTCGCGGTGAACGTTGAAATTAACGTCAACGATTCAACGGAACGCCGTTAAACGTTGATTAACGTACAACCTTGAACGATATGTGAGGTTTTATGACCGTCAATGGGCGTGGCATAAGACACTGAGCACAGCCAGTAATGACCAGAGGGAATTTGCTGACAGACAAGACGGTGGCAGCCAGGTGGAAGGAGCACTTCGAAGATTTGTTAAACGGTGAAAGTGAAGGTGTATTAAGAAGCAGGATAGGACAGTCGGCGACGGTCGCTGAGGCACCAACACTGGACAAGGTAAGAAGGCTCTAAACGAGCTGAAAAACAGTAAAGTGAGGAAGACGAGAGATCCGGTCGAGCTTCTCAAACACGAAAGTGAACAATCGCATCAATCAATCCACCAATTATCCAGAAAATATGGGAGGATGAAGAATGCCTACCGGCTGGTTAGGCCGCATATGACCAAGCTATAATAAGAAAGGACAGACAGAAGTAATTACAGAGGGATCACCCTTCTGAACTCGGAGTACAAAATCCTGTCGAGTATCCTGTTTAAGACTGAGACCGCTTGAGGAGTCCTTCGTCGGCGAATACGGCAGGTTTTAGTGAGGGCGATCAACGACGGATCAGATGTTTAGCCTACGGATGATCCTTGATAAATTCGGGAGACAAGTTGCAGACTAACCATCTGATCATTGATTTCAAAGCAGCGTACGATTCAGTGAAGAGAAATGAGCTGGCAGATATCGTCGAACATGTTTTGCGATTAAATGACTGATATTAGACTGATAAGCAACGCTGGATGGCTCGAAATCAAGTATTCGGATTGCAGACGAAGTGTCAACCTCGTTTGTGACCTTAGACGAATTGGGTGATGACTGATTATTGTTCAACATTGCACTGAAGGCGCTATTAGAGGATCTGTGTGAGGAACGGCACTATCATCAAAATGCTCCTGGGATTTGTGGACGACATCGACCTTCTTGG
Source organism: Armigeres subalbatus (assembly GCF_024139115.2). Lineage (NCBI taxonomy): Eukaryota > Metazoa > Arthropoda > Insecta > Diptera > Culicidae > Armigeres > Armigeres subalbatus. Next base: position 303,703,768 of record NC_085141.1, read on the forward strand.
AATCGATCGCAGAGCAGTAGTGGAGGCTTTTGTCCCACGAAGGGAGAAGAGATAGGTGAACCATTAACTCACCAAGATAAAGTACAGGGTGGCAGGTAGAGAGGAAGACCTAGTGGTGTTGGTGCAGAGGGGCTTGATGGATGTGTTTGAATGTGAAAAATTGTTTACCTTGGAACGCTTGTGACATGACAATGACGTTCCCTTGAAGTGAAAAGACGTATTGCTGCTGCGAATAGGGCCTTTTACGGATTACGTAACCAGCTTAGGTCCGCAATATGCAGACGAAACGAAATTTGCCCTGCACAAAACTCTGATTAGCCAGGGCATTTGCGAGCCATCGAAGTTCGCGGTAACGTTGAAACGCAACGATTCAACGGAACGCCGTTAAACGTTGATTAACGTTAACACCTTGAACGATATGTGGAGGTTTTATGCAACTGTCTAATGGCGCGTGGCATAAGACTGCGCCAGCACCCGCCATGTGCAATGACCGAGAGGAATTTGCTGACAGACAAGACTAAGGTGGCAGCCAGGTGGAAGGAGCACTTCGAAGATTTGGAAACGGTGAAAGGGAAGGTGTTAGGATGGTATAGTCAGAGCTGAGGAACCACCAACACTGGCAAGGAAGGCTCAACGAGTGAAAACAGAGCGCAGGAGGAAGACGAGATCCCGGTCGAGCTTCTCAAACAGAAAGTGAACAATGCATCAATCAATCCACCATATCATCAGAAAATATGGAGGATGAAGAACCGCCTGGCTTTGGATGGCGCATATGACGCTTATAAAAAGAGGGCACAGACTAGAGTGTGCCAATTACAGAGGATCACCTTCTGAACCTGAGTACAAAATCCTGTCGCGTACTGTTTAACAGACTGAGACCGTTGAGGAGTCCTTCGTCGGCGAATACCCGGCAGGTTTTAGTGAGGGCCGATCAACGACGGATCAGATGTTTACAGCCATGTATCCTTGATAAATTCCGGGAGTACAAGTTGCAGACTAACCATCTGATCATTGATTTCAAAGCAGCGTACGATTCAGTGAAGAGAATGAGCTGTGATAATGTCCGAACATGGTTCGGCGATTAGAAGACTGACTGATTAGACTGATACAAGCAACGCTGGATGGCTAGAAATCAAGTATTCGGATTGCAGACATGTCAACCTGGTTTGTGGCCTTAGACGAATTGGGTGATGCACTGAATTTATTGTTCAACATTGCACTCGAAGGCGCTATTAGGAGATCTGTGTGCAGAGGAACCACATCAAAATGCTCCTGGGATTTGTGGACGACATCGACCTTCTTGGAATCGACGCAGAGAGTAGTGAGGCGTCCCACTGAAGAGGAGACGCACAGGATAGGAACCATTAACTCTACCAAGATAAAGTACAGGGTGGGAGGTAGAGATAGGGGAAGACCTAGTGGTGTAGTAGTGCTTGATGGGGATGTGTTTGAAGTTGTTGAAAATTTGTTTACCTTGGAACGCTTGTGACATGTGACAATGACGTTCCCCTGAAGTGAAAAGACGATTGCTCGCGAATAGGGCCTTTTAGATTACGTAACCAGCTTAGGTCCGCAACATGCAGACGCAAACGAAATTTCCCTGCACAAAACCTGACTCTACCAGTAAACTGGCAGACTTCAGTGGTCACTTAGTGTGAATGTCAAGAAAGAATAGCGAAAACACAACAGAGAAAGAAGGCTCGCGACTTCGTGAAAGCCACGAATCGCTGGCTGCACGCGGTGGAATCGGACCTGGGGACCCAGAACGTCCGGGGAAACTGGAGGAACGCCAAAAACCGAGAGTTATGGAGCTCTAATACGCCAGGCATAGGTATATCGACGCTGTAGCCAAACAGGTATCCAGGTAGGTATTCAATAACATTCCCAAATAGACAATTTAGGCTCAATTTGTGTTGTGTTTTGTTGTTATACGGCGTGCTCACTGCTGAAAAAATCCAAAAATGAGAAATGAAATTTGTGCACCAATTCTTTGTTTTCGAATGAGTTGATTTGGGTAGGGGAAGGGTAGACTTGATCCCGGGGAGACTTGATCACCCCCTGTTTTATCGAGAACTAAAGTAGTTTTGTTCTAGCGTATTTTTAGTATAGATCCTCTAGATAAATGACCTTTATGTAGCGAGTTTTTTTGGATTGACAACCTTATTTATTCTGCAGCGCGGTTTGGATGTTTTGACTTTCCAAAGATTTTTTTAGTCACGCAAAATTAAAATAACTTTTCATAAGAAAGACCAAATGCTTGTTTTATCAACAAAGCCATTAATGTGTTAATGATGTACTGATGAAAATGTCAACATTCCATCAAAGTTTTAGGATATTTGGATTTGAAAATATAGCCTCAATATGGGGACATTTGATCCCCATTAGTCACCATACATAATTGAAAAAAATTCAAAAAATATAAATGTGTTCTCAGGCTTCTAATTTTTGTAGATTTGACAAATTTGATGAAGTGTTGGCAGGAAAAATATTTATTGTAGATATCATAGAAAGGGATCAAGTCCTCCAAATTTTAAAATTGCATGTGCTGTCGAATCTAAACAAAAATCGTTCAGATACGCACAGCAATTCGAAAATTGTGTATTTTAAGAAAAATATTTAAAAATCTGAGGGCACTTTCTAATTTTATCAGCAAGTTTTTGGAGCGATCAATTTCGAATATTTTAAAGTAGATTTTGACAACACTCTAAAAATTGATTGTGTATCAATTCATTCATTTATTTAGTTAACATCAAACAGATAACACTGAATCAACAATTTGACGCCACAATGCACGGTTCGAGGCCGCATCTCTCCATCCTCGGATACGCCCCTCGCTCCAAGTCGTTCGCACCTGGTCTGCCCATCTGCTCGCTGCGCTCCACGCCGTCTCGTACCTGGATCGGAAGCGAACAACATCTTTGCAGGGTTCTGACCCATTCTTGCAACATGTCCTGCCCATCGTACCCTTTCGACTTTAGCTACCTTCTGGATACTAGGTTCGCCGTAGAGTTGGGCGAGCTATGGTTCATTCTTCGCCGTCACAACGCTTCTAGCACACCAAGATGGTCCTAAGCCACTCCCTCGAATATCCCGAGTGCTTGCAAATCCTCCTCGAACATGGTCCATGTTTCCTGTCCGTAAAGAACGACCGGTCTTATAAGCGTTCTGTACATGACACATTTGGTGCGGTGAATCTTTTTCGACCGCAGTTTCTTCTGGAGCCCGTAGTAGGCCCGACTTCCACAGATGATGCGTTCGTATTTCACGACTAACGTTGTTGTCAGCGTTAGAAGGATCGAGGTAGACGAATTCCTCGACCACCTGAAGGTATCCCCGTCTATCGTAACACTGCTTCCCAGGGGCCCTGTCGCGCCTGGTTCCGCCCACAAGCATGTACTTTGTCTTTGACGCATCTACCACCAGTCCAACTTTTGTTGCTTCATTTCAGGCGGGTGTACAGTTCTGCCACCTTTGCAAATGTTCGGCCGACAATGTCCATGTCATCCGCGAAGCAAATAAATTGATCGATCTGTTGAAAATCGTACCCGGTGTTCACCCGGCTCTCCGCATGACACCTTCTAGCGCAATGTTGAACAACAGGCACGAAAGTCCATCACCTTGTCTTAGTCCCCGGCGCGATTCGAAGAACTGGAGCGCCGAAATCTTCCACAGTTTTGCACACATCCACCTTGCTTTGATCAGTCTGGTAAGCTTCCCAGGAAGCTGTTCTCGTCCATAATTTTCCAGTCTACGCGGTCTATACTGTCGTATGCCGCCTTGAAATCAACGAACAGATGGTGCGTTGGGACCTGGTATTCACGGCATTTTGAAGGATTTGCCGCAGAAAGATCTGGTCCGTTGTCGAGCGGCCGTCAACGAAGCCGGCTTGATAACTCCACGAACTCGTTCACTAATGGTGACAGACGACGGAAGATGATCTGGGATATCACTTTGTAGGCGGCATTAAGGAGGTGATCGCCTGAAAGCTCACACTCCAGTTTGTCGCCTTCTCGATGGAGCATATAACCCCTTCCTTCCACCTCCGGTAGCGTTCGGTTCAGATTCTGACTATCAGTTGTGCAAGTGGGCCAGCTTTTCCGGGCCCATCTTGATGAGCCCAGCTCCGATACCATCCTACCAACCGCTTTATTGGTCTTGGCTGAATGGCATCCTTAACTTCCCTCAAGGTGGGGCTGGTTGGCTTCCATCGTCCGCTGAACTGACGTCATCTCCTCCGCTGTCTTGACTTACCGCTTGTGCTCTCAGCGCCATCAGATGTTCAGATGTTCGATACGGGAGGCTGTGTTGGAAGAGGTGCTACGAATGGCCATATTCTTGGAGGCGGCGAAATCAATTGTAGGCCGTTTGCGTCAGCCGGTGAGCGCTGAACTTTCCAATAGTCGGTCTTCTCCTCTTGGCCAACCTGAGCGTTAACTCCCCATGATTTTGACGTCGTGGCTTGGGCAGCTGTCTCACGTTCCAGCTGCGCGTAGAATGCGTCCTTATCATTCATGCTTCCGGAGTGTGCATGGAGTTGATTATGCTGAAGAAGAACCGGCTTTGATCCTCAACCGCACATTCTTTCATTGATCGGCCACCACCCGATCACGCGCCTTGCATATCACCCATCACTATGAAAGCCGTTCCCAGCTCGTGTGTGTTGCCGCAGCTCAGATGGTATGATTACCTCTAAACGTTCGCACCATTGATCCCTTCCAACAAACCTCCTGCAGCACTACGATGCCGAATCCAGTCCTTGAGCACACGAGTATGCGTGTGCTCCTCATGAAGTTGAGAGATTTGTAGTTCCAAACCGAGGTCCCACGCTAGTCCTTTCGTCGCAGTGGTCTTCGCCGATGGTTCCGGTCCGTACTCTTGTTGATTGTTCGTTGTTATGATTTTTTAAGGTGGCTTGCGGGCCTGACACAAACCCCTAAATTTCCGGAGGACCATTCCTCCTTATTCCGGTGGACCAGTGCACAGTTTCACTTTGAGTCCCTCGCTGGCACTCGGACGATGATCAGCCGCCCCTAACATAGAGAACAGACGCTGTTGTGAGCGATCCTGACATGACCAACCCCACCGGGTTGGTTACCCGATCTTCCTAAGGTTGCTGTATCCCGGCCAGCACCGCGGGAGAGTAGGGAAGGAGTTGCTGGGTAAGAGGCTAAGGACCCGCAGATGGGGTCTATTTATTCCTTCAGGTACGCGAAGTACCAATGGTAAGCTTTACCCAGTTTGCCGTGCCGTGTGTATCAACAAATAATTGAAGGACTGTTTTACATCAGTTAAGTCAAATACTATATTTCTTAGGGTCTGTCTCATTTGAGAATTAAATTAATAGTGAAGTTCGAAAATTAAAAATCACGTTACAAGAATGGCTGGTGCTACCCAGCAATTCCTATACTGCCGTCCCAAGCATATCTGTCCCATGTCGATTTTTATCATTTTGAGTTTTATGCACCAAACGTTCTAAATTAATGTATATTTATTGTGAAAAATAAATACATATAGTTTGTTCGAAATCTGGCGAAAAATATCGGGTCATTTTGTCCTTGTAGAATTTCAAGCATAACTGTCCCATTGAAACAAATTTCATATAAATGTATTAAATTACTTCGAAGAGGCCAATTTTCATTATCAAATCATTCAGAGAAAGAATATGGGTTGTGGTATAGTTTCAATGGGTAAAAGGTTAATCCATAACATCGTTGATGCCTTTCTTGTGCACTATGAAAATTGAAAATAATTGAAGCATATAAGATGATTTATATTAAAATTTGAGTGAGAATAGTCTCTCATTTTATTCGCATTCTTTGTATTCATTTAGACTTTTCTTCTTTTCTTGTTGGCATTACCATTTTGCATTTGTATATGATGAGGTAACACGATAATACTTTTATGCCTAATTGCATCCGAAAATTCCTTTGACCGTGAGTCCAACCAGCACCTAAGCATCATCGCTTTGTAGTCGTGCTTCTAATCGCATGGCTATAAGGTAGGCCCATAATTTATATATACAAGATTTTTCCAATAGCTTCGAAAGTGACTAATCGATTTTCAATAGCAAACAATGGGCGAATTTCCGTCGAGTACAACTTATTACGAATAAATGGTCCTTATGTCAAATGTTCACACGCACCACACACAGGTAGAAGTTCCACTGACACATCAGATGCTTAATCTGAAATAAATTTTATAGGAACTATCAAACACCTTCGCAGTATTGCGGATTGAGTACGCACGTAATCTGATTTTGATGCTTCTTCCAAAATCCATCTGCGAAACATAATTCACCTGAACCAGTGGCGTTGCCAGAAAATGGGGAGTTTTCCGAACTTTTTCTTCGAAAAAAATTCTTCAACAATTTTGTCTCTGAGGGGGGTTCATGTCCAAACAACATGGCTACGCCACTGACCAGAACTTATTTGGATTAAATTATGTAGGAACCAATTTCACTGTTCTTATACTTATGTAAGATATAATAACTCTGGGGTTTTCAGACACACTCGTCCCCATGTCAGCTTTTTAATACATTTTTTTCTATGGAGCGTAAGCCCTCCCCAAAAGCTTACGTTAAGTGTACGGCCTACTACAATACGCCGAAAAGATTTAATGCATCTAATTTGAAACAGGTTGTTATCCAGACCAACTAAACTTTGCTAAGCGCAAAGCAATCTGATGATATTTAGCACTGGGACAAATATGCTTGAATTATCAATTTTGTCTTCAATTTCGCAGCATAAATGTCCACTGAATAAATTCCACTAAAAAACAGTGTTTACTTTTAAAGTACATTGTCATTAGAAATACATATTTTCATCGATATCGTTTATTAATCAAAATTTCATGGGAATTTAGCTACAAACTAAAAATATGTTTCCAACTTCAATCGCATTTTTCTCAGTTGCATATTTTTGACATGGGACAGATATGCTTGACACGGCAGTATAGGATCGATAGAAAATGATTCGATATCTGTCAAAAGTAATCTTCCTCTGTGTGCAGGGTTATTCGATAATTATAGAAATGTCACTTTTAAGTTTAATTTCAGTTTAATTTTGATTAATTATCCAATTGAGACAGACCTCAGAGAGTCTGTGTGGAAATCGCGTATGTTTATTTATTTTTGGCTGTGAACATCGGAAATCAGAAAAGGGATCAAGCACCCAGTCTCCCTTACATGGTATGAATGTTGTGACAAACTGCGGAATGCCATTTTGGTCGATTCGCGGAATGCAAATATCCCGGACAATCATTTCGCGGAATATACATTGCGAAAACTGAACATTTTGCGAATTCCATATCCGAATGACCATTTCGCGAAAATTTTAAGACATAATTTTTTACCTGAGTAAATGCCACCTCGTTTGTACTTTGTATGTAAGGCTGTCGAGGTTTTTCACAGTGTTTTATTTGCCGTCAGATATGAGCCAATATAATTGATATAAATAATATCGAATGTTTAAAATAGACGTTGTTAACACGCACAGCTGAAAGTATGCTCTTTTCGGCAGAATACACTCTTTTGGAGAATGGGACCACCCACAAAGGTGTAAAATTTAATGACAAGGATTTAGGAAGTTTTACACACTTTTCATGTTTTTATGCATAAATGTCAATCATTTTGAATAAAAGATAGTCATAATTGTGCATAATATTTATTCCTTTTGTGTGTAGTCCCATTCTCCCACGAAGAGTACTTCGAAGCCATAATTGAATACTTCATAGTCAAAAGAGCAAAAATAAGAGAAAAAAAGTGAAGGTGAAAATCTGCGGTGAAGATCGCGACGCCATTTTGTGAAAGTGATCCAAAGTATGATCGTGAAAATGGATGTTGATAGCTTTTTGCGACTCCGTTTTGAAAGGTGAAATTAGTACTTGTAGACACCTTGGGACAAGACAAAATTGAGGGAAAGTGATACTCTTTGAGTGAAGTGAAGTGACTGAAGATCCGGGAAGCAGAAGGGATTTTATTTTCAACTCCCATTGCCTCTCCGGTCGTCGTCCGTGTTCCACACCAGGAGCATTTATCAGCGAAGAAATACCTTTAGTATATTCGTGAACAAAAGGAAGTAAAGCCGTCGCAATCAAACGAAGATGGCGGAAACAGTGGCTTCGTTGGAAAGATGCCGTCAACACAAGGTAAGGTGGAACGAATCAGGCGTGGCGTACATTGAGAATAAAACCTGAACTCGATGTAACTCGGAGGAACTTGACAGGTTTTTGTTTACAAATACTTGACAAGTCGAGCAACTCTGTTACTTCGAGCTGAGTAATTAGACAGCTGACAGCTGAGTAATTAGGGTAATTAGACATTCAAGATTCGTCACCCTACCAAATGTGTCATGTACAAGACGCTGATAAGACCGGACTTCTCACGGACATGAAACATGGAAATGCTGAGGAGTACTTGCAAGCACTGGGCTTAGGACCATCTTGGCAGCGTGCAAGAAGAAGATGTGTGGCGGCGAAGAAAACCGAGCCGCCCAGCTCTCGGCGAACCCAGTATCCAGAAGGTAGCTAAAGCCGGAAGGAGATGGGCAGGACATGTTGCAAGAATGCGGACAGCAGACCAAAGATGGTCGCTTCCGATTCGACAGGTACGAGACGGCTGGAGCACAGCGAGCAGGGAGACCAGGTGCACAACGACTTGGCAGAGCGGGCGCATTCGAGGATGGAGAGATGCGGCCTCGAACCGTGTATTGTGGCGTCAAATTGTTGATTCAGTTATCTGTCTAGATGTAAACTAAATAAATGGAATGAAATGAATCTATTCAAGATGTCAGGGTGCCACACGAGTTGATTTCAATTTAGAGAACAATCACTTACCTTTTTCGAAGCTAGCGTTACGTTACTCTACTAAATTAACCCGTTTATCTATTTTGCTTTAAAATTTTGGTAGTTTCGGATTAAAAATCATTTATTGTTTATTTTATATATTTATTTTAGACGTTATTTATGCTCTTGGTGGTAAATGAATTTGATTGTAAAACACATTGTATAGGTATGGAGCCAAAATATTAGCGATCACACCATTTTATCACGTGTTCTTCGTTTCGATTAAAGACAATCCGGCAGATGTAGACAAAAATCAAGATAAATTCAAAATAAGACAGGGAAAAAAAAGCGGCTTTGGATTTTTTTTCATTTGTTAATTTTCCCCAAAGGTATATAGATAAGTTCATATCGCGCGATGCTTCGAATAAATTGACGATACATAGACAGTTGGGTGCAGCTCTCAACAATATTTAGGTGCAGTACATATAAGTCTATTCGGTTGGTTTCAGCTTCTATCGATGGACGCTGAATTTTTTGTTGCAAATTCCGAAAATGTGTGGACAGTTATACAACAGTCCGATTTTCATATTAGTAATTGTTAAAGCTAATAAACTGATAACTGAAAAACAACAAACGCGTAGAACGGATTTATTCTTGAAATAAATTAATCATACGAGGCACGAATAAAACTAACACATATTTGAGATATCAACTATGCTGTGGTTAGACATAAGGTCTTAGCACAGTGGTCTTTTACTCTCCGAAAAATTCGTAGTTCAATTTACAGTTTATCGAAATAATTATTTTGAGATGTAACAATCCACAAATAAAGGAGCGTTGAACTTTAAAAATAAATTAGAATAGTGTTTTTTCGACTAAAACAATAGAATTTCGTTTATTGAATGTAATCGTCGGGCAGTTCAAGCTAACATTCAGATGGGCCTCCCAAGTGCAGATCTGAGCCAAATGCACTGACAACATAGCGGCTTCATCGAGACTGTCCTTGGGCAAGATTCGCAGTTTAGACTTTGATCAGTTCTTTGCTTCATTCACATTCGTTCCCCGTGAAACAATCGGATTATATCTTAACAGTTGACAATCACACAATTAAGATCGAACTCACCTGTAATCTTACAATGATCGGCATTTTAATGTTCAGCTCCTTGGTGGCCTGGATAATACCTCGGCAATGACGTCGCATCGCATACCGCCGAAAATGTTGACCAGAATAGCGTGCACCTTCGGATCGGAAGTGATGATCCGGAAGGCTTCCTTCACGGCCTTGACGCTGGCACCGCCGCCGACGTCGAGGTGTGGCCGGATCGCCACCGTGCAGTTTAATGATGTCCATCGTGGCCATGGCCAAACCGGCACCGTTGACCAGACACCCGATCGAACCGTCCAGGGCGATGTAGTTCAGGTCAAACTTGACGCCTCAACCTCCCTTGTCCTCCTGGGACAGATCACGCTTGGCGAACAGATCCTTCTGGAATTCGGCATTATCGTCGAATCGCATCTTGTCCAGCGCAAAGTCTGCGAGAGGCGACCATGTTGTGTAGATGGAGAAAAGGAAAAATACGGGATATTAGGACCGATTATTTGCATACTTGTAGGGTAGTTTGTTACAGAAGCAAATTCAACAGCCGACAAAAAGACCAAACCAAACGTTGCCTAACAATGCATTCAAAAGCCTGGATTTCATTGATGGATGTTAAGTTCTTCTATAAATATTTTATCTTCATGAAAACCAAGCTTTCAGGATTAACGAACGGAAGCAAACAAGTACACTGGTGGAAAAGTATAAAGACAAGTCTCCTATACAAAATGGCCGGTGGTATTTCGATTCTTAGCAATTGATTGGGCTGATTTTTGCCAGCAGGCCTGAAATGACTTAAATTTTCAGTCAATGAAGGTCACATTTATGCATATACTCTACTTATACGCTTTCTGCTGGAAATATTTATAAAGACAGGCTGTTGTGTGGAGCCCCATATGAAAAATTGGTCTTTATAAATATTTCACGATTCGGAGGTCAAAACATTAGAGATGTATTTATACAATTCAGTCGAAGATCGAAAGTTTAAGTGAAAAATGTAAAAAATAGAAAACATGCTTGTCTTTATACTTATTTCCGGCGGTATATATTAAAAGATTTAACGTCACTTGTTGTAGAGACCTAATACCTATGAGGGATTACGCGCCAACTCGAACAAATATTGGCAGCACCTCTCAGATTTCAATGAAACATTCTGGATATGTAAACATTGTTACAAAAGCACTTTGTATTATTTTTTCCAAAATTGACCATTTCAAATGTATAAATCGTAAACAAGCATTCTACAAAAATGTTGTATAGGGTGACTATCGCAAAATCAGCCAAGTTTTAAATCACCAGCAGCATCTTAAAACCTTGCCAAATACCCAACAATGAAACACAGGTCCGGACTGGAACCCATCATGATGTACTTCTACGGGCTTCTCGCTTTAACTGGAACCTGGATATAAGGGTGTTAACAGGATTGCAGCTTTCCATGCCAAACGAGCAATCACCTCTCAATCTGTGCAGTCTGGGACAGCTGGTTCTGTTCCAAGTTCCGTTCTATTGTGATGCCAAGGAAGTGGTGTAGTTCCTTCATCGTCCATTTCGGATTTACGCAGGATGGTTTTCACGTTGGGTCGGCTTCAGTTTGGCAGTGATCAGCAGATCGTCGACGTATCCAACAATGTATACTGTATTACCGCCTCAAACTCGAACGTATATGCAATAGGTAGTCGTGATTCGATTTTGTAAAACCCTCACTAGTCAAAAACTCGTTGAAATGGCTGTTCCAGCACCTGAGATTGCTTTAAACCGTAAAGCGACGATGCAGCAAGCACACCTCACCAGGGTTTAGTTTCACCCTCTGGACACTTACACCTTTCGTTGAGGTTACCATGCACAAAGGCAGTCCGGACATCTATGGTGAATCTTCAACCCATTCGTCGTTAAGCCAAAGAGCTCGGTTGAGTCAACCGCGCACAGTGCAAACGTTTCTTCGTAGTCCACGTGTCGCTTTTGTGCGTAGTCCTTAGCTACCAGCTTGCCTCCTTATAGCGTATTGGACACCCTTCAGCATCCGTCTTCACGTTGAACACCCAGTTACATGTTACGGGATGTACCTCTGAGGGCATTTCGCAATGGTCCATGTATTATTCTTCTGCAACGCCGTTAGCTCGCCTTTGATCGTTGTCTCCACTCAGACTCGTTCGGTGACCATCTTCAATACTTTACTTTCTTCCTCTTGTTGAATAACGATGATACATTCTCCGGAATAACCAGATGATCAATGCTTTCAGTCGATGACTTGAATGGAAATGATGATTCGTTGCACCGGACATCACGTGCCACATACATTTTCGAGATTCTTCGTCCAGAGACGATATCCAGCTGGTGCATATCCCAGCATGACACTTTCGCTCGTTTTGATCCAGCTTAGTTCGTTTCTGCTTCGGTACCCAGGAGAAAGTTGGATCCGAATATCCTTAGCTTAGTCACATAAGGTTTTCGCCATGCCAAGTTCCGCAGGTGTTTGCTTGCCTTTATCGCTTCAGTCGGACTTCGGTTCGTTACATACACCGCGTTTAGGACCGCTTCTTCCCAACGGTATTTTAGTACACTAGACCTGTCAGCATCGCTTTCATTTGCTCAACTATGGTGCGGTTAAAACGTTTCGCCATACTGTTTTCGGTATAGCCCATCGTTGACTCCACTTTATACCCCTACCCCATACCCCTTTTCTGCATAGTAGGCTAGTTGATCTTTGAAAATACTACGTCAAGGTCGCATCGCAAATGTGCATTTCGTTCCAAATTTAGAATGCGTTTTATAGATCTTGAAATAATCAAACACCTGATCCATTTTCTTTAGCAGGTAAACGACTCGAAGTGCGTGTATCATCCACGAACGATAGGAAATATCGATAACCAGAGCCGTAGCGTGGACTCCAGCGCCCTTGGCGAAACCTTTATTAGGCGCCCTTACTCAGATGTTAAAAAACGTGCTATGAGCAGGAGATTTAATTTTTTATTGCTAGGAGGGTCTAATAAATTTTGCTTTATGAATGAATCGACTGCTTTGAGCGTGCTTACAGGGATAGGAGTTAAATTCCTGAAATCAGTATGGCGAAAGGCATCTAAGGTTCGATTTTCCAAATTAAGCACTTTAATCGAAAAAAAGGTAGGTAGTAGCGGACACCATCCTCAAACGGTACCAAATAGCATGAAAAGTTCTATTTTGAGAAAACCAGCGTTAGATGTCTTTCGCCCTCAAACTTCTGGCGGTTAACTCTTGCTGGCTATTTTGTGCATATACTTAGCGCCTGGATGTGGCTGCGGCGGGTAGAAAATCAGCCATCGCCAATAATTCATTCTAAAAGAATTCCTAAAGCCTCTATAACCTGCGTATGTTCCAATAGGTAGAAAATAAGGGTTATTAAAAGACCAGAACATTTCTAGAAATCTACGAAGTTAACGATTTTCTGAAAGAGTAAACTAACGCAAGTAAAAAAATAGATCCAGTATGTGGGGATCTACGACAAAAAAGGATTAATTAGGACAAAAAATAGCTCTCAATTTTGCTTATTAGATTTTGATTGCTATCGAACCTAGTCACATCAAGAAGAACCTATATGAAGTGGATGACCACCGAATCGCCATTAACCCTTTCGATGACGAAAAATCTAATTTCGGAGTGGCTTGGTTTGCAAAACTACTGATCTTTCAATAACTTCAACTTTGGAATGAATTGGTAGATTGTGAGGAACGATTGGTCCAAGTCGTACCAAGAACAAAACAATTCCGAGTGGGTTGATTGAGGCCAGAATAACCAACGGGTCCTATTCAGATTAAGGTATATGAGTTTTGGAGTGGGTCTGACGGTAGTTTGGTGCATGTTTGTTTTGATGAACCAATAATTCTACTTTAAAGAAAGTCAGTTACGATCTCCTCCTCTCCTAATCTGATTAAGCCATCGTTACTGAAATCCTCGATGCATATTCTCATATTCAGATACCATCATTTACTTTTTCCCGCTAAAAGCTTTACCAGTTTATAAAGATTACACTGGATCAAATGCGATCGCATAGTTTGTCGGCATAAATGAGGGAATTTATCTCAAATTCACACAAATTTTTATCAGTACTTCCGTATTTCTATTATTAGATAACGGTTTATGCTTTAAGTCGCGAACAAAACTATATGTATTTGATTTACGCTTCGCCTTTGGCTTATTGAAGTCCTTATCTGGGGCTCCTTTCCGGCTTTTCATGCTCCTTTCAATTTGCATTTCCTGTTTCTTCCACTTTCTTTTCCTTCAAGTAAATAATGACGTTTTGATATATTGAAATGTTATGACCCCGGAGTTCCAGAAAGGACTAGCCTAGACCCCAAGCCGCTGGTCTGACCAACGGCAGCTCTGGTGGGCGCAAATGCCTCCTTTCTCCCAGGTCACAAGGACTTTATTCTTTACACTTTACCTTTATGGTTTATTCAGCGGTATGGGCGGATGAGATACAGTGGCAATGGCTTGGTCAGGCAGTGGCACTATCGCAGATGGCGTTAGGTACGGGGCAACGTGTAGATGGTCGTTGGTCAGATGGCCGTCGAATGACCCGGGGCGTCCACGAGGTGTTGCTTCTCGACGATCTTATGGCCGAGGTAAATTCCGTAATTTTCATCCGTTGACAGAAGCCGATAACACGGCGCTAGTTGGCACGATACGTGAGAATAGCTGGGACGAAAATAGCTGTCGTTATTAGGGCTCGTAAGACAAAATGGCGTTGCCATACCGCCCGTCGGTCGGGCGAGAAAGTTCCTTCAGGAACACGAGAAGTCCGCACCCTGGGCAGAATGTTACAACCTCGGTGATTCTACTTGGCAGGTCGCTAAGTTCGGGGACGATCGGCTTCTTCACTACGCACCGCTCACTGGAGGTCCTCTGCCGCCGGATAGCTTTGGTCCACGGAAGTCGTCTCGCAGAACTGGGGCCAACAGTTGTCAACCCGGAAACGAATAACCAAACGTTGGCCAGCCAAATGTTAATTCTCGCTCCAGAGGTGCACTTAGGCACGCGGAAAACTACCAGCAACAGGAGATTTGCAAGATGGGGTTCTCGTGTTAATAACACCTACAGTTGATGAAAGGCGGAAAGGCGCAATCACCACACCCGCACGTAGTGATTCCCACTTAGTTCGTTCCGAACGTCAAACTATTGAATGACTATTTGGGCAGATTTACCACTATCATCAAATTCCGAGTTTTCACGAGGAATGGAAAAACTTCAAAGATGTGAGTTGGCTGTAGGTTCTTAGTATCTCGTACCTCGAGTGATAGCTTTATTCCTTTCTTCATCGAAGACTCTGGAGCACATATTTTTGATAACCGTATTCATTTGCACCCACTTTGCCTAAAATTACGATTAGACACTAACTTGACAAATTATTTCCCTGCATTCCAAACCATACACAAAGTGATACCATTCGGTTACAACTCGTATCAGTTTGACGGAACAGGGCCTTCCGAAAATACGTCAAACGATTGATTATGTATGTAGTCCCGAGAGAATCATAAAAGGTTAAATTTGTATCACATTGAACCAGTGAATCTTTGAATAATTTGTAATCATTTCCTATAAATTCTAGATTTTGGCGTCCCCTAAGGCCAGGGCCCTTGGGGGGCCAACCGGCCAACCACTACGGCGCTGTCGATAACCGTTCGATGTCGCAGGTAATTGGCTCCACACACACGTGTGCACGGGCTCCATTGGCCTTGTGTCGATGGTCTTGTGCCGTTAAATGGCTGTCTCACCATGTTACTTGCAGCCCGTGTCGCAAAACGTAGGATCACCATGGATATTACGTCCATCCACCATTCCAGACGTCTTCAATTTGAAATTCTTGAAGTGAGCTGCCCATATCGCTTATGCCAGAACTGCTAGCTCCGCGTTGTTTCCGGCATTAATGCAGATCGAATAGAATGCATCCGCAAATAGTAAATGTTATTTCAATTCTTCAAAACCGATTATATCGCCATCCTTCGTTAAGATTACAAGATCTGCTTGACGATCTGGCCTGAATTCAACGCACTCCAGCCTTCTAATTTTCGCCAAGGAGAGCAAATTGTACTTCAGCTTGAAACGAACAGCACATGCCCAAATGACAAAGTGTACCTATTTTTCCCAACGTGCGACTTGCCTTTCGCAGTACCTTGCTTGGTTGTTACCAGCAGCACCTCGCCATCCTTCGCACCGTCGATGTGAAACGGAATCGTGCACTTGCAGTCTTCAAAATGGCTTTCGTCACTTGCTCTGAGTCCAGGACCCACTCGATTACGTTCTGCTCGTGACACTTGTTTCTTGAAACCAGCGCCACCTCTTTGTTGACAGGAATTTTAGCTTAGTGCGACCGAACGTTTTCCATGGGACAATGAAACTTCTATGTCCTAGCTCTCCGCAGTTGATTTGGATTTGACCGTAATACTACTCCATCCGACCCGTTCATAGCACTCGAACCGAATTTCTCCCAGAACGCTTTTCCCTCCGCTAGAAGGCGTGCAATGACGGTCGCAAGCTTCAGTTGTTGATCGTCCAAATTTTCCATCCGTAACTAGGCGGTAATGGAATAAAAGTGACTCACCATGTCGAGCTTAGTAATAGTGGCAATGCGAATTTCCAGCTCATCAAATCGACGGAAATGATCCGATAATGATGTTCCTTCTCGATCAGCAACAAAGCATCGATCGCCGAATGTACGTCTGAGCAGTGAAACCTTTTTCGCGAAGGTGTGTGCTAATGACGTCCACATTTCTTTACGGTTTGCTTGTCGCAGCGCTTGGCTGTTCGCAAAGGTCACCAGCAGCGCTTTTGCTCTTCATCCTTTTCCTAGAATTCTTCATTTTCTTCTTCATCTTGCATCACTTTGTGATGGCTTCATTCATCCCGTGGGCCGATAATTGAGTCTCCACTCGAAACTTCCGCGTCATATCCTTCACCTACGAACGCACGATTCCCGCTTTCTTCGCACTGGGCATTTCGAATTTTGGAACGCTTCGAGAAATTTCTTACACTTTTACTCTTAGGTATGGCAGGAGTGGGCATAACCGAAGAGAAACACGTTTTAATAACTTTAACACTGGAGGTTTATTCAGTGTTGTAAAATGTCATATTCGCTTGAATAATTTTTCCAGAACTTGTTCAGAAGAGGCTTCGGCCCTGAGGTATGTCGAACTTATAGCCCTTAAATGTGCCTACAAATTGTCTAATAAGACATTGTGTAAATATGTTATCTGGGGCGTGGGAGGCAAAATGCCATTCAAATGACATTATGTCAAATGACACGTGACATTTTGGAAAGCACTCGCCTCAGATGTTATATTTAGAGCAATGTATCTTGGACAAAAATATAGCCCTACTCAGTTATGAGTACATCCAAAATATGAAGTAAATTTGACTTCTGGAAAAGTTAGAACAAATTGGTCAAATGACATGCAGATGACATTTTACAAGCCTGACTGCATGGACAGTAAGTAATCAGACATTTTAAAATACATTTGACGAGTTTTGATTCCACCAGCATAATTTAGTGATTAAACTTAACGTAGAAAGCTGGATAGAAGTTAGTGTTTAGGAGTTACTGGATAAAAGTTAAATATTTGGTTTAGCAAACGCTGATAAAAAATACATGTGGATCAGTCTTTATGTGTACTATCCTAGTTCTAAAATTAATAAATGAAATCCAATTTACCTAAAATAATAAAATAAACTACAAAAGCAACACCACAGAAGCAAAGCGAAATGTAGCATAAAGCAACAGGAAGCATAAGAAACTACCACCACAACCCAGCATTCAAATTCCGGAAAATTTGTATGCAAGAGGGGAGAATACGCCCCTCAGCGGAGAGAGAACGCCATAACATCATACTTAACTGGAGGCTGTGCATTCCGATTTAGACATTTGATTCCAAATTTTGATAAGCCAATTTTGTCGCTCGTCGCACACGCATACACACGTTTAGTTTAGTTTTAGAATAGTAAAATGGTGCAAAAATACAGTTCAAATTTAGTCTATTTTGTTCAGTGCAATAAACAGATAGATTCACATACACACAATTGGCGAAATGGTAATCAAATACAAAGGATGTGTGTTTTGTGTGAAGTGTACAACTGCAAATAGAAGGGAACAATTTACGTGTGTATTGGTAATTTTTTTTCGCATGTTCATTTTTTTTGTGCATGGAGGAAAAAAGAAGATTGAAATTTTGTAAGTGAAATACTTTAATTGATGGGAGGATCAATTTCGGTTTATGATACTATCTATTGATCTATTGTTGAAATATTAGAGGACATAGTTTGGCAATATATACAGGTTTCACCAGCATCTTCGGCTACGGGTTGATTTCGATCAGTAGTGCATCCTTTTACAGAATAGGTCGTACATGTTCAGAAGCATCTTGGTTGTCCTATCAGCGTGATCTTCCAGACCAACTTTCTTGGCAATCTAAAATGAAAGGTAGTTCAGAATTAGGACTAGTAAAATTAATTATAATCATATATAATTGAATATAGAAACCGAAAAAAATCCTTGATTGAACATTTCTGAACATTACCGATGGAGTAAAACTGTGTCACGTACAAGACATTTGGCATCAGGAGGACATATATGATTTTAACGTATCAAGATAAAGGAGAATTGTGAATAAACTCGTTCGACTCCTGGCTTGTGAGTTAAGAAGGTGCATTCCAGGAAAAACGCTGACCCAATACCGACGAAGAATTACAAGATCCCATTGCAAACACTTTATACTAGCAACACATCTACCAAGCGTCAGCAACAGAGCAGAACGGAGTTGGCCCATGATCTTTGAGAAGAAGATGAAACGAGTTATCCGATGGAAGCTGATAAACGCATTTGAGTTGATAGAAGGAAGGGACAGAGGGATTCCTCAGGACGAGAAATAAAGAACTAGCTTTGATAAAATGTACTTGTTTGTTCCCGTACGCGATTCAAACTGAAAACATGGAAAAGTCAGTAATGTGTATTCATCTCTTTTCTAGATCCAAAACGCCGGGGGTGTTTGATAGGACTACCTTTACAGCGGCATTACAAGTTCTTTAACTACAGCCTGATAAGCATCTATGCTTAACGGACGATAAGCCTGATGATGACAGATGCGTTCTATGGGAAGCCTTGAAAAGGAGCGTGCGATGTACACTATCACACGGTCGCTTCTGGCTTTGCGAACGCCATCGACCTCATTGGAATGGATCGGGGCAGAAGTGAGGCTTTTATTCCACTGAAAAGGTATAGAGTAAGAGGCAAAGTGGGGTAAGAGTACGTTTTCGATTTTTGAAGTAATAAAAAGATAAACTAGCAGCACTGCATCGTTTGACAGGTACCTCTAACTATTATCATGTGTAATTGTAAACGATTTGAATAAACAACAAGGAGATATGGAGTTATATAACTTTTGGTCATTTTCAAAATAATTGGATTTCCGCAATCAGTATTTCATTACCATATATGTTCAATCAGGTGAAATTATATCATTTCGATAACCTATTGTATAGAGTCCTTTATGCAGGACACCAATCCGGTTGGTTTTTCACAGTCCAAACCATTACTTGAATAATTTTTGGGACTGTGGGGTAAAAGTACGCAGGAACGGCAAGGGAACCGGTGGGGCAAGAGTACGCAATGAATCTTCAGTTATGATGTCAAACCGTATCTCCGGCAAAATAAGACTTCTTCCAAAGCGTAAAGATCCACAAAGAAAAAGGGACAGAATTTGAAATTATCACAAGTTTTAGGATAAGTTGAAGACTGGTGTTAGAAAGGCCTAGCGAACAAAGCACTGAAGCGAAATAATGAAATTGGTTTAGAACTTGTTAGCACCTAATCATAGTACGAAAACACAATTTCATCTAAATGATATTTCATTCAATCAAAGGAAATTCATAAATTACGCAACGTTTAGCTGGGAGGGTTGGAAATGTGTGGAGATCCAATTTAGAGGATTCATACAAACAGTGTAATAGGGGAGGGTGATGAAATAGCCAAATTTTACGTTACGCGATTGGTGGACTTTCTTTAAAGAAAATGCCTTTGTATACGCCACGCGAAACCTGAAATATATTTTACCTCTGTAGTTTTTGTATATATAAAAACAATGGTTCCATGAAAGTGCACATTTTAGGACCCCTCCCACTTAACTGCCCTTCTAGCATAATTGTCCCATGTTACCCTTGATGAAAATCTCAAACTCGAGTCAATTTGTCCCACTGAAAAATGAAGTTGTTGTCTGATAATAATAGAGGCTGAAAACCGTTTTAATAAGTAGGATTCGCTTTATGTCCGGAAAAGTGTTGCCTAAGCTCACAAATCCCAAAATATTTGTTAAATTGAAGATTGAATCGATTCTTAAATTGGTGGGACAAATTGACTGAGTTTGAATTTTTCATTAAGGTAACATGGGACAATTATGCAGAACGGCAGTTAGAGTTACGTAATTTTAAACATTCCCTAATATATGCTCATTAAACATCAATTAAATGTTATTAACTCTTATGTGTGTTAATATATACTTAAAGCACATGATGATAAATGCGTACTCTTACTCACCGATGGCACTTTTACCCCACCGGTAAGTAAGCGTTTTCACTTGTCTTGTAATAAGGGTTCTGCTAAAACGAATCTCAAATTTCAATATTGTTTCCACTGGGTAACATAAAGGAAGAGTATAGAATCATCGACACTGATTTGATGCAGAAGCTTGTTCATAAGGGCCACATGATCGATTGAAAACTAAGTGCGTACTCTTGCCCCTTTCTACTCTAATGCTTGAGGGGATGTGTTGGATGTGGCTGGCGACATCGTGGAAGGCCCTGATACGCGGTCGAATCGGACCTGGGACCCTTAACATTCGGTAATTTAGATGTAGCAAACCAGGATCCATGAAGGTATCAGATTGAAATAAACTTGTTTTCGTGGTTCGAAGATTGCGAGGTCTATGTCTTTCTTTTAGCATTTTGTTAGATTATTGTTTCTACAAGCATTATACACTCACCGCAACAGCCTGGGCTTTCTGTAAACCGGCCTTAATATCGATGGGTTCGTACACGATGGCATCCGGATTTCGGCAGCAACCTCTTCGATGTTGACACCACCTCTGAGGAGGCAATCAGCACTGGACCCTGAAAATATTATTCCATTTATTATTACTTTGCAAATACAACAATTGCATCAACATTTTAAAGGACAAAACTTCTTTGTAAACAAAAGTTTCGCGTCACTGGTAGACTCATTTGAGTCCTAATCAACACCACTGGAGGGTTGCAGAGAATTCTCTTCTTTCATTAAATGGAGCTAGATTTGCAAGATAGCGGGTCGGTTAGAAATTAGATACTTACGTTGAACGCCCGCTCCATCATGACGGCAAAGTAGAACTCTCGGCGGGGAACTTCCGTTCGGCTACATGACGAGTTAAATGCGACCAGCGGCGCAGTTTGTTTGGTCACCAGCAGTTGTTTGATCATTTTCCAGAAATGTCACGGGCTTCCTGTGCTCAGAAAGATTTTAAATTATCGCCTCTCATTGACTTGGAAAACTACGAGAAAACCACTCGGACACCACCTTTGAGACCATTCTTGAAGCTACCCTTTCGCGACCCCCGGCCAGTACCTGTGCCTTAAGAACCAAATTTGAGTTAAGACCTTTGGCAATCTTCTCTCATCCTGTGAAGAGGTTGCAACGCGAATCTGTAAGAAAAGTAAAATAAAAATTAGATGTCTGCGACAAGCTTCAACATTTTATTCGTAATTGTCAGAGGTCATGTAAGGAAGAAAGTAGGTTTCTCGTTTTCTATAAGTCATCTTAGTCGTTTTCTCTTTCAACAAGCGAGTCAGCATTTTAATCAACGGTCAATGTTCACATCCCAATAACGATACGAATTCTCCTGCGTAGACATATCAGGTTCAGAGAGTTTAACTTGAACATTCTACACTGAGATCAAATCAACAATATTTTTTATGCACAAACTATATAGAAGCAACCCGGCTTCCTCAACTCGATTTTATGTGCAGCATTTGAAATATATTTATTGGTAATAGAATTTAAATGCCAAACATTTATGATTTACTTAAATCTGCAATTTTCAATTAATGACCAATATTAAATCGAATATCAATACACGCACATGAAATACATTAGCGTTGAAATTTTATTGTTTGAAACCATCAACATGGCGGAGAAGCAAACCAGAATTTGCCTCCAAAATAAGACGGAACCACTCAGCGTATAACCAAGTTGGAGCAGAAAAAGATTCAAAATCGGAATTTTGGCCTACATTGATGGAGGTAAGTGAAGACGACAAAAAATGGCTTATTCTATAAACAAACTGCAGACCTTAAGGAAAACCACCATCGAGATGTTCTATTTCGGCAAATTACACGAAAAGTGCTACACGAAGATGTTTCGATGCAGGAACGAACGAACTTCGCGGCATTACGATTTGGCATCGGATAACTCTGTTGGGAAATAGGCAGTGTGAAACATATTCACCAGAAAAGATCATGGATGTCGGTTGCCACAGCACCAAAATACAGAACCCACTCAGCATCTGAGTGGAGAAATGAAGAAAACAAAATTCCCAACATCCAAAATCTTGGCTCCATCAATGGAGGTAAGTGAATATGACAAAGAAATGATACGATATTAATAATCTTTACATCATTTACAGAAAAACACCACGAGGATGCTATTTATTCCGGCAAAACATACGCAAAGTGTTACGAGTAATGGATTTACTAGCAGTAGCGCGAAGGGGTATTATCACAATTTGCAGCACGAAGAGCTTTGATTGGCGAGACCATCGGATAAATTCGAATACTGGGAAAATCACTTTCACGATGGTGGTCGTTTTGAACGGAGCGCAAATCGGTGGGATTTGGGCCGATAAATATATATACGACTGCGCGGTGGTTTTCGTTAAAAGAAGATCCATTTTGGCAGACCTTCTGTTTCCCCAAATTCACCAGGACACTCCAAACTCTGTCTAATACACGATTGATGTAATATTTTTTATTACGAAGTTCTTGTAAATGTCCAAGTATAAATAAATATTTCTTTGTTTTTGTTTTTTCACAAATTATTTAAATAACTCAATTAGATCGGATTGGATTTGAAAACAACTCACATGATTATTATTATCTGCACAAAACATATTAATCTAATGCTATAATAAAATTCTAATGCATTTGAATTCTAGTACGTGACATAAAATATAAGTAGTAGAGTTTCTCTCTTAATGCAAGACTTATATATGCGATTCACATAAGAGTCCCATGTCGATTTTGACGATTTTGATTTTCTTTCGAAAAGCTTAAAATGAACCCATCTTTGAAAAAACTAATAAAATAATAGGCTTTGTTCTGTAAATTTGAAACCAAAACCCACTTGTGTTGTCCCATCTTTATTTATTCGCATAACAGTCAATTCGATTTTGATAAATTTCGCACAAAAATCAATATAATTATGGTCCATTTAGTAGTTCCATAGCAATGATATGTAAAGAATATTATGCCAAATTTTCAGATTGCTTATTCTATCGATTTATTAGATTTTTTAATTTCTCCATGTAAAACAAGTTTGAAAAATTCAACGGAATATTTCTCAAGTTGAAGAAAAACTGACATGGGACGCTTATGCGAATAGGGTAGTATAGTGCAAAGCTTGATTGCAAAAATATATGCATGCACAAAATTCTAGATGGAGAATTATCTAGTGTACATCATCAATGCCAGCACCAGTCAGTGCTCTTTTCTTTAATCTGTTTGTATAAACATACATTTTCCAGGCTGTATACACTAATATCGTTTGGTGATTGAACAAAGGTCAGGAGAGTTATCAATCTGAACAAAGCAGCGTCGCGGAACCTGAGAAAGAACGTCGTCAATCCACACATGACTGTGTATAAGGCGGGAAATAATGATTAGCGCCTCCATGGTGGTTGTTTTGTTTGTTTGAATTCGTGTTATTGCTGTCGTTTACAGTTCAGATGCAAACAAAACTCATCAATCCGCCAATGTCTATGAATCGTGTCTCATTAAACAATTATCGAAAGCTTAATTTGGCAGATCCGGAAATAGGCGTTTACTTTTATGCAGTATTCTTCTGATCTGAAAAGTGGATCATAGCTGACCGGGCAAATATAACTTATTTTATTCATTGATTCAATTATTCATGTAATCTTACAAAGTAATGACCTAAAGTACTTAGTACAACGTCAGTAGTCGTTAATAAGTTTTAATGATTTTCTTGGGTCAGATCATATAACAAGATCGAAAATATTGAGCGAGAGTTGTTTGATAGGCCATATCGATGGTTTGCAAAAAAATATGCCATAAATAGCAAATCATTGTTCCAAGAAAACTTCATACATGATGTAGGTGTAATCTATTATCGTATGCAAAGTCACGCGCCATGCTTTTGGCCGATGACGCGTTATTCGTCGAAATTTGTTGATGCGTGCTTGAATTGAAATAATAATTTGTAAATGTTTTCAAGAGTCTGTCAACGTGCATAAATGATAACAAACTGAGAAATTAGAAGCACGATTGCAAATTCATACTAAAACAAATTAATGCAATCTAGCTGCATGACACCGACTCGACAATCTGCAGCATGTCGTTCAAATCCTGTGCTCATGATACGACTACACAGTTGAAAATTTATTTGTCATGATTGGGACGTGGACATTGAACGTAGGCACTGATTAAAGTGATGACATGGCTGTATGGGTAAGGGGAGGATTGCAAGACTTTCTCGTTCAATGACATCCAAGAACCAAGCGTGAATGATTCAGGATGATGAGGTAATAATCCGTATATTTTTTTCGGTGTGACCGGTCTATGGAACCTGTCATATTTAGTTAACTCGTTGCTAATTCGCCAATCGTGATTGCTTTTCTCCTCCTTCTTCTTCATGCGCTTAATAGCTGTGTAGTCCATCTTCCTTTCTTCACAAACCAGATCCGACCAGGTTCTGCAGCATGACGTCGAAATTGCAAATTTCTGCAGTGACTTCACTACTGAGGACTCCGAGGTCGAGTTCGTGATTGCTACCCTAGTCACGAACACTAACCTATCACCAGATTGAGGTTACGTTTAGACGCTGCAGAACCAATACTGCCGTCCCAAGCATAGTTGTCCAAGTCGGTTTTCTATGATGGCCTTTTTCTGTGGTATCAAAAAATCCATCAATGGATTTAAGAACCAGAGGATTTCTGGCAAGCTAGCTAAAGTCTGATAGAGAAATAACTTGTGACAATGCGACAAATGCCGAGCACAGTGGGAATGGCAAAAAACGATATGGATAACTATGCTTGACGGCAGTAATAGGCTAAAAATTATTATAAACTTCTCATATCACAAAACCTGAGTTGGGACAAATTATTGAGGACCCGACGAATATGTGGACAAAGAACTAAAATATAAAAACAGGCAATCAGACGAGGTTTGAGAGCTTGTTGAGGAATAGACAGCTTATGGTAGAAGTAAGAAAGTGATTAACTCCACCAACGATCTCAGCAATGTTATTAAATTATTCAGGTCAAATGGATCATTTCATTTCACCATTTCAGTCTCCCCATTTCAATTATCGTCCATTTCTAGCGACCACTTAAAACCGATCGTTGTGTTTCTAGCTATCGGAAGTGTTTTCAGAAACCACGCCACAAAAGAATTGTCATTGAAGGTTAGTGCTTTTGTTTGTAATCAACCCAAACAGTTTTATTGAAGAACAAATCTAACCAAACGAATGGTTTGTGATACCAGTCAGGTATTCTAAAAGTGAATTTTTAGATAACTAATGGGAGTTTTGTAGATTCCTCATCAAATGTGCTATACGATTGCTGGAACCTATAAGAAGAACAGAAAAGGGAACCAAGGACTAACAAGAAAAGTAGCTTTTTGTGGTATGTGGTTTGGGTTGTTAATCTTGTCAGCCATACCCACGTGGCGTTCCTCCTTGGATCTCTATCCACAGGATCAGATCTCTCCTGTCGGAAACGTGCGTCCAATTGACCGGATCGAGAACTGAGAATTGACTTCGTTTCTTGCCGCGGAGCAAGGATTTGTTTCGACCAGAACCGCAGAACCCAAGCGAGCGATAGCATGGACCGTTACGAAAACCGCATTACGTCGAGAATCCTGTTTCTGGACACGGTGGTGCTATTCGACCCCTAGGTAACCCACTACACTAAAGATCACGTCGTTGTCGCAACGAACGGTTCAGACCTCTATCATTATCATCTGTAATGGAACGTACACGGTCAAGCAGTTTGACCAACATTGACTCACCTCTGTTTATTCATACATCCATCATGTTCTACCAACAGCGGCACGAACACAATTTATTTGACCAATACATATCGAACGACCGAAGCGCCAACTGAGCACCAACCATCAAAAAAATATGGGGTTTGTAAATCTTCACTACAATGCACAATGGTTCGCTCTAGAACAAAGGATGGCCAAAACCTCAAAATATCCCATAGGTTTTATAATTGTATCATGGTATTTTGAGGGCTTTTGTCACACAAACTTGATCGTGGGTGTTGAGGCATTACTTGGCAATATACAACGTTTATCGGATCTCTGTGAATAGTAAATACTTTCATTTACTGCTAAATGGTATTTGAAAAGATCGTTTTGCAACAAAGAGATCTCATATGCCATAAAACTAGTTAGTACTATTCCATTTAGTTCCACCATTTAATTTTTTTTACAGATAATTTGACTTCAAAGTAACGCTATCTTCAGTGTTTCGTTCTTGACTCAAGTGGTGGAATTAAATGGGGTAGTACTAACTTGTCCTATGACAAGTGAAGCTATTCCACAAAAAAGCTCTAAATAATTTTCTTATCAAAATAATTGCTTGTTAAATACAGTGTCCATGGGTACAAAAGACGATCTATTTTATTTTGTTCATAACGTAAATATATTTTAAAGGTCAGTATGGCGGGACGTTGTTTTGACTAAAATTACTGTTGTCGTAGTAAATTTCAAACTTCAAATTTGCGTTTGTCCAATTCATAATCAACTCAAAAATTTGAAGACTATTGAAATAGCAAATGTTATCGTTTAGCAAAGTCAATATGTGTGTGATTTGATGATGGAATCGCGTAGCTTTATTCATATGTTATGCTTGTTCATAGGTTTCGTTCAGCTTTTCAGTTCAGTTCAGTACCAACATGTGTCATTGCTGGCAAGTAAGTGAGAACTTGAAACTCTTTATAGGTAGAATCATTTTGATTGCAAAGTGATAACCATGCTTATATCCAATACTATGAGTTTTCATAGCAGAGAAAAGTTTTCAGCTTGATTTATACCGTCGTGCGGGCTTCTTTTGATTCGGGGCTACTTTTGGATTTTTGTTTTTAAAACGGAAAAAATACCAAATTTAAACAGAAAGCCATCCGACTATCAACAAGACACATATATGATACTGCAATTTATTTTTCATAATTTTGTTTAAATGTCCAAAGTAGCCCTGATTTATCAAAAGAAGCAAGAGGTATTTTAGAATAATAGACAAAAAAATTCCACAATAAAACTAAGTGGAAAAAACTAAAATTGGTGAATCTTCCATATGCCATATTTTGAAAAGACACTTCAATCTATATTTAGAAAAGGCATTTTTAAGGTTTCAGAACAAAAATACGCATTTGTAAGGTTTCAAATAGAAAAAAAAAAATACGCACATTTCAAATTAAACGTTTAAAAGGTTATCGAACTTCTTCAAACAAAAGTGATTAGAAAGCTATGCTTTCAGCTTTAATGAGTCAGAATCTATTATGGGCAATCATTTGCGCTATACTTTTGGAGCACTTCAATAAAACAAATGAGTATTTTAAATTAGTATAAAGTTAATCTCTGAGTTCTATCACCTATATTTGAATAGGCATACTATTTAAGCACCTATAATGCAGTCTTGAAAAATATAAGAGGGATAATAGTTTACCGATGCTGACAAACCCTTGTTAAACAAGCTTTTTGATTGGAAATCAATCATGATCTAACTAAAAACTATGTAGTGGGAAACCTATTCTGGCAGTCTGACATTCGCCAAATTGAATGATGAAAATAATTATAATTACACTAAACACAGGTACAGCTTAACTGGTATACATTGTAGCTCTTTTCTTGATGATTGGTGTTCACTAAATAAACAGCTTTACCACAAACTCAGTAAATTTATTAAAGAATAGGTCAATCTTTTCTTGACATAGCAATTTCTATTATAATGGATTTGCTCCTTTAGCAACTAGACATGGAAGTGAAAACTGAGTATTGTAAATGCTGTTGTTTATATCTCCAGTGGAAATTCATTCATATTAATTGGCCGTATCGCTCTTCTCTTCAACTCAATTTTGGAACAAACTATTGTTTATCAAAACTCTCAACACAAAACATGAATTTTAGCCTTATCATGTCATGTAGACAGATAGGCAAAAGCATTTAAACACATTATAAAACAAATTTAACCTTATGAAGCCAACAAAATCAGACGTGAGATAGATAGGGTACCCGTGTACCCAGATATTGACATTTTCATTATTTTACCATTTTCAACCTATTTAACTAATGTTTGCCATTTAGGAGAAGGGAACCTATATGCTTGCTGCCAAGATTTACATCTTTTGTCTTTGAATGCCCTTAGAGTCTCTACGCGTAAGCAAAGTCTATCAACCAGTTTCAAATATACAACTTGTTTGGCGGTCCTTACATGATATGTTTGTTTCATAAAAACATCATGGTTGTACAAGAAACGACCACTGACGTAAACTACTGAAACCAAATCCATAACATAAGAATGAATATGTTGTCTGTCTGCCCTTATAGATCAGGAAACGGCATGGACATTTGATGTAGAGGTTTAGGAACGATGAAGATTGTTATGATGATAGACCCCTCCTCTTCTGGAAGAGGACTCTCATACAAATGAAGTAACATTTCTGCTTTAACTGAAAACAAATGGAATCCAAAATTTGCAAATTTCAACATTTAAAGTCTTTTAAATAATGTAAAAAATATATTTAATCAATTTTAGGTAAAACAGTTGTCAGTTCTGGTAGTACAGTATATTAACAATATATTCCACCTCGTGAGTCTTCATATGTTGAATAATGGACAGCAATGTCCTATCCAGCCGCTGAGCCACCCCATTTACACTACGTTCACAGTTGAATAATGATAATACCCCAAAAGTAGGCATATTTATGGTTGAAATGCGCATGTAGGATCGGGAATGATTATGATTTTTTTGATGAGCTTGGAAAGTATTAAAGTTGCAAAGGAACGGTCCTGTCAGCCACATAAGGTTAAAATACTACGGTGTGGTATCACTTTTATATAATTCATGGTCTGAGTAAAAATCGAAAAGAAAACATTTGTATTTTAACACTTTTTAAATAAATGCCACGCGGATATTTTGGTCGTAGTTTTTGCTAAAATCAAATCACATGAATTGTGCGTGATTTTTAGCGTGTGTTTGATATGCTCACAAACACATTCTCTCGCTCTATTCCGAAGTCTCGCTCAAAGAAAACGAACAGTCCATTTTATTTAGTAAACATAGAGCAAATATTGGATAAATTTGCTTTTGTGGTAATAATCAAGGGTGATAAAGTGTAAAAAGTAGTTACGTACAATTTGTCGTTCAAACGGCAAAGAGAAGAAACAGGCATCCAAAAAGTAAGTAATAGTTGCTTTTTCGTCGCTGCTTTCTTCGGATGCAATAATGGCAAGGATTTCGAAGTGCAAATTTGTTTCGGTGATTAATCTCAAATCTTACTTTTACTACAAACAACTTATTCAAATGAAAGCTAGACTTGAAATTGTGTGATTGAATCAAATTATGTTCATAAAGTGTATGTTTGCTGGAAAAGCAAATATTGTTGAGGGTGCCAAACAAAGTCGCACCCTGCCAAAGCTGGTCCAATTCTCCTATCAAAGTCAAAACTCAACAGAACTTCTTCAAATTTTGAATTCGAACCACAAGTATTTTTAAAATGAGAAAAGTATTATTCCGACTCGAAATACGAATTTGATTTTTGAGGTTTAGCTGCCTTCGAACCATTATAATGTTCGTATGCCGGAAGAACATCGAAGATAATGTTTAGTAGAGAATGCGGAAAAGGCCGCAGGCTTCTGGAAGGCCGCTTACATGATGGCTTTGTGCAGTTGAAGAGGACCGAGGGGCGCTCAATGGTCAGAGCGACTGAAGGCGATTGGCCCAGGATCGAGTGCAGTGGAAAGGATACTCTATTCGCGTAGGTTCACTGAAGAGCTGTAGCCCATCAAGTTTCAAGTAGATGAGAAAAACAAAAACTGGTACTGCAGCAGCAAAGCGAATTATCGCTGTGGGAAGCATTATAAAACCACATCTGGTGGAAAATACCGCCCGAAAGGTGTTAATTAGTTTTGATTAGTGTGCCTATTTCGATGTCGGCAAAACCACTTTTGTCAGTTTGATCAAAACATGTTATTGCTTAGCAACCAGATAAAGTTATGTGTGCCGATCAAAGCAGCATTTTCTTGTTTATATTTCATTTCACACCTTCAATAAATATCAACGTTAAGGTCAAGATCTATATTTATCAAATATGGCTGCCCTTATAACAATGGAGAGATTGTTTATAGATATATATAATATCAAAGTATCTGATCGATGGTACCATGTCTGCGAGTTTCATGAGCATACTCGAGATGGAGTAATGTAAGCACATACAGTGATGTTCGGAAATAAGCAAAGGCAGATTTTCATAAAAATAGTCAAATTTAGCGTTGCAGTTCTTTCGCGCAATCTTGCTCGTACAAGCTTCATTTTAAAAGTACTACAGAGATAATAAACAAATGTCAGACAATAATGTTTATTCCGACTGGTTGTACAGCAAGGTGGTTTAAGCGAAAATAATGTCTGGTCAATAGTTAGATAGTTAGATATATGAGACACCAATTGCTTCTTGTGAAGAAGGTTACTAAGATTTATCCTGTAGATGAGTTGTTGACATTACCTTGTTGAATCTCATTCATCGTTTCTCTTTGTTGTTTGTCAGTTATAATCTAAAAACAAAATTTGCTACAATTTATTTATAGGGAGCAACCTTCGCTCCTGCTCCTTAGCGTGCGGTAAGAGACACGGCTAAAGCAAGACCATGCTGAGGGTGGCTGGGTCTGACTTCGTGCCAGTTCAGTAACTGGAAATTGTCTCGACTTCCCTGGGCATAAAAGCTATCATCGTGTTAGCCTCATGATACGAATGCAAAAATGGTAACCTGGCTTAGAAACCTGAGTTTATAATGTGGAAGCGCTTAATGAACACGTGCGAGGCGGCTCTGTCCCAGTGTGGGATGTAATGCCAACAGAAGAAGGAAGAAGAAACTTCGCTAATCGCTAGCACAACCTAGTTAACGAACGAATGGAATTGCATAAGCGCACAGTAATGTTCAAATTTGTGTGAGCGTCTAGGTATTTGGACGATGTTGAGACAAGCGTAAAACTGTTAGGAATGAACGTGCGTTGTTTATCGCTAGTTACTATGGATCTTTGCTATGTCTTGAAAATATATCATTTGAACGGATTTTGTAACATTCTGGTATGTATCTGTATTTGAAAGAATGTATGACGTGTCTCAATATGGACGAACACCGAGAATCAGATGGTCAGCTCCAAGAAGATGCCATCAAGGATTTGCTGTAGTCGTGAACATCATGCAAATTCTGGATCTGCAACAGCGCCACATAACCGGATGTTTACAGTTCTAACCAGTTTAATTATTATCTGCTTTTTGCCTTCATCAAATCTTAATTGATCTTTACGTTGCCCTATGTACCTCTACAGGTGCTCGGACATTAGTGAGTGAATGAGAAATATTTTCTACTGGTTTGTCTTTCATAACCATAAATATAATATATCTCATGAAATCTACGAGGAACATAGAATAGTATAGGTCATATGTCTTAGATTTTTTTTTGCATCTTCTTAACTTTTTCCTGCTCACGTTTTTCTTTCTTGTTTCATTGCGTTCTACATTGAATAATAATGAACTCGAAAGTTTGAGTGGTAGAACAATGAATTAATATGTTCAGTTTGTAATTGGCCTGAATGTTTCCATTGTGCACCAATTTAGATTCCTAAATTTTAAAAATATTGTTTTCTAGTTTTTCTTTTATTAAATTGATTATTTCAAACATTGACGTACATATAATGTTGATTTCATTAGTCGTATAGTGTCTCAAATCAGTCTTGTTATTGACTGAATTTAATTATCGTGACCATGGAGTGTGGCTGGCTTCGAGTCCGTTGTGCAGAAATGTCGAAATGATTACCAAACCAATACAGCACCAGCGATTACGTGAAAATATGGTAACTTTACAAAATGTTTGTGAATACGATATAAGAGGCAGGTCAAGGTTACCAAGGTCAGGTAGATTTTGAGGATTATTCACTCAGCTATATCACGTAAATCGGACTGAAGATTTTCAAAGTGTATAGGGTAAATCATTTATGTGGAGGTAGTGGGTTTTAATGAGATTTATCATATTATACATTTACGATGGTTTCAGAGGATGCGTCGCTCAAATATCCTGTTAAATGCAATTATCTAAGATTTTACCATTGAAAATAATGATTTTCTCAAAAAATTGACTCCTTGGTACTTATAGTGTGCAACTGTACCAATAGTGCGAGTCTCAAAAAACCAATGGATAGCAATACTATGGAACCAAAATTAATTTATACAGCCACTAAAGGAACAGGTACCCATAGTGGTGCAAGTAATATTTGTAATTGTTGATGTTAATGACATCTATCTTATTTTGCTAGCATATTTATTAGTTTATCTATTGATAAGAAAATTAAAGCTGTAAAATTTCCCGTAATTATCAATTTAAAAAAAATCTTTTGTTGATTCATCATACCCACCTATTGGTACCGTTACCCTATATTCTAGACAAAACTAACAATTAACCCAATGAGTGGAAATAATTATAACTAGTGTGTGTGTAAGTGTAAAACTCTCTTTCTCAATTCGTTTCCAAGTGAATTGTGCAGGAATAACTTTCTTTATATGAAAGAGCTGTGTCATATCCACTCTTTTATCACACAAACGCCAAATGTAAAGAAAACAGAAAAGTCAATTGTAAACAGTCAATAAGGCATACATTTAGGCTGAGTCCTAAATCTTCAATGGAAATTAACGTTTTAAACGCCTGAATACAGACCTTTTTAAAACAGCAAAAACACGCGACCGAAAAAGTTCTCACCTTTATCGATATTTGTAATTTGTTCGATCATTTAGTAGTTTGTTCATAATAACTCAGAAGTTGAATTAAAATTGTGGTAGTTCTGTGCAACTCGCCATGGTTCGTTGTTTGAATTCCACTAGACGGAGTTATAGTTATAGTTTGCAGTAACTTAGACTAAATGAAACAAATTCCAATCATTTAGCTTAAGTTACTGCAACTAGGCTCAACTCCGTTATTAGTTGAATTCTAACAACGACCATTAGGCATGTAGAAAACATTCGCACTAGAAGTCCACCATACAATATGATTTGAATTCAGCTCTGGAATGTGTTATTGACAAATCATAAATGATAGAAACGCAAATTACCAGAGGGGGACAACGATTTTTTTCATATGGAGTTTGGCAAGTAGATGCATTTTATTTACGCATAAATTTATACTCCAATGTCAAATGTCATATACTACATAAATTGTCGTGGTATTTGTGAAAATTTATATTGTTTACCATTTTTACAAGAGAGTGGAAGTTGAAACATACATTAAATTAAAGATTGCAACGAACAAAATACACCAAATCAAAAAAATGTAGTGTTTTCACTTTATTCGCATACGAAATATGCAGATAAATAAGCATGTTGGTAGAAAAACTTGTGCTGAGCAGAAACAGTTGTTTCTGCGGATTATCAAACTTTGTCGTTTCAGAACATTCTCACTCACTGCAGTGTTTATTTTAGCTATCATGGCGTAGTGTTAGTTCCGTCGTATTCGCTTGATTTTAGCAACAAATATTTGATAATCAGCACCCGCCTTGCAAATTACTGACTGATCTAATATCCCTTGCACGCAAGTGTAAGCGCTCGTGGGTGAATCGATACACTTCTCTTTTATAAAGAGCTCCACACATTTCAAGGCAAAGAGTGAGAAAGACCAACTCTGTAATACTGCCGTGTCAAGGATATCTGTCCCATGACGAAAAATGATGCAACTGAGAAAAATGCGATTGAAGTTGTCATATTTTCAGTTTGTAGCCAATTGCCCCATGAAATTTTGATATAAACGTATATCGATGAAAATAGTGTATTTCTAATGGCTTAGTATGTTTCAAAGGATAAACACTGTTTTTGTGTAATGTTTTCAGTGGACATTTATGCTGCGAAATTGATAATTCCAAGCATATTTGTTCCAGTGCTAGAGTATCATCAGATTACTTTCGTTTAGCAAAAGTTTAGTTGGGTCTGATAATAACCTGTTTCAAATTAGATGTCTAGATCTTTTCAAAGGCGTATTGTAGTAAGGGCCATACACTAATAACGTAGGCTTTTGGGGAGGGGCCTACACTCCATAGAAAAAAAATGTGTATAAAATGACATGGGGACAAGTGTGTCCCCAGAGATAGTATACCTATATAACTATAAGGACAGTGAGAATTGATCTATAGATAATTTGACTCCAAATAAGTTCAGCCAATGGCGAGCCATTGGGGTTGGTTTTGGACAGAGAGACAAATTTTTTTTGAAGATTTTTTTTTTCGGAGACCAAACAACCCCCACCCCAGACAATTTTCTGGCTACGCATGGTTCAGGTGAATTATACAGCGCACATGGATTTTTGGAAGAATCAAAATCAGGTTCCGTGGTAACTCAATACCGCAATACTGTGAAGGTTTTCCTGATTCCTATGAAATTTATTTCAGATTAGCATCTGATGTGTCGAGTGGAAACTTCCACCTGTGTGCGTGTATGATCATTTGTAAACACATGCTAAGGACCATTTCTTCGTAATATGTTGCCTGACGAAATTCAGCTCTATGTTTGCTATTGAAATCGATTAGTCACTTTGTTCCGAAGATTGCAAAAAAATCTGTGTATATGTAAATGAATTGGCTTTTATAGCCATGCGCTTAGAAGCTAGACTACAAAGCGATGATGCTTAGTGGCTTGACCTACGGCTTGTTCTCAAGAATTTTAATTAGCATAAAAGTATTACGTAGTTAGCTCTCATCATATACGAATGCAAAATGGAATGCCAATAAAGAAGGGGAAGAAAAAGTATAAATAAATCATGAATGCGAATAAAATAGAGATTATTCTAACTTAAGTTTTAAATAAAATCATCTTAATATGCTTCAATTATTACTTTTCAATTTTCATAATGCCAAGCAAGCATCAACGATGTTAGGTGAATTAACCTTTTACCCATTGAAACTATACCACAACCCATATTCTTTCTCTGAATGATTTGATAATGAAAATTGCCTCTTCTTGAAGTAATTTAATAGATGTTGTATGAAATTTGTTTCAATGGGACAGTTATGCTTGAAATTCTGGCTAAAGGGACAAAATGACCCGATATTTTTCGCCAAGTTTTCTGAACAAACTATACGTATTTATTTGTTCACAATAAAATACATTAATTTAGAACGGGACAGATATGCCTGGGACGGCAGTATATATACTCCCAAATCATTTCAACTATCTTCTAGCCAGTGCTTCACCACCGTGTTTAAATAGCTCTCCTGGTAGTTGGTCAACCCCAGGGGCTTTGTAGTTCTTCAGCCGGCCAATCTCCTCCTGGATTTCCTGGAGATCCGGAGCCGGTAAAATTATGTCCTGCGCGCGTTCTCCCAGTTCCATCACCATACCGCCATCTTCGTCTGCTACATCGCCATTCAGGTGTTCTTCGTAGTGCTGCCGCCACCTTTGGCTCACCTCACGCTCGTTCGTAAGAAGGTTCCCGTTTATGTCCTTGCACATATCAGGCTGTGGCACGTGGCCCTTACGTGAACGGTTTAACTTCTCATAGAACTTTCGTGTGTTATTAGCGCGGTACAGTTGCTCCGTTTCTTCACGGTCTCGATCTTCCTGATGGCGCTTTTTCCTCCGGAAAATCGAGTTTTGTCTGTTCCGCGCCTGTTTATATCGTGCCTTGTGGATATTTTTGCGGGAAAAGAAGGTGCTTCGGACTACCATTCCGCGGGAGGCTGCGAAGTTTATGCATAGTTGGCCGTTGTCATTCGATACGGTGTGCAGACTATCCGGTCCGATGGCCGGTCTATACATTTCCTCCCTTCCTACCTGTGCGTTCATGTCACCGATGACGATTTTGACGTCCCGCAGTGGGCATCCATCGTATGTCTGCTCCAGCTGTACATAGAACGCTTCTTTCTCGTCGTCGGGTCTCCCTTCGTGTGGGCAGTGCACGTTGATGATGCTATAGTTGAAGAAACGGCCTTTAATCCTCAGCTTGCACATCCTTGCGTTGGTTGGCTGCCACCCAATCACGCGTTGGCGCATCTTACCCAGCACTATGAAGCCGGTTCCCAGCTCGCTGGTGGTGCCACAGCTTTGGTAGAAGGTAGCCGCTCGATGCCCGCTTTTCCACACTTTCTGTCCTGTCCAGCAAATCTCCTGCAGCGCCACGACGTCGAAGTTGCGGGGATGTAATTCATCGTAGATCATGTTCCAAGCTTCCAATCGTGATCCTGTATTCGTCGCCTAGGTCTTTGCCGATTATATCGAGTCGCATTATCTCTTATATTGTTCGTAATGATTGGTTTTCCAGGCGGCTTATTGGGCCTGCGCAAACCTCCTGTCTCGTCGGAGGGCCGTCGTGTCAGAGCTGTTTAGCGTCCCACCTAACACCAGGACTTGGGCTTGTGCGCTTTGAGCGGCACACGGTCGCTTTGGTGGGGCCTACTTGCGGATACATGCAGCTTTTTATAGAGGTTTAACAGGGCCCACTGTCAAGCCCCACCACATCCTAGGCAAGCCCCACAACTCGCAGATGGCCTGGGGAGGGATCGTCCCCCCCTATATGTTAAATATATAGGCATCATAAAACCACTGGTACGGCAAATGCTGGGTAAAGCGTACCATTGGTACTTCGCGTACCTGAAGGAATAAAATAGACCCCATTTCGCAGTTCTTCCTCCTCGTGGCGCTGGCCGGGATACGAGCAACTTTAGGGGAGATCGGGTAACCAACCCCGGTGGGAACTATGCTCGTATGCTGACAGGGAAGGGGGGGTTTGCTCCTCTCCGAAGGTGCAAATCTGATCGAGCGTCTGTCCTCCATGTTATGAGCGGCTCACAACAGCGTCTGATCCCCATGTTAGGAGCGGCTGATCATCGTCCGAGTGCCAGCAAGGGACTCTAAACTAAACTGTGAACATCATGCTACATCATGTCAGCATCGAGAAGACAGCCCCTTCAACGCGATGTAGGTAGCGCAATCCTGGTAAGGTAGCCAACCAAAGATTCTACAGCTACCAGAAAGGCAAAAGTAGAGCAAACGGATTGATTCAACGGCAATAGTCTCGCCAACGAATAAAGAACAACGATTGGAAAGTCGGATCTTGGAACGTGAGAACCAGGGACAGAAAAAATCATTTTAACTACACTCAAATTCCCAAATTTGAATGTGCGAATGAATAGGACGACATGTGCACGAACAGCAGCAAGCGTTGACTATCGGTGTCAGCGTTGTTTTGTGCGGTGTCAAAATGAATCTTCAGCTTGGCACATTGATATTCAATTTGAAATCTCAAAATATGAATATCATTTCATACTGCGGTGCATGGATTCAACATTTTGAAGTCAGATTCCTAAAATATATGCTTCTGTTTGGTATATAAAGTAAAATAATCATCAATTATCGGTGCAAATCAACCGCAATTCGAAATATTCATTTCAGCCCCGGTAGATATTCATTTTTTACGCAAGATTATCAATCGGCTATTGAGGATCGGGCGGTAAAAAAAGGTATGGAAATTTGACAGCATGCTGCGAGATGTTCGTGCATGCATTGCCGAGCGTCTGATCAAACCAAACACGAATCAATGACGAAGCTGCCTACTGAGCGTCAATGCAACTGATAGTAAAACGAAGATTTCCGTCCTTGAGTGAGAACTTTGAATGAACCCACACGTGTTGGGCTCCTGGCTCAAGAGCTGCACAAGGTCGGCGGGAGTGTGGCAGCCATCCAGGAAATACGGTGGCCCAGAACTGGAGAACGTGAATTCCGGCGGTGGATCCCATAGCGAACACTTCATTCAAGTACTACATCTACTATAGCGGCGGTGACAGAGCAGAACGAGTAGTTGGCTTCATGGTTATCGGGAAGCAGATGAAGTGTGTTATCCGGTGGAAGCCGATAAGCGATGCGTATTGAGAATGAAGGACAAATTTTTCAACTATAGCCTGATCAGCATCTATGCCCCAACGAACGTTAAGCTTGATGACGTGAAGGATGAGTTCTATGAGAGCCTTGATAAGGCCTACGGAGAGTGCCCAACACACGATGTAGAGATTGTCATCGGGGATGCAAATGCGCAGATCGGAAGAGAAAGTTTCTTTCGGTCTGTCATTGGTACGGAAAGCCTTCATTCCGCTACCAACGATAATCATCTGCGATTTGTAACCTTTGCTGCTGCTAGAGGGATGGCAATAAGCAGTGCCACTTCGCACGTAAGAATATCCGCAAACACACCTGGCTACATCCGAGTGGAGACACTTGCTCATAGATATACCACGTGCTGCTCGATGGACGACATTTCTCGGATGTTATAGATGTAAGGTCCGAACGTCTACTCGGATCACTACCTTGCTCACTAAGTTGCGGATCACTAAGTTGCAAAAATTCGGGCGCGATTCTCCAGCGTCACGAATTCACGAAACAACAGAACGATGAGTTTTAATATCCAACGCTTGTCAGTTGAAGGAGTTGCTGAACAGTACCACCAGAAGCTGGACGAGCGAATATGAGATGTCACCGGATCTGACAAGGGCAACAGATTGTGAGAAAATATCCACGAAGCTGCGACTACAACAGCGCAGGAAGTGTTAGGCAGTGCACAGCGACGCCGACGAAATGGTTGGTTTGATGAGGAGTGCCAGTGAGTGACGGACGAGAAAAATCTTGCTAACGTTAATCAACAATTAACGCCGTTGTCGTTGATTTTTCGAAAATTTAACGTCAACAGCGTTGCGTTGAATGTTTGGAAAATAAACGTTAACGCCAATGAAAAGCGTTGAATCAACGTCAACGCCGACGTTGATTCCATCGTTGATTTTCTCAAGAAGCGATGCATCGTCGGAAGCGTCATGGCCAACGGTTTGAAAAACAAGTGAAAATTTCAGGATGCAAATCCAAGCCACACTTGTAGGTACTTTGTCACTAAAAAGGTGCTCGTGGTACGGAAGTGAAACTGACGGGTACTGCCGACACCGACATAGCAAAAATAGTTCATGTATTTATACCGGATTATAATTTTGTACATTATGTAAATATTGTGAGGCTGCTTAACTAAGGTTTCTGTTATTCAACGGGATTATTAATGCGAAACGTTAACGTTAATCAACGAATTTCGTTTACGTTAACGTTAGCCAGGGCATTTAGCGAGCCATCGAAGTTCGCGGTGAACGTTGAAATTAACGTCAACGATTCAACGGAACGCCGTTAAACGTTGATTAACGTTAACAACCTTGAACGATATGTGGAGGTTTTATGCAACTGTCAATGGCGCGTGGCATAAGACTGCGCCAGCACCCGCCATGTGCAATGACCGAGAGGGGAATTTGCTGACAGACAAGACTAAGGTGGCAGCCAGGTGGAAGGAGCACTTCGAAGATTTGTTAAACGGTGAAAGTGAAGGTGTATTAAGAAGCAGGATGGACATAGTCGGCGACGGTCAAGCTGAGGAACCACCAACACTGGACAAGGTTAAGAAGGCTCTAAACGAGCTGAAAAACAGTAAAGCTGCGAGGAAGGACGAGATCCCGGTCGAGCTTCTCAAACACGAAAGTGAACAACTGCATCAATCAATCCACCACATTATCCAGAAAATATGGGAGGATGAAGAACTGCCTACCGGCTGGTTGGATGGCCGCATATGACCAAGCTATAAATAAGAAAGGGCACAGACTAGAGTGTGCCAATTACAGAGGGATCACCCTTCTGAACTCGGAGTACAAAATCCTGTCGCGTATCCTGTTTAACAGACTGAGACCGCTTGAGGAGTCCTTCGTCGGCGAATACCAGGCAGGTTTTCGTGAGGGCCGATCAACGACGGATCAGATGTTTAGCCTACGGATGATCCTTGATAAATTCCGGGAGTTCAACTTGCAGACTCACCATCTGTTCATTGATTTCAAAGCAGCGTACGATTCAGTGAAGATGAATGAGCTGTGGCAGATAATGTCCGAACATGGTTTTCCGGCGATTAGACTAACTGACTGATTAGACTGATACGAGAAACGCTTGATGGCTCGAAATCAAGTATTCGGATTGCAGACGAAGTGTCAACCTCGTTTGTGACCTTAGACGAATTGAAGCAGGGTGATGCACTTTCGAATTTATTGTTCAACATTGCACTCGAAGGCGCTATTAGGAGATCTGGTGTGCAGAGGAACGGCACTATCATCAAAATGCTCCTGGGATTTGTGGACGACATCGACCTTCTTGGAATCGATCGCAGAGCAGTAGTGGAGGCTTTTGTCCCACTGAAGAGGGAGACGGCTAGGATAGGCTTAACCATTAACTCTACCAAGATAAAGTACAGGGTGGCAGGTAGAGATAGGGGAAGACCTAGTGGTGTTGGTGCAGAGGTAGTGCTTGATGGGGATGTGTTTGAAGTTGTTGAAAAATTTGTTTACCTTGGAACGCTTGTGACATGTGACAATGACGTTTCCCTTGAAGTGAAAAGACGTATTGCTGCTGCGAATAGGGCCTTTTACGGATTACGTAACCAGCTTAGGTCCCGCAACATGCAGACGCAAACGAAATTTGCCCTGCACAAAACTCTGATTAGCCAGGGCATTTAGCGAGCCATCGAAGTTCGCGGTGAACGTTGAAATTAACGTCAACGATTCAACGGAACGCCGTTAAACGTTGATTAACGTTAACAACCTTGAACGATATGTGGAGGTTTTATGCAACTGTCAATGGCGCGTGGCATAAGACTGCGCCAGCACCCGCCATGTGCAATGACCGAGAGGGGAATTTGCTGACAGACAAGACTAAGGTGGCAGCCAGGTGGAAGGAGCACTTCGAAGATTTGTTAAACGGTGAAAGTGAAGGTGTATTAAGAACAGGATGGACAAAGTCGGCGAAGGTCAAGCTGAGGAACCACCAACACTGGACGAGGTTAAGAAGGCTCTAAACGAGCTGAAAAACAGTAAAGCTGCGAGGAAGGACGAGATCCCGGTTGAGCTTCTCAAACACGAAAGTGAACAACTGCATCAATCAATCCACCACATTATCCAGAAAATATGGGAGGATGAAAAACTGCCTGCTGGCTGGTTGGATGGCCTCATATGACCAAGCTATAAATAAGAAAGGGCACAGACTAGAGTGTGCCAATTACAGAGGGATCACCCTTCTGAACTCGGAGTACAAAATCCTGTCGCGTATCCTGTTTAACAGACTGAGACCGCTTGAGGAGTCCTTCGTCGGCGAATACCCGGCAGGTTTTAGTGAGGGCCGATCAACGACGGATCAGATGTTTAGCCTACGGATGATCCTTGATAAATTCCGGGAGTACAAGTTGCAGACTAACCATCTGATCATTGATTTCAAAGCAGCGTACGATTCAGTGAAGAGAAATGAGCTGTGGCAGATAATGTCCGAACATGGTTTTCCGGCGATTAGAATGACTGACTGATTAGACTGATACAAGCAACGCTGGATGGCTCGAAATCAAGTATTCGGATTGCAGACGAAGTGTCAACCTCGTTTGTGACCTTAGACGAATTGGGTGATGCACTTTCGAATTTATTGTTCAACATTGCACTCGAAGGCGCTATTAGGAGATCTGGTGTGCAGAGGAACGGCACTATCATCAAAATGCTCCTGGGATTTGTGGACGACATCGACCTTCTTGGAATCGATCGCAGAGCAGTAGTGGAGGCTTTTGTCCCACTGAAGAGGGAGACGGCTAGGATAGGCTTAACCATTAACTCTACCAAGATAAAGTACAGGGTGGCAGGTAGAGATAGGGGAAGACCTAGTGGTGTTGGTGCAGAGGTAGTGCTTGATGGGGATGTGTTTGAAGTTGTTGAAAAATTTGTTTACCTTGGAACGCTTGTGACATGTGACAATGACGTTCCCCTTGAAGTGAAAAGACGTATTGCTGCTGCGAATAGGGCCTTTTACGGATTACGTAACCAGCTTAGGTCCCGCAACATGCAGACGCAAACGAAATTTGCCCTGCACAAAACTCTGATTCTACCAGTAAACTACGGCAGACTTCAGTGGACTGGTCACTTAGTGTGAATGTCGGAAGAAAGAATAGCGAAAACAATATTCAACAGAGAACCAGATAGGGCTCGGCGACTTCGTGGAAAGCCACGAATACGCTGGCTGCACGCGGTGGAATCGGACCTGGGGACCCAGAACGTCCGGGGAAACTGGAGGAACATCGCCAAAAACCGACAGTTATGGAGCTCTACAATACGCCAGGCATAGGTATATCGACGCTGTAGCCAACCAGGTATCCAGGTAGGTATTCAATAACATTCCCCAAATAGACAATTTAGGCTCAATTTGTGTTGTGTTTCGTTGTTATACGGCGTGCTCACTGCTGAAAAAAATCACAAAAATGAGAAATGAAATTTGTGCACCAATTCTTTGTTTTCGAATGGTATTGATTTGGGTAGGGGAAGGTGGGTAGACTTGATCCCCGGGGAGACTTGATCACCTCCTGTTTTATCGAGAACTAAAGTAGTTTTGTTCTAGCGTATTTTTTAGTATAGATCCTCTAGATAAATGACCTTTATGTAGCGAGTTTTTTTTTGGATTGACAACCTTATTTATTCTGCAGCGCGGTTTGGATGTTTTGACTTTCCCAAAGATTTTTTTATTAGTCACGCAAAATTAAAATAACTTTTCATAAGAAAGACCAAATGCTTTCGTTTTATCACAGCACAAAGCCATTAATGTGCTTAATGATTTGTACTGATGAAAATGTCAACATTCCATCAAAGTTTTAGGATATTTGGATTTGAAAATATAGCCTCAATATGGGGACATTTGATCCCCCATTAGTCACCCATACATAAATTTGGCGAAAAA
Source organism: Armigeres subalbatus (assembly GCF_024139115.2). Taxonomy (NCBI): domain Eukaryota; kingdom Metazoa; phylum Arthropoda; class Insecta; order Diptera; family Culicidae; genus Armigeres; species Armigeres subalbatus. Next base: position 303,746,952 of record NC_085141.1, read on the forward strand.
ATTCAAAAAAATATAAATGTGTTCTCAGGCTTCTAATTTTTTGTAGATTTGACAGATTTGATGAAGTGTTGGCAGGAAAAAATATTTATTGCGTAGATATCATAGAAAGGGGATCAAGTCCTCCAAATTTTAAAATTGCATGTGCTGTCGAATTCAATAACAAAAATCGTTCATGTATACGCACAGCAATTCGAAAATTGCGTGTATTTTGAAGAAAAAATATTTAAAAAATCTGAGGGCACCTTTCTAATTTTATCAAGCAAGTTTTTGGAGAGCGATCAATTTCCCCCGAATATTTTAAAAGTAGATTTTTGACAACACTCTAAAAAATTGATTGTGTATCAATTCATTCATTTATTTAGTTAACATCTAAACAGATAACACTGAATCAACAATTTGACGCCACAATGCACGGTTCGAGGCCGCATCTCTCCATCCTCGGATACGCCCCTCGCTCGCCAAGTCGTTCTGCACCTGGTCTGCCCATCTCGCTCGCTGCGCTCCACGCCGTCTCGTACCTGCCGGATCGGAAGCGAACACCATCTTTGCAGGGTTGCTGACCGGCATTCTTGCAACATGTCCTGCCCATCGTACCCTTTCGACTTTAGCTACCTTCTGGATACTAGGTTCGCCGTAGAGTTGGGCGAGCTCATGGTTCATTCTTCGCCGTCACACACCGTCTTCTAGCACACCGCCAAAGATGGTCCTAAGCACCCGTCTCTCGAATACTCCGAGTGCTTGCAAGTCCTCCTCGAGCATTGTCCATGTTTCATGTCCGTAGAGGACGACCGGTCTTATAAGCGTCTTGTACATGACACATTTGGTGCGGTGGCGAATCTTTTTCGACCGCAGTTTCTTCTGGAGCCCGTAGTAGGCCCGACTTCCACAGATGATGCGCCTTCGTATTTCACGACTAACGTTGTTGTCAGCCGTTAGCAAGGATCCGAGGTAGACGAATTCCTCGACCACCTCGAAGGTATCCCCGTCTATCGTAACACTGCTTCCCAGGCGGGCCCTGTCGCGCTCGGTTCCGCCCACAAGCATGTACTTTGTCTTTGACGCATTCACCACCAGTCCAACTTTTGTTGCTTCACGTTTCAGGCGGGTGTACAGTTCTGCCACCTTTGCAAATGTTCGGCCGACAATGTCCATGTCATCCGCGAAGCAAATAAATTGACTGGATCTGTTGAAAATCGTACCCCGGCTGTTACACCCGGCTCTCCGCATGACACCTTCTAGCGCAATGTTGAACAACAGGCACGAAAGTCCATCACCTTGTCTTAGTCCCCGGCGCGATTCGAACGAACTGGAGTGTTCGCCCGAAATCTTCACACAGTTTTGCACACCATCCACCGTTGCTTTGATCAGTCTGGTAAGCTTCCCAGGAAGCTGTTCTCGTCCATAATTTTCCATAGCTCTACGCGGTCTATACTGTCGTATGCCGCCTTGAAATCAACGAACAGATGGTGCGTTGGGACCTGGTATTCACGGCATTTTTGAAGGATTTGCCGTACAGTAAAGATCTGGTCCGTTGTCGAGCGGCCGTCAACGAAGCCGGCTTGATAACTTCCCACGAACTCGTTCACTAATGGTGACAGACGACGGAAGATGATCTGGGATATCACTTTGTAGGCGGCATTAAGGATGGTGATCGCTCGAAAGTTCTCACACTCCAGTTTGTCGCCTTTCTTGTAGATGGAGCATATAACCCCTTCCTTCCACTCCTCCGGTAGCTGTTCGGTTTCCCAGATTCTGACTATCAGTTTGTGCAGGCAAGTGGCCAGCTTTTCCGGGCCCATCTTGATGAGCTCAGCTCCGATACCATCCTTACCAACTGCTTTATTGGTCTTTAGCTGTTGAATGGCATCCTTAACTTCCCTCAAGGTGGGGGCTGGTTGGCTTCCATCGTCCGCTGAACTGACGTAGTCATCTCCTCCGCTGTCTTGACTTTCACTGCTTGTGCTCTCAGCGCCATTCAGATGTTCAGATGTTCAGATACGGGAGGCTGTGTTGGAAGTAGGTGCTACGAATGGCCATATTCTTGGAGGCGGCGAAATCAATTAGCCGTAGGCCGTTTTCGTTCGTCAGCCGGTGAGCGCTGAACTTTCCAATAGTCGGTCTAAACTCCTCCTCTTGGCCAACCTGAGCGTTCAAATCTCCTATGATGATTTTGACGTCGTGGCTTGGGCAGCTGTCGTACTCACGTTCCAGCTGCGCGTAGAATGCGTCCTTATCATCATCAGTGCTTCCGGAGTGTGGGCTATGGACGTTGATTATGCTGAAGTTGAAGAACCGGCCTTTGATCCTCAACCTGCACATTCTTTCATTGATCGGCCACCACCCGATCACGCGCCTTTGCATATCACCCATCACTATGAAAGCTGTTCCCAGCTCGTGTGTGTTGCCGCAGCTCTGGTAGATGGTATGATTACCTCTAAACGTTCGCACCATTGATCCCTTCCAACAAACCTCCTGCAGCACTACGATGCCGAATCCACGGTCCTTGAGCACATCGGCGAGTATGCGTGTGCTCCCGATGAAGTTGAGAGATTTGTAGTTCCACGAACCGAGGTCCAATCGCTAGTCCCTTTTCGTCGCAGTGGTCTTCGCCGATGGTTCCGGTCCGTACTCTCTTGTTGATTGTTCGTTGCTTATGATTTTTTTAAGGCTGGCTTGCAGGGCCTGACACCAAACCCCCTAAATTTCCGGAGGACCATTCCTCCTTATTTCCGGTGGACCATGGTGCACAGTTTCACTTAGAGTCCCTCGCTGGCACTCGGACGATGATCAGCCGCCCCTAACATAGAGAACAGACGCTGTTGTGAGCCGATCCTGACATGACCAACCCCACCGGGGTTGGTTACCCGATCTTCCCTAAGGTTGCTCGTATCCCGGCCAGCACCGCGGGGAGGTAGGGATAGGAGTTGCTGGGTAAGAGGCTAAGGACCGCGAGATGGGGTCTATTTTATTCCTTCAGGTACGCGAAGTACCAATGGTACGCTTTACCCAGCATTTGCCGTGCCGTGTGTATCAATAACAACAATAATTTAAGGACTGTTATACATCAGTAAAGTTAAATACTATATTTCTTAGGGTCTGTCTCATTTGGAGAATTAAACTTAATAGTGACAGTTCGAAAATTAAAAAATCACCCCGTTACAAGAATGGCTGGTGCTACCCAGCAATTCCTATACTGCCGTCCCAAGCATATCTGTCCCATGTCGATTTTTATCATTTTTGAGTTTTATGCACCAAACGTTCTAAATTAATGTATATTTTATTGTGAACAAATAAATACATATAGTTTGTTCGAAAACTTGGCGAAAAAATATCGGGTCATTTTGTCCCATTGTAGAATTTCCAAGCATAACTGTCCCATTGAAACAAATTTCATATAACATGTATTAAATTACTTCGAAGAGGCCAATTTTCATTATCAAATCATTCAGAGAAAGAATATGGGTTGTGGTATAGTTTCAATGGGTAAAAAGGTTAATCCACCTAACATCGTTGATGCCTTTCTTGTGCACTATGAAAATTGAAAAGTAATAATTGAAGCATATTAAGATGATTTATATTAAAATTTGAGTGAGAATAGTCTCTCATTTTTATTCGCATTCTTTGTATTCATTTAGACTTTTTCTTCTTTTCTTGTTGGCATTACCATTTTTGCATTTGTATATGATGAGGCTAACACGATAATACTTTTATGCCTAATTGCATCCGAAAATTCCTTTGACCGTGAGTCCAACCAAGCCACCTAAGCATCATCGCTTTGTAGTCGTGCTTCTAATCGCATGGCTATAAGGTAGGCCCAATTAATTTACATATATACAAGATTTTTCCAATAGCTTCGAAAGTGACTAATCGATTTTCAATAGCAAACAATGGGGCCGAATTTCCCGTCGAGTACAACTTATTACGAATAAATGGTCCTTAACATGTGTTTACAAATGTTCACACACGCTCCACACACAGGTGGAAGTTTCCACTCGACACATCAGATGCTAATCTGAAATAAATTTTATAGGAATCATCAAACACCTTCGCAGTATTGCGGTATTGAGTTACCACGTAATCTGATTTTGATGCTTCTTCCAAAAATCCATCTGCGCTGAAACATAATTCACCTGAACCAGTGGCGTTGCCAGAAAATGGGAGGGGGGGGCAGTTTTCCGAACTTTTTTTCTTCGAAAAAAAAATTCTTCTAAAAATTTTGTCTCTGAGGGGGGGGGGGTTCATGTCCAAAACCACCCCCATGGCTACGCCACTGACCAGAACTTATTTCAGGATTAAATTATGTATAGGAACCAATTCTCACTGTCCTTATACTTATGTAAGATATAATATCTCTGGGGTTTTCAGACACACTCGTCCCCATGTCAGCTTTTTAATACATTTTTTTTTCTATGGAGCGTAAGCCCCCTCCCCCAAAAGCTTACGTTATTAGTGTACGGCCCTTTACTACAATACGCTTTGAAAAGATTTAATGCATCTAATTTGAAACAGGTTGTTATCCAGACCCAACTAAACTTTTGCTAAGCGCAAAGCAATCTGATGATACTTTAGCACTGGGACAAATATGCTTGGAATTATCAATTTTGTCTTCAATTTCGCAGCATAAATGTCCCACTGAATAAATTCCACTAAAAAAACAGTGTTTATCTTTTGAAACATACTAAGTCATTAGAAATACACTATTTTCATCGATATACGTTTATTAATCAAAATTTCATGGGGCAATTTAGCTACAAACTAAAAAATATGTTTCCAACTTCAATCGCATTTTTCTCAGTTGCATATTTTTTGACATGGGACAGATATGCTTGACACGGCAGTATAGGACATCGATAGAAAATGATTCGATATCTGTCAAAAGTAATCTTCCTCTGTGTGCAGGGTTATTCGATAATTATTGAAATGTCACTTTTAAGTTTAATTTCAGTTTAATTTCAGTTTAATTATCCAAATGAGACAGACCCTTAGAGAGTCTGTGTGGAAATCGCGTATGTTTATTTATTTTTGGCTGTGATACATCGGAAATCAGAAAAGGGGATCAAGTCTACCCAGTCTCCCTTACATGGTATGAATGTTGTGTGACAAACTGCGGAATGCCATTTTGCGAAGTCCGATTCCGCGGAATGCAACATATCCCGGACAATCATTTCGCGGAATATACATTGCGCGAAAACTGAACATTTCGCGGAATTCCATATCCCGGAATGACCCATTTCGCCGAAAATTTTATTGGGACATAATTTTTTTACCTGAGTTGCAAATGCCACCTCGTTTGTACTTTGTATGTAAGGCTGTCGAGGTTTTTCACAGTGTTTTATTTGCCGTCAGACTATGAGCCACATATAATACTTGATATAAATAATATCGAATGTTTAAATTAGACGTTGTTAACACGCACAGCTGAAAGTATGCTCTTTTCGGCAGAAATACACTCTTTTGTGGGAGAATGGGACCACCCACAAAAGGTGTAAAATTTAATGCACAAAAAGGATTTAGGAAGTTTTACACACTTTTCATGTTTTTATGCATAAATGTTAATCATTTGTGAATAAAAGATAGTCATAATTGTGCATAATATTTATTCCTTTTTGTGTGTAGTCCCATTCTCCCACGAAAGAGCGTACTTCGAAGCCATAATTGAATACTTCATAGTCAAAAGAGCATAAAAATAAGAGAGAAAAATAAGTGAAGGTGAAAATCTGCGGTGAAGATCGCGACGCCATTTTGTGAAAGTGATCCAAAGTATGATCGCTGAAAATGGATTCGCTGATACGTTTTTTGCGACTCCGTTTTGAAAGGTGAAATTAGTACTTCGTAGACACCTTGGGACAAGTTGTCAAAAATTGAGGGAAAGTGATACTCTTTGAGTGAAGTGAAGTGACATGAAGATCCGGGAAGCAGAAGCGGATTTTATTTTCAACTCCCATTGCCTCTCCGTTGTCGTCGTCCGTGTTCCACACACCAGGAGCATTTATCAGCGAAGAAATACCCTTTAGTAATATTCGTGAACAAAAGGAAGTACAAGCCCGTCGCAATCAAACGAAGATGGCGGAAACAGTGGCTTCGTTGGAAAGATGTCTCGTCAACACAAGGTAAGGTGGAACGAATCAGGCGTGGCGTACATTGAGAATAAAACCTGAACTCGATGTAACTCGGAGGAACTTGACAGGTTTTTTGTTTACAAAATACTTGACAAGTCGGAGCAACTTCAAGTTACTTCGAGCTGAGTAATTAGACAGCTCGACAGCTGAGTAATTAGGGTAATTAGACTATTCAAGATTCGTCACCGTACCAAATGTGTCATGTACAAGACGCTGATAAGACCGGTAGTCCTCTACGGACATGAAACATGGACAATGCTGGAGGAGGACTTGCAAGCACTCGGTGCTTAGGACCATCTTTGGCGGCGTGCAAGAAGAAGATGTGTGGCGGCGAAGAATGAACCACGAGCTCGCCCAGCTCTATGGCGAACCCAGTATCCAGAAGGTAGCTAAAGCCGGAAGGGCACGATGGGCAGGACATGTTGCAAGAATGCGGCACAGCAGACCTGCAAAGATGGTGTTCGCTTCCGATTCGACAGGTACGAGACGGCGTGGAGCACAGCGAGCAAGGTGGGCAGACCAGGTGCACAACGACTTGGCGAGCGTGGGGCGCATTCGAGGATGGAGAGATGCGGCCTCGAACCGTGTATTGTGGCGTCAAATTGTTGATTCAGTGTTATCTGTCTAGATGTAAACTAAATAAATGGAATGAAATGAATCTATTCAAGATGTCAGGGTTGCCACCACAGAGGCTTGCATTTCAATTTAGAGTAGTCAACTACTCTTACCTTTTTCGAGAAGCTAGCGTTACGTTACTCTACTAAATTAACCCGTTTATCTATTTTGCTTTAAAATTTTGGTAGTTTCGGATTAAAAAATCATTTATTGTTTATTTTTTATATATTTATTTTTAGACGTTATTTATGCTCTTGCGGCCTGGTAAAATGAATTGCGATTTTAAAACACATTGTATAGGTATGGGAGCCAAAATATTAGCGATCACACCATTTTATCACGTGTTCTTCGTTTTGATTAAAGACAATCCGGCAGATGTAGACAAAAATCAAGATAAATTCAAACATAAGACAGGGAACAAAAAGCGGCTTTGGATTTTTTTTCATTTGTTAATTTTCCCCAAAGGTATATAGATAAGTTCATAATTTTAGCGCGATGCTTCGAACAACGTTGACGATACATAGACAGTTGGGTGCAGCTCTCAACAATATTTAGGGGTGCAGTACATATAAGTCTATTCGGTTGGTTTCAGCTTCTAACTCCGATGGACGCTGAATTTTTTGTTGCAAATTCCGAACAATGTGTAGGACAGTTATACAACAGTCCGATTTTCATATTAGTAATTGTTAAAGCTAATAAACTAGATAACTGAAAACAAACAAACCGCGTAGAACGGCATTTATTCTTGAAATAAATTAATCATACGAGGCACGAATAAAACTAACTACATATTTGAGATATCAACTATGCTGTGGTTAGACATAAGGTCTTAGCACAGGGTCTTGCATTTTACTCTCCGAAAAATTCGTAGTTCAATTTACAGTTTATCGAAATAATTATTTTGAGATGTGTAACAATCCACAAATAAAGGAGCGTTGCCGAACTTTAACAAATAAATTAGAATAGTGTTTTTTTTTCGACTAAAACAATAGAGAATTTCGTTTATTGAATGTAACTGTCGGGCAGTTCGAAGCTAACATCTAGATGGGCCTCCCGGGCAAGGTGTACGATCTGAGCCAAATGCACTGACAACATAGCGGCTTCATCAAGATCGTCCTTGGGCAAGATTCGCAGTTTAGACTTCTTGATCAGTTCTTTTGCTTCATTCACATTCGTTCCCTGTGAAACAATCGGATTCATATCTTAACAGTTGGACAATCACACAATTGAGATCGAACTCACCTGTAATCTTACAATGATCGGCATTTTAATGTTCAGCTCCTTGGTGGCCTGGATAATACCCTCGGCAATGACGTCGCATCGCATAATACCGCCGAAAATGTTGACCAGAATAGCGTGCACCTTCGGATCGGATGTGATGATCCGGAAGGCTTCCTTCACGGCCTTGACGCTGGCACCGCCACCGACGTCGAGGAAGTTGGCCGGATCGCCACCGTGCAGTTTAATGATGTCCATCGTGGCCATGGCCAAACCGGCACCGTTGACCAGACACCCGATCGAACCGTCCAGGGCGATGTAGTTCAGGTCAAACTTGGACGCCTCAACCTCCTTGCTGTCCTCCTGGGACAGATCACGCTTGGCGAACAGATCCTTCTGTCGGAATTCGGCATTATCGTCGAATCGCATCTTGGCGTCCAGCGCAAAGTCTGCAGAGGCGACCATGTTGTGTAGATGGAGAAAAGGAAAATATACGGGATATTAGGACCGATTATTTGCATACTTTGTAGGGTAGTTTGTTACAGAAGCAAATTCAACAGCCGACAAAAAAGACCCAAACCAAACGTTGCCTAACAATGCATTCAAAAGCCTGGATTTCATAAAGATGGCATGGTTAAGTTCTTCTATAAATATTTTATCTTCATGAAAACCATGCTTTCAGGATTAACGAACGGAAGCAAACAAGTACACTGGTGGGAAAAAGTATAAAGACAAGCTCCGGTTTCCATACAAAATGGCCGCGGTGGTATTTCGATTCTTAGCAATTCGATTGGGCTGATTTTTTGCCAGCAGGCCTGAAATGACTTAAATTTTCAGTCAATGAAAGTTACATTTATGCATATATTCTACTTATACGCGTTTCTGCTGGAAATATTTATAAAGACAGGTCTGTTGTGTGGAGCCCCATATGAAAAAGTGGTGTCTTTATAATTATTCCGCGATTCTGAGGTCAAAATCATTAGAGATGTATACAATTCAGTCAAAGATCGAAAGTTTGAGTGGAAAAAATGTGAAAATATATGAAAAACATGCTTGTTTTAATACTTATTTCCGGCGGTATATATTAAAAAGATTTAACGTCACTTGTTGTAGAGCACCTCAATACCTATGAGGGATTACGCGCCAACTCGAACAAATATTGGCAGCACCCTCTCAGATTTCAATGAAACATTCTGGATATGTAAACATTGTTACAAAAAGCCACTTTGCATATTTATTTTTTCCAAAATTGACCATTTCAAATGTATATAATCGTAAAACTAAGCATTCTACAAAAAATGTTGTATGGGTGACTATCGCAAAATCAGCCAAGTTTTTAAATCACCAGCAGCATCTTAAAACCTTGCCAAATACCCAACAATGAAACACAGGTCCGGACTGGAACCCATCATGATGTACTTCTACGGGCTTCTCGCTTTAACTGAAACCTGGATACAGCTGGTGTTTTAACAGGATTGCAGCTTTCCATGCCAAACCGAGCAATCACCTTCTCAATCTGTGCAGTCTGGGACAGCTGGTTCCTTGTTCCAAGTTCCGTTCTATTGTGATGCCAAGGAAGTGGTGTAGTTCCTTCACATCCGTCATTTCGGATTTACGCATTAGGATGGTTTTCACACGTTGGATGTCGGCTTCATGTTTGGCAGTGATCAGCAGATCGTCGACGTATACAACAATGTATACTGTATTACCGCCACAAACTCGAACGTATACGCAATAGTCGTGATTCGATCTTGTAAAACCCTCACTCGTCAAAAACTCGTTGAAATGGCTGTTCCAGCACCTGGGTGATTGCTTTAAACCGTAAAGCGACCGATGCAGCAAGCACACCTCACCAGGGTTTAGTTTCACCCCTCTGGACACTGCATGTACACCTTTTCGTTGAGGTTACCATGCAGAAAGGCAGTCCTGACATCTAGCTGGTGAATCTTCAACCCATTCGTCGTTGCTAGTGCCAAAAGAGTTCGGATTGTAGTCAACCGCGCCACAGGTGCAAACGTTTCTTCGTAGTCCACGTGTCGCTTTTGTGCGTAGCCCTTAGCTACCAGCCTTGCCTTATAGCGTATTGGACACCCTTCAGCATCCGTCTTCACGTTGAACACCCAGTTACATGTTACGGGATGTACCTCTGGAGGGCATTTCGCAATGGTCCATGTATTATTCTTCTGCAACGCCGTTAGCTCGCCTTTGATCGCTTGTCTCCACTCAGACTCGTTCGGGTGACCATCTTCAAATACTTCACTTTCTTCCTCTTGCTTGAATAACGATGATACATTCTCCGGAATAACCAGGCGATGATCAATGCTTTCAGTCGATGACTTGAATGGAAATGATGATTCGTTGCACCGGACATCACGTGCCACATACATTTTCCGAGATTCTTCGTCCAGAGACGATATCCAGCTGGTGCATATCCCAGCATGACACACTTTCGCTCGTTTTGATCCAGCTTAGTTCGTTTCTGCTTCGGTACCCAGGAGAAAGCTTGGCATCCGAATATCCTTAGCTTAGTCACATAAGGTTTTTCGCCATGCCAACGTTCCGCAGGTGTTTGCTTGCCTTTTATCGCTTCAGTCGGACTTCGGTTCGTTACATACACCGCGTTTAGGACCGCTTCTTCCCAACGGTATTTTAGTACACTAGACTCCGTCAGCATCGCTTTCATTTGCTCAACTATGGTGCGGTTAAAACGTTTCGCCATACCGTTTTGTTGCGGGGTATAGCCCATCGTTGACTCCACTTTTATACCCCCTACCCCATACCCCTTTTCTGCATAGTAGGCTAGTTGATCTTTTGAAAAATACTCACGTCCAAGGTCGCATCGCAAATGTGCAATTTTCGTTCCAAATTTAGCATGGCGACTGCTTTATAGATCTTGAAATAATCAAACACCTGATCCATTTTCTTTAGCAGGTAAACGACTCCGAAGTGCGTGTAGTCATCCACGAACGATAGGAAATATCGATAACCAGAGCCGTAGCGTGGACTCCCAGCGCCCTTGGCGAAACCTTTATTAGGCGCCCCTTACTCAGATGTTAAAAAAAACGTGCTATGAGCAGGGAGATTTAATTTTTTTATTGCTAGGAGGGTCTAATAAATTTTTGCTTTATGAATGAATCGACTGCTTTGAGCGTGCTTACAGTGGCACACTAGGAGTTAACTTCCTGAAATCAGTATGGCGAAAGGCATCTAAGGTTCGATTTCTCCAAATTAAGCACTTTAATCGAAAAAATATTTGGTAGGCGTAGTAGCGGACACCATCCCTCATAACCGGTACCAAATAGTTTTTCATGAAAAGTTCCTAATTTTGAGAAAACCAGCGTTAGATGTCTTTCGCCCTACAAACTTCTGGCGGTTAACTCTTGCTGGCTATTTTGTGCATATACTATAGCGCCTGGATGTGGCTGCGGCGGGTAGAAAATCAGCCACTGCCAATAATTCATTCTAAAAGAATTCCTAAAGCCTCTATAACCTGCGTATGTTCCAATAGGTAGAAAATAAGGGTTATTAAAAGACCAGAACATTTCTAGAAATCCACTGAAGTTTAACGATTTTCTGAAAGATTTAGTAAACTAACGCAAGTAAAAAAAATAGATCCAGTAGTGTGGGGATTCACGACAAAAAAAGGATTTAATTAGGACAATAAAATAGCTCTCAATTTTTGCTTGCTATTAGATTTTGATTGCTATCGAACCTAGTCACATCAAGAAGAACCCTTATATGAAGTGGATGACCATCGGAATCGCCATTAACCCTTTCGATGACGAAAAATTCAATTTCGGAGTGGCTTGGTTTGCAAAAACTACTGATCTTTCAATGAACTTCAACTTTGGAATGAATTGGTTGATTGTGAAAATAGCGATTGGTCCAAGTCGTATCAAGAACAAAACAATTCCGGAGTGGGTTGATTGATGGCCAGAATAACCAACGGGCCCTATTCAGATCAAGGTATATGAGTTTTTGGAGTGGGTCTGACGGTAGTTTGGTGGCACTGTTTGTTTTGGATGAACCAATAAATTTCTACTTTAAAGAAAGCCAGTTACTGATCTCCCTCCCTCTTCCTAGTCTGATGTAGCCATCGTTACTGAAATCCATCGATGTATATTCTCATATTCAGCATACCATCATTTCAATTACTTTTTCCCGCTAAAAGCTTTACCAGTTTATAAAGATTACACTGGATCAAATGCGATCGTATAGTTTGTCGGCATAAAATGAGGGAATTTATCTCAAATTCACACAAATTTCAGTACTTCCGTACATCTATTAGTAGATAACGGTTTGCATTTTAAAGTCGCGAACAAAAACTATATGTATTTGATTTACGCTTCGCCTTTGGCTTATTGAAGTCCTTATCTGGGGCTCCTTTCCCAGAAGCTCTTTTCATGCTCCTTTCAATTTGCATTTCCTGTTTCCTTTTCCTTCCACTTTCTTTTCCTTCAAGTAAATAATGACGTTTTGATATATTGAAATGTTATGACCCCGGGAGTTCCCAGAAAGGGACTAGCCTAGACCCCAAGCCGCTGGTCTGACCAACGGCAGCTTCCGGGGTGGGCGCAAAATGCCTCCTTTCTCCCAGGTCACAAGGACTTTATTCTTTACACTTTACCTTTATGGTTTATTCAGCGGTATGGGCGGCGATGAGATACAGTGGCAATGGCTTGGTCAGTTAGCAGTGGCACTATCGCAGATGGCGTTAGGTACTGGGGCAACGTGTAGATGGTCGTTGGTCAGATGGCCGTCGAATGACCCGGCGGCGTCCACGAGGTGTTGCTTCTCGACGATCTTATGGCCGAGGTAAATTCCGTAATTTTCATCCGTTGACAGAAGCCGATAACACGGCGCTAGTTGGCACGATACGTGAGAATAGCTGGGACGAACAATAGCTGTCGTTATTAGGGCTCCGTAAGACAAAATGGCGTTCCGCCATACCGCCCGTCGGTCCGGGCGAGAAAGTTCCTTCAGGAACACGAGAAGTCCCGGCACCCCTGGGCAGAATGTTAACAACCTCGGTGATTCTCACTTGGCAGGTCTTGCCAAGCTCGGGGACGATCGGCTTCTTCTTCGATCGGCTCACTGGAAGTCGTCTGCCGACCGGATAGCTTTGGTCCACGGAAGTCGTCTCGCAGCCAACGGGCCAACAGTTGTCAACCCTGGAAACGAATAACCAAACGTTGGCCAGCCAAATGGTAATTCCTCGCTCCGGAGGTGCACTTAGGCACGCGGAAAACTACCAGCAACAGGACGCCGATTTGCAAGATGGTCTTCTCGTGTTAATAACACCTACAGTTGATGAGAGGCGTCGAAAAGGCGCAATTACCACACCCGCACGTAGCTGGATTCCCACTTAGTTCGTTCCCGAACATCAAACTATCGGACTGACTATTTGGGTTGATTTACCACTTATCATCAAATTTAGAGTTTCACGAGGAATGGAATAAACTTCAAAGATGCGAGTTGCCTGTAGGTTCTTAGTATCTCGTACCTCGACTGGAGACTCTGGAGCACATATTTTTGATAACCGTATTCATTTACCACCCACTTTGCCCGTTTTAAAATTACGATTAGACACTAACTTGACAAATTATTTCCCTGCATTCCAACAACATACACAAAGTGATACCATTCGGTAACAACCTGTATCAGTTATTGACGGAACAGGGCCTTCCAAAAATATGTCAAATGATTGATTATGTATGTAGTCCCCGAGAGAATCGTAATAAAAGGTTAAATTTGTATCACTTTGAACCAGTGAATTTTTGAATAATTTGTCATCATTTCCTATAGCGGAATTCTGGATTTTGGCGTCCCCCTAAGGCCAGGCGCCCTTGGCGGGGGCCAACCCGGCCAACCACACGCTACGGCGCTGTCGATAACCGTTCGATGTCGCAGGGGTAATTGGCCCACACACATCCGTGTGCACGCGCTCCAGTGGCCTTTGTGTCGATGGTCTTGTGCCGTTAAATGGCTGTCTCACCATGTTACTTGCAGCACACGTGTCGCAAAACGTAGGATCACCATGGACATTACTCAGTCCATCCACCATTCCAGACGTCTTCAATTTGAGCACATTCTTGAAGCTGAGCTGCCCATATCGCTTATGCCAGAACTGCTAGCTCCGCGTTGTTTCCGGCTACTAATGCAGATCGAATAGAATGCATCCGCAAATAGTAAATGTTATTTCAATTCTTCAAAACCGATTATATCGCCATCCTTCGTTAAGATTACACGATCTGCTTGACGATCTGGCCTTGAATTCAACGTGCACTCCAGCCTTCAGTATTTTCGCCAAGGAGAGCAAATTGTACTTCAGCTTGAAAACGAACAGCACATGCCCAAATGACAAAGTGTACCTATTTTTCCCAACGTGCGACTTGCCTTTCGCAGTACCTTGCTTGGTTGCTACCAGCAGCACCTCGCCATCCTTCGCACTGTCGATGTGAAACGGAACTTGTAGCACTTGCAGTTCTTCAAAATGGCTTTCGTCACTTGCTCCCGAGTCCAGGACCCACTCGATTACGTTCTGCTCGTGACACTTGTTTGCTCCTGAAACCAGCGCCACCTCTTTGTCGACAGGAATTTTAGCTACATGTGCGCGACCCGAACGTTTCCTTACCATGGGACAATGAAACTTCTTATGTCCTAGCTCTCCGCAGTTGGATTTGGATTTGACCGTTAACACTACTCCATCCGACCCGTTCATAGCACTCGAACCGAATTCTCTCCCAGAACGCTTTTGCTCCTCCGCTAGAAGGCGTGCAATGACGGTCGCAAGCTTCAGTTGTTGATCGTCCAAATTTTCCATCCGTAACTAGGCGGTAATGGAATAAAAAGCTGACTCACCATGTCGAGCTTAGTAATAGTGGCACCAGCGAATTTCCAGCTCATCAAATCGACGGAAATGATCCGATAATGATGTTCCTTTCTCCATCAGCAACAAAGCCATCGATCGCCGAATGTACGTCTGAGCAGTGAAACCTTTTTTCGCGAACCACATTTCTTTTGCGGTTTGCTTGTCGCGTACGTACTCGCGATGGCTGTCCGCAATATAGGCCACCAGCAGCGCTTTTGCCTTCTTATCCTTTTCCTAGAATTCTTCATTTTCTTCTTCATATTCCGGGGCATCCATTGTGATGGCTACATTCATCCCGTGGGCCGATAATTGAGACTCCACTCGAAACTTCCGCGTGTCATATCCTACACCTGCGAACTGCACGATTCCTGCTTTCTTCGCACTGGGCATTTCGAATTTTGGAACGGCTTCGAGAAATTTCTTACACTTTTACTCTTAGGTATGGCAGGAGTGGGCTCATAACCGGAAGAGAAACACGTTTTAATAACTTTAACACTGGAGGTTTATTCAGTGTTGTAAAATGTCATTTGCATTCGCTTGAATAATTTTTCCAGAACTTGTTCAGAAGTAGGCTTTCGGCTCCTGAGGTATGTCGAACTTATAGCCCTTAAATGTGCCTACAACATTGTCTAATAAGACATTGTGTAAATATGTTATCTGGGGCGTGGGAGGCAAAATGCCATTCAAATGACATTATGTCAAATGACACGTGACATTTTGGAAAGTTTTCACTCTCCAGCCTCAGATGTTATATTTAGAGCAATGTATCTTTGGACAAAAATATAGCCCTACTCAAGCGTTATGAGTACATCCAAAAATATGAAGTAAATTTGACTTCTGGAAAAAGTTATGAACAAATTGGTCAAATGACATGCAGATGACATTTTACAAGCCTGACTGCATGGACAGTAAGTAATCAGACATTTTAAAATACATTTGACGAGTTTTGATCCCACCACGGCATAGTTTAGTGATTAAACTTAACGTAGAAAGCTGGATAGAAGTTAGTGTTTGTAGGAGTTACTGGATAAAAGTTAAATATTTGGTTTAGCAAACGCCGATTAAAAAATACATGTGGATCAGTCTTTATGCGTGTACCTATCCTAGTTCTAAAAATTAATAAAAGAAATCCAATTTTACTTTAAATAATAAAATAAACTACAAAAAGCAACACCACACAGAAGCAAAGCGAAATTTACGCATAAACGCAACAGGAAGCATAAGAAACTACCACCACAACCCAGCATTCAAGCATTCCGGAAAATTTGTATGCACAAGAGGGCGAGAATACCCGCCCTCAGCGGAGAGAGAACGGCCATAACATCCATACTTACACTCGGAGGCTGTGCATTCCGATTTAGACATTTGATTCCGAATTTCGATAAGCCAATTTTGTCGCTCGTCGCACACGCATACACACGTTTAGTTTTGTTTTTAGCAAATAGTAAAATGGTGCAAAAATACAGTTCAAATTTGTGCGATCATTTTTGTTCAGTGCAATAAAACAGGATAGATTCACATACACACATTTGCGCGAAATGGTAATCAAATACAAAGGATGTGTGTTTTGTGTGGAAGTGTACAATTCGCAAATAGAAGGGAAACAATTTACGTGTGTATTGGTAATTTTTTTTTCGCATGTTCAATTTTTTTTTGTGCATGGAGGAAAAAAGAGAAGATTGAAATTTTGTAAGTGAAATACTTTCCAATTGAGGGGAGGATCAATTTCGGTTTATGATACTATCTATTGATCTATTGTTGAAATATTAGAGGACATAGTTTGGCAATATACTTACAGGTTTCACCAGCATCTTCGGCGTACGGGTTGATTTCGATCAGTAGTGCATCCTTTTTACAGAATAGGTCGTACATGTTCAGAAGCATCTTGGCTGTCTCATCAGCGTGATCTTCCAGACCAACTTTCTTGGCAATCTAAAAATGAAAGGTAGTCTAGAATTAGGCACTAGTAAAATTAATTATAATCATATAGCAATTATGAATATAGAAACCGAAAAAAAAATCCTTGATTGAACATTTCTGAACATTACCGATGGAGTAAAACTGTGTCACGCTACAAGACATTTGGCATCAGAAGGGACATATATGATTTTAACGTATCATGATAAACGTGAGAATTGTGAATAAACTCGTTCGACTCCTGGCTTGTGAGCTTAAGAAGGTCGGCATTCCAGGAAAAACGCTGACCCAATACCGACGAATGTGAATTACAAGATCCCATTGCAAACACTTTATACTAGCAACACATCTACCAAAGCGTCAGCAACAGAGCAGAACGTGGAGTTGGCTCATGATCTTTGAGAAGAAGATGAAACGAGTTATCCGATGGAAGCTGATAAGCTACCGCATTTGAGTTGATAGAAGGAAGGGACAAGTTTGTGGGATTCCTTGCAGGACGAGAAATAAAGAACTAGCTTTGATAAAAATGTACTTGTTTGTTCCCGTACGCGATTCAAACTGAAAAACATGGAAAGGTACAGTACTGTGTATTTGCATCTCTTTTCTCACGGCGATCCAAAACGCCGGGTGGTGTTCGATTGTATGACTACCTTTGCAGCGGCACCACAAGTTCTTTAACTACAGCCTGATAAGCATCTATGTTTAACGAACGATAAGCCTGATGACCTGAAAGATGCGTTCTATGGGAAGCCTTGAAAAGGAGCGTGTGATGTACACTATCATCACACGGTCGCTTCTGGGCTTTGCGAACGCCATCGACCTCATTGGAATGGATCGCGGGGCAGAAGTGGAGGCTTTTATTCCACTGAAAAGGTAGAGTAGAGTGGGGCAAGAGTGCGCGTGGGGTAAGAGTACGTTTTCGATTTTTTGAAGTAATAAAAAAAGATAAACTAGCAGCACTGCATCAGTTTGACAGGTATTCTGGCCAACTATTATCATGTGTAATTGTAAACGATTTGAATAAACAACAAGGGAGATATGGAGTTATATAACTTTTTGGTCATTTTGCTAAAAATAATTGGATTTCCGCAACTAGTATTTCATTACCATATATACGTTCAATCAGGTGAACATTATATCATTTCGATAACCTATTGTATAGAGTCCTTTATGGTACAGAACACCAATCCGGTTGGTTTTTCAAGCAGTCAAAACCATTACTTGAATAATTTTTGGGACTGTGGGGTAAAAGTACGCAGGAACCGGCAAGGGAACCGGTGGGGCAAGAGTACGCATATGAATCTTCAAGTTATGATGTCAAACCCGTATCTCCGGCAAAAATAAGACTTCTTCCAAAGCGTAAAGATCCACAATTAAGAAAAAAGGGACAGAATTCGAAATTATCACAAGTTTTTAGGATAAGTTGAAGTAATTCGGTGTTAGAAAGGCCTTAGCGAACAAAGCACTGAAGCGAAATAATGAAATTGGTTTAGAACTTGTTGTACACCTAATCATAGTACGAAAACACAATTTCATCTAAATGATACTTTCATTCAATCAAAAGGAACATTCATAAATTACGCAACGTTTAGCTGGGAGGGGTTGCGAAATGTGTGGAGATCCATATATTTTTTAGAGGATTCATACAAACAGTGTAAGATAGGGGGGAGGGGTGATGAAATAGCCAAATTTTACGTTACGCGATTGGTGGACTTTCTTTAAAGAAAATGCCTTTGTATACGCCACGCGAAACCTGATATATATTTTTACCTCTGTAGTTTTTTGTATATATAAAAAACAATGGTTTTCCGTATGAAAGTGCACATTTTTAGGACCCCCTCCCACTTAACTGCCCTTCTACGCATAATTGTCCCATGTTACCCTTGATGAAAAATCTCAAACTCGAGTCAATTTGTCCCACTGAAAAAATGAAGTTGTTGTCTGATAATAATAGAGGCTGAAAACCGTTTTAATAAGTAGGGATTCGCTTTATGTCCTGGAAAAGTGTTGCCTAAGCTCATAACATCCCAAAAATATTTGTTAAATTTGAAGATTGAATCGATTCTTAAATTGGTGGGACAAATTGACTCGAGTTTGAATTTTTTCATTAAAGGTAACATGGGACAATTATGCGTAGAACGGCAGTTAAGGAGTTACGTAATTTTTAAACATTCCCTAATATATGCTCATTAAACATCAATTAAATGTTATTAACTCTTATGTGTGTTAATATATACTTAAAGCACATGATTGGATAAATGCGTACTCTTACCCCACCCGATGCGCACTTTTACCCCACCGGTGGGGTAAGAGTGCGTTTTTCACTTGTCTTGTAATAAGGGTTCTGCTAAAACGAATCTCAATAATTTCAATATTGTTTCCACTGGGTAACATAAAGGAAGAGTATATGAATCATCGACACTGATTTGATATGCAGAAGCTTGCTTCATAAGGGCCACATGATCGATTGAAAACTAAGTGCGTACTCTTGCCCCACTCTACTCTAATGCTTGATGGGGATGTGTTGGCTGTGGCTGGCGACATCGTGGAAGGCCCCGAACACGCGGTCGAATGGGACCTGGAGACCCTCAACGTTCGGGTAATTTAGGTGTAACAAACCAGGTATCTATGAAGGTATCAGATTGAAATAAACTTGTTTTCATGGTTCGAAAGATTGGGCGAGGTTCATGTCTTTCTTTTAGCATTTTTTTTTTCAGATTATTGTTTCTTCAAGCATTATACACTCACCGCAACAGCCTGGGCTTTCTGTAAACCGGCCTTAATATCGATGGGTTCGTACACGATGGCATCCGGATTCTCGGCAGCAACCTCTTCGATGTTGACACCACCCTGCGAGGAGGCAATCAGCACTGGACCCTAAAAATATTATTCCATTTATTATTACTTTCCAAATACAACAATTCGGCATCAACATTTTAAAAGGACGAAACTTCGTCACTGGTATACTCATTTGAGTGCCAATCCAACACCACTGAAGGGTTGCAGCGAATTCTCTTCTTTCATTAAATGGTGCTAGATTTGCAAGATAGCGTTGGTCGGTTGGCACAAATTAGATACTTACGTTGAACGCCCGCTCCATCATGACGGCAAAGTAGAACTCTCGGCGGGGGAACTTCCGTTCGGCTACCATGACCGAGTTGCAAATGCGACCAGCGGCGCCAGTTTGTTTGGTCACCAGCAGTTGTTTGATCATTTTTCCAGAAATGTCACGGGCTTCCTGTGGCCTAAATGAAAGATTTTAAACTTATCGCTCTCTCATTGACTTGGAAAAACTCACGAGAAAACCACTCGGACACCACCTTTGAGACCATTCTTGAAGCTACCCTTTCCGCGACCCCCGGCCAGTACCTGTGCCTTAAGAACCAAATTCTTAGTGTTAAGACCTTTGGCAATCTTCTCTGCATCCTGTGAAGAGGTTGCAACGCCGAATCTGTAAGAAAAAAGTAAAATAAAAATTAGATGTCTGCGACAAGCTTCAATACATTTTATTCGTAATTGTCAAAGGTCGTGTTAATATTTGAAGAAAGCTTATAGTATTCTCGTTTTCTATAAGTCTTCATTAGTCGTTTTCGTCTTTCAACAAGCGAGTCAGCATTTTAATCAACGGTCAATGTTCACATCCCAATAACGATAACTGACATTCTCCCTGCGTAGACATATCAGGTTCAGACGAGTTGAACTTTGAACATTCTACACTGAGATCAAATCAACAATATTTTTTATGTGCACAAACTATATAGAAGCAACCCGGCTTCCCTCAACTCGATTTTATGTGCAGCATTTGAAATATATTTATTGGTAATAGAATTTAAATGCCAAACATTTATGATTTACTTAAATCGCAAGTAAATTTTCAATGCAATGACCAATATTAAATCGAATATCAATACACGCACATGAAATACATTAGCGTTGAAATTAATATTTATTGTTTGAAAACCATCAACATGGCGGAGAAGCAAACCAGAATTTGCCTCCAAAATACGACGGACCCACTCAGCGTATAACCAAGTTGGAGCAGAAAAAGATCTCCAACATCGGAATTTTGGCCCACATTGATGGAGGTAAGTGAAGACGACAAAAAAATGGACCTTATTCTATAAACAAACTGCAGACCTTTACAGGAAAAACCACCATCGAGATGTTCTATTTCGGCAAATTACACGAAAAGTGCTACACGATGATGGGGTTTCTGATGCAGGAACGACACGAACTCTTGCGCGGCATTACGATTTGCAGTTTGGCATCGGATAACTCTGTTGGGTGAAATAGGCAGTGTGAAACATGGCTCCACCAGAAAAGATCATGGATGTCGCGGTTATGCCACCGCTACCAAAATACGGTGAACCCACTCAGCATTCGAGTGGAGAAATGAAGAAAAACAACATTCCCAACATCCAAAATCTTGGCTCACATCAATGGAGGTAAGTGAATATGACAAAGAAATGAACATTGATATTAATAATCTTTACATCATTTACAGAAAAAAACACCACCGAGCGGATGCTATTTATTCCGGCAAAACATACGCAAAGTGTTACGCAGTAATGGATTTACTAGTGCAGTAGCGCGAAGGCGGTATTATCACAATTTGCAGCACGGCGAAGAGCTTTGATTGGCGAGACCATCGGATAAATCTTTTGGAATACTCCGGGGAAAATCACTTTCACGATGGTGGTCGTTTTGAACGGATTGGCGCAAATCGGTGTGGATTTGGGCCGATATATACCGACTGCCGCGGGTGGTTTTCGTTAATTAAGAAGATCCATTTTGGCAGCACTTTCGTTTCCGTCCCCAACATTCACCACGGAGCGGCACTCCAAACTAGCGTTCAAGTACACGATTTGATCATAATATTTTATTTACTACGCAGAAGTTCTTGTAAATGTCCGAAATATAAATAAATATTTCTTTGTATTTCATGTTTTTTTCACAAATTATTTACCATAAACCATAATTAGATCGGATTGGCTTTAAAAACAACTCACATGATTATTATTATTACTGCACATAAAACATATTAATCTAATGCTATAATAAATATTCTAATTGCATTTGAATTCTGTTAGTACGTGCACATAAAATATAAGAGTAGCAGAGTTTCTCATTCTAAGTGCAAGACTTATATACTGCCGCGATTCACATAAGAGTCCCATGTCGATTTTTGACGATTTTGATTTTCTTTCAGAAATAAGCTTAAAATGAACTCATCTTTGAGAAAAACTAATAAAATAATAGGCTTTGTTCTAGAAATTTGAAAACCAAAACCCACTTGTGTTGTCCCATCTTGCTATTTATTCGCATAACAGTCACATTCCAGATTTTGATAAACTTTCGCACAAAAAATCAATATAATTATGGTCCATTTAGTAGTTCCATAGCAATGTATACAGGTAAAGAATATTATGCCAAATTTTCAGAAAGATTGCTTATTCTATCGATTTATTAGATTTTTTTTAATTTCTCCATGTAAAACAAGTTTGAAAAATTCAACGGAATATTTCTCAAGTTGAAGAAAACTGACATGGGACGCTTATGCGAATAGGGGTAGTATAGTACATGTGCAAAGCTTGATTGCAAAAATATATGTGCAGTGCACATAAATTCTAGATGGAGAATTATCTCAGTGTACGTACTACCAATGCCAGCACCAGTCAGTGCTCTTTTCTTTTAATCTGTTTGTATAAATTAGCATACATTTTCCAGGCTGTATGTCACCTACATATCGTTTGGTGATTGAACAAAGGTCAGGAGAGTTATCAATTCCGAACAAAGCAGCGTCGCGGAACTCGAGAAAGAACGCGTCGTCAATCCACCACATGACTGTGTATAAGGCGTGTGAAATAATGATTAGCGCCTCCATGGTGGTTGTTTTTGTTTGTTTGAATTCGTGTTATCTGTGTCATGTTTGCTTGCGAAACCAGCCATGCAATACAACAAAACTCATTCAATCCGCCTAATGTCTAATGAACTGTGGTCTCATTAAACAATTATCGAAAGCTTAATTTGGCAGCATCCGGAAATAGGTCAAGGTTAAATACTTTTATGCAGTATTCTTCTGATCTGAAAAAGTGGATCATAGCTGACCGGGCAAATATAACTCATTTTTATTCATTGATTCAATTATTCATGTAATCTACAAAGTAATGACCTAAAGTACTTACGTACAACGTCAGCTAGTCGTTAATAAGTTTTAATGATTTTCTTGGGCCTAGATCATATAACAAGATCGAACATATTGAGAGCGAAGCTTGATTCGATGGGCCATATCGATGGTTTTGCAAGAAAAAATACATGCCATAAATAGCAAATCATTGTTCCCAAGAAAAACTGAATAAACATGATGTAGGTGCTAATCTATTATCGTAATGCAAAGTCACGCGCCATGCTTTTGGCCGATGACGCGTTATCTGTCGAAATTTGTTGATGCGTCGCTTCGAATTGAAATAATAATTTGTAATTAGTTTTCCAAGAGTCTGTCAACGTGCATACAATGATAAATTTGCAAACTGAGAAATTAGGAAGTATCCGATTGCAAATTGAATAATACTAAAACAAATTAATGCAATCTAGCTGCATGACACCGACTCGACAATCTGCAGCATGTTCAAGGTTCAAATCCTGTGCTCAGCCTGATACGACTACACAGTTGAAAATTTATTTGTCATGATTGGGACGTGGACATTGAACGTAGGCACTGATTAAAGTGATGACATGGCTGTATTATTGGGTAAGGTGGGATTTATGACTGCAGACTTTCTCGTTCAATGACATCCAAGAACCAAGCGTTGATGAATGATTCAGAAGATGATGAGGTAATAATCCGGTATATTTTTTTTTCGGTTGCGACCGGTCTATGGAACCTGTCATATTTAGTTAAATCTCGTTGCTAATTCGCCAATCGTGATTGCTTTTTCTCCTCCTTCTTCCTTACTGCGCTTGCATAGCTGTGTAGCCCATTACTCCTTTCTTCACAAACCAGATCCGACCAGGTTCTGCAGCATGACGTCACGAATGAATTCGGTCCTCGTCAAATGATTTTTCTTGACAGTTCAGTAGTACTTTCCACTGACTCCGACGAGGACTCCGACAAGGGTCGAGTTCGTGATTGGTTGGCTACCCCTGAGTCCAACAAGAAATACTACTAATCTATCACCAGATTGAGGTTACGTACAGACGCTGCAGAACCTAATACTGCCGTCCCAAGCATAGTTGTCCCAAGTCGGTTTTCAGCTGATGGCCTTCTTGCTGCCCTGGTGGCCATCAAAAAAATCCATCAATGGATTTAAGAACTAGAGAGGATTTCTGGCAAGCCTAGCTATGAAGTCTGATAGAGAAATAACTTGCGACAATGCGACAAATGCGACACCGCCAGCACAGTGGGAATGGCATCGTAAAAAACGACATGGGATAACTATGCTTGGCACGGCAGTATAATAGGCGTTGAAAAATTATTATAAAATGCTTCCTCATATCACAAAACTCGAGTTGGGGACAAATATATTGAGGACCGCGACGAATATGTGGACAAAGAACTAAAATATAAAAACAGGCAATCAGACGAGGGTTTGAGAGCTTGTTGGAGGAATAAGGACAGCTTATGGTAGAAGTAAGAAAGTGATTAACTTCCACCAACGATCTCACGAATGTTATTAAATTATCTAGGTCAAATGGATCATTTCATTTCACCATTTCAGTCTCCTCATTTCAATTACTCGTCCATTTCTAGCGACCACTTAAAACCGATCAGTTGTGTTTCTAGCTATCGGAAAGTGTTTACAGAAAACCACGCTACAAAAGACAGTTAATTGTCATTGAAGGTTAAGTGCTTCCCAGTTTGGTGTAATCAACCCAAACAGTTTTATTGGAAGAACAAATCTAACCAAACGAATGGTTTTGTGATACCAGTCAGGTAAATTCTAAAAAGTGAATTTTGATAGATAACTAATGGGAGTTCTTATGTAGATTCCTCATCAAATGTGCTATACACGATTGCTGGAACCTATAAGAAGAACAGACAAAGGGTGAACCAAGGACTAACAAGAAAAGTAGCTATTTTTAGGTAGTATGTGGTTTGGGTTGCGTTAATCTTGGTGCGCAATAGCCACACCACGTGGCGTTCCTCGCTTGGATCTCTATCCACAGGGATCACGATCTCTCCTGTCGGAAACGTGCGTCCCAATCGACCGGATCGAGAACTGAGAATTGGACTTCTCGTTTCTTGCCGCGGAGCGAAGGATTTCGTTTCGACCAGAACCGCAGAACCCACCAGCGAGCGATAGCATGTGACCGTTACGAAAACCGCATTACGTCGTGAGAATTCCGTTTTCTTCGGACACGGTGGTGCTATTCGACCCCTACGGTAACCCCCACTACACTAAAGCTTCTCGTCGTTGTCGCAACGAACGGTTCAGACCCTACTTTCATTATCATTCGTAATGGAACGTACACACGGTCAAGCAGTTTGACCAACATTGACTCCACCTCTCGTTTATTCATACATCCATCATGTTCTACCAACAGCGGCACGAACAATCAATTTATTTGACCAATAATATCACACACGAACGACCGAAGCGCCAACTTGAGCACCAACCATCAAAAAAATATATGGGGGTTTGTGCAACTTCACTACAATGCACAATGGTTCGCTCTAGAACAAAGGATGGCCAAAACCTCAAAATATCCCTAAAAGTAGGTTTTATAATTGTATCATGGTATTTTGAGGCTTTTTGTCACATACAAACTTGATCGTGGGTGTTGGAGGCATTACTTTGGCAATATACAACCGTTTATCGGCATCTCTGTGAATAGTAAATACTTTCATATTACTGCTAAATTCGGTATTTGAAAACAGATCGTTTTGCAACAAAGACGATCTCATATGCCATAAAACTAGTTAGTACTATTCCATTTAGTTCCACCATTTAATTTTTTTTACAGATACGTATTTCGACTTCAACAGTAACGCTATCTTCAGTGTTTCGTTCTTGACTCAAGTGGTGGAATTAAATGGGGTAGTACTAACTCGTCCTATGACAAGTGAAGCTATTCCACAAAAAAAGCTCTAAATAATTTTCTTATCAAAATAATTGCTTGTTAAATACAGGCTGTCCATGGGCTAAGACAAAAGACGATCTATTTTTATTTTGTTCATAACGTAATAATATATTTTAAAAGGTCAGTATGGCGGGACGTTGTTTCTTGACTAAAATTACTGTTGTCGTAGTAAATTTCATACAAACTTCAAACGGCTTGTGCTTTGTCCAATTACAATCAACTCTCAAAAATTTGAATGACTATTGAAATAGCAAATGTTATCGTTTAAGCAAAGTCAAATATGTGTGTGATTTGATTGATGGAATCGCGGTAGCTTTATTCATATGTTATGCTTGTTCAAATAGTTGTTTCGGTTCAGCTTTTCAGTTCAGTTCAGTTCCAACATTGTCTATTGCTGGCAAGAATAGTGTGAGAACTTGAAACTCTCTATAGGTAGAATCATTTTGATTGCAAAGTGATGAACCATGCTTATATCCAATACTATGAGTTTTCATATGCAATAGAAAAGTTTTCAGCTTGATTACATACCGTCGTGCGGGGCTTCTTTTGATTCCGGGGGCTACTTTGGATTTTTGAGTTTTTTGAAAAAAATAAACGGAAAAAATACCAAATTTGAAACAGAAAGTTGCCATCCGACTATCAACAAGACACCCGATTGGTGATACTGGCAATTTTATAGTAATTTTCGTTATAATTCTTGTTTTAAAATGTCCAAAGTAGCCCCTGATTTATCAAAAGAAGCCCCGCACGACGGTATTTTAGAATAATAGACAAAAACAAAATTCCAACAATAAAATTCATGTGGAAAAAAACTAAAATTGGTAGAATCTCGGATGCCATGAGCAAATTTTGGAAGTAAGACACTTCAATCTAATAATTAGAAAAAGGCATTTTTAAGGTTCTTGTGAACAAAAAATACGCATTTGTAAGGTTTCAAATAGAAACAGACCAAAAAATACTAAGCACATTTCAAACTAAAACGTTAAAAAAGCAGCTTATCGCAACTTTTCGCAAAACAAAATAGTGATTAATAGAAAGCTATTGCTTTCAGCTTTGTAATGAGCATAGAATCATTATGGGCACTCATTTGCGCCTATACTTTTGGAGCACTTCAATAAAACAAATGTGAGTATTTTAAATAAATTTGTATATAAAGTTAACTTAAGTTGAGTTCTGTCACCTATATTTGACATAGGCATACTATTTAAGACCCTGATAATGCAGTCTTGAAATAATATTGGGGTTAGCGATGTAATTGAAGCCGTACGATGCTGATCTAAACCCTTTGTTAAACAGCGTTTTTGATTGGAAATCAACAATCATGTTCAATCAAAAACTATGTAGGGGAAAATACCTATTCTTGGCAGTCTAAGACATTCGCCAAATTGAATGATGAAAATAATTAATAATTACACTAAAACACAGGTACAGCTTAACTGGTATACATTTGTATGCTCTTTCTTTGATGATTGGTGTTCACTAAATATAACAGCTTTTACCACAAACTCAGTAAATTTATTATAAAGTAACAGGTCAACGTTTCTTCTATTGACATAGCAATTTCTATTATCAGCAATGGATTTGCTCCCTTTAGCAACTAGACATGGAAGTGAAAAACTGGTAATGTATTGGTGCCAAATGCTGGTTGTTTATATCCTCCAGTAGTGAAATTCATTCATATTAATCGGCCGCACGCTCTTCTCGCTTCACTCAATTTTGGAACAAACTTTATTGTTTATCAAAACTGGCTCAACACAAAACATGAATTTTTAGCCTTGGCATCAATTTTATGTCATGTAGACAGATAGGCAAAAGCATTTAAACACATTATAAAACAAATTTAACCCTTATGAAGCCAACAAAAATCAGACGTGAATGACAGATAGGGTACCCGTGTACCCAGATATTGACATTTTCATTACTTTTACCATTTTCAACCTATTTGAATAATGTTTGCCATTTAGGAGAAGGGAACTTATATGCTTTTTGTCCGCTGCCAAGATTTACATCTTTTGTCTTTTGTAATGCCTTAGAGTCTACACGCGTAAGCAAAAGTCTATCAACCAGTTTCAAATATACAACTTGCTCTTGGCGGTCCTTACATGATATGTTTGTTTCATAAAAAAAAATCATGGTGGTTGTGTACAAGACACGACCACTCGACGTAAACTACGTGAAACCAAATCCATACACATAAGAATGAATATTTGTCTGTCTGCCCTTATAGACTAGGAAACGGCATGGACATTTGTATGTAGAGGTTTTAGGGAACGATGAAGATTCTTATGATGATATTAGACCCCTCCTCTTCTGGAAGAGGGACTCTCATACAAATGAAGTACACATTTCTGCTTTAATCGAAAATTAATCTAAAAAATGGAATCCAAAATTTGCAAATTTCGAATACTTAACGTCTTTTAAATAATGTAAAAAATATATATTTAATCAATTTTAGGTAAAACGAAGCTCGTCGGTTCTGGTAGTATAGTATATTAACAATATATTCCACCTCGTGAGTCTTCATATGTTGAATAATGGACAGCACTGTCCTATCCAGCCGCTGGAGCCACCCCATTCTTACACTACGTTTCACAGTTGAATAATAGATAATACCCTAAAAGTAGGCAATTATTTATGGTTGAAATGCGCTATGTAGGATCGGGAATGATTATAATTTTTTTGATGAGCTTGGAAAGTATTGAAGTTGCAAAAGGAAAGCGGTCCTGTCAGCCACATAAGGGTTAAAACACTACGGTGTTGCTATCACTTTTAATATAATCCATGGTCTGCGTAAAAATCCGAAAAGAAACATTTGTATTTTAACACTTTTTTTAAATAAATGCCATCGCCGGATATTTTGTTCGTATTTTTTGCTAAAATCAAATCACATAGAATTGTGCGTGGTATCTTTTTAGCGTGTGTTTGATATGCTCACAAACACATTCTCTCGCTCTATTCCGAAGTGTGCTGCTGTCAAAGAAAACGAACAGTCCCGATTTTATTTAGTGAAACATAGAGCAAATATTGGATAAATTTGCTCTTTGTGGTAATAATCAAGCGGTGATAAAGTGTAAAAAGTAGTGTACGTACTTAATTTGTCGTGTCAAACGCAATAAAGAGGAGAAACAGGCTATCCAAAAAAGTAAGTAACAGTTTGCTATTCGTGCGCTGCTTTCTTCGGCAATGCAATAATGGCAAGGATTTCGAAGGTGCAAAT
The DNA here is from genome assembly GCF_024139115.2 of Armigeres subalbatus. Taxonomy (NCBI): domain Eukaryota; kingdom Metazoa; phylum Arthropoda; class Insecta; order Diptera; family Culicidae; genus Armigeres; species Armigeres subalbatus. Next base: position 303,775,990 of record NC_085141.1, read on the forward strand.
TTGTTTCGATGATTAACTCATCAAATCTTGCTACTTTTACACAAACAACTTATTCAAATGAAAGCTTAGACTTGAAATTGTGTGATTGAATCAAAATTATGTTCATAAATAGTGTATGTTTGCTGGAAAATGCAAATATTGTTGAGGGTGCCAACAACTGTCGCACCCTGCCAAAGCCGTATTCTACCCTATCAAAGTCAAAACTCAACAGAACTTCTTCAAATTTTGAATTCGAACCACATAAGTATTCTTTAAAATGAGAAAAGTATTATTCCGATCGAAATACGAATTTCGATTTTTGAGGTATTGGCTGCCTTCGAACCATTGTGCAATGTTCGTATGCCGGAAGAACATCAAGCGAAGATAATGTTTAGTAGAGAATGCGGAAAAGGCCGCAGGCTTCGTGGAAGGCCGCTTACACGATGGCTTTGTGCAGTTGAAGAGGACCTGAGGGCGCTCAATGGTCAGAGCGACTGAAGGCGATTGGCCCAGGATCGAGTGCAGTGGAAAAGGATACTCTATTCGGCGTAGGTTCATCGAAGAGCTGTAGCCCATCAAGTTTCAAGTAAGTACGAGAAAAACAAAAAAACTGCGGTACTGCAGCAGCAAAGCGAATTATCGCTGTAGGGAAGCATTATAAAAACCCACATCTGGTGGAAAATACCGCCCGTTGAAAGGTGTTAATTAGTTTTGATTAGTGATGCCTATTTCGATGTCGGCAAAACCACTTTTGTCAGTTTTGATCAAAACATGTTTTTATTGCTTAGCAACCAGATAAACGTTATGTGTGCCCGATCAAAGCAGCATTTTTCTTGTTTATATTTCATTTCACACCTTCAATAAATATTAACGTTAAGGTCAAGATCTATATTTATCAAATATGGCTGCCCTTATAACAATGGCAGAGACGTTGTTTATAGATATATATAATATCAAAGTATCTGATCGATGGTACCATGCTCTGCGAGTTTCATGAGCATACCGAGATGGAGTAATGTAAGCACATACAGTGATGTTCGGAATAATAGCAGCAAAGGCAGATTTTCATACAAAATAGTCAATTTTAGCATTGCAGTTATTTCTTCGCTGCCAATCTTGCTATGGACAAGCTTCATTTTAAAAGTACTACAGAGATAATAAAACAAAATGTTTGACAGCAGTCCAATGTTTGATTCCTGGACTTGAGTTGTAACAGCTAAGGTGGTTTACAGCGAAAATAATGTCCGGTCGCGTACATTGTGTTAGATAGTTAGATATATGAGACTACCAATTGCTTCTTGAGAAGCAAGGTTGGCCATATGATTTTTCTCGGTAGATGTAGTTGTTGACATTTCCTTGTTGAATTTTTCATTCATCGGTTTCTTTGCTGTTTGTCAGTTATAATCGTAAAAACAAAATTGACTAATAATTTATAGGTTACAGCAACCTTTCGCTCCTTGGGCCCTCCTTAGCCGTGCGGTAAGAGACACGGCTACAAAGCAAGACCATGCTGAGGGTGGCTGGGTTCGACTCAGTGCCGGTCTAGGCAATTGGAAATTGTCTCGACTTCCCTGGGCATAAAAGTATCATCGTGTTAGCCTCATGATATACGAATGCAAAATGGTAACCTGGCTTAGAAACCTCGGAGTTTATAACTGTGGAAGCGCTTAATGAACACTAAGCTGCGAGGCGGCTCTGTCCCAGTGTGGGGATGTAATGCCAATAAGAAGGAAGGAAGAAGAAACCTTTCGCTAACTTGGCTAGAACACCAGCCTAGTTAACGAACGATTGAATGGCATTATAATGCGCACAGTAATGTTCAAATTTGTGTGAGCGTCTAGGTATTTGGACGATGTTGAACGTGTTTTTTTTGTGCAAAACTGTTTAAGAATGAGCACGGGCTGCGTTGTTTATCGCTAGTTACTATGGATCTTTGCTGATGTTTTGAAAATATATCATTTGAACGGGTTTGTAACATTCTGGTGTGTACTGTACATTTGGAAAGAATGTATGACGTGTCTAAATATGGACCGAACATGGTTGGTCAGATGGTCAGCTCAAGAAAAACAAGGATTTGCTGAACATCATGCAAATTCTGGATTGCAACAGCGCCACATAACCGGATGTTTGGCAAATTCTAACCAGTTTAATTATTATCAGTGTTTGCCTTCTATCAAATCTTAATTGATCTTTTACGTTGGCCCTATGTACCCTATGTACTATGTACAGATGCTCAGAATACATTAGTGAGTGAATGAGAAATATTTTCTACTGTTTTGTCTTTCATATCCATAAATATAATATATCTCATGAAATCTACGAGGAACATAGAATAGTATAGGTCATATGTCTTAGATTTTTTTTTGCATTTTTCTTAACTTTTTCCTGCTCACGTTTTTCTTTGCGTTCTACATTGAATAATAATGAACACGAAAGAGTGGTAGAACATGAATTAATATATTCAGTTTGCAATTGGCCTGAATGTTTCCATTGTGCACCAATTTAGATTCCCCTAAATTTTCAAAAATATTGTTTTTCTAGTTTTTCTTTTATTAAATTGATTATTTAAAACATTGACGTACATATAATGTTGGATTTCATTAGTTGTATAGTGTCTCAAATCAGTTTTGTTATTGACTGAATTAATAATTATTCGTGACCATGCTGAGTGTGGCTGGCTTCGAGTCCGTTAGAAATGTCGAAATCGAAAATGATTACTAACACCAATACAGCACCAGCGATTACGTGAAAATATGGTAACTTTTACAAAATGTTTCCGTGAATACGATATGAGAGGCAGGTCAAGGTTACCAAGGTCAGATAGATTTTGAGGATTATTCATAACTCACCTATATCATGTAAATCGGACGTGAAGATTTTCCAAAGTGTATAGGGTAACCGTACCCTTAGTGGAGGTAGTGGGGTTTTAATGAGATTTATCATATTTATACACTTTACGATGGTTTCAGTTGATGCGTCGTGCTTCAAATATCCTGTTAAATGCAACTTATCTTAAGATTTCACTATTGAAAATAATGATTTCCCTTAACAAAATTGACTCCCTTGCACTTATAGTGGTGCAACTGTACGAATAGTGGCGAGTCTCATAAGAAACCAATGGATAGCACCAATATGGGAACCAAAATTAATTTTTACAGCCACTAAAGGAACAGTGTACCCATAGTAGTGCAAGCAATATTTGGTAATTGTTGATGTTTAATGACATCTATCTTATTTTTGATAGCATATTTATTAGTTTATCTATTGACTTAGAAATTAAAGCTGCAAATTTCCCATAATTATCAATTAAAAAAAAATTCTTTTGTGGATCTACTAATACCTCCACTATTGGTACCGTTACCCTATATCTAGACAAAACTAACAATTTACTCAATGAGTGGAAGTAATTATAACTAGTGTGTGTAAGTGTAAAACTTCTGTTTCTCAACCCGTTTTCCAATTGAATCGTGCAGGAATACGCTTTCTCTTTATATGGAAGTGCGTCATTCATACCCACTATTTATCACACAAACGCACAAATGTAATGAATCCAGGCAAATTTCAATTATAAAAAGCCAGTAAGGCATACATTTAGGCTGTACCCTAAATCTTCAATGGAAATTAACGTTTTAAACGCCTGAACATAGACCTTTTTTTATATAAAACAGCAAAACACACGCGACTGAAAAAGTTCTCACTCTTTAACGATCATTCAGTAATTTGCGTTCGATCATTTAGTAGTTTGTCCATAACACATTCCAGAAGTTGAATTTCAAAATATGTTGTATGGTGGACTTCTAGTGCGAAGGTTTTTCTACAACTCTGCCTAATGGTTCGTTGTTTGAATTCCACTAGTAACGGAGTTATAGCTATAGTTTCAGTAACTTAGACTAAATGATAACAAAATTCCAATCATTTAGTTTAAGTTACTGCAACTAGCGCTCTAACTCCGTTATTAGTTGAATTCTAATAACGAGCCATTAGGCAAAGTTGTAGAAAAACATTCGCACTAGAAGTCCACCATACAACATGATTTGGAATTCAGCTTCTGGAATGTGTTATTGACAAACTACTAAATGATAGAACGCAAATTACCAGAGGGGGGACAACGATTTTTTTTCATATGGAGTTTGGCAAGTATGACAGTACCCTCTTATTTAGCGCATAAATTTATACTCCAATGTCAAAATGCTCATATACTTACATAAATTGTCGTGGTATTTGTGAAAATTTATATTGTTTACCATTTTTACAAGAGAGAGTAGTGTCGAAAGCACAGATTAAATTAAAGATTGCAACGAACAAAATACACCAAATCTAAAAAATGTAGTGTTTTCACTTTATTCCGTACGCGAAATATGCAGATAAATAAGTATGTTGGTAGAAAAAACTCTGTGCTGAGCAGAAACAGTTGTTTCTGGCATTATCCAAACTTTGTGCGTTTCAGAACATTCTCACTCACTGCAGTGTTTATTTTTAATAGACTACGGCGTAGTGTTAGTTCCGTCGGCATTCGCTTGATTTGAGGCAACAAATATTTGACACCTCAGCACCCGCCTGCAAATTACTGACTGATCGTTAACATCCTTGCACGCAAGTGTAAGCGCTCGCAAGGGTGAATCGATACACTTCTCTTTATAGGTAAGAGCTCCACACATTTCAAGGCAAAGAGTGAGAAATGACCAACTCTGTAATACTGCCGTGTCAAGGATATCTGTCCCATGACGAAAATGATGCAACTGAGAAAAATGCGATTGAAGTTGGAAACATATTTTTCAGTTTGTAGCTAAATTGCCCCATGAAATTTTGATTAATAAACGTATATCGATGAAAATAGTGTATTTCTAATGGCTTAGTATGTTTCAAAGGATAAACACTGTTTTTAGTGTAATGTTTTCAGTGGGACATTTATGCTGCGAAATTGAGAATTCCAAGCATATTTGTCCCAGTGCTAGAGTATCATCAGATTACTTTGCGCTTAGCAAAAGTTTAGTTGGGTCTGGATAATAATCTGTTTCAAATTAGATGCATTAGGTCTTTTCAAAGCGTATTGTAGTAAGGGCCATACACTAATAACGTAAGCTTTTGGGGGAGGGGGCTCTTACGCTCCATAGAAGAAAAATGTGTACAAAAAAGCTGACAGAGATATTATACCTTACATAAGTATAAGGACAGTGAGAATTGATTCCTATACATAATTTGATCCTGAAATAAGTTCAGGTCAGTGGCGTAGCCACGGGGTTGGTTTTGGACATACACCCCCCCTCCCAGAAACAATATTTTTTGAAGGATTTTTTTTCGGAAACCAAAAACCCCCACCCTTAGACCAATTTTCTGGCTAAGTCACTGGTTCAGGTGAATTATGTTTCAGCGCAGATGGATTTTTGGAAGAAGCATTAAAATCAGGTTCCGTGGTAACTCAATACCGCAATACTGCGAAGGTTTTCCTATGATCCCTATGAAATTTATTTCAGATTAGCATCTGATGTGTCGAGTGGAAACTTCCACCTGTGTGAGGTGCGTGTATGATCATTTGTAAACACATGTTAAGGACCATTTTTTCGTAATATGTTGCACTCGACGGGAAATTCGGCCCCATTGTTTGCTATTGAAAATCGATTAGTCACTTCGTTCCGAAGCTATTGCAAAAATCTTGTATATATGTAAATGAATTGGGCCTATCTTATAGCCATGCGCTTAGAAGCATGACTACAAAGCGATGATGCTTAGGTGGCTTGGTTGGACTCACGGTCAAAGGAATTTTCGGGTGCAATTAGGCATAAAAGTATTATCGTGTTAGCCTCATCATATACGAATGCAAAAATGGTAATGCCAATAAAGAAAGAAGAAAAAGTGTAAATAAATACATAGAATGCGAATAAAAATGAGAGACTATTCTCACTTAAGTTTTAATAAAAATCATCTTAATATGCTTCAATTATTACTTTTCAATTTTCATAATGCACAAGAAAGGCATCAACGATGTTAGGTGGATTAACCTTTTTACCCATTGAAACTATACCACAACCCATATTCTTTCTCTGAATGATTTGATAATGAAAATTGGCCTCTTCGAAGTAATTTAATACATGTTGTATGAAATTTGTTTCAATGGGACAGTTATGCTTGGAAATTCTACAATGGGACAAAATGACCCGATATTTTTTCGCCAAGTTTTCGAACAAACTATATGTATTTATTTGTTCACAATAAAATATACATTAATTTAGAACGGGACAGATATACTTGGGACGGCAGTATAGTTATACTCCTAAATCATTTCAACCATCTAACTCCTTGACATCTATGAGGGCGTCACTGAGTCGCTGGCCTCTCGTTAAGTAGATGTCATATCAACATTTTCTCCCTTTCCCTAGTATCGGAGAAGATGGGCGTGGCCGGCAATGGTAGCTTTCATGTTTTATCATTTTGGACCATCAATTGGGTTGCTATTAAATAAAAAAAGAAAGGTAAAGAATATACATAACAGCTATATACATGACACCAGCCTAGTTAACGAACGCCACTTTTTAACTGGGCGGACGAGGGGATTCGGGATGCATTGTTTATATAATTTTTAACATGAAGCTAAAAGAATATATCATTCAGAATCCCCTCATTGCCGAGTCTTTGTTGTTGATTTTTGCCGGATAACTGCTTTTTAAATGGTCTTCCCTGGGCAAAGGCACAACTGTGATTAGCTTAGATGCTGTCAAGTTCCAGAGCTTAAATGTATCTTTACTCTTCAGAGAAAGATGCACACTAGTGGTGCCACTAGGAATCGATACTGCGATCGATCTTGAAAAGCGATTACATTATTTTCTGCACATCACTTTCATTTTAAAATTAGTTCAAATATCATTTAACCAACATTCAGTCAGATATATATTTTCACTATTGTAAATAATCGTCGCGAGAATATCACAATGAACTTTTCACATGCATGCTACATGTTTTCAATACTAATAATCACCTTCTTTCTTTTCTTCCCTTTGCATTATCCACTAATCGTTGCGAGCTACTACCCTTAAGGACATAGTTGGAAGAGTACCACGATGGCAGTCAATATGGCACCGGACCTTCCACGGATCAGCCCCACACCTCCCGCACTCCTCTCCCACCAACATTCGAATGCATCGAACAGCATCGAAGAAAAGTTTAATATTTAGATTACTAACCTGTTCACAGTATATTTATGTACTTCCCGTGACAATTAACATGTTTATTCAAAGAGTCTTATGCATTTCGGCTCGATAGATGGCATAAACCAGCAGTTTCGTGCCAATTTAACAGCCGTCCGCGGTTTGGTGGGTTTATCACTGCACTCCACTTCTTCTCTAGGGCATTGAAAAAATCAATTTTTTACACACTTCTCCGCACATGAGCAGCCCGAAATGTTGATGGAAGGCAAATTAAACTTCACTTTTTGGATTAAGTCACTTGTTTGAAGCGAAAACTTAATATAAACTGCAATTTTTGCTCGAAGAAAACGATTAAAAACTGATCGCGGAGCGAATGTAAACACCGGTACCGATAGCAGCAAACAAATAAACAGGGTGGTTCAAAACTGATTTTGCTCCGCCATGCTCAGTCGATTATGTTTCATATTTTGGGTGTCGTTCGCTGGTTTCGGTCGGTTTGAATAGGGGCTTACCGTGCACAGGTCGTTTCAGGTTTGTATGGCAGTTGATATGGCGAGGTTGAATTTTACATTCACCCTTATTCATGTTTACGGACTTACGATACTTTCGAACGAATGCGATTCGTTCGAATCGTTTCTCCATTTGGCGTTAACGAGAATGCGCTTCAACTTTCAATCGGAAGCGCGTTCGTACGTAAACAAGAATATGGGTGATTATTCTGATTCCACATCACTCCGTGGTTGGGCGTTGGCGAGGGGAAGACCATATGACTGGATAAAATGTAAGAGCTTTAACTCCTTAGACAATGCATATTAAATGGACGTTCCAATAGTTGGGAGTCGATTTTAATCGAGGTTGCAAATCTTTAGCATGATAATAAAGCCCCAAATACAATGTCGGCGGACGAGAACAGCTTCACTGGGAAGCTTACCAGACTGATCAAAGAAACGGTGGATGGTGTGCAAAACTGTGTGAAGATTTCGGGCGAACACTCCAGTTCGTTCGAATCGCGCCGGGGACTAAGACAAGGTGATGGACTTTCGTGCCTGTTGTTCAACATTGCGCTAGAAGGTGTCATGCGGAGAGCCGGGTGTAACAGCCGGGGTACGATTTTCAACAGATCCAGTCAATTTATTTGCTTCGCGGATGACATGGACATTGTCGGCCGAACATTTGCAAAGGTGGCAGAACTGTACACCCGCCTGAAACGTGAAGCAACAAAAGTTGGACTGGTGGTGAATGCGTCAAAGACAAAGTACATGCTTGTGGGCGGAACCGAGCGCGACAGGGCCCGCCTGGGAAGCAGTATTACGATAGACGGGGATACCTTCGAGGTGGTCGAGGAATTCGTCTACCTCGGATCCTTGCTAACGGCTGACAACAACGTTAGTCGTGAAATACGAAGGCGCATCATCTGTGGAAGTCGGGCCTACTACGGGCTCCAGAAGAAACTGCGGTCGAAAAGATTCGCCACCGCACCAAATGTGTCATGTACAAGACGTTAATAAGACCGGTTGTCCTCTACGGACATGAAACATGGACAATGCTCGAGGAGGACTTGCAAGCACTCGGAGTATTCGAGAGACGGGTGCTTAGGACCATCTTTGGCGGTGTGCAAGAAGACGGTGTGTGGCGGCGAAGAATGAACCATGAGCTCGCCCAACTCTACGGCGAACCCAGTATCCAGAAGGTAGCTAAAGCCGGAAGGGTACGATGGGCAGGACATGTTGCAAGAATGCCGGACAGCAACCCTGCAAAGATGGTGTTCGCTTCCGATCCGGCAGGTACGAGACGGCGTGGAGCACAGCGAGCGAGATGGGCAGACCAGGTGCAGAACGACTTGGCGAGCGTGGGGCGTATCCGAGGATGGAGAGATGCGGCCTCGAACCGTGCATTGTGGTGTCAATTTGTTGATTCAGTGTTATCTGTTTAGATGTTAACTAAATAAATTAATGAACAATGTCGGCGGAACAGAAACGGAAACGGCAAATTTGACAGTTAGCCCATATATTTTTTGTCAAATTCGCCGTTTCCGCTGACACTGTGTTTGTGTAATTGTGTAATGCAACAAAATATCCAGATTTTTTCTGTGATATCTATCGCACCAGGAGCAGATACTTCATACAAAAAGTATGACCAAGGATGTTATCGATCATTTAGTAATTTGCATTCGATCATTTAGAAGTTTGTCAATAACTCATTCCAGAAGCTGAATTTCAAAATGTGTTGTATGTTGGACTCCTAGTGCGAAGGTTTTCTACAACTCTGCAAAATGGTTCGTTGTTTGAATCCCACTAGTAACGGAGTTATAGATACAGTATCAGTAACATAGACTAAATGATAACAAAATTCCAATCATATAGTTTAAGCTACTGCAACTAGCGTTATAACTCTGCTATTGGTTGAATTGTAACAACAAACCATTAGTCAGAGCTGTAGAAAAACCTTCGCACTAGGAGTCCACCATACAACACATTTTGAAATTCAGCTTCTGGAATGAGTTATTGACAAACTACTAAATGATCGAACGCAAATTACTAAATGATCGATAACATCCTTGAGTGTGACATGGGGGTGAGCGGAGTATAAAATGCTATTTCAATGGATTTTTCCTAAGGTGCGTTCAGTGAAATCTCTGGAATGTTGCTTCCAGCTATGTGGGTTCTCTTTTCGCCAGCTTGGAGGGGAGGCGCTGTAGCCAGTGTAATGAAAGGTTTAGTTTCCCATAGTAGTTTTCATACAAACTTGAACTGGCTTGTTCTCAATCAGTTTTTGTTCAAATCGGCTTTTGGAGGAAACTCGAAGCATGGGACGGAATCAAGTGAGCGTGGTGGAGCTGGGTCGTTTTTTGAACCACCCTACTAATATGCTGTTTTTTCATAAATACGACACCAATACTACTACAGTATATGACAGTTTGTATTGTACCTATGCTTTCAAAGCTTTGTTTTGGTACTCAACCCACCTTCACCTTAACAACACATTGGAAGACCTCCAATATTGTAATAGAAGAGGAAAAAAATATCTTTGCTATCGATGTAGACGACGATGCCTTTTTCCACTCCCCACTCCATCGGTGTATTATGGAAAATGTAAGTTCTCGGATTTACGCTGGTGACCTGAAAAATGAAAAATGAAAATGATAACTGCTTTTTAAATGGCCTTTGGCCCAGTTTGCAAACGCCCAGTTGCTGCTGTAATACATATACCCAGAAACCGACCAATTATTTAAAAATCTTGATTTCTTGAAAACTAGTTGCTGGAAACAGTTCAAGTTCAAGATGTTTCACAATAGCTTGATAATTGTATGGAAAAACTTTACCTGTTTTTATTTTCGAGATTTCGAAAAAATGACGATTTTAAAATAGGTGAGCGAAGAAAACTGGGATGTTTCTTGGTGTCATACCCTACCTATCTGCGAAGATGACGCACTGAGTGCTTCATCAAGTAAAAATTCTAAACTGAATCCTAGAAAGAAGATTACCTCTCTCAAGGTTCATAATACCTCCTTTCTCCCATTGATCATTCATAAATTTTACTCTATTGCTCAGCGCCTAAAAGCTTCTGTCGTCCAACAACCCACCGCTATCGGAATTTAAAAGTGGTTGCAAAAACTCAATCTAGCTTGGACATTACACTCAGTTATTTGCAGTACTACATTATCATTAGATAGATTCTTATCGTGTGAACGTGACCACAGATAACCAAGGTTTGTGAAGCATATTTGTCCACACAGTATTGATGTATTGATGACGCAAAACTGATATGATAAATTTAGAAGAGATTATACGTATTATTCCGAAAAAGAACACTAGTTTTTTGTAGGTATTTTCATGTTAACTGTATGATTAACCTACATTAAACAATTACCGTTACAGTTTAATATAGCACGTAAGGGAGTGGAGTGTGGAGTAAGAGAAGATAGGTATCAAATGAGGAAATTTTGAAATAAGTGTAAAGAAATTATAGTAGCACACAAACATATGAACATTGCATTTCAATTGTAGGGGCTTGTAGCGGACACATTCACTTTGGCACTTACTTTGGCGTTGGGATACCCGCTTCGTTTAAAAATGTGTATGACACATGCTCCTGTACGTTCAGATTACGCCGCTGGCCGGCACTTCCCAATATCTGCAAAACAAAGTTGAGAAATAAAAAAGCAATTAATTTTGGGTCAGATGATGATGCCTTTCTAGTATTACAATAGTAGGACAGGAAAACGACATAGGTGAGTCCGTAAGAGTATGCATGTCAATTTACACACCATCATACATATATCACTGCAATTCATTAAACTGCATTGAATAGAACACAACTTTCTGTACGTTTTACAAAATCCTATAACCATTTTTATAAGGCCTGTAACCATTCGTTTCCACTGGGCGTTCTATTAAGGCAAAAATAGGATAAACAAAATTCCCAACTGCAGTGATAAAAAAAACCGGTTGACGACAATCCATGATATGAATGAATCAACTTAGCACTCGACCGGTTTCACGAAATAGCCATAATAGATTAACTCGTGCTATAGTCCAAGCGAACACATGATAACTAACTAGGAGGGGTCTGACGTCACAAGCGAACGTGATACAGCGTCTCCAAAAATTAGCATCTGCATCAATGTCAGAGGGGTCTCCAGTAGCCTTGCGAGCAAAGGCGTAGGATTGCCAATCCGGAGATGGCGAGTTCGATTCTAGGTCCCCGATCTAGGATGTTTTCTATCATTAAAACTGAGATTCAATAAATTGTAATACAGTTGAACCTCCATGAGTCGATGGTCCCTTCAATATTGACTCATGGAGGTTTGACTGCAAATATCTGATGTTTTAAACGATGGCTGCCACTAAAAAAAATAAACCGATCAAGGAAGGTTGTGGAATACAAACTTCAAGAAGTCACATTTTTATATACCTTTGAATGGTTCTATCAAAATACGATGTAGGACTGTGGGTAATATCACTTTGCACAGTTACTCGAATAGTTTGGAATGGCTTTCATGATCTAGTCATCCGCTACAAACGCAAGGACGTATCACATATAGGATTGAAATTTCATAAAATCACGCATTAATACATTGTACACGTTTTCTAAAACTACTTCATAGGCTAAAAACAACAATCAGAGGTTATCAGCGTTCACCCGCGTGTCGGCAGTCAGAGAAAAATAGTTTCGTCTGAAAACTGGAACACACTGGTCCAATAAGATCCCATCATGGCATATCAAACAGCTGACTCGATTTGTTTACCAAGTGGAATGCCACCACCGCCTACTCGGTTGATATAATGCCGTTGTTATTGTTGCTTTCCCCTTTAACGATTTCGGTGGCGATGAGAATCCGTCTCATTCGGAATACGTTAATTTTAGAATAGAAGAGAGTCAACAGCTGCTTCTATCGTGCAGCAACGAGAGCAAAACCGTCCAAGACAAACTCCCCAAACACTGACAGCCGATATTGCGACGGACCAAAGTGCAAAAGATTGTTACATAAAAGCTGGGGGCTCGCTGAACCGCAGCTTCGCTCGAGAAAGAGGTCTTTTCCAAAGTCAAACCAATCGAAGTATCCTTTCGCTTGTCCAAATGACCTTGTGGACAATCGCGTGACTTACCCTGGGCGATGATTTGGCAGCCAAATCGGCCAAAACCAGACCGGATTTTCGCAGTATTGACGCCATTTTGCTAGCTCGACCGTACAATTTGCTCCACACACTCGACGATCACTAAACTCTCGATGTCGCGCCGCGAATGACTGAAAATGTTCCGAGAAGTTGGGTACTTGCACAACGTACTTCACTCTCGCGGTTGGTTGATACACGGGGATGAATCGCGAAAGACGTCGTGCGCGCTTCGTTGACGTTTCGCTTCCGGCCTGTCATGCATGCATCTGTCAGTTTTAAGCGTGACGTCACAGATTATAGCAAAATCACAACAGTAGAAAATGTGAACTATGTGGTTAAAATCCGAGAAAATTCAATATTTAAGGTTGGTATCGTGTTCAAAAGAAATTTCTTTTTCTATCTCAATCACATGTTAAATTCCGTTTACTGAATCGGAAAAGTAAAGAATCGAAACAAAATTCTTTAAACAGTATCCACCTGACAAGAACAAAAAATAAAATTGGAATTTGTAAGGTCCCCACGCAAAGTAATGGGAGCTGTCACTTTACTTTCGGAAAAATATTCTGCTCGATTATTCCGTAAGTACAAGTGACATTTTGCTCCATGCAGATCAGTTGTCAAAATTCCGCTTGGTAATATTGAACAAAATTCCGTAACCTCTCTACTTTTCAAGTCGATACTGGCCTTTAAATATAAAGACTCGCACATGTGTAAGTTCGTGCAAGTATTTAAATACTATGAAAGTATACAAATCCAATCCAAATCCATCCAAATCCAATCAAGATCCAATCCAAATCCAATCAAAATCCAATCCAAATTCAATCCGAATCCAATCCAAATACAATCCAAATCCAAACCAAATCCGATCCAAATCCAATCCAAACCAAATCCAATCCAAACCAAATCCAATCTAAATCCAATCCAAATGCAATCCAAATCCAATCCAAATCCAATCCAAATCCAATCCAAATCCAATCCAAATCCAATCCAAATCCAATCCAAATCCAATCCAAATCAAATCTAAATCCAATCCAAATCCAATTTAAATACAATCCAAATCCAATTAAAATCCAATTAAAATTCAATCCAAATCCAATCCAAATCCAATCCAATCAAAATCCAATCCAAATCCAATCCGAATCCAATCCAAATACAATCCAAACCAAATCCAATCCAAACCAAATCCAATCTAAATCCAATCCAAATGCAATCCAAATCCAATCCAAACCTAATCCAAATACAATCAAAATCCAATCCAAATACAATCCAAATCCAATCCAAATCCAAACCAAATCCGATCCAAATCCAATCAAAACCAATTGAACCAATCCAATCCAAACCAATCCAAATTCCATCCAAATTCATCCAAACCAATCCAAACCAATCCAAACCAATCCAAACCAATCCAATCCAAATTCAATCCAAACGCAATCCAAACCAATCCAAATCTAATCCAAACCAATCCAAACCCAATCCAAACCAATCCAAATCAAAACCAATCCAAACCAATCCAAACCAATCCAAACCAATCCAAACCAATCCCAATCAAACCAACACAACCAACACAACCAATCCAAACCAATCCAAACCAATCCAAACCAATCCAAACCAATCCAAACCAATCCAAATCCAATCCAAACCAATCCAAACCAATCCAAACCAATCCAAACCAATCCAAACCAACCAAACCAATCCAAACCAATCCAAACCAATCCAAACCAATCCAAACCAACCAAACCAATCCAAACCAATCCAAACCAATCCAAACCAATCCAAACCAATCCAAACCAATCCAAACCAATCCAAACCAACCAAACCAATCCAAACCAATCCAAACCAATCCAAACCAATCCAAACCAATCCAAACCAATCCAAACCAACCAAACCAATCCAAACCAATCCAAACCAATCCAAACCAACCAAACCAATCCAAACCAATCCAAACCAATCCAAACCAATCCAAACCAATCCAAACCAATCCAAACCAATCCAAACCAATCCAAATTCAATCCAAACCAATCCAAACCAAACCAATCCAAACCAATCCATATACAATCCAAATTCAATCCAAATTCAATCCAACCAATCCAAACCAATCCAAACCAATCCAAACCAATCCAAACCAATCCAAACCAATCCAAACCAATCCAAACCAATCCAAACCAATCCAAATCCAATCCAAATCCAATCCAAATCAAATCCAAATCAAATCCAAATCCAATCCAAATCCAATCGAAATTCAATCCAAATCCAACAATAAAGATCCAATTCAAACCCAATCCAAATCCAATCAAAATCCAATCCAAATACAATCCAAATCCTATCCAAATCCAATCCAAATCCTGTTGGAAACAATCGAAGATCATAGTAGCCAATAATTAATATGACGTTAGCTATAAAATAAAAATTGTTCATTCATTATCAAACCACAAACCACTACAGACGTGTTTCATTATCACTCTGAGTTTATCAGGTTATGTGGCCCAGACACTGATCTTGCATTACAAGACGATTTGAAGTTCTGGAAGCAATTATCAAAAGCTCATACAGATTTTTTTTTTCACCTGAACGGATTTCAAAATGGATGTTGAAGATAAGAAATGGCTTTTCAATGGAACCAATATTGATAATTGGATGTTCCGGATGAAGATTTTGTTAGAAGAGCGGAATTTGATAGATTGTGTGGAACGGTCAATTAATGATGAACCTTTTGCAAGAATTTTGGAAACCGATACTGAGGAAGTTCGCAAAGAAAAGACTGCAAAGCGCGAAGAGTGGCTTCAGAAGGATCGGAAGTGCAAGTCTGCAATTGTGCACAGAATCGCTGAAAGTCATCTGGAATATGTTAAGGATAAACTTACTGCCAAGCATATGTGGGATACGCTCATGAAGGTATTTCAACGCAAAGGTTTTGGCAGTCAAATTTTCTTAAGGAGGAAGCTTTAACGATGAAGTTGTCTGACGGAGTTGATATACAAAGTCATTTTCTAGATTTCGACAAGTTGTTGCGTGATCTGAAAGCAAGCGGAGCGAAGATTGACGAGCAAGATGCAATTTGTTACCTTTTGTTAACGTTACCGTCATCATACGACGCGCTAGTCATGGCACTGGATACAGTGGAGCCGGAACGTTTGACCTTGGAATTCGTACGTACACGTCTGCTAGATGAAGAAACTAGGCGAGCGAATAAGAATGCAAGTGAAGCTTCAGGAAATACAGAATCGGCTTTCGTTAGCAAGAAATGGAATTTCAAGTGCTACAACTGTGGAAAAACAGGCCATAAGCGATCGGAATGTAAAGAAAAGTCAACGGATGAGAGGAATCGTAATCAAGTTTATAGACCAAACAATCGACGACAGAGATTTGAGACCAGAGGCAAAGCAAATGTAGGTATTGAAGAAGATATTGCATTTTTGGCGACTTGTGATGAAGAAGCATTGATTGTCGGAAGCTCTGGAGAATGTAAGCGAATTGAGTGGTACGTGGACTCCGGTGCATCAAATCATATGTTGAACTCAGAATCATATTTTGAAGAAATGTACAAGCTGCCAGAAACTGTCCGTATTGCTGTACACTGCCAAAAATTCCATATCCGATTTATGTGTGAGCTATATAGATTTTTGCAATTAGTTCATAACAATAAATTTTATGTGTGAGCCTCATAAATAATGTATAAGTCTTGGAACATAAAACGAATTATTTATTGCGATATACCTTATTAGAATTATTTATGAACTTTGAAAGAATTTATTTATATATATTATCAGCTTTTCTCAATGAAACATATGATTATGGAAGCATTCAAATAAAATCTCTTGAATTTTTTTTTAAATATTGTTTGAATTTATTGTTATAAACTTTGTAAATCTGTATATAGTACAAACTATGAATTTGGGTTTACCGGTAATAATTGAAATTCACAAATGTTTGGAGCTGACCACATCATTTTCAAGCACTAGGCATAAACATAATTGGCGGAGTTGAAGAAAATCAGTCGCAAAACGTCCAACATTAAACATTTGTCGTTATAGCAGCATCTGTCCGGCGATAAATGCCAATAAATCAATAATGATAGATATCAGTGCTGTCCAATGAGTAGCTCGAAGTAGCTAGAAGTGGTTCCCGTCCTGCTCGTTCTTTTTTGTCAACAAATGGGCATGAGCAGGACAGGAAGAAACATCGAGCTACTACAAGCTCTCATTGGACAGCACTATAAATTCGACACATTATAACACATCCTCATTGCAGTTGATGACTCTGCTGATGACCTCGCTGATGACAGGCTTGCAGTGATAATTTTTCTATCGGTACAAAATGGTATTATCGCCGGAGGTTTAATTTTCGTATCGACCTCGGTAGGCTAATTTATGTTGGCTTTGGTAGCAATGGAACTTGCACATCAGTGTTTGTATCGATTTCCTCAGGAAGAGCTGCATCGTGAATTAGGATGTTGCAGTTCTTCGGGTCGAGCTTAAGGTAACGCCTTATGACAGCGCTGTTTCTGCCAGTTTGCACAGCACCTGATTGCAGAAGGTGAGTCCTATGCCTAGTGTGGACAATTAGAAAATCGCAATTATTTTATGCCGTATGAACTATGCTACCATAAATCGCATATTTGTCCCATCTTTGCTGGGTTTCTTATTCATATGGGACAAATATGCGATTCACGGAAGTTTAGGTAGTAGAATCTATCTATAGTGTAATGATTTTTATTATAAAAACATCTCAGCAAATAACATCAACACGATTAAAAAAAATCTTACCTTCATTGCACGAAAAAAGAACTTGACCGTTATTTCATTCTCGTTGTGGGCAGAAGAGTAATTTCCGTCATCGCACCCTGCCATCGGTGTGGTTTTGAGCACGATAAAAGCACGTCCTTCTGCAGGTGATCTTGGATTTTGTGATGCACCAACGTGTTCATAATCTGCATCCAACTACGGTGCGATTGAACGTTACTGAGATGCTCGATCGTTTTCACACAGTCGTATAGGTCTGTGACCAGACACTTCGTTCACCCAGTTCCCGCAGCAGCGTCATTAGTCCACCGGCACTTTGCTTTTCATTGCCAGCACCTGCTGAGCGAGCTGCTGAGTCTTCTTCTGGGAACTTTTAAAATTTTCCTAGGCGGAGCAACTATTGGGATGACGCACATATCAGGATGTTAATATTGGAGCGGTCGTGCTCTATGTGCGTTTCGTGCCCTGCTAGACATTCCTTTCCGTGTTTTAAAATGAACACTTTGTAGCTGCAGGAGCATCGTCGTTGTCTAAAAAATAAACCGTATGCTGTCAAATGTTGTTGAAAATTGGTCCATCGTGAATATACAGAAAATGTGTATATAGAAAATACTGCTTACAAATTATCTTCGTATAAACAGACAATGATGCTGTTACTAGCTGGTCTGTGGCTGTGTTGGATTCTGGTGCTCCTGTGGATAATCCGTCGCAAAGGAAAACTGCTGTCGCGATGGTATTATTATCAGCGTGTATTGATCATGCCCAATGGGAACTCCGGCAATCGCGGTTTCCCAAATATGAACAAATGAACCGATAAGACTCGCCGTCATCCACTCTCGCCGGCTTTACTTCTGGAGCAGTAGATGGATGTTTCTAAGCTGTATCTGTAATGGACGATGATGTATGAAGATGTAAATCACAATTAATAAGGATTATTATTATCATGGACATAAATATTACTCACGTGTCTGGATATTTCTCGGATGAAAAGAGGGGATCAGCAAAATTCCTTCTTGACAATTGTAGCCATTTTGGTTTTTTTCTCACTTTGTCGTGCTTTCTCGCTTGATTCGTATGCGTATCAGTTATATATTCAATAATTTATTCATTTTATGTGTGAGACGTTATGGATTTTAACCATTAGTCTAGACACATATTTTTGAAACGGATTATAAATAGGAACAATTATTAACGCTTATTAAGGGTATGTGTGATTTTGAAATCCATAAAGCCCAAATAAACTTTATGGTTGATTCGTTTCGGTCATTTTATGTGTCGTAACATATATTAAAAATTGTTGGATTTTTTGTAGTGTAGCGAAAAGTGGTGAAACCATGGAAACAAATATGGCAGGGACTGTACGAGTTGAAATGTTGGTCAACGGAAAACGACTGAAAGCAAAAATGGATGGAGTATTATATGTTCCCAAGCTGAGTTGCAATTTATTTTCTGTAAGACGCGTGGAGCAAGAAGGAATGAAAGTCACCTTTATAAACGGCTAGGTAGTGATTAAAAAGATAATCAAGTTGTTGCATCTGGAAGAAGAGGAAAATCTTTTGTACAAGCTGGACGTTTGTCTTGAAAATAGTGAGGATAAAGCTATGGTGGCAAGAACTGATGACTTTGTACTTTGGCATAGACGTTTCGGCCATGTTTGGGAAGGTAATCTTCGGAAGTTGTGGAAGCATGACATGGTGAAAACTAAAGCAAATCACCTGAGCAATTCAAGTAATGATATTTGTGAAGTTTGTATTGTTGGAAAGCAGACAAAGAAACCGTTCGAAGAGGTGCATGAAGTGAAATCTCGAAGGCCACTAGAACTCATTCACACTGATGTTTGCGGTCCGTTTGTTCCTCATACTTGGAATCAGAAGCGTTACTTTGTTACCTTTACAGACGACTATACGCACTTTACGGTGGTGTACCTGCTGCAATCGAAGGATGAGGTGCTAGAACACTTTATGGACTACGAAGCAAAAGTCACAACTTATTTTGGAACCAAAATTGCAAGACTACGATGCGATAACGGAGGAGAATATAAGAGTACCGATTTTCAAAAGCACTGTCGGCAGAGAGGTATTTCAATGGAGTACACTGTTCCTACAATCCACAGCAAAATTGAGTAGCTGAACGGATGAACCGGACTTTGTTAGACAAATCAAGATCGCTAATATTGGATGCCAAGATGCCAAAAATGATGTGGGGAGAAGCTGTTTTAACTGCAGCCTATCTTGGAAATCGTTGCCCAACAGTGGCGTTGCAAGATTTCAAGACTCCGTATGAAATGTGGTATCAACGAAAGCCAGATGTGGATAATTTGCGAGTTTTTGGATCAATTGCTTATACGCATATACCAAAGCAGCAACGAGGAAAGCTGGATGCACGATCTGAAAAACATGTAATGGTTGGATACGCAAACAATGGCTATCGTATTTGGAATGCTGAGAAAAGGAAAATTTTCATATCTCGAGACGTCGTTTTTGATGAGAGACTTGTGTTATCAACTCCGAAACATCAAACAAAGAGTATTACCAGTGCTGATTATGTCAAGAATTTTGAAGAGCAATTATCTAATGATGAAGTTAATGACAATATACAACAAGATTCTCAAGCGGAGCCTAATGATGTAGAAGAAGATGAACTTGAATCAACATTAGTTGAAGAGTGTCCCAATGATATTCCTGAGGTAGAATCAAGACCGAAGCGTTCGATTACAGTACCATCCTGGTATAAAGACTTTCAAATGTCGTTATTGGCTGAAGAGGAAATCGCATGGGCGTTAAGTGCAGAAGCGTTCGTGGAAGATCTTCCTAGCAATGCTAATGACTTGAAAATCGTGATGATAGGGACCGTTGAAGGAAGCAATGGATGATGAAATGGTATCGTTGCGCAAATCAAACACGTGGGAGCTTGTTCCGAGTCCGGCGAATAAGAATATAGTCGATAGCAAATGGGTATTTCTGAGTCAAGCGAGATGAGAATGGAAACATCAATCGATATAATGCTCGTCTGGTGGCGAAGGGCTACTCACAGCGAAAAGATTTTGATTACAGCGAGACGTTTGCACCTGTAGCTCGGATAGCAACAACCCGAATCCTGTTAGCAGTTGCAAATCAAAATAATTACCATATCCATCAAATGGACGTTACCACAGCTTTCTTGAACGGAGAACTAAAACATATAGACATACGGTATAATTCTTATTCGTGATTGCGTTCAGAAGAAAATATTGTGTCCAATATACATTTGTTCTAAGGAGCAAGTGGCAGATATTTTCACCAAAGGACTAACTAAGGTTCCATTTCAACACTTACGTGACAAACTCGGATTATTCGATTGAGAGGGGATGTTGGAAACAATCGAAGATCATAGTAGCCAATAATTAAAATGACGTTAGCTATAAAATAAAAATTGTTCATTCATTATCAAACCACAAACCACTACAGACGTGTTTCATTATCACTCTGAGTTTATCAAATCCAAACTAAATCCGATCCAAATTCAATCAAAATCCAATTGAAATCCAATCCAAATCCCATCCAAATCCAATCCAAATCCAATCCAAATTCAATCCAAATCCAATCCAAATCCAATCCAAATCCAATCCAATCCAATCCAAATCCAATCCAAACGCAATCCAAATTCAATCCAAATCCAATCCAAATCCAATCCAAACCCAATACAAATCCAATACAAACCAATCCAAACCAATCCAAATCAAAACCAATCCAAATATAATCCAAACCGATCCAAACCAATCCCAATCAAAACCAATCCCAATCAAAATCCAATCCCAATCAAACCAATCCAAACCAATCCAAACCAATCCAAACCAATCCAAACCAATCCAAACCAATCCAAACCAATCCAAACCAATCCAAACCAATCCAAACCAATCCAAACCAATCCAAACCAATCCAAACCAATCCAAACCAATTCAAACCAATCCAAACCAATCCAAACCAATCCAAACCAATCCAAACCAATCCAAACCAATCCAAACCAATCCAAATCAAACCAAATCAAACCAAACCAATCCAAACCAATCGAAATTCAATCCAACCAAACAACAAAGATCCAATTCAAACCCAATCCAAACCAATCAAAACCAATCCAAATACAATCCAACCAATCCAAACCAATCCAAATCAAACCAAACCGATCCAAATCCAATCAAAATTCAATTGAACCAATCCAAATCCAATCCAAACCCATCCAAACCAATCCAAACCAATCTAAACCAACCAAACCAATCCAAACCAATCCAATCCAATCCAAACCAATCCAAACGCAATCCAAATTCAATCCAAACCAATCCAATCCAATCCAAATCCAATCCAAATCCAATCCAAATCCAATCCAAATCAAAATCCAATCCAAATTTAATCTCAATTCGATCCAAATCCAATCCAATCCCAATCAAAATCCAATCCCAATCAAAATCCAATCCCAATCAAAATCCAATCCAAACCAATCCAACCAATCCAAACCAATCCAAACCAATCCAAACCAATCCAAACCAATCCAAATCCAATCCAAACCAATCCAAACCAACCAAACCAATCCAAACCAATCCAAACCAATCCAAACCAATCCAAACCAATCCAAACCAATCCAAACCAATCCAAACCAACCAAACCAATCCAAACCAATCCAAACCAACCAAACCAATCCAAACCAACCAAACCAATCCAAACCAATCCAAACCAATCCAAATCCAATCCAAACCAATCCAAACCAATCCAAACCAATCCAAACCAATCCAAACCAATCCAAATCCAATCCAAACCAATCCAAACCAATCCAAACCAATCCAAACCAATCCAAACCAATCCAAACCAATCCAAACCAATCCAAACCAATCCAAACCAATCCAAACCAACCAAACCAACCAAACCAATCCAAACCAATCCAAACCAATCCAAACCAACTAAACCAATCCAAACCAATCCAAACCAATCAAAACCAACTGAAACCAATCCAATCCAAACCAATCCAACCAATCCAAACCAATCCAAATCCAATCCAAACCAATCAAACCAATCCAAACCAATCCAAACCAATCCAAACCAATCCAAACCAACCAAACCAATCCAAACCAATCCAACCAATCCAAACCAACCAAACCAATCCAAACCAATCCAAACCAATCCAAACCAATCCAAACCAATCCAAACCAATTCAAACCAATCCAAACCAACCAAACCAATCCAAACCAATCCAAACCAATCCAAACCAATCCAAACCAACCAAACCGAATCCAAATCCAATCCAAATCCAATCCAAATCCAATCCATATACAATCCAAATTCAATCCAAATTCAATCCAAATCCAATCCAAATCCAATCCAAATCCAAACCAAATCAAATCCAAATCAAATCCAAATCTAATCCAAATCCAATCGAAATACAATCCAAATCCAATTAAAATTCAATCCAAATCCAATCCAAATTCAATCTTAATCCAATCCAAATTCAATCTTAATCCAATCCAAATCCAATTCAAATTCAATCCAAATCCAATCTAAACCAATCCAACCAATCCAAACCAACCAAAACGCAATCCAAACCAATCCAAATACAATCCAAATCTGAACCAGTCCAAACTAATCCAAACCAAATCTAAATTCAATCCAACCAAACCAATCCAAACCAATCCAAACGCAATCCAAATGCAATCAAACCAATCCAAACCAATTTAAACCAATCCAAATCAAATTTAAACCAATCCAACCAATCCAAACCAACCAACCAATCCAAACCAATCCAAACCAATCCAAACCAATCAAATCCAATCCAAATCCAATCCAAATCCAATCCAAATCCAATCCAAATCCAATCCAAATCCAATCCAAATCCAATCCAAATCCAATCCAAATCCAATCCAAATTCAATCCAAATTCAATCCAAATCCAATCCAAATCCAATTCAAATACAATCCAAATCCAATCCAAATCCAATCCAAATCCAGTCTGAAATCTATTCAAATCCAAATCCAATACAAATCAAATCCCAATCCAAATGCAATCCAAATGCAATCCAAATCGAAATCCAATCCAAATCCAATTTAAATCCAATCCAAATCCAATCCAAATCCAATTCAAATCCAATCCAAATCCAATCCAAATCCAATCCAAATCTAATCCAAATCCAATCCAAATCCAATCCAAATCCAATCCAAATCCAATCCAAATCCAATCCAAATCCAATCCAATGCAAATCCAATCCAAATCCAATCCATTTATTTATTGATTACCAGACTAAGGCCGGAGTGGCCTGTGCATACATAAAATTTTTCTCCATTCAGCTCGGTCCATGGCTGCACTTCGCCAACCACGCAGTCTGCGGAGGGTCTGCAAATCGTCCTTCAACTGGTCTATCCACCTTGCCCGCTGTGCACCTCGCCTTCTTGTTCCCGTCGGATTGTTGTTGAGAACCATTTTCACCGGATTACTGTCCGATATTCTGGCTACGTGCCCGGCCCACCGCAGTCTTCCGATTTTCGCGGAGTGAACGATGGATGGTTCTTCCAACAGCTGATGCAACTCGTGGTGCATTCGCTTCTAATAAACGGTTTGTAGAGAGTCAGTTTGGTATGGCGGTGAACTCTATTCGATCGAAGCGTTTTTGCGGGAGTCCAAAGTACTTACGATTTCCTGCCATGATGCGTCTCCGAATTTCTCTGCTGGTATCGTTATCGGCGGTCACCAGTGAGCCCAAGTACACGAATGCTTCAACAACCTCGATTTCGTTACCACCGATAGAAACTCATAATGAGTGGCTTACATTAACCTCTCTGGAGCCTGTTCCATCATGTACTTCGTCTTCGACGTGTTGATGACTAGTCCAATCCGTTTAGCTTCGCTTTCAGTCTGATGTAGGCTTCCTACATCCCTCTCAATGTTACGTGCCATGATATCAATGTCGTCGGCGAAACCAAATAACTGGACTGACTTCGTGAATATCAAAATTACCACAAGTGTAAATCCCTGCCCTTCGTATTACTCCCTTCAAAGCAATGTTGAATAGCAGACTCAAAAGACCATCGCCTTGCCGTAACCCTCTGCGCGTTTCGAAGTGACTCGAGAATGCCCCTAAAACTCGAACTACACACATCACCCGATCCATCGTCGCCTTGATCAACCTTATCAGATTACCCGGAAATCCGTTTTCGTGCATTAGCTGCCATAGCTGGTCCCGATCGATTGTATCATATGCGGCTTTGAAGTCGATAAATAGATGATGTGTGGGCATGTTGTATTCGCGGCATTTCTGCAATACCTGACGTACGGCGAACGCCTGGTCGGTGATAGAGCGTTCACCCATAAATCCCGCCTGGTAGTGCCCCATACGAACTCTCTTGCAATTCCATAGAGGATTTGAATTTATTGGATTTGAATTAGATTTGGAAAAGGTCAATCTCATTCACTACATGTACGATTCAATCAAGAGCCTTTTTTTTCCTGGCTCTTAATACATCTGCTACCTACAAGCCACATACCACCATTACACACTGTCATATACAAAGAGTGTGAGGGCGTGAGGACTTTTAATAAAACTCTCATTTTTATTGTTTTGGATTTTGGTCGTATACGTTCACCACTGTGTATATCAAATTGGTGTTTATTAGAATGGCTGTTCACATCTCTTACTATATCTTTTTTTAAATATTTTATTTTGTTTTGTTCGTTTCCGTTGCTTGTGCGTAATTATTTTCGAAATATAATTTTTGTAATTTTGTAATTTTTCTCATTCAGTTTTACGTGGTCCTGTTAGTTAGTTTATTACCATGTTAAGAACGCTTTACTTACTTCAAGCACGTAAGGTATCTCAAGTTTAAATCAAATATGTTGTGAATTTGTATACCTATTATCAAATTTGTAATTGCAGGCTTCGCCAATCGGACTTGCTTATCGGCGATTGAGCACTTTCACCGAATCCAATGGAATTGGTCACATTCAGCTGGACAACGAAAAAACTCGCAATTCTTTGTCCATCGAAATGATGGATAGCATCCAGCAGCACATTATTTCCAACCAGCAAAATCCGGCAGTGCGTTGCTTCGTGCTCTCCGCCAAAGGACGCGTTTTTTCAGCCGGACATAATTTGAAAGAGCTGACTCCGGACCACGGGTCCGACTTTCATAGACAAGTGTTTGCCAAGTGTTCCGAGTTGATAGGTGTTATATTGAAGGCTCCCGTTCCGGTCATTGTTAAAGTGGATGGTCTGGCTGCAGCAGCCGGGTGTCAGTTGGTGGCTTCGTGTGATATGGCAATTTGCAGTGATACGAGTTCCTTCTCAACGCCGGGGGCCAATTTTGGAATATTTTGCTCAACGCCAGGTATTGCCGTGGCCAGGGCTGTTCCACGTATGAAAGCTTCTTACATGCTTTTTACGGGGCTTCCCATTAGCGCACAGGAGGCACTACAATCTGGACTAGTGAGCAAAGTGGTTCCAGCGGATCAGCTGGATCAGGAAGTAGAAACCATTTGCAATGCCATAAAGTCGAAGAGTCGTGCTGTGATTGCACTGGGGAAACGGTTCTTCTATGAACAAATTGCAATGGACGTAAACAGTGCCTATCAGAGAGGTGAGCAAGTTATGGCTGAGAACCTGGCAACGGCGGACGGCCAGGAAGGCATCCGCAGTTTTGCGGAGAAACGGAAACCAGTTTGGAAACATCAGTGAGCGATCGGTAAGTGAAACAATCGGAAATACTGCATTTATTTGTTAAAATTATTTGTTGCATTTGTTAAGTTGATATAGTTAGCTATTTTGAAGTGCCAATCTAACGAGAAGTCATTTATCCGAATGCCTTATAATCCAAGCTGCCAACGCTCACAATGTCTCAATATGTAGCTGTATCTTAAGGTTTAGAATATGTAGGTCGTGCCTTCGAAATCAGCCTTTCCTAGCCTTTTTCTTTTATGATCATGAAGTCTTTCTTTCTTAGATAGTTGTTATAACAATATGATTGGTTACATGATTTGAAAACATTCAAATTCCACAAAATTTTCATCAATAACAAAAGTATAAACATTTTTTTTTAAATATCAATGCAACTGCTTGATATTCAGATGATATATGGATAGGAATTTGATGTGATGTACCTACAGGTTACCCTCATCCAAAGTAAATTATTTCAGGTTTTATCAATGATTAACTGTTTTCTGGAGTAGTCAGAAAATTGGTCTGGGGCGGTTTTCAGAACATTTTTTTAATTCAAGAAGGTTCGAAAAATAATTTTCTTCTAAAATTTTTGTCTTGGGGGGGTTGTTTATGTCCAAAACTACCACCGTGGCTACGCCACTGCTCTTGGTCCGCAGTCCCGATTCTTCCTTGCTGATGGTGATGAAGGCGATGATGGCAGTCCGTTAGTCTATGGACACGGGCCACCACAAAACCATATATAAGGGAAAGTGGTTCAAGATCGCCATATGGGGCAAGACAGCCAACGTAGAATATGACTTAGTTGAGCTTTATAGACTGAGAAGAAAACTGCAGAAAATGGAACGAAGGATGCAAAGATACATGGAACTATTCAGGAGCTAACCAAAAAATTGAAAGCAAGGACAGCTATATTCAAGCCTTAGAAAACAAAAATCACCGCTCAACAGGTGATTATCAACTCGTTTAACCCTTATGCGGGCCGACGGGGTACCCGTGTTCCTTTTTCAACTTCAAGTGGTGATATTTCAATGAATTTTTATAGCTGAAAGCTGAAACTCGGTGACATCTAAGAACTCCATAAAATGTAGCATCTGTGAAAAATCTCGTTGATACAGTGAGGAGGGACGTGGGGAGGGCGCCTGATTTTTTTTAAAACGTGGATGGCCGACAGGGTACCCGTGTTCCACTAAATTGATATTTTCATAACTTTAACAATTTTCAACCGATTTAGATAATTTTGACAGTTTTGGAAACAGAAACTCATATACTTTTCGCCCATTGTCAAGGTTTACAGCTTTTGTCCATGGTTAACCAAGAAATCTTTTGAAGTAAGACTTAAGAGTCTACACACGTAACCGAAGGACTATCAACCAGTTTCAAATATATTACATGCTCATTGCGCTTCTTAGAATAGTCGGTGTTCTGGATCTCCAAAATCCTGTAGTAAGGCCTCAGTCATCCAAAAATCACTGGAATAAGATCTTATGGTCTGCTAACGTAACCAAAGGTCTATCGTAAATTCAAAAACGGTACATGCTCTTTTATGGTGCTTAGCATATAATGCTTTCACAGTATATGTTCCGGGTCATCCAATGATCTTTTCTCAAAACATGTTTGCATTCCGAGTAGTTCTTGTTGCTGTCATTGATTCCAGGTAGTCTACGAACTCCATAAAGTCAAGGTCTTCGGATCAATCTCTGTAATGGAGGCAGTTAACGAAGAATAAACAAGTTTCGTGACCCCTTCTTGGTATATGTTTGTATTCTATGTAGTTCTTGTTGTTGTCGTGGGTTCCAGGTAGTCTACGAACTCCATAGAGTCAAGATCTGTGGATCATCCTCAGTAAAGGAGGCAGTTATTGAAGAATAAACAAGTTGTGTGACCCCTTCTTGGTATTTGATTGTATTCCAAGTAATTCTTGTTGTTGTCATTGGTTCCAGGTAGTCTACAAACTCCATAAATTCAAGGTCTATGGATCAACCTCCGTAATGGAGGCAGTTAATGAAGAATAAACAAGTTGCGTGACCCCTTCTTGATATATATATATATCTGTTTTTCATGTAGTTCTTGGTGTTGTTGTGAGTTCCAGGTAGTCTACGAACTCCATACAGTCAAGGTCTTCGGGTCAATCCCCGTAATGGAGGCAGTTATCGGAGAATAAACAAGTTGCATGACCCCTTCTTGTTATATATTTGTATCCCAAGTAGTTCCTGTTGTTGTCGTGAGTTCCAAGTAGTCTACGAACTCCATCCAGTCAAGGTCTTCGAATCAATCTCCGTAATGGAGGCAGTTATCGAAGAATAAACAAATTTTGTGACCCCTTCTTGGCATATGTTTGTATTCCTAGTAATTCTTGTTGTTGTCGGGGGCTCTAGGTAGTCTACGAACTCCATAGATCCAAGGTTGGTGGATCAACCTTCGTAATGGAGGCAGCTATTGAAAAATAAATAAGTTCTTTCTTGGCAAATGTTTATTTTTCATGTAGTTCTTTGTTGTTGTCGTGAGTTCCAGGGAGTCTACGAACTACATACACTCAAGATCTTCGGATCAATCTCCGTAATGGAGGTAGTTATCGAAGAATAAACAAGTTGCGTGACCCTTCTTGGTATATGCTGGTATTCCATGTAGTTCTTGTTGTTGTCGTGGAGTTGCAGGTAGTCTACAAACTCCATACAGTCCAGATCTTCGGATCAATCTCCGTAATGGAGGCAGTTATCGAAGAATAAACAAGTTGCGTGACCCCTTCTTGGTATATGTTCGTATTCCAAGTGATTCTTGTTGTTGTCGTGGGCTCCAGGGTAGTCTATGAACTCCATAGAGTCAAGGTCTCAGATCAACCTTCAGTAACGGAGGCAATTATTGTAGAATAAACAAGTTTTTGTGACCTCTTCTTGATATATGTTTGTATTCCAAGTAGTTCTTTGTTGTTGTCGTTGTCTCCAGGTAGTCTACGAACTCCAAAGATTCAAGGTCTGTGGATCATCCCTACGCTAATGGAGGCAGTTCTTCTTCTCATTCTTCTTATTGGCATTACATCCCCACACTGGGACAAAACCGCCTCGCAGCTTAGTGTTCATTAAAAGCGCTTCCACAGTTATTAAACTGCGAGGTTGCTAAACCAGGTTACCATTTTTGCATTCGTATTAGCACGATGATACTTTATGCCCATGGAAGTTGAGACAATTTCCTATCCGTAAATTGCCTAGACCCTCACCGGGAATCGACCCCAGCCACCCTCAGCATGGTCTTGCTTTGTAGCCGCGCGTCTTACCGCACGGTTAAGAAGGGCCCTTAAAGATTCCAGGTAGTTCACGAACTTCATACAGTCAAGGTCTTCGAATCAATCTCCGTAATGGAGGCAAAGTTATCGAAGAATAAACAAATTTTGTGACCCTTCTTGGCATATGTTTGTATTCCTAGTAATTCTTGTTGTTGTCGTGGGCTCTAGGTAGTTCTACGAACTCCATAGATCCAAGGTCGGTGGATCAACCTCCGTAATGGAGACAGTTATTGAAGAATAAACAAGTTGTGTATACCCTTCTTGGTATATGCTTGTATTTCATGGTTCTTTGTTGTTGTCGTGAGTTCCAGGTAGCTACTACGAACTCCATACAGTCAAGATCTTCGGATCAATCTCCGTAATGGAGGTAATTATCGAAGAATAAACAAGTTGTGTGGGACCCCTTCATGGTATATGTGTGTGTATTCCAAGTAGTTCTTGTTGTTGTCGAAGACTCCAGGTAGTCTACGAACTCCATAGAGCTGCAAGGTATGGAGTTCGACCTTGGTAACGGAGGCAAAGTTATTGGAAGAATAAACAAGTTGTGTGACGCCTTCATGGTATTTGTTTGTATTCTAAGTAGTTCTTGTTGGTTGTCATTGGTTTTAGGTAGTTTTACGAACCCATAGAGTCATAGGTCTGTGGATCAATCTTCGTAATGGAGGCAGTTATCGGAAGAATAAACAAGTTTTGGTTACCCCTTCTGGTATATGTGTACTTCAAGTAGTTATTATTGTTTTCGTGGGCTCCAGGTAGTCAAACGAACTCCATAGGATTCGTTGTCTGGTGGATCAACCTCCATAATGGAGGCAGTTATTGAATAATAAACCTGTTGTGTGACTCCCTTCTTGGTATATGTTTGTATTCCATGTAGTTCTTGTTGTTGTCGTGAGTCTCCAGGTAGTCTACGAATTCCATACAGTCAAGGATCTTCGATCAATCTCCGTAATGGCAGAGACAGTTATCGAAGAATAAACAAGTAGCGTGACCCTTTCTTGGTATATGCGTTTGTATTCCAAGTGATTCTTGTTGTTGTCGTGGGCTCCAGGTAAAGTCTACGAACTCCATAGAGCTGGGAAGGTCGGTGGATCAACCTCCGTAACGGATGCAGTTATTGAAGTAACAACTGGGAAGTGACGGAAGATAGCGGTTTTCCTCCAAAACCTTTTTTTAGGAACTTAAATTCTATCACATGTTGTGCATATATGCATAATCGAGTTTCAGACATAGTAATTAATTTCCACTCCGTGGCCTCAACACCTGAACATAGGCAATTAACTTTGAATGTACTTTAACTCGAAAGGCGATCTCTCTTCGCTTATGTGGTCGTGGTTAGATCTTTGACGACCAACTGGCATTAGCAACTGAAGGACAACCCTACTCTCATCGAGCGCCGTTGGTGATGTTAAGCTAAAGTGTAGGAGCTCATCCTACTTGGTTGGCATTGTAAGCAAAAACATATATGCCATATGAGAGTTATTTCTAAGGGCGATGTATTGTCAGGAGAGTTCGGCCACATACATGCCCGTGCTGTGGAATTTGGTTTCATCAGTACTATTACAACTGCGAAGCTGACGACGGAGGTCCTTCGTAAGCTTAATAGGGAAAGCACCTGTCTAATAACTTGGTTTGGTATGCAATTCACCTATTCTATGTAAAATTCAAAGAGCATGTAACACTTTTGAAAAAATCTGAAAGCATCTTGGTTACTCGTGGTAGATCTTTAAGGCCTTTTCCAGGGTTTTCTTTGGGTCACCATGAACTTCTAAGTGGCAATAAAGGCGTTCTATTCCTATGTACCACAAAGTGCGTAAAATTGAAGTTTTTGAAAACAATCTAAAAGATCTCCTTGTTACGAGTGTAGATCTGTGCATTTTCCAGGATTTTCTTGATGACTACAAACATATGCAATGAAAGCGCCTTCTTTTCTATGTACCACAAAGGGCATAAACCATTTTTTTTTTTTTTTTTTTTTTTTTTTTTTTTTTTTTTTTTTTTTTTTTTTTTTTTTTTTTTTTTTTTTTTTTTTTTTTTTTTTTTTTTTTTTTTTTTTTTTTTTTTTTTTTTTTTCTTTGAAAAACAAACTAAGAGATTCCTCTGGTTACGCGATGTAGACCTGAAGGCGTTTTCCAGGGTTTTCTTGGATGCACGGGGCCATTATATGCAATGAAGGCGACAGAGGACTCCGAATATCTGAGAGATTTTCTTCGATAGCGTAGAAATATGTATGTAGTGATCTACATTTGATTTCAAGATGCGCAAAGAAAGGCAAAATGTACCATCTTTTTGAGACAAGTCCATAGACCCTATGTAATACGAGTGTAGACCTTTAAGGCCTTACTCCAGAGATTTCTTGGATGACTCCGGAACATTTACTCAGAACGCATTCTATGCTAAGTACCACAAAAAGAGCATGTACCGTATTTGAATTTGCATTAATAGGGCCCTTTGGTTACATGCTGAGTAGATCTTTAGGTTTTACTCCAGAGATTTCTCGGATGACTAAGACCCTTATTTCAGGGATTTTGCATTACCTGAAGGATATACATTATGAACACCTTCTCAATTTAAGAAGCGCAAAGAGCTTTGTAGAATATTTTGAAAACTGGTTGAATGGCTTTTGGTTACGCGTGTAGACTCTAAGCCCACTGAAGATTTCCTTTGAATAACCATGGGCATATAGGCTGTAAACCTTGACAATGTGCAAAAGTATATGAGTTTCTTGTTTCCAAAACTGTCAAAATTATCCCAAATCGGTTGAAAATTGTTGAAGCATGAGAATATCAATTTAGTGGAACACGCAGCCTTGGTCGGCCATCCACGTGTGTTTTTTGTTGGCCGCATATATAAAGGGCAGTCGGAAAATCAACTCAACTCAATCTCATTCGGTCAGACCTCAAGCGTCCCAGAAAAGGCAAGATCAAGCGGTATCGTTCCAAAGTGGTATCGATTGGCAAATTTGTCAATCGCGGAGTCAGACTTCATCTGATCTAACTTCTCCGACCTCGAAAACACTGGCTCTAGAGATTTGCCACATCCCATACCCGATACAGATGGGTGTATTTGGATGAAGTGGAAACGGAAAATGCCGATTCTCTGACAATCATACCCCTGACTTTCATCACATTCATAGTTCAAATGAATCAACGGTGCGTTTGCTTTCGCCTGCTGAACTGCAGCTTATGGCCAGAATAAACAACGTCCGACTATTATAGCTTTTCAGGAAACAAAACTAAATGGCATGAACCCTCATTTCAAAGTAAAAGATATGGATTTATATGTGAAATCTAGAACCGTTTACGGAGGAGGAGCAGCACTTCTAGTTCTAAACAACCAAAGTCGAAAATCCCGTGAAGCTACAAACCACCATCGAAGTAACAGCTTTGGAAAATCAGCTATCCAATAGTAGTGCAACAGTTCGTTCTTTATACCTTCCTCCAAACGCTGAAGTGGACAAACTTGAATTGGAAGCAACAAAAGCATTAACCAATTACTTCGCCCCGTCATAGTTCTCGGAGACTTTAATGCGAAACATGGACTATGGAGTCAACAAAAACGACGACTCTCGGGGAAGTGGTGATAATGCTATTCCAGAAGAACAAAATCTAATAGTTTTAAATGACGAAGCGGTGTAACGCTTTATCCACATCAATTAGATTATAGTTTTCATCGACGCCGACATCTCTTTATTTGTAGCCCGAATTAACAGATAAACCTGACATTGGAAAGTGGAGACGACCTACGCGGAAGTTAGACCATAAATTACCAGACATTCATCGGAAAATTCCATACTCCTGCTGGCCAGAAACGCCGCCCTTGTTGGAAAGTAGAAACGCTGATTGACGAAAGCCATGAGGAGGAAATTCCGGAAAATAGAATCTCTCATGACCGTGCATATAGCATAGAAGAGCTAACAGAATGTATCGTTAGTGCCGCCAAACCATTCATACTCGAAATCTTCCGATAGAAACTCCAACATGTGCTGGGTTCCATGGTAGAACGTAGCTGAGGCTGTCAGAAAAGGCGGAAAGCCCTCAGAATCCGCCTCGAAGAATGGATAAAGATGGCCCAACGCCCGGTGATGCATGCTGAATTTCGTAGCGCTGGGAAATGACTCATTAGTGAAGAAAAGCAGAAGTCATGGGAACAATAATTGGGCAGCAGGGACTGATGTCCAAGGGTTTGACGATCCCCTCCCCAGGCCATCTGGCGAGTTGTAGGGTCATTGCCTAGGGATGTGGTGGGGTTCGACAGGGCCCTGTTAAACCCTCTATAAAAAGTTTTCTGCATGGAACCGCAAGTAGGCTCCACCAAAGCGACCGCGTGCCGCTCAAAGCGCACAAGCCCAAGTCCTGATGTAAGGTGGGACGCTAAACAGTTCTGACACGACGGCCCTCCGACGAGACAGGGAGGTTTTATGCAGGCCCACTAAGCCGCCTAGAAAACCAACGCTTACGAACAATATAAGAGATAATGCGACTCGATATAATCGGCAAAAGACCCAGGGCGACGAATACCAGATCACGATTGGAAGCTTGGAACATGGAATTGCAAGTCGCTAGGTTTCGCAGGTTGCGACAGGATGATCTACTGACGAATTACATCCTCGCAATCTCGATGTCGTGGCGCTGCAGGAGATTTTGCTGGACAGGACAGAAAGTGTGGAAAAGCGGGCATCGAGCGGCTACCTTCTACCAAAGCTGTGGGAATCACCAACGAGCTGGGAACCGGCTTCATAGTGCTGGGTAAGATAGCCAACGCGTGATTGGGTGGCAGCCAATCAACGCAAGGATGTGCAAGTTGAGGATCAGCAGCCGTTTCTTCAACTATAGCATCATCAACGTGCACCGCCCACACCGAAGGGAGACCCGACGACGAGAAAGAAGCGTTCTACGCACAGCCGAGCAGATATACGATGGATGCCCACCGTGGACGTTAAAATCGTCATCGGTGACACAGAACGCACAGGTAGGAAGGGAGGAATGTATAGACCGGTCATCGGACCGGATAGTTCGCACATCGCATCGAATGACAACGGCCAACGATGTATAAACTTCGCAGCCCTCCCCGCGGAATGGTAGTCCGAAGCACCTTCTTCCCCTGCAAAAATATCCACAAGGCCACATGGAGATCACCTAACCAAGAAACGGAAAACCAAATCGTGACCACGTTCAAATCGACGCAGTTCTTTCTCCGACATCACGAACGTCCGCACTTACCGCAGTGCGAATATTGAATCCGACCACTACCTCGTTGCAGCATGCCTGCGATCAAAACTCATTTGACGCCAACACGCGTCGAAGTCGGACGCTGCGGCTTAACATTGGGCGGCTACCAGACGATAGATCAGCCCAACAATACGCGCAGCAGTTGAAAGTGGCACTTCCAACGGAAGAGCAGTTAGGCGCAGCATCTCTTGAAGATGGCTGGAGAGATATTCAATCCGCCATTGACAGGCAATTCGCAACTGTGCTGCACTTGGCACGGAGCCCCCGGATCAGAGAAACGACTGGCAAGACGGCGAATGTGAGCAGTTAGTGGAAGAGAAGAATGCAGTATGGGCGAGATTGCTGCAACACCGCATCGAGGGCGAACGAGGCACGATATAAACAGGCGCGGAACAGACAAAAAACTCGATTTTCCGTAGGGAAAAAAGCGCCAGCAGGAAGATTGAGACCGTGAAGAAACGGAGCAACTGTACTGCGCTAATAACACACGAAAGTTCTATGAGAAGTTAAACCGTTCACGTTAGGACCACGTGCCACAGCCCGATATGTGTAAAGACATAAACGGGAACCTTCTTACAAACGAGCGTGAGGTGATCCAAAGGTGGCGGCGTTAGCACTACGAAGAACACCTGAATGGCGATGTGGCAGACGAAGATGGCGGTATGGTGATGGACCTGGGAGAACGCGCGCAGGACATAATTCTATCGGGCTCCGGATCTCCAGGAAATCCAGGAGGAGATTGTCCGGCTCAAGAACAACAAAGCCCCTGGGGAAGACCAACTACTGTGGAGAGCTATTTAAACACGGTGGTGAGGAAATCACTAGAGCGCTGTACTGGGCCACTACCAAGATTTGGGAAGAGGAAGTTTTGCCGCAGGAGTGGATGGAAAATGTCGTGTCCCATCTACAAAAGGGCGATAAGCTGGATTGGGGCAACTACCGCGCAATCACACGTTGAACGCCGCCTACAAGGTACTCTCCCAAATTTTATGCTGTCGACTGGCACCAACTGCAAGGGAGTTCGTGGGCAGCACCAGGCGGGTTTTATGGGCGAACGCTCCACCACGGACCAGGTGTTTCGAAATTCTCCAAGTACCGCAGAAATGCTGCGAATACAACGTGTCTTTACACATCATCTATCTATCGACTTCAAAGCCGCATATGATACAATCGATCGGGGACCAGCTATGGCAGCTACCATGCACGTTCACGGTTTTCCGGATAAACTGATACGGTTGATCAAGGCGACGATGGATCGGGTGATGTGCGTAGTTCGAGCTTCAGGGCATTCTCGAGTCACTTCGAAACCCGCAGAGGGTTACGGCAAGGTGGCTTTGGTTCTTCGTGTTTGCTATTCAACATCGCTTTAAAGGTGTGTAACAAGAGTTAGGGATTAACACGAGTGGTACACTTTTCAATAAGTCCGTCCAGCTATTTGGTTTCGCTGACGTCAGGATATTATGGCACGCAACTTGAGAAGATAAGTAAATGCCAGTTTGCTATTCGTGCGCTACTTTCTTCACAGTATCAATAATGGCAAAAGTTGAAAGGGTGCAAATTTGTTTCGATGATTAACTTTCATCAAATCGTACCCTTTTACACAAACAACTTATTCAAATGAAGCTTAGACTTGAAATTGTGGATTGAATCAATATGTTCATAAATAGTGTATATTTGCTGGAAAGTGAAATATTGTTGGGGGTGCCATGCACTTTGTCGCACCTGCCAAAGCCGTATTCCTACCTATCAAAGTCAAAACTCAGCAGAACTCATCAATTTTGAATTCGAACCACATAAGGTATTCTTTAAAATGAGAAAAGTATTATTCGACCGAAATGCAATTTCGATTTTGAGTTTTGGCTGCCTTCGAACCATTGTGCAGTTTCGTTGCCGGAAGAACATCAAGCAGAGATAATGTTTAGTAGAGAATGCGAAAAAGGCCGCAGGCTTCTGTGGAAGTGCCATTACGATGGCTTTTGCAGTTGAAGAGGGACCTGGGGCGCTCAATGGTCAGGGACAAGGCGATTAGCCCAGGATCGAGTGCAGTGGAAAGATACTATTCGGCGTAGGTTCATCGAAGAGCTGTAGCCCATCAAGTTTCAAATGGTACGGAAAACAAAAACTGCGGTACTGCGCAGCAGCAAAGCGAATTATCGCTGTAGGGAAGCATTATAAAACCCACATCTGGTGGAAAATACCGCCCGTTGAAGGGTGTTAATTAGTTTTGATTAGTGGTGCCTATTTCGATGTCAGCAAAACCACTTTTGTCGATTTTGATCAAAACATGTTTTTTGCTTAGCAACCAGATAAACGTTATGTGTGCGATCAAAGCAGCATTTTTCTGTTTATATTTCATTTCACACCTTCAATAAATATTAACTTAAGGTCAAGATCTATATTTATCAAATATGGCTGCCCTTATAACAATGGCAGAGACGTTGTTTATAGATATATAATATCAAAGTATCTGATCGATGGTACCTACTCTGCGTTCTTGAGCATACCGAGATAAGGAGTAATGTAAGCACTACAGTGATGTTCGGAATAATACAGCAAAGGCAGATTTTCATAAAATAGTCAATTGGCGTTGCAGTTATTTCTTCGCTGCCAATCTTGCTATGTACAAAGCTTCATTTTAAAGTACTACAGAGATAATAAAACAAAATGTTTGACGACAGTCAATGTTTGATTCTGGACTTGATTTAACAGCTAAGGTGGTTTGGCGAAAATAATTTCGGTCGCGTACATTGTGTTAGATAGTTGATATATGAGACTACCAATTAGCTTCTTGAGAAGGAAGGTTGCTATATGATTTATCTCAGTAGATATAGTTGTTGACATTACCTTGTTGAATTTCTCATTCATCGGTTTCTTTGTTGTTTGTCAGTTATAATCGTAAAACAATGATAACAATTTATTTATAAATTGAACCTTTCGCTCCTTGGAGCCTCCTTAGCCGTGCGGTGAAGACACGCTACAAAGCAACCATGCTGAGGGGCTGGTTCGACTCCCGTGCCGGTCTGAAGAATTGGAAATTGTCTCGACTTCCTGGGCATAAAAAGTATCATCGTGTTAGCCTCATGATATACAGATCAAAATGAACCTGAGAAACCCAGGTTATAACTTGGAAGCGCTTAATGAACACTTTAAGCTGCGAGGCGGCTCTGTCCCAGTGGGGATGTAATGCCAATAAGAAGGAAGGAAGAAGAAACCTTTCGCTAACTGTAGAACACCAACCTAGTTAACGAACGATTAGATTGCATATAATGCGCACAGTAATGTTCATTTGTGTGAGCGTCTGGGTATTTGGACGATGTTAGACGTGTTTTTTGTGCAAAACTGTTTAAGAATGAGCACAGGCTGCGTTGTTTATCGCTAGTTACTATGGATCTTTGCTGATGTCTTGAAAATATATCATTGAACGTTTGTAACATTCTGAATGTACTGTACATTTGGAAAGAATGTAGACTTAATAAATATGGACCAGTACGAGAATCAGATGGTCAGCTCAAGAAGATGCCATTTCAAACAAGAGTTTGCTGTAGTCGTGAACATCATACAAATTCTGGACCTGACAGCTGCCACATACCGGATGTTTGGCAGTTCTAACCAGTTTAATTATTATCAGTTTTGCCTTCTATCAAATCTTAATTGATCTTTTCGTTGCCCTATATTGCCTCTACAGGTGCTCAGGTTATGGTGAGTGAATGAGATATTTTTCTACTGGTTTTGTCTTTCATAACCATAAATATATATATATCTGCTGAAATCTACGAGAACATAGAATAGTATAGGTCTATGTCTTAGATTTTTTGCATCTTTCAACTTTTTCCTGCTCAGTTTTTCTTCTTTGCTTTTCATTGCGTTCTACATTGAATAATAATGAACACGAAAGTTTGAGTGGTACAGAACATGAATTATATTCAGTTTGCAATTGGCCTGAATGTTTCCATTCTGTACCAATTTAGATTCCCTAATTTACAAAATATTGTTTTCAGTTTTCTTTTATTATGATTATTTCAAACATTGACGAC
Source organism: Armigeres subalbatus (assembly GCF_024139115.2). NCBI lineage: Eukaryota > Metazoa > Arthropoda > Insecta > Diptera > Culicidae > Armigeres > Armigeres subalbatus. The sequence continues at coordinate 303,814,680 of NC_085141.1, forward strand.
ATATAATGTTAGTTTCATTAGTCGTATAGTGTCAAATCAGTCTTGATATTGACGAATTAATAATTATTCATGACCTGCAGGTGTGCGGCTTCCGAGTCCGTTGTTGCAATATCGAAATACCTTAATACAACTCCACACGATTACGTGAAAATATGGTACTTTACAAAATGTTTTAATACTGATATAAGAGGCAGGTCAAGGTTACCAAGGTCGTAGATTTGAGGATTATTCATCACTCATATATCACGTAAATCGGACGTGAAGATTTTCAAAGCTGTATGGGGTAACCTTACCATTGAGTGGAGGTAGTGGGGTTTTAATGAGATTTATCATTTTATACACTTTACGATGGTTTCAGTTGATGCGTCGTGCTTAAATATAATACAAATGCAACTTATCTTAAGATTTCACTTGAAATAATGATTTTCCTTAACAAAATTGACTCCTTGCACTTATGTAGTTGCAACTGTACCAATAGTAGGGAGTCTCAAACCAATGGATAGCACCACGTATAGAACCAAAATTAATTTATACAAACTAAAGGAACAGTGTACCCATAGTGTTGCAAGCAATGTTGGTAATTGTTGATGTTTAATGACATCTATCTTATTTTTGCTAGCATATTTATTAGTTATCTGTTGACTAAGAAATTAAAGCTGCAAATTTCCATAATTATCAATTTAAAAAAAAAAATCTTTGTTGATCTTAATACCTCCACTATTGGTAGTTCACTATCTAACGAAAACTAACAATAACCCAATGAGTGGAAATAATTATAACTAATATGTATTAGAGTGTAAAACTTCTCTTTCTCAATTCGTTTTCCAAGTGAATTGAGGAATACCACTTTCTTTATATGAAAGAGCGTGTGTCATATCCACTCTTTATCACACAAACGCACAAATGTAAAGAAAACAAAATGTCAAATATGTAAAGTCAATAAACTTTAGGCTGAGTCCTAAATCTTCAATGAAATTAACGTTTTAAACGCCTGAACATAGACCTTTTTTTATAAAACAACAAAACACACGCGACTGAAAAAGTTCTCACTCTTTATCAATCATTCAGTAATTTGCGTTCGATCATTTAGTATTGTTCCATAACACATTCCAAGTTGAATTTCAAAATATGTATGGTGGACTCAATTGCGAAGGTTTCTACAACTCTGCCTAATGGTTCGTTGTTTGAATTCCATAGTAACGGAGTTATAGCTATAGTTTCAGTACATTCGTATTAACAAAATTCCATCATTTAGTTTGGTCTAGCAACAAGCTCTAACTCCGTTATTGTTAATTCAATAACGAGCCATTGGAACAAAGTTGAAAACCTTGCACTAAAGTCCATACAACTATGTTAATTCAACTGGAATTTATTTCAAACTACTAAATAATAGAACACTAAATTCAGAGGACACGATTTTTTCATATGGAGTTTGGCTTGACAGTACCCTCTTATTTAGCACTAAATTTATACTCAATGTCAAATGCTCATATACTTACATAAATTGTCGTGTATTTGAAAATTTATATTGTTTACCATTTTACAAGAGAGGTGGTGCGAAGCTTTACATATAAATTAAAGATTGCAGCAACAAAAATACCAAATCTAAAAAATGTAGTTTTCACTTTGTTAGTACGCGAAATATGCGGATAAATAAGTATGTTGGTAAAACTCTGTGCTGAGCAGAAACAGTTGTTTCTGGCATTATCAAACTTTGTGCGTTTCAGAACATTCTCACTCTTGGTGTTTATTTTTAATAGACTACGACGTAGTGTTAGTTCATCGGCATTCGCTTGATTTGAGGCAACAAATATTTGATACCTCAGCACCGCCTGCAAATTACTGACTGATGTTAACATCCTTGCACGCAATGTAAAAGCGCTCGCAAGGTGAATCGATACACTTCTCTTTATGGTAAGAGCTCCACACATTTCAAGGCAAAGAGGTGAAAGACCAACTCTGTAATACTGCCTGTCAAGGATATCTGTCCCATGACGAAAATGATGCAACTGAGAAAATGCGATTGAAGTTGAAACATATTTTTCAGTTGTACTAATTGCCCAAAATTTTGATTAATAAACGTATATCGATGAAAATAGTGTATTTCTAATGGCTAGTATGTTTCAAAGGATAAACATGTTTTTATGTAATATTTTCAGTGGGACATTTATGCAGAGGATTGATAATTCAAGCATATTTGTTCCAGTGCTGAAGTATCATCAGATTACTTTGGTTTTAAAAAGTTTAGATTAAGGTTGGATAATAACCTGTTTCAAATTAGATGCATTAGATCTTTTCAAAGCGTATTGTAGTAAGGGCCATACACTAATAACGTAGGCTTTTGGGGGAGGGGCTCTTACCTCCATAGAAAAAAATGTGTTAAAAAAAGCTGACATGGGACAAATGTGTCCCAGAGATATACCTTATAACTATAAGGACAGTGAGAATTGATTCTATAGATAATTTGATCCTGAAATAAGTTCAGGTCATTAGGCGTAGCCAGGTTGATTTTGGACAGAGACAAATTTTTGAAGTTTTTTTTTCGGAAAATGCCCACCCAGACCAATTTTCTGGCTACGCCACTGGTTTCAGGTGAATTGTTTCAGCGCACATGATTTTAGAATCAAAATCAGGTTCGTGGTAACTCAATACCGAATACTGCGAAGGTGTTTCCTATGATTCCTATGAAATTTATTTCAGATTAGCATCTGATGATGTCAGTGGAAACTTCACCTGTGGGTGTGTATGATTTTGATAAAACATGTAGGACCATTTCTTTCGTAATATGTACACTCGACGGGAAATTCAGCCTCTATTTTTTATGCAAAATCGATTAGTCACTTCGTTCCAGCTACTTGCAAAAATCTTGTTTATGTAAATAGAATTGGGGCTTACCTTATAGCCATGCGCTTAGAAGCTGACTTTACAAGCGATGATGCTTAGGTGGCTTGGTTGGACTCACGGTCAAAGGAATTTTTGGGTGCAATTAGGCATAAAAGTATCATCGTGTTAGCCTCATCATATACAGATGCAAAATGGTATGCCAATAAAGAAGGAAGAAAAGTATAAATAATACTAGAATGCAATAAAATGAAGTTATTCTCCTTAGTTTAATAATAAATCATCTTCAATTACTGTACTTTTCAATTTTCATAAAGAAAGGCATCAACGATGTTAGGTGAGTCCTTTTACCCATTGAAACTATACACACCCATATTCTTCTCTGAATGATTTGATAATGAAAATTGGCCTCTTCGGAAGTAATTTTGAGTGTTGTATGAAATTTGTTTCAATGGGACAGTTATGCTTGGAAATTCTACAATGGGAATGACCGATATTTTTTTCTTAAGTTTTCGAACACCTATAGTATTTATTTGTTCACAATAAAATACATTAATTTAGAACGGACAAGATATGCCTGGGACGGCGTATAGATACTCTAAATCATTTCAACCATCTATCCCTTGACATCTATGAGGGCGTCACTGAGTCCTGGCCTCCGTTAAGTAGATGTCATATCAACTTATTCTCCCTTTCCCTAGTATCGGAGAAGATGGGCGTAATGCAATGGTAGCTTTCATGTTTATCATTTTGGACCATCAATTGAGGCATATTAAATAAAAAGAAAGGTAAAAGAATATCATAGACTATATACATGACAGCGCAGCCTAGTTAACGAACCCACTTTTTAACCTGGCGGACGATTCAGGATGCATTGTTTATATAATTTTAACGAAGCTAAAGAATATATGTTCAAGACTCCCTCATTGCCGAGTCTTTGATTGTTGATTTTGCCGGATAACTGCTTTTTGGTCTTCCTGGGCAAAGCTGCTAGCAATTAGCTTAGATGCTGTCAAGTTCCAGGCTTAAATGTATCTTTACTCTTGAGAAAGATGCACACTCGATGAATACCAGGAATCGATACTGGATCGATCTTGGCGATTCATTATTTTCTGCACATCACTTTCTTTTAAAATTAGTTCAAATCATTTAACCAACATTCAGTCAGATATATATTTTCCACTATATAAAACTAATCGTCGCGAGAATATCACAATGAACTTTTCACATCGTACATACATGTTTTCAATACTAATAATCACCTTCTCTTTTCTTCCCTTTGCATTATCACTAATCGTTTCGAGCTCTACCCTTAAGGACATAGTTGGAAGAGTACCACGATGGCAGTCAATATAACCGACCTTCCGATCAGCCCACACCTCCACTCCTCTCCCACCAACATTCAGATGCATCGAACAGCATCGAAGAAAGTTTAATATTTAGATTACTAACCTGTTCACGATATTTTATATCCCGTGACAATTAACATGTTTATTCAAGAGTCTTATGCATTTTCGGCTCGATAGATGGCATAAACCAGCAGTTTCGTGAATTTTAACAGGTCCGCGTTTAATTGGGTTTATCACTACTCCACTTCTTCTAGGGCATTGAAAATCAATTTTTACCACTTCTCGCACATGAGCAGCCCGAAATGTTGATGGAAGGCAAATTAAACTTCACTTTTGGATTAAGTCACTTGTTTGAAGCAGCTTAAGATAAACTGCAATTTTTGCTCGAAAAAACGATTAAAAACTGATCACTGGAGCGAAAATCAGCTGGTACCGATAGCAGCAAACAAATAAACAGGGTGATTCAAAACTGTTTTGCTCCGCCATGCTCAGTCGATTATGTTTCATATTTTGGGTGTCGTTCGCTGGTTTCCGGTCGTTTGAATACGGAACTTCCGTGCACAGGTCGTTTCAGGTTTGTATGGCAGTTGATTAGCGAGGTTGAATTTTACATTCACCCTTATTCTTGTTTTACGGACGAACGATACTTTCGAACAGATCGATTCGATCGAACCGTTTCTCCATTTGATTTTGCTGGCGTAAACGAGAATGCTCTTCAACTTTCTTTCGAAAGCGCGTTCGTACGTAAACAAGAATATGGGTGGTTATTCTGATTCACATCCTCCGTGATTGGGCGCTGGCGAGGAAGACCATGACTGGATAAATTAGGCTTTAACGCTCTAGACAATGCATATAAATGGACGTTCCAATAGTTGGGAGTCGATTTAATCAGGTTAAATCTTTAGCATGATAATAAAGCCCCAAATACAATGTCGGCGGAGAACACCCTAGGAAGCTTACCAGACTGATCAAAGAAACGGTGGATGGTGTGCAAAACTATGAAGATTTCGGGCGAACATCCAGTTCGTTCGAATCCGGACTAAGACAGGTGATGGACTTTCGTGCCTGTTGTTCAACATTCCAGAAGGTTCATGCGGAGAGCCGGGTGTAACAGCCAGGGTACGATTTCAAAGTCAGTCAATTTATTTGCTTCTGGATGACATGGACATTGTCGGCCGAACATTTGCAAAGGTGGCAGAACTGTACACCCCGCCAAAACGTGAAGCAACAAAAGTTGGACTGGTGGTAGATACGTCAAAGACAAAGTACATGCTTGTGGGCGGAACCGAGCGCACAGGGCCCGCCTGGAAAGATGACGATAGACAGGGATACCGAGGTGGTCGAGAATTCGTCTACCTCGGATCCTTAACAACAACAACGTTAGTCGTGAAATACGAAGGCATCGCCAGTAAGTCGGGCCTACTGCGTCCCGAAGAAACTGCGGTCGAAAAGATCGCCACCCACCAAATGTCATGTACAAGACGTTAATAAGACGGTTGTCCTCTACGGACAGAAACATGACAATGCTCGAGAGGACTTGCAAGCTCGGAGTATTCGAACGGGTGCTAGGACCATCTTTGGGTGCAAGACGGTGTGGCGGCGAAGAACCAGCAAACCCAACTCTACAGCGAACCAGTATCCGAAGGTAGCTAAAGCCGGAAGGTGCGATGGGAGGACATTTGCAAGAATGCCGGACAAACCTGCAAAGATGGTTTTGCTCCGATCCGGCAGGTACGAGACGGCTGGAGCACGCAGCGGAGATGGGCAGACCAGGTGCAGAACGACTTGGCGAGCTGGGGCGTATCCGAGGTGGAGAGATGCGGCCTCGAACCGTGCACTGTGGGTCAATTGTTGATTCAGTTGTTATCTGTTTAGATGTTAACTAAATAAATTAATGAACAATTGTGAACAGGAACGGAAACAGCAAATTGACGATTAGCCGCCTTTTGTCAAATTCGCAGTTTCCCTGACATTATGTTTGTACTAATTGATAATAACATATCAGATTTTTCTGTGATATCTATAACACAGAGACAGATACTTCTACAAAAGTATGAGATGTATATCAATTTAATAATTTGCATTCGATCATTTAGAAGTTTTCAATAACCATTCCAGAAGCTGAATTTCAAAATGTTGTGTAGGACTCTATGCGAAGTTTTACAACTCTGCAAAATGGTTGTTTGAATCCACGTAACGGAGTTATAGATGCAGTATCAGTAACATAGACTAAATGATAACAAAATTCCATTATGGTTTAAGCTACCGACTAGCATTATCTGCTATTGAAGATTGTAACAACAAAACCATTAGTCAACTGTGAAAACCTTCGCACTAAGTCCACTCTAACACATTTAATTCGCTTTGAATGATTGACAAACACTAAATGATGAACACATACTAAATGATCGATAACATCTTAGTGTGACATAGTGAGCGGGTATAAAGCTATTTCAGTAGTTTTCCTAATTGCGTTCAGTGAAATCTGGAATGTTGCTTCCAGCTATGTAGTCTCTTTTCGCTTGGCTTGGAGGGAGGCGCCTGAGTCAGTGTATAAGGTTTAGTTTATATTAGTTTTTACAAACTTAGACCGCTTATTTCTCAATCAGTTTTGTTCAAATCGCTTTTGGAGGAAAACTCGAAGAGCATGGGAATCAAGTGGCATGAGTGGGCTGGGTCGTTTTGAACCACCTACTAATATGCTGTTTTTCATAAATACAGACACCAATACTACTTTACAGTATGCATGTATTGCCTAATACTTTCAAAGCTTTGTTTATGTACCAACCCACCTTCACCTTAACAGCATTGGAAGACCTCAATATTGTAATAGAGAAAAAATATCTTTGCTATCGATGTAGACGACGTGCTTTTCCTCCCCCTCCATCGTGTATATGGAAATGAAGTTCTGGATTTACCTGGTGACCTGAAAACTGAAAAATGAAGAAGTAACTGCTTTTAAATGGTCTCTGATTTGCAAACATGATTTGTAATACATATACCCAGAAACAGCAATTACAAATGTTTCTTAAAAACTAGTTGCTGGAAACAGTTAAGATTCAAAATGTATCTTAGCCTTGATAATTGTATGAAAAACTGTTTGTTTTATTTTATTTCGAAAAATTACGATTTAAAAATAGGTGAGTAAGATGGGATGCTTTGGGTGTCCCTCTACCTATCAACGAAGATGCGCTAGGTGCTTCATCAAATAAAAATTTACAACTTGAACTGAATCCTAGAAAAGATTACCTCTCTCAAGGTTCATAATACATTTAGTAACCCTTTCTCCCATTGATCTCTTTTACTCTATTGCTCAGCGCTAAAAGCTTCTGTCTCCAACAACCCCACCGCTATCGAATTTAAAAGTAGTTTAAAAAACTCAATCCAGCTTGGACATACACTCAGTTTGCGATACTACATTATCATTGGATGATTCTTATCATGTAGAACGTGACCACAGATACAAGGTTTATGAAACATATTTGTCACACAGTATTGATGTATTGATGACGCAAAACTGATGATAAATTTAGAAAAGATTATACGTATTATTCGAAAAAGAACACTAGTTTTCTCTGTAGTATTTTCATGTACTGCTATAGTTAACCCATTAAAGGTCAAGACTCCATCACACTGTTTTGAAAATAATGACTGATGGTTTAGAAGTATTGGTGATGAAACTGGTACGAAAAATGCGAAAGAACAGCGTAAATTTATGCTTACTACTACATACGCATTGTATTTAAGCAAAACATGATTTCATGAGAAGTATTGTAATTTGAAAGTAGCGCAGTTCGAATGATGAATTATTTCTCATTACAATTACTTCTTTCATCCTTAGCTAACGTATTCTTATATAATATTCTCAAAATTATTATCCTGAAACTGGTCGGTCAGAATTCGAGGACAATTGAAATTCACAGTGAGCTTAGGGCTGTACACTATGCAGCAATTTTCTGGGTTTTCAACCCCCTCCCCCCATGTAAGATTCTACATACAAATCTTTTTATTTATATGGAGTTAAGAATATGGCCAACTCCCCCATAGTGCTTACGTTATTAGTGTACGGCCCTTGACAGTTTGCAGCTTTTATATTTGAAAAATAAATTTTGCTTTGATTTCGACAATCTTTTATGGTCTCTTGATAAAACTTGTTTCATTTTGCAAAATAGAAAACATGCGTTTTGTGACAATTTTGTTTTGAATAATATGTATTTCAGCGATACTTTTCAACCACAGTTTTGCTCAACTCAAACTTTGGACTTTCGACAGTCACTAGCATAAGACGGGTTCGTACTATCCATTTAATTTCATGATTGTAACCTTAACATATACATATTTCGATCTCAACTTATACTTGACTCGAATAGACTTTGTTATTTTGTGGTGCAATTTTAAACCAATATTTCGGACACAAAATTAATATTGATTTGATACCTCCTTAAATGCTGATCCTCTCGAGCAGTAATTTTCATACTTTGCCAACGCACTTTGATCAGTCCCAGATTATTAATTTCGCTGCCAGGACAGTCACGTTCGCGTCGTAAATGTTGTTTATATCTGGAGTGGTTGAAATGAATTGGTAAATATATGTCAGCTGTTACATTAAGTTGCCAGACATAGATGTTTATTTTACATTACAATAAATGTTTATGATATATGAAATCTATTATAATATTAAAGTTTTAAAGAATGTATACACCACCTAGCCATCCAACAAAGCATTACTTTACATTTTTCAATATTTTTTCCAATTTTAGCAAATTTAACAAACCCAATAATTATTTAGATAAATGAATCTGGCAACGATAAGAGACGATTATTTGCTTGTGCAGCATTTAGTTGTTTGTGTGTCGGCTAGGGTATTCAATGTATTGTTACGATAGAACGAGTGCACTACCTAGATTGTGAGCGACATTTCACTTGTTGCTGGTGAATTTGAAATTCCGAATGTTGTTGCATTCGCAATGCAGTCGTCAGTTTGTGTCTCACTTAATTTTCTGAAGCAGTTTTCTTTTGTTTTTCGACGAAAGTGAAGAAATTATGTTTCAAGATTGAAAAAGTGGAACTTGATTAGTGTGTGTTTAGGAGTGATTAAATCTGAAAACAGCCTAAATAAATCAAATAAAAATTTATTGTAAGTTAACGATAACCATATGTGCCAGTGAATGTTTGGAGTTAGTATGTGTTCGAAAATTACGACGTGGACTAGGAAAAAAGCGTTTGAGTGATTTTCGACTTTGTTTCAAAATAGTGGTTGTAAATAAACAATTCATTTAAAATGCAATGATTATGCAGTGACTAAAGAAAGTCCAAAAATAGCAGTAAAATATTCATTTTATGATAATTTGCATTAGTATTAGTGGAATGACTGAAAATCATCGTCTTATAAATTGATTGGTTTATAGATTAAACAATTACCGTTGCAGTTTAATATAGCACGTAAGGGAGTGGAGTGTGGAGTAAGAGAAGATAGTATCATTTGAAATAAGTGTAAAAAATTAACAGATAACACAAAACTTTGACCCACAATTGTAGGGCTTGTGGCGATCACTTTGGCACTTACTTTGGCGTTGGGATACCGCTACAAAATGTATATGACATGCTCCTGTACAGTTCAGATTACGCGCTGCGGCACTTTAATATCTGCAAAAACGTAGAAATAAAAGCAATTAATTTGTAAGATGATGATCCTTTCTAGTGTTAGTAGTAGGACAGGAAAAGGACATAGGTGAGTCCGTAAGTACGATGTCAATTTACATGTACATATATATGCAATTCATCAAACTGCATTGAATAAACACAACTCTGTACGTTCACAAAATCTCATATTTTAGGCCTAACCATTTCGTTTCACTGGGCGTTTCATTATGGCAAAATGGATAAACAAAATTCCTTGTGTAGTAAAAAAACCGTTGACGACAATCCATGATGATGAATCAACCACTCAACCAGTTTCACGAAATAGCCATAATAAGATTAACTCGTGCTTAGTCCAAGCGAACACATGATAACTAACTAGGAGGGTCTGACGTCACAAGCTTGAACGTGATGGCGTCTCAAAATTAGCATCTGCATCAATGTCAGAGTTCCGGTAGCCTTGCGAGCAAAAGAATGGATTGCCAATCCGGAGATGGCGAGTTCGATTCTAGGTCCCTGATCTGGATGTTTTCTATCATTAAAACTGAGATTCAATAAATTGAATACAGTTGAACCTCCATGAGTCGATAATTCCTCAATATTGACTGCCATGGAGGTTTGACTCAAATATCTGATATTTTTAAACGTACCTAAAATAAACCTGGATCAAAGAAGGTCGTAATACAAACTTCAAAGTCCATAAAATACCTTGAATGGCATCAAAATACGATGTATAGGACTGTGGTAATATCTTTTGCACAGTTACTCGAATAGTTTGGAATGCTTTCATGATCTAGTCATCTACAAACGCAAGGACGTATCATATATAGGATTGAAATTTCAAATCACGCATGTATGGCATTTATACGCTTCAAAACTCTTTTGGGCTAAAAACAACAATGAGAGTTTACATTCACCCGCGTGTCGGCAGTCAGAGAAATAGTTTCGTCTGAAAACTGGAACACTGGTCCAATAAGTCCATCATGGCATATCAAACAGCTTGCTCGATTTGTTTACCAAGTGAATGCACCACCACCGCCTACTCGCTTGATATAATGCCGTTGTTGTTGCTTCCTTTAACGATTTCGGTGGCGATGAGAATCCTGTCTCATTCAGATACGTTAATTTTAGAATAGAAGAGAGTCAGCCTGCTTCTCATTGCGGCCGAGCAAAACCGTCAAACCAAACTCCCCGATGACAGCCGATATTGCGACGGACCAAAGTGCAAAGATTGTTACACTAAAAGCTGGGGCTCGCCAGACCGGCTTCGTTCGAAAGAGGTCTTTCCAAAGTCAAACCAATCAGTATCCTTTCCTTGTCCAAATGACCTTGTGGACAATCGCGTGACTTACCCTGGGCATGATTTGGCAGCCAAATCGGCTAAAACCAGACCGGATTTTCGCGAGTATTGACGCCATTTTGCTAGCTCGACGCACAATTTGCTCCACACATCGACGATCACTAAACTCTCGATGTCGCCGAAGACTGAAAATATGTTCGAGAAGTTGGGTACACAACGTTCACACTCTGAGTTGGTTGATACACGAGGATGAATCGCGAAAGACGTCGCTGCGCCTTCGTTGACGTTTCCTTCAGCCTTATCATCGTACATCTGCATTTAAGCTTGACGTCGATTATAACAAAATCACAACAGTAGAAAATAGAACTATGGTTAAAATTCGAGAAAATTCAACTATTTAGAGTTGGTATCGTGTTCAAAAAGAAATTTCTTTTCTATCTCAATCACATGTTAAATTCCGTTTTACTGAATCGGAAAAGTAAAGAATCGAAACAAAATTTCTTAACAGTATCCACCACAAAGAACAAAATAAAATTGGAATTTGTAAGGTCCCCACCAAAGTAATAGAGACTGTCACTTTACTTTCGGAAAAATATTCTGCTCGATTATTCCGTAAGTACAAGTGACATTTTGCTCCTATGCAATCAGTTATCAAAATTCCTTGTTAATATTGAACAAAATTCTAACCTCTCTACTTTTCAAGTCGATACTGCCTTTAAATGAACTCGCACATGGTAAAGTTCTCAAGTATTTAAATACTGAAGAAAGTATACAAATCAATCAAATCCATCCAAATCAATCAAGATCCAATCCAAATCCAATCAAAATCCAATCAAATTCAATCCGAATCAATCAAATACAATCCAAATCAAACAAATCCGATCAAATCAATCAAGTCAATCCCAAATCAATCAGAACTAAATCCAATCTAAATCAAATCAAACAATCAAATCATAATCAATCCAAATCAATCTAAATCCAATCAAATCAATCCAAATCAATCATCAATCAAATCAAATCAAATCCAATCAAATCATCAAATAATCAAATCAATTAAATCAATTATGTCATCCAAATCATCAAATCATTATCAAAAATCGTCAATCAAGTCAATCCAAATACAATCCAAATCAAACAAATCTGATTCAAATCATCAAACCAAATCCAATCTAAAATCAATCCAAATGCAAATCCAAATCCAATCCAAACCTAATCCAAACTACAATAAAGATCCAATTAAACCAAACCAAACTCAATCAAAATCATCCAAACTACAATCAAATCAATCCAAATCACAAATCCGATCAAAATCAATCAAATCCAATTGAATCCAATCAATCCAAATCCAATCAAATTCATCAAATTCCATCAAATCAATCCAAATCCAATCCAAATCAATCCAAATCAATCCATCAAATTCAATCAAATACAGTCAAATCAAGTCAAATCTAATCAAACTCAATCCAAACCTAATCAAATCAATAAATCAAAATCCAATCAAATCAATCATCAATCAATCCAAATCAATCCCAATCAAATCAACAATCATAAATCCAATCAAATCCAATCCAACATCAATCGTAATCAAATCAATCCAAATCAATCAAATCAATCAAATCCAATCCAAATCAATCAAATCCATCAATCCAATCCAAATCAATCAAATCAATCCAAATCCAATCCAAATCAATCCGATCAATCAATCAATCAAAATCAAATCCAAATCAATCCAAATCAATCAAATCAATCCAAATCCAGTCAAATCCTATCCAAATCCATCCAAATCAATCCAAATCAATCAAATCAATCCAAATCAATCAAATCAAATCAAATCAAATCAAATCAATCCAAATCCATCCAACAAATCAATCAAATCAATCAAATCCAATCAAATCAATCAAATCAATCCAAATCTCAATCAATCAAATCAATCAAATCATCAAATCAGTCAAATCAATCAATTCAATCAAATCATCAAATCAAATCCAATCAAATCAATCCATACCAATCAAAATTCAATCCAAATCTCAAATCAAATCAATCAAATCAATCCAAATCCAAATCCAAATCAATCAAATCAATCCAAATCCAATCAAATCCAATCAAATATCAAATCAATCCAAATCAATCAAATCCAATCCAAATCAACAATCAAATCCAAATCCAATCCAAATCAAATCGATTCAATCCAAATCCAAAAAAGATCCAATTCAAATAAAATCAATCAAATCCAATCAAAACGTAATCTATCGATAATCCAAATCTGTTAAGCAATCGAAGATCATAGTAGCCAATAATTAATGTGACGTTAGTATAAAATAAAAATTGTTATTTATCAAACCACAAACCACTACAGACGATGTTTCATTATCACTCTGAGTTTATCAGGTTATATGGCCAGACACTGATCTTGCATTACGAACGATTTGAAGTTCGGAAGCAATTATCAAAAGCTCATACGGATTTTTTTCACCTGAACAGTTCAAAATGGATGTTGAAGATAAGAATGGCTTTTCAATGGCAATATGATAATTGGATGTTCCGGATGAAGATTTTGATGAAGAGCGGAATTGATAGATTGTAATGGAACGTCAATTAATGATGAACCTTTGCAAAATTTTGCGAAACTGAGGAAGTTCGCAAAGAAAAGACTGCAAAGCGCGAAGAGTGGCTTGAAGGATCAGAGGTGCAATTGCAATTGTGCACAGAATCGCTGAAGATCATCTGGATATATTGAGGATAAACTTACTGCCAAGCATATGTGGGATACGCTCATGAAGGTGTTCAACGCAAAAGGTTTGGCAGTCAAATTTCTCTTGGGAGGAAGCTTTTAACGATGAAGTTGTCTGACCGGAGTTGACATGATCATTTTCTAGATTTCGAAGTTGTTGCGTGATCTGAAAAGCAAGCGGAGCGAAATTGACAGCAGACAATTTGTTACCTTTTGTTAACGTTACCGTCATCTACGACGCGCTAGTCATGGCACTGAATACAGTGGAGCCGAACGTTTGACCTTGGAATTCGTGCGTACACGTCTGCTAGATGAAGAAGCAAACTGAGCGAATAGAGAATGCAAGTGACTTCAGGAAATACAGAATCGGCTCTTAGCAAAGAAATAAATTTCATGTCTTTAACAAAACATATAAGCGATCAGAATGTAAAGAAAAGTCAACGGATGAGAGAGAATCATTAATCAAGTTTATAGACCACAATCGACGAGAGAGTTTGAGACCAGAGGCAAAACAGAAATGTAGGTATTGAAGAAGATATTGCATTTTTGGCGACTTGTGATGAAAAGCATTGATTGTCAGGCTCTAGAATGTGCGAATTGGTGGTACGTGGTCAGTGCATCAAATCATATTTGAACTCAGAATCATATTTGAAGGAAATGTACAAGCTGCCAGAAACTGTCCGTATTATGTACATGCAAAATTCCATATCCGGTTTATGTATGAGCTATATAGATTTTTGCAATTAGTTCATAACAATAAATTTTGTATATGAGCCTCAAATAATGTATAGATCTTGGAACATAAAACAATTATTTTTCCGATATACTTATTAGAATTTTATGAACTTTGAAAGAATTTATTTATATATATTATCAGCTTTTCTCAATGAAACATATGATTATGGAAGCATTCAAATAAAATCTCTTGATTTTTTTATTGTTTGAATTTATGTTTATAAAATCTGTATATATTCATTCACTAGATAGGGTTTACCATAATAATGGAAATTCTGATTTTATGTAAACATCATTTTTCAAGCACTAGCATAAACATAATTGGCAGTTGAAAATCAGTCAAAAAACGTCCAACATTAAACATTTGTCTTATACAGCATCTGTCCGGCGATAAATGCCAATAAATCAATAATGATAGATATCAGTGCTTCCAATGAGTACTCAAGTAAGCTAGAAGTGGTTCCCGTCCTGCTCGTTCTTTTGTCAACAAATGGGCATGAGCAGGACAGGAGAACATCGAGACTACTGACAAGCTCTCATTGACACACTATAATCGAACATTATCACATCCTCATTGCAGTTGATGACTCTGCTGATGACCTCGCTGATGACGAGGCTTACAGTGATAATTTTCTATCGGTACAAAATGGTATTATCGCCGGAGGTTTAATTTTCGTATCATACCTCGTAGAACTAATTTATATTTGGCTTTGGTAGCAATGGAACTTGCACATCGAGTGTTTATCGATTTCCTCAGGAAGAGCTGCATCGTGAATTAGGATGTTGCAGTTCTCGGTCGAGCTTAGGTAACGCCTTATGACAGCGCTGCTCTGCCAATTTGCAGCACCTGATTGCAGAAGGTGAGTCCTATGCCTAGTGGACAATTAGAATCGCAATTATTTTATGCCGTATGAATATGCTACCATAAATCCATATTTGTCCCATCTTTGCTGGGTTTCTTTTCATATGGGACAAATATGCGATTACGAAATATAGGTAGTAGAATCTATCTATAGTGTAATGATTTTTATTATAAAACCATCTCAGCAAATAACATCAACACGATTAAAAAAAATCACCTTCATTGCACGAAAAAAGAACTTGACCGTTATTTCCATTCTCGTTGTGGCAGAAGAGTAATTTCCGTCGCACCCTGCCATCGGTGTGGTTTTGAGCACGATAAAAGCACGTCCTTCTGCGGGTGATCTTGGATTTTGTGAGTGCCCAACGTGTCAATCTGCATCCAACTACGGTGGATTGAACGTGTAGATATGATCCGTTTTCACACATCGTATGGGTCTGTGACCAGACACTTCGTTCACCCGTTCCACCAGCACGTTGTTAGTCCGGCACTTGCTTTTCATTGCCAGCACCTGCAGGAGCTGCTGAGTCTTCTTCTGGGTTTAAGACTTTCCTGAGCGGGCAACTATTGGAAACGCACATATCAGGATGTTAATATTGAGACGGTCGTGCTCTGTGCGCGTTTCGTGCCCTGCTAAACATTCCTTTCCGTGTTTTAAAATGAACACTTTGTAGCTGCAGGAGCACATCGTCGTTGTCTAAAAATAAACCGTATGCTGTCAAATGTTGAAATTGGTCCATCTGAATATACAGAAAATGTGTATATAGAAAATGCAACTTACAAATTATCTTCGTATAAACAGACAATGATGCTGTTACTAGCTGGTCTGTGGCTGTGTTGGATTCTGGTGCTCCTGTGGATAATCCGTCGCAAGGAAAACTGCTGTCGTCGATGGTATTATTATCAGCGTGTATGATCATGCCCAATGGGAACCCGGCAATCAGGTTTCCCAAATATGAACAAATGAACCGATAAAGCTCCCGTCATCCACTCTCATGGCTTCTGGAGCAGTAGATGGATGTTTCTAAGCTGTATCTGTAATGGACGATGATGTATGAAGATGTAAATCACAATTAATAAGGTTATATTATCATGGACATAATTACTCACGTTCTGAGACTTCTCGGATGAAAAGGGATCAGCAAAATTCCTTCTTGACAATTGTAGCCATTTTGGTTTTTCTCACTTTGTCGTGCTTTCTCGCTTGTTATTATGCGTATCAGTTATATTCAAAATTTATTCATTTTTATGTGTGAGACGTTATGGATTTTAACCTTAGTCTAGACACATATTTTAAACGGATTATAAATAAGAACAATTATTAACGCTTATTAAGGTAGTGTGTGATTTTGAAATCCATAAAAGCCCAAATAAACTTTATGGTTGATTCATTTCGTCATTTATGTGTCGTAACATATATTAAAAATTGTTGGATTTTTGTAGTGTAGCGAAAAGTGGTGAAACCATGAAACAAATGAAGGGACTGTACGAGTTGAAATGTTGGTCAACGGAAAACGACTGAAAGCAAAATGGATGGGTATATATGTTCCCCAAGCTGAGTTGCAAAATTTATTTTCTGTAAGACGCATTAGACAGAAGGTGAAAGTCACCTTTAAACGGCTGAGGTAGTGATTAAAAAGATAATCAAGTTGTTGCATCTGGAAGAAGAGGAAAATCTTTGTACAAGCTGGACGTTTGTCTTGAAATAGTGAGGATAAAGCTATGGTGGCAAGAACTGATGACTTTGTACTTTGGCATGAACGTTTCGCCTGTTTGGGAAGGTAATCTTCGGAAGTTGGAAGCATGACATGGTGAACTAAAGCAAATCACCTGAGCAATTCAAGTAATGATATTTGTGAAGTTTGTATTGTTGGAAAGCAGAAAAAAGAAACCGTTCGAAGAGGTGCATGAAGTGAAATCTCGAGCCACGAACTCATTCACACTGATGTTTGCGTCCGTTTGTTCCTCATACTTAGAATCAGAAGCGTTACTTTGTTACCTTTACAGACGACTACGCACTTTAGTGGTGGTGTACCTGCTGCAATCGAAGGATAGTGCTAGAACACTTTATGGACCACAAAGTCACACTTATTTGGAACCAAAATTGCAAGACTACGATGCGAAACGGAGGAGAATATAAGAGTACCGATTTTCAAAAGCACTGTCGGCAGAGAGGTATTTCAATGGGTACACTAATCCTATCACAACAATGGAGTAGTGAACGGATGAACCGGACTTAGACAAATCAAGATCCTATATTGGATCCAAGATGCCAAAATGATGTGGGGAGAAGCTGTAACTGCAGCTTCTCTTGGAAATCGTTGCAACAGTGGTGCAAGATTTCAAGACTCCGTATGAAATGTGGTATCAACGAAAGATGTGGATAATTTGCGAGTTTTGGATCAATTGCTTATACGCATATGCAAAGCGAGGAAAGCTGGATGCACGATCTGAAAAACATGTAATGGTTGGATACGCAAACAATGGCTATCGTATTTGGAATGCTGAAAAGAAAATTTTCATATCTCGAGACGTCGTTTTGATAGAGACTTGTGTTATCAACTCGAAACATCAAACAAAGTATTACCAAGCTGATTATGTCAGAAATTTTGAAGAGCAATTATCTAATGATGAAGTTAATGACAATACAAGATTCTCAAGCGGAGCCTAATGATGTGAAGAAGATGAACTTGAATCAGCATTGGTTGAAGTGTCCCAATGATATTCCTGAGGTAGAATCAAGACCGAAGCGTTCGATTACGGTACCATCCTGGTATAAAGACTTTCAAATGTCGTTATTGTGAAGAGGAAATCGCATGGGCGTTAAGTGCAGAAGCGTTCGTGGAAGATCTCAGACAATGCTAATGACTTGAAAAATCGTGATAGGGACCGTTGGAAGAAGCAATGGATGATGAATGGTATTGCGCAAAGACAAACACGTGGGAGCTTGTTCGAGACCGGCGAATAGAATATAGTCGATAGCAAATGGGTATTTCGAGTCAAGCGAGATGAGAATGGAAACATCGATATAATACTCGTCTGGTGGCGAAGGCTACTCGACGAAAAGATTTTGATTACAGCGAGACGCACCTGTAGCTCGGATAGCATGGCGAATCCTAGCAGTTCCAAATCAAATAATTACCATATCCATCAAATGGACGTTACCACAGCTCTTGAACGGAGAACAACATATAGACATACGGTATAATTTATTCGTGATTGCGTTCAGAAGAAAATATTTCCAATATACATTGTTCTGGAGCAAGTGGCAGATATTTTCACCAAGGACTAACTGGTTCCATTTCAACCCTACAGGCATCCAGTTGATTCGATTGAGAGGGGATGTTGAAACAATCGAAGATCATAGTAATGAATTAAAATGACGTTAGCTATAAATAAAATTCATTCATTATCAACCACAAACCACTACAGACTGTTTCATTATACTCTGAGTTTATCAAATCAAACTAAATCCGATCAATTAATCAAAATCAATTGAAATCAATCAAATCCCATCCAATCAATCCAATCAATAAATTCGTCAAATCCAATCAAATCAATCAAATCCAATCATCTCAAATCCAATCCAAACGAATCCAAATTCAATCCAAATCAATCAAATCCAATCAAACTAATCAATCAATACAAATCAATCAATCCAATCAAATCAAAACATCAATCAAATCGATCAATCAATCCAATCAAATCCAATCATCAAATCCAATCCCAATCAAATCAATCCAATCAAATCAATCAAGAATCATCAATCAATCAAATCAATCCAAATCAATCAAATCAATCAAATCAACAATCAACAATAATCCAATCAATCCAAATCTTCAAATCAATCCAAATCAATCAAATCAAATCAAATCAATCAAATCAATCCAAATCAATCAAATCCAATCAATCAAATCAAATCAAATCCAAATCAATCCAAATCAATCAATCATCAATCAATAATAAGATCAATTCACAATCCAATCCAAATCAATCCAATCCAAATACAATCAAATCAATCCATCAATCCAAATCAAACAATCGATCAAATCAATCAAAATTCAATTGAAATCAATCCAAATCAATCAAATCCATCAAATCCATCAATCAATCAAATCCAATCCAAAATCAATCCAAATCCAATCCAATCATCCAAATCAATCAAACGAATCAAATTCAATCAAATCAATCAAATCCAATCAAACCAATACAAATCCAATCCAAATCAATCAAATCAAATCATCAAATCTAATCAAATCCGATCAAATCAATCAATCCCAATAAAAATCCAATCCAAAATCAATCAATCAAAATCACAAATCAATCAAATCAATCCAAATCCAATCCAAATCAATCAAATCAATCAAATCAATCAAATCAATCAAATCCAATCAAAATCAATCAAATCAGAAAATCCAATCCAACAAATCAAAATCAATCCAAATCAATCAAATCAATCAAATCAATCCAAATCCAATCCAAATCAATCTAAACCAATCAAACAACCAAATCAATCAAATCAATCCAAATCCAATCAAATCAATCCAAATCCAATCAAATCAATCAATCAATCAAATCAATCAAACAAATCAATCCAATCAAATCAATCCAAATCAATCAAATCAATCAAATCAATCAATCAACCAAATCAATCCAATCCAGCAATCAATCAATCAATCAAATCCAAATCAAAGTCAATCAAATCAATCCAAAATCAATCCAAAAAATCATCAAATCAATCAAATCAATCCAAATCCAATCAACAATCAAAATCATAATCCAATCCATCCAAATCAATCAAATCAATCAAAATCCAATCAAATCAAATCCAATCAAATCCAGTCAATCCAATCCAAATCCAATCAAATCAATCAAATCAATCCAAATCAATCAAATCAATCAATCAATCAATCAATCAAATCAATCAAATCAATCTAATCAATCAATCAATCAAATCAATCAAATCCAATCGATCCAATCCAAATCCAATCCAATCGTCAAATCCAATCAAATCGAATCCAATCAATCCAATCAATCAAACTCAATCCAAACTCAGTCAAATCCGTCAAATCCAATCCAATACCAATCCAGAATTCAATCAAATCAATCAAATCAATCCAAAGTCAATCAATCAAACCAAGTCAAAGTCAAATCCAAACCAAATCTAATCCAAATCCAATCCGAAATACAATCCAAATCAATTAACAATTCCAGTCAACATCAAGTCCAGTTCGTCTTAATCAACAATCTCAATCGGTTAACAGTCAATCAATATCAAATCAATCAAATCAAATCCAATCAATCCAAATCCAATCAAAATCCAAATCCAAATCAAATACAAATCAATCCAAATACAATCAAATCTGAATCGTCAAATCTAATCAAATCAAATCAATCTCAAATCAAATCCAATCAAATCTCAATGCAATCAACCAATCAAAATCAATCAAATCAATTTAAATCAATCCAAATCAAATTTAAATCCGAATCCTCCAATCAAATCCAATCCAAATCAATCAAATCATAAAATCAATCAAATCCAGTCAAAATTCATCAAATCAATCCAAATCCAATCCAAATCAATCAAATCCAATCAAATCCAATCCAAATCAACTCCAAATCATCCAAATCAATCAAAATTCAATCAAATTCAATCCAAATCAATCCAAATCCAATTCAAAATACAATCCAAAAACCATCCAAATCAATCCAAATCAGTCTAAAATCTTCCAAATCAAATCAATACAAATCATATTCAATCCAAATGCAATCAAATGCAATCCAAGAAATCAATCAAAATCCAATCCAAATCAATTAATCAATCCAAATCCAATCCAAATCAATTCAAATCAATCAAATCAATCAAATCAATCCAAATCTAATCAAATCAATCCAAATCAATCCAATTCAATCCAAATCCAAATCAAAATCAATCAAATCAAGTCAATACAAATCAATCCAAATCAATCCATTTGTTATTTATTACCAGACTAAGGCCGAGTGGCCTGTGCATACATAAAATTTTCTCCCATTCAGCTCGAGTCCATGCTGCTTCGCCAACCCGCAGTCCGGAGGTCCTAAATCGTCTTTCAACTGATCATCCACCTTGCCCGCTGTGCACCTCGCCTTCTTGTTGCCCGTCGGATCGTTTCGAGAACCATTTCACCGGATTACTGTCCGACATTCTGGCTATTGCCACCGCGAGTCTTCCGATTTTGCGGAGTGAACGATGGATGGTTCTTCCAACAGCTTATGCACTCGTGGTCATTCGCTAACTAAACGTTTTGTAGAGATCAGTTTGGTATGGCGGTGGTCTCTTGGTCGAACGAAGCGTTTTGCGGGAGTCAAAGTACGTATTTCCTGCCAGATGCGTCTCGAATTTCTCTGCTGGTATCGTTATCGGCGGTCTGGTGAGCCCAAGTACAGAACTTCAACAACCTCGATTTCGTACCACCGATACAAACTCTGGTGCCATTACCTCTCTGGAGCCTCTTCCTATCTACTTCGTCTTCGACTGTTGATGACTAGTCCGATCCGTTTAGCTTCCTTTTCAGTCTGATAGGCTTCCTACATCCTCTCAAGTTACGTGCCATGAATATCAATGTCGTCAGCGAACCAAATAACTGGAGACTTCGGAATATCATTACCACTGTAAATCCCTGCCCTTCATTCTCCCTTCAAGCAATGTTGAATAGCAGACCAAAAGACCATCCCTTGCCGTAACCCTCTACGCGTTTCGAAGAGACTCGAGATACCCCTAAAACTCGAACTACACACACCGATCCATCGTCGCCGATAACCTTATCAGTTTATCCGAAATCCGTTTTCGTGCATTAGCTGCCATAGCTGGTGATCGATTGTATCATACGGCTTTAAGTCGATAAATAGATGATGTGTGAGCGTAGTATTCGCATTTCCAATACCTGACTACGCGAACCCTGGTCTGTGAGCGTTCGCCCATAAATCCACCTGGTACTGACGAACTCTTTTGTTCAGATTTGAATTTATTGGATTTGAATTAGATTTGAAGGATCAATCTCATTCACTATGTACGATTCAATCAAAATTTTTCCTGGATCCAATACATCTTCTACCTACAAATACATACCCCATTACACTGTCATATACAAAGAGATGTGAGGGCGTGAGACTTTAAATAAAACTCTCATTTTATTGTTTTTGGATTTTGGTCACGCGTTCACCACTGTATATCAAATTGGTGTTTATTAGATGGCTTTCACATCTTACTATCTTTTTTAAATATTTTTATTTTGTTTTGTTTCATTGTGTAGCGTAATTATTTCGAAATATAATTTTGTAATTTAATTTTCTCATTCAGTTTAGTAGTCCTGTTGATTAATTACCATGTTAAGAACGCTTTACTTACTTTCAAGCGTAAGGTATCTCAAGTTTAAATCAAATATTTTGTGAATTTGTATACCTATTATCAAATTTGTAATTGCAGGCTTCTAATCGGACTTACTTATCGGCGATTGCACTTTCACGAATCCAATGGAATTGGTCCATTAGCTGGACAACGAAAAACTCCGCAATTCTTTGTCCATCGAAATGATGGATAGCATCCAGCAGCACATTATTTAACCACAAAATCGGCAGTGCGTTGCTTCATCTCTCCGCCAAAGGACGCGTTTTTTCAGCCGGACATAATTTGAAGACTGACTCCGGACCACGGGTCCGACTTTCCATGATACAAGTTTTGCCAAGTGTTCCGGAGTTGATAGGTGTTATATTGAACTCCCGTTCGGTCATTGTTAAAGTGGATGGCCCAGCAGCCGGGTGTTCAGTTGGCTTCGTGTGATATGGCAATTTGCAGTGTGAGCTCCTTTTCAACGCCGGGGCCAATTTTGAATATATTTTGCTCAACGCCAGGTATTGCCGTCTCGGGCTGTTCCACGTGGTAAGCTTCTTACATGCTTTTTACGGGGCTTCCATTAGCGCACAGGAGGCACTACAATCTGGACTAGTGAGCAAAGTGGTTCACACGGATCAGCTGGATCAGGGAAGTAGAAACCATTTGCAATGCCATAAAGTCGAAGAGTCGTGCTGTGATTGCACTGGGAACGGTTCTTCTGAACAATTCCAATGGACGTAACAAGTGCCTATCAGAGAGGTGAGCAGAGTTGTGCTGAGAACTCGGCAACGGCGGACGGCAAGGAAATCACCAGTTTGCGGAGAAACGGAAACCAGTTTGAAACTCAGTGAACGATCGTAAGTGAAACAATCGATACTGCATTTATTTGTTAAATATTTGTTGCATTTGATAGGTTTATATGATTAATTTTTGCAAGTACCAATCTAATGAGAGTCATTAGTCGAATGCCTTATAATATAATCAAGCTTCCAACGCCCAAATGTCTCAATATGTGGCTGTATCTTAAGGTTTAGAATATGTGGTCTCTTGAAATCAATTTTCTATTTTTTCTTTTTATGATCATGAGTTTCTTCCTTAGATAGTTGTTCTAATATGATTGATTACATGATTTGAAAATATTCAAATTCCACAAAATTTGCATCAATAATAAAGTAACATTTTTAAATATCAATGCAACTGCTTGACATTCATATGATACATGTATAGAATGGGAATGTGATGTGATGTTCTACAGGTAACCTATCCAAAGTAAATTATTTCAGATTTTATCAGGTGATTAACTGTTTTTCTGGAGTAGTCAGAAAGGTGGTGGGGTATTTCTAGAACATTTTTAATTCAGAAGGTTCGAACAATATTTCTTCTAAAATTTTTTGCTTGGGGGGGTTGTTTATGTCAAAACCACCACCGTGGCTACCTCCTGCTCTTGGTCCGCAGATCCGATTCTCCCTTGCTGATGGTGATGAAGACGATGATGGCAGTCCGTTAGTCTATGGACACGAGCCACCACAAAACCATATATAGGGAAGTGGTTTAAGATCGCCATATGGGCAAGACAGCCAACGTAGATTATAACAGTGAGCTTTATTGTGAGAAGAAAAACTGCAGAAAATGGAACGAAGGATGCAAAGATACATGGAACTATTCGAATAACCAAAAAATTGAAAGCAGGACACTATATTCAAGCCTTTGAAAACAATCACCGCTCAACAGAGTTATCAACTCGTTTAACCATATGCGGCCGACACCGTTTCCTTTTTTTCAACTTCAAGTGGTGATATTTCAATGATTTTTTATACTGAAAGCTGAAACTCAGTGACATCTAAGAACTCCACTAAAATGTAGCATCTGAAAAATCTCGTTGATACAGTGAGGAGGGACTGGGGAGGGGCGCCTGATTTTTTTAAACGTGGATAGCCGACAGGGTACCGTGTTCCACTAAATTGATATTTTCATAACTTTAACAATTTTCAACCGATTTAGATAATTTTATGATTTTAGACAGAACTCATATACTTTTCGCCCATTGTCAAGGTTTGGCTTTTGTCCATGGTTAACCAATAATCTTTAAGTAAGACTTAAGAGATTACACACGTAACCGAAGGACTCAACCAGTTTCAAATATATTACATGCTCATTGCGCTCTTAGAATGATCAGTGTTCTGGATCCAAAATCCCGTAGTAAGGCCTCAGTCATCCAAAAATCACTGGAATAAAGATCTTATGGTCTGCTAACGGCAAAGGTCTATCGTTAAATTCAAAACGTACATCTCTTTATGGTGCTTAGCATATAATGCTTTCACAGTATATGTTCAGGTCATCCAATGATCTTTTCTCAAAACATGTTTGCATTTCCGAGTAGTTCTTGTTGCTGTCATTGATTCCAGGTAGTCACGAACTCATACAGTCGGGTCTTCGGATCAATATCCGTAATAAAGGCAGTTAACGAAGAATAAACAAGTTCTGTGGCCCCTTCTTGGATATGTTTGTATCTAAGTAGTTATTGATGTTTGTCGTGGCTAGGTAGTCTACGAACTCCATAGAGTCAAGATCTGTGGATCAACCCCATGTAGAGGCAGTTATTGAAGAATAAACGTTGTGTGACCCCTCTTGGTAGTGTTGTGCCGTAAAATTCTTGTTTTGTCATTGGTTCCAGGTAGTCTACACTCCATAAATTCAAGGTCTGGATCAACCTCCGTAATGGAGCGTATTGAAGAATAAACAGAGTTATGACCCTTCTTGATATATATCTTTTTCATGTAGTTCTTGTTGTTGTCATTGAGTTCTAGGTGGTCTACGAACTCCACTAAAGGGACTTCAGGTCAATCCCAATGGAGCAGTTATCGGAGAATAAACAAGTTGCATGACCCTCTTGTTATATATTTGTATCCCAAGTGGTTCCTGTTGTTGTCGTGGTTCCAAATCTAACTCCATCCAATAGGAATCTTCGAATCAATCTCCGTAATGGGGCAGTTATCGAAGAATAAAAAATTTGACCCCTTCTTGGCATATGTTTGTATTCCTAGTAATTCTTTTGTTGTCAAGGGGCTCTAGGTAGTCTACGAACTCCATAGATCCAAGGTTTTGGATCAACCTTCGTAATGGAACAGCTATTGAAAATAAACAAGTTCTTCTTGGCAAATGTTTTATTTTCATGTAGTTCTTGTTGTTGTCGTGAGTTCAGGGGTCTACGAACTACATACACTCAAGATCTTCGGATCAATCTCCGTAATAGGTAGTTATCGAAGAATAAACAAGTTGCGTGACCCCTTCTTGGTATGTTTGTATTTCATGTGTTCTTGTTGTTGTCGTGAGTTGCAGGTAGTCTACAAACTCCAGCACATGTCAGATCTTCGGATCAATCTCCGTAATGGAGGCAGTTATCGAAGAATAAACAAGTTGCGTGACCCCTTCTTGGTATATGTTCGTATTCCAAGTGATTGTTGTTGTCGTGGGCTCCAGGTAGTCTAGAACTCCATAGAGTCAAGGTCTGGGGATCAACCTCAGTAACAGAGCAATTTTAGAAATAAACAAGCCTTTTGTGACCTCTTCTTGATATATGTTTGTATTCCGATAGTTCTTGTTGTTGTCGTTGTCTCCAGGTAGTCTACGAACTCAAAGATTCAAGGTCTGTGGATCATCCTCGTAATGGAGGCAGTTCTTCTTCATTCTTCTTATTGGCATTACATCCCCACACTGGGACATAGCCGCCTCGCAGCTTAGTGTTCATTAAGCACTTCCGATTATTAACTGCGAGGTTTCTAGCCAGATTACCATTTTTGCATTCGTATATCATGAGGCTAACACGATGATACTTTATGCCCAGGAAGTCGAGACAATTTCAATCCGAAATTATCTGAACCTCAGGGAATCGAACAGCCACCACCCTCAGCATGGTCTTGCTTTGTAGCCGCGCGTCTTACTGCACAGCTAAGGAGATATAAGATTCAGGTAGTTCTGAACTGAACAGTCAAAGGTCTTCGAATCAATCTCTAATGGGCGGTTATCGAAGAATTAACAAATTCCCTGTGACCTTGGCATGTTTGTATTCCTAGTAATTCTTGTTGTTGTCGGAATCTAGGTGGTCTACGAACTCCATAGATCCAAGGTCGGTGGATCCAACCTCGTAATGGAACCGTTATTGAAGAATAAACAAGTTGTGTACTTCTGGTATATGCATGTTCATGTAGTTCTTGTTGTTGTCGTGAGTTCGGTAGTCTACGAAGACTCCATACAGTCAAGATCTTCGGATCATCTCCGTAATGGAGGTAATTATCAAGAATAAACAGTTGCGTGACCCTTCATGGTATGTGTGTATTCAAAGTTCTTGTTGTTGTCGAAGACTCAGGTGTCTCAGAACTCCATGAGTCAAGGTATGGAGTTCGACCTGTGAGAGCGATTATTGAAGAATAAATCAGTTGTGTGACGCCTTCATGGTATTGTTTGTATTCTAAGTAGTTCTTGTTGTTGTCATTGGTTTTGATGTTTGAACCCATAGAGCTCAAGGTCTGTGGATCAATCTTGTAATGGGCAGTTATCGAAGAATAAACAAGTTTTTTGACCTTCTTGGTATTGTGTACTTCAAGTAGTTTTGTTTTCGTGGGCCAGGTAGTTAGAACCCATAGATTCAAGGTCGTGGATCAACCTCCATAATGGAGGCAGTTATTGAATAATAAAACCTGTTTTGACCCTTCTTGGTATATGTTTGTATTCCATGTAGTTCTTGTTGTTGTCGTAGTTCAGGTGATCTACGAATTCATACAGTCAAGATCTTCGGATCAATCTCCGTAATGAGACAGTTATCGAAGAATAAACAAGTAGCGTCCTTTCTGTATATGTTTGTTTCCAAGTATTCTTGTTTTGTCGTGGGCTCCAGGTAGTCTACGAAGCTCCATAGAGTCAAGGTGGTGGATCAACCTCCGTAACGGATGCGTTATTGAAGAACAACTGGGAAGACGGAAGATAGCGGTTTCCTCCAAAACCTTTTAGAACTTAATCTATCATATGTGTGCATATGCATAATCGAGTTTCAGACATAGTAATTTCCACTCCGGGGCTCAATGCACCGGAACATAGGCAATTAACTTTGAATGTACTTAACTCGAAAGGCGATCTCTCTTCGCTTATGTGGTCGGGTTGGATCTGAGACCACTGGCACAATCTCACACCCTACTTCATCGAGCGCCCAGTTGGTGATGAAGCAGTGTGGAGCTCATCCTGCTGGTTGGCATTGTACAAAAACATATATGAAGAGTTATTTCTAAGGATGTATTGGAGATTCGGCTACATGCCGTGCTGTGAATTTGGTTTCATCAGTACCCATGCTCGAGACGACGGAGGTCTTCGTAGCTTAATAGGAAAGCACCTGTCTAGCGTACTGGTTTGGTATGCAATCTATTCTAGTACCACAAAGAGCATATAACACTTTTGAAAAAATCTGAAAGATCTTTATTTACTCTTAAAGATCTGGGCCTTTTCAGAGGTTTCTTGGGTCACCATGAACTTATGCAATAAATTTCTATTCTATGCCTACAAAGGCGTACCAGTTTGAAACAATCAAAGATCTCTCTGGGTTACAGTGAGATCTTAGGCCCTTTCCAGTTTTCTTGGATGACCATAAACATATGCAATGAAGCGCTTTTCTAAAATCTACAAAGGGCATAAACCACTTTTAAACAAACTAAAGAATCTGTTCGCGTGTAGAACGAGGCTTTCCGGGTTTTCTGGATGACCATGCACATAATAATGAAGGCGACAGAGGATTATCGAGAGATTTCTGATAGCTACAGAAATATGTAGTGATCAATTTGATTTCAAGATGCGCAAAGAGCATGTACCACTTTTGGAGACAAGTCCATGAACCCATGGTACAGTGTGAACCTTAGGCCACTCCAGAGATTTCTTGGATGACTCGGAACATTTACTGTGAACGCATTCATCATATACCACAAAGAGCATACGTATTTGAATTTGATAATAGGCCTTTGGTTACGCGAGTAGATCTTTAAACTTTCTAGAGATTTCTCGGATGACTAAGACCTCATTTCAGAGGTTTCATTACCGAAGGATATACTATGAACACTTCAATTCTAAGAAGCGCAAAGGCTTGTAGAATATTTGAAACTGGTGAGATGCTTTTGGTTCGCTGTAGACTCTTTGCTTACTTGAAGATTTCTTGAATAACATGGGCATGGCTGTAAACCTTGACAATGTGCAAAAAGTAAGAGTTTCTTTCCAAACTTCAAAATTATATCAAATCGGTTGAAATTGTTGAAGTTATGAGAATACAATTTATGGAACACGGTCCTGTCAGCCATCGTATGTTTTTTTGGTACATAAAGGGTTAAAGCCAGAAGAAATCCTCAACTCAACTATCGGTCAGGACCTCAAGCGTCCCAGAAAAACGGAGATCAAGGTATCGTTCAAAGGGTATCGACGGCAAATTCGTCAACGCGGAGTCAGACTCATCAATTCAACTTCTCGACCTCGAAAACACTGGCTTCTGAGATTTCCATGATCCCATACCCGATACAGATGCTGGTGTATTTGATGAAGTGGAAACGGAAAATGTCGATTTCGACAATATACCCACTTATCACATTCATATTCAATGGAACTGTAACGGTGCGAGCCAAGCTCGCTGAACTGCGCTTATTGAATAAACACCATCCGATCTATACGCTCTTCGGAAACAAAACTAATAGAACTCATTTCAAAGTAAAAGATATGACTTATATGAAATCTAGAACTGCTCACGGAGGAGGCGCTTCTAGTTCTAAACAACCAAAGTCGAACTGTGAAGCTACAAACCACCATCGAAGCAATAGCTTTGAAAATCAGCTATCCATATAGTGCAACATGTTCTTCCTTCCTCCAAACGCTGAAGTGGACAAACTTGAATTGGAAGCAATGTAGCCAATTTCGCCTACATAGTTCTCGGAGACTTTAACGCGAAACATGGACTATGGGTCAACAAACGACGATCTCGTAGGAAGCTATGATGGCATATTCTAGAAGAACAAAATCTAATGGTTTAAATGACGGAGTGTACGCTTTATCCACATCAATTAGATTATAGTTCATCGACGCCGGACATCTCTATTTGTGGCCCAATTGTAGATAAACTGGATTGGAAAGGGGAGATGACCTACGCGGAAGTGACCATATACTATTCATCGGAAATTCCATACTCCTGCTACACAGAAACGCTGCTTGTTGGAAAGATAAAACGTCGATTGGACGAAATGATGAGGAGAATTGAAAATAGAATCTCTCGCTGCGTGTATATAGCATAGAAGAGCTAACAGAATGTATCGTTAGTGCCGCCAAACTATCTATACCGAAATCTTCGAAGAAACTCCAACACGTCTGTTCCATGGTGATGTGATCGTGAGCTGGGGGCTGTCAGGAAAAGGCGGAAAGCCCTCAGAATCTGTCGAAGAATGGATAAAGATGTAATGTTTCCGTGATGCATGCTGAATTTCGTAGCGCGGAAATGATCATTAGTGAAAAGCAGAAGTCATGAACAATACCCAGTAGCAGGGACTATGTCCAAGAAACGGCTTGAGATCCCTCCTATGGCCATCTGCAGGTTGTGGGCTAATTCTTGTTTTAAAATGTCCAAAGTAGCCTCTGATTTATCAAAAGAAGCCCTGCACGACGGTATTTTAGAATAATAGACAAAACAAAATTCCAACAATAAAATTCATGTGGAAAAAACTAAAATTGGTAGAATCTCGGATGCCATGAGCAAATTTTGGAAGTAAGACACTTCAATCTAATAATTAGAAAAAGGCATTTTTAAGGTTCTTGTGAACAAAAAATACGCATTTGTAAGGTTTCAAACAGAAACAGACCAAAAAATACTAAGCACATTTCAAACTAAAACGTTAAAAAAGCAGCTTATCGCAACTTTTCGCAAAACAAAATAGTGATTAATAGAAAGCTATTGCTTTCAGCTTTGTAATGAGCATAGAATCATTATGGGCACTCATTTGCGCCTATACTTTTGGAGCACTTCAATAAAACAAATGTGAGTATTTTAAATAAATTTGTATATAAAGTTAACTTAAGTTGAGTTCTGTCACCTATATTTGACATAGGCATACTATTTAAGACCCTGATAATGCAGTCTTGAAATAATATTAAGTTAGCGATGTAATTGAAGCCGTACAATGCTGATCTAAACCCTTGTTAAACAGCGTTTTTGATTGGAAATCAACAATCATGTTCAATCAAAAACTATGTGAGGAAAATACATATTCTTGGCAGTCTAAGACATTCGCCAAATTGAATGATGAAAATAATTAATAATTACACTAAAACACAGGTACAGCTTAACTGGTATACATTTGTATGCTCTTTCTTTGATGATTGGTGTTCACTAAATATAACAGCTTTTACCACAAACTCAGTAAATTTAATATAAAGTAACAGGTCAACGTTTCTTCTATTGGCATAGCAATTTCTATTATCAACAATTGATTTGCTCCCTTCAACAACTAGACATGGAAGTGAAAAACTGGTAATGTATTGGTGCCAAATGCTGGTTGTTTATATCCTCCAGTAGTGAAATTCATTCATATTAATCGGCCGCACGCTCATCTCGCTTCACTCAATTTTGGAACAAACTTTATTGTTTATCAAAACTTGCTCAACACAAAACATGAATTTTTAGCCTTGGCATCAATTTTATGTCATGTAGACAGATAGGCAAAAGCATTTAAACACATTGTAAAACAAATTTAACCCTTATGAAGCCAACAAAAATCAGACGTGAATGACAGATAGGGTACCCGTGTACCCAGATATTGACATTTTCATTACGTTTACCATTTTCAACCTATTTGAATAATGTTTGCCATTTAGGAGAGAAGGAACTTATATGCTTTTGTCCGCTGCCAAGATTTACATCTTTTGTCTTTGTAATGCCTTAGAGTCTACATCATGTAAGCAAAAGTCTATCAACCAGTTTCAAATATACAACTTGCTCTTGGCGGTCCTTACATGATATGTTTTGTTTCATAAAAAAATCATGGTGGTTGTGTACAAGGAAAACGACCACTCGACGTAAACTACGTGAAACCA
Source organism: Armigeres subalbatus (assembly GCF_024139115.2). Classification (NCBI taxonomy): domain Eukaryota; kingdom Metazoa; phylum Arthropoda; class Insecta; order Diptera; family Culicidae; genus Armigeres; species Armigeres subalbatus. Next base: position 303,846,615 of record NC_085141.1, read on the forward strand.
AATCCATACACATAAGAATGAATATTTGTCTGTCTGCCCTTATAGACTAGGAAACGGCATGGACATTTGTATGTAGAGGTTTTAGGGAACGATGAAGATTGTTACAGATGATATTAGACCCTCCTCTTCTGGAAGAGGACTCTCATACAAAATGAAGTACACATTTCTGCTTTAATCGAAAATTAATCTAAAAATGGAATCCAAAATTTGCAAATTTCGAATACTTAACGTCTTTTAAATAATGTAAAAAATATATATTTAATCAATTTTAGGTAAAACGAAGCTCGTCGGTTCTGGTAGTACAGTATATTAACAATATATTCCACCTCGTGAGTCTTCATATGTTGAATAATGGACAGCACTGTCCTATCCAGCCGCTGGAGCCACCCCATTCTTACACTACGTTTCACAGTTGAATAATAGATAAAGTAGGCAATTATTTATGGTTGAAATGCGCTATGTAGGATCGGGAATGATTATAATTTTTTTGATGAGCTTGGAAAGTATTGAACTTGCAAAAGGAAGGCGGTCCTATCAGCCACATAAGGGTTAAAACACTACGGTGTTACTATCACTTTTAATATAATCCATGGTCTGCGTAAAAATCCGAAAAGAAACATTTGTATTTTAACACTTTTTTAAATAAATGCCATCGCCGGATATTTTGGTCGTATTTTTTGCTAAAAATCAAATCACATAGAATTGTGCGTGGTATCTTTTTAGCGTGTGTTTGATATGCTCACAAACACATTCTCTCGCTCTATTCCGAAGTGTGCTGCTGTCAAAGAAAACGAACAGTCCTGATTTTATTTAGTGGAAACATAGAGCAAATATTGGATAAATTTGCTCTTTGTGAAGTAATAATCAAGCGGTGATAAAGTGTAAAAAGTAGTGTACGTACTTAATTTTGTCGTGTCAAACGCAATAAAGAGGAGAAACAGGCTATCCAAAAGTAAGTAACAGTTTGCTATTCGTGCGCTGCTTTCTTTCGGCAATGCAATAATGGCAAGGATTTCGAAGGTGCAAATTTGTTTGATGATTAACTCATCAAATCTTGCTACTTTTACACAAACAACTTATTCAAAATGAAAGCTTAGACTTGAAATTGTGTGATTGAATCAAAATTATGTTCATAAATAGTGTATGTTTGCTGGAAAATGCAAATATTGTTGAGGGTGCCAACAATCGTCGTCGCACCCTGCCAAAGCCGTATTCTACCCTATCAAAGTCAAAACTCAACAGAACTTCTTCAAATTTTGAATTCGAACCACATAAGTATTCTTTAAAATGAGAAAAATATTATTCCAACCGAAATACGAATTTCGATTTAGAGGTTTTGGCTGCCTTCGAACCATTGTGCAATGTTCGTATGCCGGAAGAACATCAAGCGAAGATAATGTTTAGTAGAAAATGCGGAAAAGGCCGCAGGCTTCGCGGAAGGCCGCTTATACGATGGCTTTGTGCAGTTGAAGAGGACCTGAGGGCGCTCAATGTTCAGGGCGACTGAAGGCGATTGGCCCAGGATCGAGTCCAGTGGAAAAGGATACTCCATTCGGCGTAGGTTCATCGAAGAGCTGTAGCCCATCAAGTATCAAGTAAGTACGAGAAAAACAAAAAACTGCGGAACTCCAGCAGCAAAGCGAATTATCGCTGTAGGGACATTATAAAAACCCACATCTGGTGGAAAATACCACCCGTTGGAAGGTGTTAATTAGTTTTGATTAGTGGTGCCTATTTCGATGTCGGCAAAACCACTTTTGTCAGTTTTGATCAAAACATGTTTTTATTGCTTAGCAACCAGATAAACGTTATGTGTGCCCGATCAATGCAGCATTTTTATTGTTTATATTTCATTTCACACCTTCAATAAATATTAACGTTAAGGTCAAGATCTATAGGTATTTATCAAATATGGCTGCCCTTATAACGATGGCAGAGACGTTGTTTATAGATATATATAATATCAAAGTATATGATCGATGGTACCATGCTCTGCGAGTTTCATGAGCGTACCGAAATAGAGTAATGTAAGCACATACAGTGATGTTCGGAATAATAGCAGCAAAGGCAGATTTTCATACAAAATAGTCAAATTTAGCGTTGCAGTTATTTCTTCGCTGCCAATCTTGCTATGTACAAGCTTCATTTTAAAAGTACTACAGAGATAATAAAACAAAATGTTTGACAGCAGTCCAATGTTTGATTCCTTGACTTGAGTTGTAACCTACGGTGGTTTACAGCGAAAATAATGTCCGGTCGCGTACATTGTGTTAGATAGTTAGAATTATAAGACTACCAATTGTTTGGTTGGCCATATGATTTTTCTCGGTAGATGTAGTTGTTGACATTACCTTGTTGAATTTCTCATTCATCGGTTTCTTTGTTGTTTGTCAGTTATAATCGTAAAAACAAAATTGACTAACAATTTATTTATAGGGTACAGCAACCTTTCGCTCCTTGGGCCCTCCTTAGCCGTGCGGTAAGAGACACGGCTACAAAGCAAGACCATGCTGAGGGTGGCTGGGTTCGACTCCCGGTGCCGGTCTAGGCAATTGGAAATTGTCTCGACTTCCCTGGGCATAAAAGTATCATCGTGTTAGCCTCATGATATACGAATGCAAAAATGGTAACCTGGCTTAGAAACCTCGGAGTTTATAACTGTGGAAGCGCTTAATGAACACTAAGCTGCGAGGCGGCTCTGTCCCAGTGTGGGGATGTAATGCCAATAAGAAGGAAGGAAGAAGAAACCTTTCGCTAACTGGGCTAGAACACCAGCCTAGTTAACGAACGATTGAATGGCATTATAATGCGCACAGTAATGTTCAAATTTGTGGAGCGTCTAGAAGTGTCGGTATTTGGACGATGTTGAACGTGTTTTTTTTGTGCAAAACTCGTTGTTTATCGCTAGTTACTATGAATATTTGCTAACGTCTTGAAAATATATCATTTGAACGGATTTTTTAACATTCTGGTATGTACTGTACATTTGGAAAGAATGTATGACGTGTCTAAATATGGACCGAACACCGAGAATCAGATGGTCAGCTCAAGAAGATGCCATTTCAAACAAGGATTTGCTGTAGTCGTGAATATCATGCAAATTCTGGACTGCAACAGCGCCACATAACCGGATGTTTGGCGAGTTCTAACCAGTTTAATTATTATCAGTTTTTGCCTTCTATCAAATCTTAATTGATCTTTTACGTTGGCCCTATGTACCTCTACAGGTGCTCAGGACACATTAGTGAGTGAATGAGAAATATTTTCTACTGGTTTGTCTTTCATAACCATAAATATAATATATCTCATGAAATCTACGAGGAACATAGAATAGTATAGGTCATATGTCTTAGATTTTTTTTTGCATCTTTCTTAACTTTTTCCTGCTCACGTTTTTCTTCTTTGCTTTTCATTGCGTTCTATATTGAATAATAATGAACACGAAAGTTTGAGTGGTAGAACATGAATTAATATGTTCAGTTTGCAATTGGCCTGAATGTTTCCATTGTGCACCAATTTAGATTCCCCTAAATTTACAAAAATATTGTTTTTCTAGTTTTTCTTTTATTAAATTGATTATTTAAAACATTGACGTACATATAATGTTGGATTTCATTAGTTGTATAATGTCTCAAATCAGTCTTGTTATTGACTGAATTAATAATTATTCGTGACCATGCTGAGTGTGGCTGGCTTCGAGTCCGTTGTGCAGAAATGTCGAAATGATTACTAACACCAATACAGCACCAGCGATTACGTGAAAATATGGTAACTTTTACAAAATGTTTCCGTGAATACGATAATTGTCTCTCATCAGGTCAAGGTTACCAAGGTCAGGTAGATTTTGAGGATTATTCATCACTCAGCTATATCACGTAAATCGGACGTGAAGATTTTCCAAAGTGTATAGGGTAACCGTACCATTAGTGGAGGTAGTGGGGTTTTAATGAGATTTATCATATTTATACACTTTACGATGGTTTCAGTTGATGCGTCGTGCTTCAAATATCCTGTTAAATGCAACTTATCTTAAGATTTCACTATTGAAAATAATGATTTTCCTTAACAAAATTGACTCCCTTGCACTTATAGTGGTGCAACTGTACCAATAGTGGCGAGTCTCAAAAAAAACCAATGGATAGCACCACTATGGGAACCAAAATTAATTTATACAGCCACTAAAGGAACAGTGTACCCATAGTGGTGCAAGCAATATTTGGTAATTGTTGATGTTTAATGACATCTATCTTATTTTTGCTAGCATATTTATTAGTTTATCTATTGACTAAGAAATTAAAGCTGCAAATTTCCCATAATTATCAATTTAAAAAAAAAAATCTTTTGTTGATCTACTAATACCTCCACTATTGGTACCGTTACCCTATATCTAGACAAAACTAACAATTAACCCAATGAGTGGAAATAATTATAACTAGTGTGTGTGTAAGTGTAAAAACTTCTCTTTCTCAATTCGTTTTCCAAGTGAATTGTGCAGGAATACACTTTCTCTTTATATGAAAGAGCGTGTGTCATATCCACTCTTTATCACACAAACGCACAAATGTAAAGAAAACAGAAAAATGTCAATTGTAAACAGTCAATAAGGCATACATTTAGGCTGAGTCCTAAATCTTCAATGGAAATTAACGTTTTAAACGCCTGAACATAGACCTTTTTTTATATAAAACAGCAAAACACACGCGACTGAAAAAGTTCTCACTCTTTATCGATCATTCAGTAATTTGCGTTCGATCATTTAGTAGTTTGTCCATAACACATTCCAGAAGCCGAATTTCAAAATGTGTAGTATGGTGGATTTCTAGTGCGAAGGTTTTTCACAACTCTACCTAATGGTTCGTTGTTTGAATTCCACTAGTGACGGAGTTATAGTTATAGTTTCAGTAACTTAGACTAAATGATAACAAAATTCCAATCATTTATTTTAAGTTACTGCAACTAGCGTAATAACTCCGTTATTAGTTGAATTCTAATAACGAGCCATTAGGGCAAAGTTGTAGAAAAACATTCGCACTAGAAGTCCACCATACAACATGATTTGGAATTCAGCTTCTGGAATGTGTTATTGACAAACTACTAAATGATAGAACGCAAATTACCAGAGGGGGGACAACGATTTTTTTTCATATGGAGTTTGGCAAGTATGACAGTACCCTCTTATTTGGCGCATAAATTTATACTCCAATGTCAAAATGCTCATATACTTACATAAATTGTCGTGGTATTTGTGAAAATTTGTATTGTTTACCATTTTTACAAGAGAGAGTGGTGTCGAAAGCACATATTAAATTAAAGATTGCAACGAACAAAAATACACCAAATCTAAAAAAATGTAGTGTTTTCACTTTATTCCGTACGCGAAATATGCAGATAAATAAGTATGTTGGTAGAAAAAACTCTGTGCTGAGCAGAAACAGTTGTTTCTGGCATTATCCAAACTTTGTGCGTTTCAGAACATTCTCACTCACTGCAGTGTTTATTTTTAATAGACTACGGCGTAGTGTTAGTTCCGTCGGCATTCGCTTGATTTGAGGCAACAAATATTTGACACCTCAGCACCCGCCTGCAAATTACTGACTGATCGTTAACATCCTTGCACGCAAGTGTAAGCGCTCGCAAGGGTGAATCGATACACTTCTCTTTATAGGTAAGAGCTCCACACATTTCAAGGCAAAGAGTGAGAAATGACCAACTCTGTAATACTGCCGTGTCAAGGATATCTGTCCCATGACGAAAATGATGCAACTGAGAAAAATGCGATTGAAGTTGGAAACATATTTTTCAGTTTGTAGCTAAATTGCCCCATGAAATTTTGATTAATAAACGTATATCGATGAAAATAGTGTATTTCTAATGGCTTAGTATGTTTCAAAGGATAAACACTGTTTTTAGTGTAATGTTTTCAGTGGGACATTTATGCTGCGAAATTGATAATTCCAAGCATATTTGTTCCAGTGCTAGAGTATCATCAGATTACTTTGCGTTTAGCAAAAGTTTAGTTGGGTCTGGATAATAACCTGTTTCAAATTAGATGCATTAGATCTTTTCAAAGCGTATTGTAGTAAGGGCCATACACTAATAACGTAGGCTTTTGGGGGAGGGGGCTCTTACGCTCCATAGAAAAAAAAATGTGTATAAAAAAGCTGACATGGGGACAAGTGTGTCCCCCAGAGATAGTATACCTTACATAACTATAAGGACAGTGAGAATTGATTCCTATACATAATTTGATCCTGAAATAAGTTCAGGTCAATGGCGTAGCCACGGGGTTGGTTTTGGACACCCCCAGAGACAAACTTTTTTGAAGAATTTTTTTTTTCGGAAACCAAACAACCCCCACCCCCAGACCAATTTTCTGGCTACGCCACTGGTTCAGGTGAATTATGTTTCAGCGCAGATGAATTTTTGGAAGAAGCATCAAAATCAGGTTCCGTGGTAAGGTTTTCCTATGATTCCTATGAAATTTATGTCAGATTAGCATCTGATGTGTCGAGTGGAAACTTCCACCTGTGTGGGGTGCGTGTATGAACATTTGTAAACACATGTTAAGGACCATTTTTTCGTAATAAGTTGCACTCGACGGGAAATTCGGCCCCATTGTTTGCTATTGAAAATCGATTAGTCACTTCGTTCCGAAGCTATTGCAAAAAATCTTGTATATATGTAAATGAATTGGGATTACCTTATAGCCATGAGCTTAGAAGCATGAGTACAAAGCGATGATGCTTAGGTGGCTTGGTTGGACTCACGGTCAAAGGAATTTTTTGGGTGCAATTAGGCATAAAAGTATTATCGTGTTAGCTTCATCATATACGAATGCAAAAATGGTAATGCCAATAAAGAAGGAAGAAAAGTGTAAATAAATACATAGAATGCGAATAAAAATAATCTCTCATTTTTATTCTCACTTAAGTTTTAATATAATCATCTTAATATGCTTCATTTATTACTTTTTCAATTTTCATAATGCACAAGAAAGGCATCAACGATGTTAGGTGGATTAACCTTTTTACCCATTGAAACTATACCACAACCCATATTCTTTCTCTGAATGATTTGATAATGAAAATTGGCCTCTTCGAAGTAATTTAATAGATGTTGTATGAAATTTGTTTCAATGGGACAGTTATGCTTGGAAATTCTACAATGGGACAAAATGACCCGATATTTTTTCGCCAAGTTTTCGAACAAACTATACGTATTTATTTGTTCACAATAAAATATACATTAATTTAGAACGGGACAGATATGCCTGGGACGGCAGTATAGTTATACTCCTAAATCATTTCAACCATCTAACTCCTTGACATCTATGAGGGCGTCACTGAGTCGCTGGCCTGTCGTTAAATAGATGTCATATCATACTTATCATACTTTCTTCCTTTCCCTAGTATCGGAGAAGATGGGCGTGGCCGGCAATGGTAGCTTTGATGTTTTATCATTTTGGACCCTCAATTGGGTTGCTATTAAATAAAAAAAAGAAAGGTAAAGAATATACATGACAGCTATATACATGACACCAGCCTAGTTAACGAACGCCACTTTTTAACTGGGCGGACGAGGGGACGCGGGATGCATTGTTGTTATAGTTTTTTACATGAAACTTAAAGAATATACCATTTAGAATCCCCTCATTGCCGAGTCTTTGTTGTTGATTTTTGCCGGATAACTGCTTTTTAAATGGTCTTCCCTGGGCAAAGGCACAACTTTGTGATTAGCTTAAATGCTGAGAGCTTAAATGTATCTTTACTCTTCAGAGAAAGATGCACACTAGTGGTGCCACTAGGAATCGATACTGCGATCGATCTTGAGAAGCGATTACATTATTTTCTGCACATCACTTTTATTTTGAAATTAGTTCAAATATCATTTAACCAACATTCAGATACATATTTTCACTATTGTAAATAATCGTCGCGAGAATATCACAATGAACTTTTCACATGCATGCTACATGTTTTCAATACTAATAATCACCTTCTTTCTTTTCTTCCCTTTGCATTATCCACTAATCGTTGCGAGCTACTACCCTTAAGGACATAGTTGGAAGAGTACCACGATGGCAGTCAATATGGCACCGGACCTTCCACGGGTCAACCCCACACCTTCCGCACTCCTCTCCCACCAACATTCGAATGCATCGAACAGCATCGAACAAAAGTTTAATATTTAGATTACTAACCTGTTCACAGTATATTTATGTACTTCCTTGTCACTAACATGTTTCTTCAAAGAGACTTATGCATTTCGGCTCGATAGATGGCATAAACCAGCAGTTTCGTGCCAATTTAACAGCCGTCCGCGGTTTGGTGGGTTTATCACTGCACTCCACTTCTTCTCTAGGGCATTGAAAAAATCAATTTTTTACACACTTCTCCGCACATGAGCAGCCCGAAATGTTGATGGAAGGCAAATTAAACTTCACTTTTTGGATTAAGTCACTTGTTTGAAGCGAAAACTTAAGATAAACTGCAATTTTTGCTCGAAGAAAACGATTAAAAACTGATCGCGGAGCGAATGTAAACACCGGTACCGATAGCAGCAAACAAATAAACAGGGTGATTCAAAACTGATTTTGCTCCGCCATGCTCAGTCGATTATGTTTCATATTTTGGGTGTCGTTCGCTGGTTTCGGTCGGTTTGAATACGGGCTTACCGTGCACAGGTCGTTTCAGGTTTGTATGGCAGTTGATATGGCGAGGTTGAATTTTACATTCACCCTTATTCTTGTTTACGGACGAACGATACTTTCGAACGAATGCGATTCGATCGAACCGTTTCTCCATTTGATTTTGCTGGCGTAAACGAGAATGCTCTTCAACTTTCGTTCCGAAGCGCGTTCGTACGTAAACAAGAATATGGGTGATTATTCTGATTCCACATCACTCCGTGATTGGGCGCTGGCGAGGGGAAGACCATATGACTGGATAAAATTTAAGAGCTTTAACTCCTTAGACAATGCATATAAAATGGACGTTCCAATAGTTGGGAGTCGATTTTAATCGAGGTTGCAAATCTTTAGCATGATAATAAAGCCCCAAATACAATGTCGGCGGACGAGAACAGCTTCCCTGGGAAGCTTACCAGACTGATCAAAGAAACGGTGGATGGTGTGCAAAACTGTGTGAAGATTTCGGGCGAACACTCCAGTTCGTTCGAATCGCGCCGGGGACTAAGACAAGGTGATGGACTTTCGTGCCTGTTGTTCAACATTGCGCTAGAAGGTGTCATGCGGAGAGCCGGGTGTAACAGCCGGGGTACGATTTTCAACAGATCCAGTCAATTTATTTGCTTCGCGGATGACATGGACATTGTCGGCCGAACATTTGCAAAGGTGGCAGAACTGTACACCCGCCTGAAACGTGAAGCAACAAAAGTTGGACTGGTGGTGAATGCGTCAAAGACAAAGTACATGCTTGTGGGCGGAACCGAGCGCGACAGGGCCCGCCTGGGAAGCAGTATTACGATAGACGGGGATACCTTCGAGGTGGTCGAGGAATTCGTCTACCTCGGATCCTTGCTAACGGCTGACAACAACGTTAGTCGTGAAATACGAAGGCGCATCATCTGTGGAAGTCGGGCCTACTACGGGCTCCAGAAGAAACTGCGGTCGAAAAAGATTCGCCACCGCACCAAATGTGTCATGTACAAGACGTTAATAAGACCGGTTGTCCTCTACGGACATGAAACATGGACAATGCTCGAGGAGGACTTGCAAGCACTCGGAGTATTCGAGAGACGGGTGCTTAGGACCATCTTTGGCGGTGTGCAAGAAGACGGTGTGTGGCGGCGAAGAATGAACCATGAGCTCGCCCAACTCTACGGCGAACCCAGTATCCAGAAGGTAGCTAAAGCCGGAAGGGTACGATGGGCAGGACATGTTGCAAGAATGCCGGACAGCAACCCTGCAAAGATGGTGTTCGCTTCCGATCCGGCAGGTACGAGACGGCGTGGAGCACAGCGAGCGAGATGGGCAGACCAGGTGCAGAACGACTTGGCGAGCGTGGGGCGTATCCGAGGATGGAGAGATGCGGCCTCGAACCGTGCATTGTGGTGTCAATTTGTTGATTCAGTGTTATCTGTTTAGATGTTAACTAAATAAATTAATGAACAATGTCGGCGGAACAGGAACGGAAACGGCAAATTGACAGTTAGCCCATATATTTTTTGTCAAATTCGCCGTTTCCGCTGACATTGTGTTTGTGTAATTGTGTAATTCAACAAAATATCCAGATTTTTTCTGTGATATCTATCGCACCAGGAGCAGATACTTCATACAAAAAGTATGACCAAGGATATGTTATCGAACATTTAATAATTTGCATTCGATCATTTAGAAGTTTGTCAATAACTCATTCCAGAAGCTGAATTTCAAAATGTGTTGTATGTTGGACTCCTAGTGCGAAGGTTTTCTACAACTCTGCAAAATGGTTCGTTGTTTGAATCCCACTAGTAACGGAGTTATAGATACAGTATCAGTAACATAGACTAAATGATAACAAAATTCCAATCATATAGTTTAAGCTACTGCAACTAGCGTTATAACTCTGCTATTGGTTGAATTGTAACAACAAACCATTAGTCAGAGCTGTAGAAAAACCTTCGCACTAGGAGTCCACCATACAACACATTTTGAAATTCAGCTTCTGGAATGAGTTATTGACAAACTACTAAATGATCGAACGCAAATTACTAAATGATCGATAACATCCTTGAGTGTGACATGGGGGTGAGCGGAGTATAAAAAGCTATTTCAATGGATTTTTCCTAAGGTGCGTTCAGTGAAATCTCTGGAATGTTGCTTCCAGCTATGTGGGTTCTCTTTTCGCCAGCTTGGAGGGGAGGCGCTGTAGTCAGTGTAATGAAAGGTTTAGTTTCCCATAATAGTTTTCATACAAACTTGAACCGGCTTGTTCTCAATCAGTTTTTGTTCAAATCGGCTTTTGGAGGAAACTCGAAGCATGGGACGGAATCAAGTGAGCGTGGTGGAGCTGGGTCGTTTTTTGAACCACCCTACTAATATGCTGTTTTTTCATAAATACGACACCAATACTACTACAGTATATGACAGTTTGTATTGTACCTATGCTTTCAAAGCTTTGTTTTGGTACTCAACCCACCTTCACCTTAACAACACATTGGAAGACCTCCAATATTGTAATAGAAGAGGAAAAAATATCTGGACCGATTTGCTATCGGTGTAGACGACGATGCCTATTCCCACTCCCCACTCCATCGGTGTATTATGGAAAATGTAAGTTCTCGGATTTACGCTGGTGACCTGAAAAATGAAAAATGAAAATGATAACTGCTTTTTAAATGGTCTCTGGCCCAGTTTGCAAACGCCCAGTTGCTGCTGTAATACATATACCCAGAAACCGACCAATTATTTAAAATCTTGATTTCTTAAAAACTAGTTGCTGGAAACAGTTAAAGTTCAAAATGTATCATAATAGCTTGATAATTGTATAGAAAAACTTTAACTGTTTTTATTTACGTTTTTATTTCGAAAAAATTACGATTTTAAAATAGGTGAGCGAAGAAAACTGGGATGCTTCTGGGTGTCATACTCTACCTATCAACGAAGATGACGCACTGAGTGCTTCATCAAGTAAAAATTCTAAACTTGAACTGAATCCTAGAAAGAAGATTACCTCTCTCAAGGTTCATAATACATTTTAGTAACCCTTTCTCCCATTGATCATTCATAAATTTTACTCTATTGCTCAGCGCCTAAAAGCTTCTGTCGTCCAACAACCCACCGCTATCGGAATTTAAAAGTGGTTGCAAAAACTCAATCCAGCTTGGACATTACACTCAGTTATTTGCAGTACTGCATTATCATTAGATAGATTCTTATCGTGTGAACGTGACCACAGATAACCAAGGTTTGTGAAACATATTTGTCCACACAGTATTGATGTATTGATGACGCAAAACTGATGATAAATTTAGAAAAGATTATACGTATTATTCCGAAAAAGAACACTAGTTTTCTGTAGGTATTTTCATGTACTGTATGATTAACCTACATTAAGGCTCAAGACTCCATCACACTGTTTTGAAAATAATGACTGTATGGTTTAGAAGTATTGGTGATGAAACTTGTACGAAAAAGTGCCGAAAAGGAGCAGCGTAAATTTATGCTTACTACTACATACGCATTGTATTTTAAGCAAAACTTGTGATTTCATGAGAAGTATTGTAATTTGAAAGTAGCTGCAGTTCGAATGATGAATTATTTCTCATTACAATTACCAATTCTTTTCATCCTTAGCTAACATTGACTAACATTATAATATTCTCAAAATTATTATCCTGAACACTGGTCAGGTCAGAATTCGAGGACAATTGAAATTCACAGTAGAGCTTAGGGGCCGTACACTAATTACGTAAGCAATTTTTCTGGGTTTTTCAACCCCCCCTCCCCCATGTAAGATTTTTCACATACAAATCTATTTTTATTTATATGGAGTGTAAGAATATGGCCGACCCCCCCTCCCCCCATAAGTGCTTACGTTATTAGTGTACGGCCCCTTAACAGTTTTGCAGCTTTTATATTTGAAAAAAATAAATTTTTGCTTTGATTTCGTGACAAGTCTTTTATGGTCAAATCTTGATAAAGAGCGTGTTTCATATTTTTGCAAAATAGAAAAACATGCGTTTGTGGGCAATTTTGTTTTGAATAATATGTGTATTTCAGCCAAATACTTCTCAACCACAGTTTTGCTCAACTCAAACTTTGGACTTTCGACAGTCACTTGGCATAAGACGGGTTCGTACTATCCCATTTAATTTCATTACTTGATTGTAACCTTAACATATACGTATTTCGATCTCAACTTCATACTTGACTCGAATAGACTTTGTTATTTTGTGGTGCGAATTTTAAACCAAAATTATTTCGGACACAAAAAATTAATACGGTTTGATACCTCCCATAGAAATGTGATCATACTCCCGAGCAGTAAGTTTTTCATACTTTGCAGCTTCGCACTTTGATCAGTCCCAAGATTACTTAATTTCGTGCCTCGGAACGAGTCACGTTCGCGCTGCGTAAATGTTGTTTATATCTGGAGTGGGTGGAAATGGGGTGGTAAATATATGTCAGCTGTTACATTAAGTTGCCAGACATGACAAGATGTTTATTTTACATTACAATAAATGTTTATGATATATGAAATCTATTATAATATTAAAGTTTTAAAAGAATGTATACACCACTAGCCATCCAACAAAATCTAGCTTAACATTGTTCAATATTTTTTTCCTGAATTTTTAGCAAATTTAACAAACCGCAATAATTATTTGAATAAATGAATCTGGCAACGATGAAGAGACGATTATTTGCTTGTGCAGGCATTGAGTTGTTTGTGTGTCGGCTAGGGTATTCGATGTATTGTTACGATAGAACGAAGTTGCACTACCTAGATTGTGAGCGCACAATTTCACTTGTTGCGCTAGTGAATTTGAGAATTCCGAATGTTGCTGCATTCGCAATACGGTCGTCAAGTTTGTGTCTCACTTCAATTTTTCTGAAGCAGTTTTCTTTTGTTTTTCGACGAGAAGTGAAGAAATTATGTTTCAAGATTGAAGAAAAAAGTGGAACTTGATTAGTGAATTGTGTTTAGGAGTGATTAAATCTAGAAAACGGCCTAAATAAATCAAATAAAAAATTTATTGTAAGTTAACGATAACTGTATGTGTTTGATCCGAATGTTTGGAGTTAGTATGTGTTCGAGAAACGTACGCACGATGGACTAGGAAAAAAGCAGTTTTGAGTGATTTTCGAGCTTTGTTTTCAAAAAATAATTAGTTTGTAAGTAAACAATTCATTTAAAAATGCAATGATTATGCAGTGACTAAAGAAAGTCCAAAAATAGCAGTAAAATATTCATTTTATGATAAATTTGCATTAGTATTAGTGTGAATGACTGAAAATCATCGTCATTGTAAAATTGATTACGGTTTATAGAGCCTTAAACAATTACCGTTGCAGTTTAATATAGCACGTAAGGGAGTGGAGTGTGGAGTAAGAGAAGATAGGTATCAAATGAGGAAATTTTGAAATAACTGTAAAGAAATTATAGTAGCACACAAACTTATGAACATTGCATTTCAATTGTAGGGGCTTGTAGCGGACACATTCACTTTGGCACTTACTTTGGCGTTGGGATACCCGCTTCGTTTAAAAATGTGTATGACACATGCTCCTGTACGTTCAGATTACGCCGCTGGCCGGCACTTCCCAATATCTGCAAAAAAAAGTTGAGAAATAAAAAAGCAATTAATTTGGGGTAAGATGATGATGCCTTTCTAGTGTTACAGTAGTAGGACAGGAAAAGGACATAGGTGAGTCCGTAAGAGTACGCATGTGAATTTACACACCATCATACATATATCACTGCAATTCATTAAACTGCATTGAATAGAACACAACTTTCTGTACGTTTTACAAAATCCTATAACCATTTTTATAAGGCCTGTAACCATTCGTTTCCACTGGGCGTTCTAGTAAGGCAAAAATAGGATAAACAAAATTCCCAACTGCAGTGATAAAAAAAACCGGTTGACGACAATCCATGATATGAATGAATCAACTTAGCACTCGACCGGTTTCACGAAATAGCCATAATAGATTAACTCGTGCTATAGTCCAAGCGAACACATGATAACTAACTAGGAGGGGTCTGACGTCACAAGCGAACGTGATACAGCGTCTCCAAAAATTAGCATCTGCATCAATGTCAGAGGGGTCCAAAGTAGCCTTGCGAGCAAAGGCGTAGGATTGCCAATCCGGAGATGGCGAGTTCGATTCTAGGTCCCCGATCCCCGAGGATGTTTTCTATCAATAAAACTGAGATTCAATAAATTGTAATTTGTAATACAGTTGAACCTCCATGAGTCGATGGTCCCTCCAATATTGACTCATGGAGGTTTGACTGCAAATATCTGATGTTTTAAACGATGCCTGCCACTAAAAAAATAAACCGATCAAAGAAGGTCGTGGAATACAAACTTCAAGAAGTCACATAAAATACCTTCGAATGGTTCTATCAAAATACGATGTATGTAGGACTGTGGGTAATATCACTTTGCACAGTTACTCGAATGGTTTGGAATGGCTTTCATGATCTAGTCATCCGCTACAAACGCAAGGACGTATCATATATAGGATTGAAATTTCATAAAATCACGCATTAATACATTGTAGGTACACGCTTTCTAAAACTACTTTATGGGCTAAAAACAACAATCAGAGGTTATCAGCGTTCACCCGCGTGTCGGCAGTCAGAGAAATAGTTTCGTCTGAAAACTGGAACACACTGGTCCAATAAGATCCCATCATGGCATATCAAACAGCTGACTCGATTTGTTTACCAAGTGGAATGCCACCACCGCCTACTCGGTTGATATAATGCCGTTGTTATTGTTGCTTTCCCCTTTAACGATTTCGGTGGCGATGAGAATCCGTCTCATTCGGAATACGTTAATTTTAGAATAGAAGAGAGTCAACAGCTGCTTCTATCGTGCAGCAACGAGAGCAAAACCGTCCAAGACAAACTCCCCAAACACTGACAGCCGATATTGCGACGGACCAAAGTGCAAAAGATTGTTACATAAAGCTGGGGGCTCGCTGAACCGCAGCTTCGCTCGAGAAAGAGGTCTTTTCCAAAGTCAAACCAATCGAAGTATCCTTTCGCTTGTCCAAATGACCTTGTGGACAATCGCGTGACTTACCCTGGGCGATGATTTGGCAGCCAAATCGGCCAAAACCAGACCGGATTTTCGCAGTATTGACGCCATTTTGCTAGCTCGACCGTACAATTTGCTCCACACACTCGACGATCACTAAACTCTCGATGTCGCGCCGCGAATGACTGAAAATGTTCCGAGAAGTTGGGTACTTGCACAACGTACTTCACTCTCGCGGTTGGTTGATACACGGGGATGAATCGCGAAAGACGTCGTGCGCGCTTCGTTGACGTTTCGCTTCCGGCCTGTCATGCATGCATCTGTCAGTTTTAAGCGTGACGTCACAGATTATAGCAAAATCACAACAGTAGAAAATGTGAACTATGTGGTTAAAATCCGAGAAAATTCAATATTTAAGGTTGGTATCGTGTTCAAAAGAAATTTCTTTTTCTATCTCAATCACATGTTAAATTCCGTTTACTGAATCGGAAAAGTAAAGAATCGAAACAAAATTCTTTAAACAGTATCCACCTGACAAGAACAAAAAATAAAATTGAATTTGTAAGGTCCCCACGCAAAGTATTGAGCTGTCACTTTACTTTCGGAAAAATATTCTGCTCGATTATTCCGTAAGTACAAGTGACATTTTGCTCCATGCAGATCAGTTGTCAAAATTCCGCTTGGTAATATTGAACAAAATTCCGTAACCTCTCTACTTTTCAAGTCGATACTGGCCTTTAAATATAAAGACTCGCACATGTGTAAGTTAGTGCAAGTATTTAAATACTATGAAAGTATACAAATCCAATCCAAATCCGTCCAAATCCAATCAAGATCCAATCCAAACCCAATCCAATCAAAATCCAATCCAAATCCAATCCGAATCCAATCCAAATACAATCCAAATCCAAACCAAATCCAATCCAAATCCAATCCAAATCCAATCCAAACCAAATCCAATCCAAACCAAATCCAATCCAAACCAAATCCAATCTAAATCCAATCCAAATGCAATCCAAATCCAATCCAAACCTAATCCAAATCCAATCTAAACCAATCCAAACCAATCCAAACCAATCCAAACCAATCCAAATCAAATCTAAATTTAATCCAAACCAATCCAAACACAATCCAAACCAATTAAAACCAATTAAAATTCAATCCAAATCCAATCCAAACCAATTCAATCAAAATCCAATCCAAACCAAGTCGAATCCAATCCAAATACAATCCAACCAAACAAAATCCGATTCAAACCAATCCAAACCAAATCCAATCTAAATCCAATCCAAATGCAATCCAAATCCAATCCAAACCTAATCCAAATACAATAAAGATCCAATTCAAACCCAATCCAAATCCAATCAAAATCCAATCCAAATACAATCCAAATCCAATCCAAATCCAAACCAAATCCGATCCAAATCCAATCAAAATCCAATTGAAATCCAATCCAATCCAAATCCAATCCAAATTCCATCCAAATCCCATCCAAATCCAATCCAAATCCAATCCAAATCCAATCCAAATCCAATCCAATCCAAATTCAATCCAAATGCAATCCAAATCCAATCCAAATCTAATCCAAATCCAATCCAAACCTAATCCAAATCCAATCCAAATCAAAATCCAATCCAAATCCAATCCAAATCCAATCCAAATCCAATCCAAATCCAATCCCAATCAAACCAACAAACCAATACAAACCAATCCAAACCAATCCAAACCAATCCAAATCTAATCCAAACCAATCCAAACCAATCCAAACCAATCCAAACCAATCCAAACCAATCCAAACCAATCCAAACCAATCCAAACCAATCCAAACCAACCAAACCAATCCAAACCAATCCAAACCAATCCAAACCAATCAAAACCAATCCAAACCAATCCAAACCAATCCAAACCAATCCAAACCAATCCAAATCCATCCAAACCAATCCAAACCAATCCAAACCAATCCAAACCAATCCAAACCAATCCAAACCAATCCAAACCAATCCAAACCAATCCAAACCAATCCAAACCAATCCAAACCAATCCAAACCAATCCAAACCAATCCAAACCAATCCAAACCAATCCAAACCAATCCAAACCAATCCAAACCAATCCAAACCAATCCAAACCAATCCAAACCAATCCAACCAATCCAACCAATCCAAACCAATCCAAACCAACCAATCCAAACCAATCCATATACAATCCAAATTCAATCCAAATTCAATCCAAACCAATCCAAACCAATCCAAACCAAATCCGATCCAAATCCAATCCAAATCCAATCCAAATCCAATCCAAACCGAATCCAATCCAAACCAAATCCAATCCAAACCAAATCCAATCCAAATCCAAACCAAATCCAATCCAAATCCAATCCAAATCCAATCCAAACCTAATCCAAATCCAATCCAAATACAATAAAGATCCAATTCAAACCCAATCCAAATCCAATCAAAATCCAATCCAAATACAATCCAAATCCAATCCAAATCCAAACCAAATCCTGTTGGAAACAATCGAAGATCATAGTAGCCAATAATTAATATGACGTTAGCTATAAAATAAAAATTGTTCATTCATTATCAAACCACAAACCACTACAGACGTGTTTCATTATCACTCTGAGTTTATCAGGTTATGTGGCCCAGACACTGATCTTGCATTACAAGACGATTTGAAGTTCTGGAAGCAATTATCAAAAGCTCATACAGATTTTTTTTTTTTTTTCACCTGAACGGATTTCAAAATGGATGTTGAAGATAAGAAATGGCTTTTCAATGGAACCAATATTGATAATTGGATGTTCCGGATGAAGATTTTGTTAGAAGAGCGGAATTTGATAGATTGTGTGGAACGGTCAATTAATGATGAACCTTTTGCAAGAATTTTGGAAACCGATACTGAGGAAGTTCGCAAAGAAAAGACTGCAAAGCGCGAAGAGTGGCTTCAGAAGGATCGGAAGTGCAAGTCTGCAATTGTGCACAGAATCGCTGAAAGTCATCTGGAATATGTTAAGGATAAACTTACTGCCAAGCATATGTGGGATACGCTCATGAAGGTATTTCAACGCAAAGGTTTTGGCAGTCAAATTTTCTTAAGGAGGAAGCTTTTAACGATGAAGTTGTCTGACGGAGTTGACATACAAAGTCATTTTCTAGATTTCGACAAGTTGTTGCGTGATCTGAAAGCAAGCGGAGCGAAGATTGACGAGCAAGATGCAATTTGTTACCTTTTGTTAACGTTACCGTCATCATACGACGCGCTAGTCATGGCACTGGATACAGTGGAGCCGGAACGTTTGACCTTGGAATTCGTACGTACACGTCTGCTAGATGAAGAAACTAGGCGAGCGAATAAGAATGCAAGTGAAGCTTCAGGAAATACAGAATCGGCTTTCGTTAGGAAGAAATGGAATTTCAAGTGCTAAAACTGTGGAAAAACAGGCCATAAGCGATCAGAATGTAAAGAAAAGTCAACGGATGAGAGGAATCGTAATCAAGTTTATAGACCAAACAATCGACGACAGAGATTTGAGACCAGAGGCAAAGCAAATGTAGGTATTGAAGAAGATATTGCATTTTTGGCGACTTGTGATGAAGAAGCATTGATTGTCGGAAGCTCTGGAGAATGTAAGCGAATTGAGTGGTACGTGGACTCCGGTGCATCAAATCATATGTTGAACTCAGAATCATATTTTGAAGAAATGTACAAGCTGCCAGAAACTGTCCGTATTGCTGTACACTGCCAAAAAATTCCATATCCGGTTTATGTGTGAGCTATATAGATTTTTGCAATTAGTTCATAACAATAAATTTTATAGTGAGCCTCATAAATAATGTATAAGTCTTGGAACATAAAACGAATTATTTATTCCGATATACCTTATTAGAATTATTTATGAACTTTGAAAGAATTTATTTATATATATTATCAGCTTTTCTCAATGAAATATCAGTTTATGTAAGCATTCAAATAAGGTGTTTCGATCTTTTTTTAATATTGTTTGAATTTATTGTTATAAACTTTGTAAATCTGTATATAGTTCAAACTATGAATTAGGGTTTACTGGTAATAATTGAAATTCACAAATGTTTGTCAATGACCACATCATTTTCAAGCACTAGGCATAAACATAATTGGCGGAGTTGAAGAAAATCAGTCGCAAAACGTCCAACATTAAACATTTGTCGTTATAGCAGCATCTGTCCGGCGATAAATGCCAATAAATCAATAATGATAGATATCAGTGCTGTGCAATGAGTAGCTCGAAGTAGTTAGAAGTGGTTCCTGTCCTGCTCGTTCTTTTTGTCAACAAATGGGCATGAGCAGGACAGGAAGAAACATCGAGCTACTTCAATCTCTCATTGGACAGCACTATAAATTCGACACATTATAACACATCCTCATTGCAGTTGATGACTCTGCTGATGACCTCGCTGATGACAGGCTTACAGTGATAATTTTTCTATCGGTACAAAATGGTATTATCGCCGGAGGTTTAATTTTCGTATCGACCTCGGTAGGCTAATTTATGTTGGCTTTGGTAGCAATGGAACTTGCACATCAGTGTTTGTATCGATTTCCTCAGGAAGAGCTGCATCGTGAATTAGGATGTTGCAGTTCTTCGGGTCGAGCTTAAGGTAAATAGCCAACGCCTTACGATAGCGCTGCTCTGCCAGTTTGCACAGCACCTGATTGCAGAAGGTGAGTCCTATGCCTAGTGTGGACAATTAGAAAATCGCAATTATTTTATGCCGTATGAACTATGCTACCATAAATCGCATATTTGTCCCATCTTTGCTGGGTTTCTTATTCATATGGGACAAATATGCGATTCACGGAAGTATAGGTAGTAGAATATATCTATAGTGTGATGATTTTTATTATAAAAACATCTCAGCAAATAACATCAACACGATTAAAAAAAATCTTACCTTCATTGCACGAAAAAAGAACTTGACCGTTATTTCATTCTCGTTGTGGGCAGAAGAGTAACTTCCGTCATCACACCCTGCCATCGGTGTGGTTTTGAGCACGATAAAAGCACGTCCTTCTGCAGGTGATCTTGGATTTTGTGATGCACCAACGTGTTCATAATCTGCATCCAACTACGGTGCGATTGAACGTTACTGAGATGCTCGATCGTTTTCACACAGTCGTATAGGTCTGTGACCAGACACTTCGTTCACCCAGTTCCCGCAGCAGCGTCATTAGTCCACCGGCACTTTGCTTTTCATTGCCAGCACCTGCTGAGCGAGCTGCTGAGTCTTCTTCTGGGAACTTTTAAAATTTTCCTAGGCGGAGCAACTATTGGGATGACGCACATATCAGGATGTTAATATTGGAGCGGTCGTGCTCTATGTGCGTTTCGTGCCCTGCTAGACATTCCTTTCCGTGTTTTAAAATGAACACTTTGTAGCTGCAGGAGCATCGTCGTTGCCTAAAAAATAAACCGTATGCTGTCAAATGTTGTTGAAAATTGGTCCATCGTGAATATACAGAAAATGTGTATATAGAAAATACTGCTTACAAATTATCTTCGTATAAACAGACAATGATGCTGTTACTAGCTGGTCTGTGGCTGTGTTGGATTCTGGTGCTCCTGTGGATAATCCGTCGCAAAGGAAAACTGCTGTCGCGATGGTATTATTATCAGCGTGTATTGATCATGCCCAATGGGAACTCCGGCAATCGCGGTTTCCCAAATATGAACAAATGAACCGATAAGACTCGCCGTCATCCACTCGCCGGCTTTACTTCTGGAGCAGTAGACGTATGTTCCTAAGCTGTATCTGTAAAGGACGATGATGTATGAAGATGTAAATCACAATTAATAAGGATCATTATTATCATGGACATAAATATTACTCACGTGTCTGGATATTTCTCGGATGAAAAGAGGGGATCAGCAAAATTCCTTCTTGACAATTGTAGCCATTTTGGTTTTTTCTCACTTTGTCATGCTTTCTCGCTTGATTCGTATGCGTATCAGTTATATATTCAATAATTTATTCATTTTATGTGTGAGACGTTATGGATTTTAACCATTAGTCTAGACACATATTTTTGAAACGGATTATAAATAAGAACAATTATTAACGCTTATTAAGGGTATGTGTGTGATTTTGAAATCCATAAAGCCCAAATAAACTTTATGGTTGATTCGTTTCGGTCATTTTATGTGTCGTAACATATATTAAAAATTATTGGATTTTTTGTAGTGTAGCGAAAAGTGGTGAAACCATGGAAACAAATATGGCAGGGACTGTACGAGTTGAAATGTTGGTCAACGGAAAACGACTGAAAGCAAAAATGGATGGAGTATTATATGTTCCCAAGCTGAGTTGCAATTTATTTTCTGTAAGACGCGTGGAGCAAGAAGGAATGAAAGTCACCTTTATAAACGGCTAGGTAGTGATTAAAAAAGATAATCAAGTTGTTGCATCTGGAAGAAGAGGAAAATCTTTGTACAAGCTGGACGTTTGTCTTGAAAATAGTGAGGATAAAGCTATGGTGGCAAGAACTGATGACTTTGTACTTTGGCATAGACGTTTCGGCCATGTTTGGGAAGGTAATCTTCGGAAGTTGTGGAAGCATGACATGGTGAAAACTAAAGCAAATCACCTGAGCAATTCAAGTAATGATATTTGTGAAGTTTGTATTGTTGGAAAGCAGACAAAGAAACCGTTCGAAGAGGTGCATGAAGTGAAATCTCGAAGGCCACTAGAACTCATTCACACTGATGTTTGCGGTCCGTTTGTTCCTCATACTTGGAATCAGAAGCGTTACTTTGTTACCTTTACAGACGACTATACGCACTTTACGGTGGTGTACCTGCTGCAATCGAAGGATGAGGTGCTAGAACACTTTATGGACTACGAAGCAAAAGTCACAACTTATTTTGGAACCAAAATTGCAAGACTACGATGCGATAACGGAGGAGAATATAAGAGTACCGATTTTCAAAAGCACTGTCGGCAGAGAGGTATTTCAATGGAGTACACTGTTCCCTACAATCCACAGCAAAATGGAGTAGCTGAACGGATGAACCGGACTTTGTTAGACAAATCAAGATCGCTAATATTGGATGCCAAGATGCCAAAAATGATGTGGGGAGAAGCTGTTTTAACTGCAGCCTATCTTGGAAATCGTTGCCCAACAGTGGCGTTGCAAGATTTCAAGACTCCGTATGAAATGTGGTATCAACGAAAGCCAGATGTGGATAATTTGCGAGTTTTTGGATCAATCGCTTATACGCATATACCAAAGCAGCAACGAGGAAAGCTGGATGCACGATCTGAAAAACATGTAATGGTTGGATACGCAAACAATGGCTATCGTATTTGGAATGCTGAGAAAAGGAAAATTTTCATATCTCGAGACGTCGTTTTTGATGAGAGACTTGTGTTATCAACTCCGAAACATCAAACAAAGAGTATTACCAGTGCTGATTATGTCAAGAATTTTGAAGAGCAATTATCTAATGATGAAGTTAATGACAATATACAACAAGATTCTCAAGCGGAGCCTAATGATGTAGAAGAAGATGAACTTGAATCAACATTAGTTGAAGAGTGTCCCAATGATATTCCTGAGGTAGAATCAAGACCGAAGCGTTCGATTACAGTACCATCCTGGTATAAAGACTTTCAAATGTCGTTATTGGCTGAAGAGGAAATCGCATGGGCGTTAAGTGCAGAAGCGTTCGTGGAAGATCTTCCTAGCAATGCTAATGACTTGAAAAATCGTGATGATAGGGACCGTTGGAAGGAAGCAATGGATGATGAAATGGTATCGTTGCGCAAAGCAAACACGTGGGAGCTTGTTCCGAGACCGGCGAATAAGAATATAGTCGATAGCAAATGGGTATTTCGAGTCAAGCGAGATGAGAATGGAAACATCAATCGATATAATGCTCGTCTGGTGGCGAAGGGCTACTCACAGCGAAAAGATTTTGATTACAGCGAGACGTTTGCACCTGTAGCTCGGATAGCAACAACCCGAATCCTGTTAGCAGTTGCAAATCAAAATAATTACCATATCCATCAAATGGACGTTACCACAGCTTTCTTGAACGGAGAACTAAAACATATAGACATACGGTATAATTTTATTCGTGATTGCGTTCAGAAGAAAATATTGTGTCCAATATACATTTGTTCTAAGGAGCAAGTGGCAGATATTTTCACCAAAGGACTAACTAAGGTTCCATTTCAACACTTACGTGACAAACTCGGATTATTCGATTGAGAGGGGATGTTGGAAACAATCGAAGATCATAGTAGCCAATAATTAAAATGACGTTAGCTATAAAATAAAAATTGTTCATTCATTATCAAACCACAAACCACTACAGACGTGTTTCATTATCACCTGAGTTTATCAAATCCAAACTAAATCCGATCCAAATTCAATCAAAATCCAATTGAACCAATCCAAATCCCATCCAAACCAATCCAAACCAATCCAAACCAATCCAAACCAATCCAAATCCAATCCAAATCCAATCCAATCCAATCGAAATCCAATCCAAACGCAATCCAAATTCAATCCAAATCCAATCCAAATCCAATCCAAACCTAATCCAAATCCAATACAAATCCAATCCAAATCCAATCCAAATCAAAATCCAATCCAAATCTAATCCAAATCCGATCCAAATCCAATCCCAATCAAAATCCAATCCCAATCAAAATCCAATCCCAATCAAAATCCAATCCAAATCCAATCCAAATCCAATCCAAATCCAATCCAAATCCAATCCAAATCCAATCCAAATCCAATCCAAATCCAATCCAAATCCAATCCAAATCCAATCCAAACCAATCCAAACCAATCCAACCAATCCAAACCAATTCAAACCAATCCAAACCAATCCAAACCAATCCAAATCCAATCCAAACCAATCCAAACCAATCCAAACCAATCCAAATCAAACCAAATCAAATCCAAACCAATCCAAACCAATCGAAATTCAATCCAAACCAACAACAAAGATCCAATTCAAACCCAATCCAAACCAATCAAAACCAATCCAAATACAATCCAAACCAATCCAAACCAATCCAAATCAAAACCAAATCCGATCCAAATCCAATCAAAACCAATTGAAACCAACCAAACCAATCCAAATCCCATCCAAACCAATCCAAACCAATCTAAACCAATCCAAACCAATCCAAACCAATCCAATCCAATCCAAACCAATCCAAACGCAATCCAAATTCAATCCAAACCAATCCAAACCAATCCAAACCCAACACAAACCAATCCAAACCAATCCAAATCAAAACCAATCCAAATATAATCCAAACCGATCCAAACCAATCCAATCCCAATCAAACCAATCCCAATCAAACCAATCCCAATCAAAACCAATCCAAACCAATCCAAACCAATCCAAACCAATCCAAACCAATCCAAACCAATCCAAACCAATCCAAACCAATCCAAACCAACCAAACCAATCCAAACCAATCCAAACCAATCCAAACCAATCCAAACCAATCCAAACCAATCCAAACCAATCCAAACCAATCCAAACCAACCAAACCAATCCAAACCAATCCAAACCAATCCAAATCCAATCCAAACCAATCCAAACCAATCCAAACCAATCCAAACCAACCAAACCAATCCAAACCAATCCAAACCAATCCAAACCAACCAAACCAATCCAAACCAATCCAAACCAATCCAAACCAATCCAAACCAATCCAAACCAATCCAAACCAATCCAAACCAATCCAAACCAATCCAAACCAATCCAAACCAATCCAAACCAATCCAAACCAATCCAAACCAACCAAACCAATCCAAACCAATCCAAACCAATCCAAACCAATCCAAACCAATCCAAATCCAATCCAAAACCAACTGAAACCAATCCAATCCAAACCAATCCAACCAATCCAAACCAATCCAAACCAATCCAAACCAATCAAAACCAATCCAAACCAATCCAAACCAATCCAAACCAATCCAAACCAATCCAAACCAATCCAAACCAATCCAATCCAATCCAAACCAATCCAAACCAACCAAACCAATCCAACCAATCCAAACCAATCCAAACCAATCCAAACCAACCAAACCAATCCAAACCAACCAAACCAATCCAAACCAATCCAAACCAATCCAAACCAATCCAAACCAATCCAAACCAATCCAAACCAATCCAAACCAATCCAAACCAATCCACATACAATCCAAACCAATCCAAATTCAATCCAAACCAATCCAAACCAATCCAAACCAAACCAAATCAAATCCAAATCAACCAAATCTAATCCAAACCAATCGAAACACAATCCAAACCAATCCAAATTCAATCCAAATCCAATCCAAATTCAATCTTAATCCAATCCAAATTCAATCTTAATCCAATCCAAATCCAATTCAAATCCAATCCAAATCCAATCTAAATCCAATCCAAATCCAATCCAAATCCAATCCAAATGCAATCCAAATCCAATCCAAACACAATCCAAATCTAAATCCAATCCAAATTTAATCCAAATCCAGTCTAAATTCAATCCAAATTCAAATCCAATCCAAATCCAATCCAAATGCAATCCAAATGCAATCAAAATCCAATCCAAATCCAATTTAAATCCAATCCAAATCAAATTTAAATCCAATCCAAATCCAATCCAAATCCAATCCAAATCCAATCCAAATCCAATCCAAATCCAATCCAAATCCAATCCAAATCCAATCCAAATCCAATCCAAACCAATCCAAACCAATCCAAACCAATCCAAACCAATCCAAACCAATCCAAATCAATCCATAACCAATCCAAATCCAATCCAAATTCAATCCAAATCCAATCCAAATCCCTTTCAAATCCAATCCAAAACAAATCCAAACCCAATCCAAATCCAGTCTGAAATCTATCCAAATCCAAATCCAATACAAATCATATTCCAATGCAAATCCAATCCAAATACATTCCGAATCCAATCGAAATCCAATCCAAATCAGATCCAAATCCAATGCAAATCCAATCCAAATACATTCCGAATCCAATCAAAATCCAATCCAAATCCAATCCCAATCCTTATCCAATCCCAATCCAAATCCAATTCAAATGCAATCCAAATCCAAATCAAAATCCAATCCCAATCCCAATCCAAATCCAATCCAAATCCAATCCATTTATTTATTTATTACCAGACTAAGGCCGGAGTGGCCTGTGCAATACATAAAATTTTTCTCCATTCAGCTCGGTCCATGGCTGCACTTCGCCAACCACGCAGTCTGCGGAGGGTCCGCAAATCGTCCTTCAACTGGTCTATCCACCTTGCCCGCTGTGCACCTCGCCTTCTTGTTCCCGTCGGATAGTTGTTGAGAACCATTTTCACCGGATTACTGTCCGATATTCTGGCTACGTGCCCGGCCCACCGCAGTCTTCCGATTTTCGCGGAGTGAACGATGGATGGTTCTTCCAACAGCTGATGCAACTCGTGGTGCATTCGCTTCTAATAAACGTTTTGTAGAGAGTCAGTTTGGTATGGCGGTGAACTCTATTCGATCGAAGCGTTTTGCGGGAGTCCAAAGTACTTACGATTTCCTGCCATGATGCGTCTCCGAATTTCTCTGCTGGTATCGTTATCGGCGGTCACCAGTGAGCCCAAGTACACGAATGCTTCAACAACCTCGATTTCGTTACCACCGATAGAAACTCGTAATGAGTGGCTTACATTAACCTCTCTGGAGCCTGTTCCTATCATGTACTTCGTCTTCGACGTGTTGATGACTAGTCCAATCCGTTTAGCTTCGCTTTTCAGTCTGATGTAGGCTTCCTACATCCTCTCAAAGTTACGTGCCATGATATCAATGTCGTCGGCGAAACCAAATAACTGGACTGACTTCGTGAATATCGTACCACTCGTGTAAATCCCTGCCCTTCGTATTACTCCCTTCAAAGCAATGTTGAATAGCAGACTCAAAAGACCATCGCCTTGCCGTAACCCTCTGCGCGTTTCGAAGAGACTCGAGAATGCCCCTAAAACTCGAACTACACACATCACCCGATCCATCGTCGCCTTGATCAACCTTATCAGATTATCCGGAAATCCGTTTTCGTGCATTAGCTGCCATAGCTGGTCCCGATCGATTGTATCATATGCGGCTTTGAAGTCGATAAATAGATGATGTGTGGGCACGTTGTATTCGCGGCATTTCTGCAATACCTGACGTACGGCGAACGCCTGGTCTGTGGTAGAGCGTTCACCCATAAATCCCGCCTGGTAGTGCCCCATACGAACTCTCTTGCAATTCCATAGAGGATTTGAATTTATTGGATTTGAATTAGATTTGGAAAGGATCAATCTCATTCACTACATGTACGATTCAATCAAGAGCCTTTTTTTTCCTGGCTCTTAATACATCTGCTACCTACAAGCTACATACCACCATTACACACTGTCATATACAAAGAGTGTGAGGGCGTGAGGACTTTAAATAAAACTCTCATTTTTATTGTTTTGGATTTTGGTCGTATACGTTCACCACTGTGTATATCAAATTTGTGTTTATTAGAATGGCTGTTCACATCTCCTACTATATCTGTTTTTAAATATTTTATTTTGTTTTGTTCGTTTCCGTTGCTTGTGCGTAATTATTTTCGAAATATAATTTTTGTAATTTTGTAATTTTTCTCATTCAGTTTTACGTGGTCCTGTTAGTTAGTTTATTACCATGTTAAGAACGCTTTACTTACTTCAAGCACGTAAGGTATCTCAAGTTTAAATCAAATATGTTGTGAATTTGTATACCTATTATCAAATTTGTAATTGCAGGCTTCGCCAATCGGAGTTGCTTATCGGCGATTGAGCACTTTCACCGAATCCAATGGAATTGGTCACATTCAGCTGGACAACGAAAAAACTCGCAATTCTTTGTCCATCGAAATGATGGATAGCATCCAGCAGCACATTATTTCCAACCAGCAAAATCCGGCAGTGCGTTGCTTCGTGCTTTCCGCCAAAGGGCGCGTTTTCTCGGCCGGACATAATTTGAAAGAGCTGACTCCGGACCACGGGTCCGACTTTCATAGGCAAGTGTTTGCCAAGTGTTCCGAGTTGATAGGTGTTATATTGAAGGCTCCCGTTCCGGTCATTGTTAAAGTGGATGGCCTGGCTGCAGCAGCCGGGTGTCAGTTGGTGGCTTCGTGTGATATGGCAATTTGCAGTGATACGAGCTCCTTTTCAACGCCGGGGGCCAATTTTGGAATATTTTGCTCAACGCCAGGTATTGCCGTGGCCAGGGCTGTTCCACGTATGAAAGCTTCTTACATGCTTTTTACGGGGCTTCCCATTAGCGCACAGGAGGCACTACAATCTGGACTAGTGAGCAAAGTGGTTCCAGCGGATCAGCTGGATCAGGAAGTAGAAACCATTTGCAATGCCATAAAGTCGAAGAGTCGTGCTGTGATTGCACTGGGGAAACGGTTCTTCTATGAACAAATTGCAATGGACGTAAACAGTGCCTATCAGAGAGGTGAGCAAGTTATGGCTGAGAACCTGGCAACGGCGGACGGCCAGGAAGGCATCCGCAGTTTTGCGGAGAAACGGAAACCAGTTTGGAAACATCAGTGAGCGATCGGTAAGTGAAACAATCGGAAATACTGCATTTATTTGTTAAAATTATTTGTTGCATTTGATAGGTTTATATAGTTAGCTATTTTGAAGTACCAATCTAATGAGGAGTCATTTATCCGAATGCCTTATAATATAATCCAAGCTTCCAACGCCCACAATGTCTCAATATGTAGCTGTATCTTAAGGTTTAGAATATGTAGGGTCGTGCCTTCGAAATCAGCCTTTTCCTAGCCTTTTTCTTTTATGATCATGAAGTGTTCCTTCCTTAGATAGTTGTTATAACAATATGATTGATTACGTGATTTGAAAATATTCAAATTCCACAAAATTTGCATCAATAATAAAAGTGTAAACATTTTTTTAAATATCAATGCAACTGCTTGACATTCATATGATACATGTATAGATAGGAATGTGATGTGATGTTCCTACAGGTTACCCCTATCCAAAGTAAATTATTTCAGATTTTATCGGTGATTAACTGTTTTCTGGAGTAGTCAGAAAATTGGTCTGGGGCGGTTTTCTGAACATTTTTTTTAATTCAAGAAGGTTCGAACAATAATTTTCTTCTAAAATTTTTGTCTTTGGGGGGGGGGGGGTGTTTATGTCCAAAACCACCCCCGTGGCTACGCCACTGCTCTTGGTCCGCAGTCCCGATTCTCCCTTGCTGATGGTGATGAAGGCGATGATGGCAGTCCGTTAGTCTATGGACACGAGCCACCACAAAACCATATATAGGGGAAAGTGGTTTAAGATCGCCATATGGGGCAAGACAGCCAACGTAGATTATGACTTAATTGAGCTTTATTGACTGAAAAGAAAAACTGCAGAAAATGGAACGAAGGATGCAAAGATACATGGGAACTATTCAGGAGCTAACCAAAAAAATTGAAAGCAAGGACAGCTATATTCAAGCCTTAGAAAACAAAATCACCGCTCAACAGGTGATTATCAACTCGTTTAACCCTTATGCGGCCGACGGGGTACCCGTGTTCCTTTTTCAACTTCAAGTGGTGATATTTCAATGAATTTTTATAGCTGAAAGCTGAAACTCGGTGACATCTAAGAACTCCATAAAATGTAGCATCTGTGAAAAAATCACGTTGATACAGTGAGGAGGGACGTGGGGAGGGGCGCCTGATTTTTTTTAAAACGTGGATGGCCGACAGGGTACCCGTGTTCCACTAAATTGATATTTTCATAACTTTAACAATTTTCAACCGATTTAGATAATTTTGACAGTTTTGGAAACAGAAACTCATATACTTTTCGCCCATTGTCAAGGTTTACAGCTTTTGTCCATGGTTAACCAAGAAATCTTTGAAGTAAGACTTAAGAGTCTACACACGTAACCGAAGGACTATCAACCAGTTTCAAATATATTACATGCTCATTGCGCTTCTTAGAATAGTCGGTGTTCTGGATCTCCAAAATCCCCTGTAGTAAGGCCTCAGTCATCCAAAAAATCACTGGAATAAGATCTTATGGTCTGCTAACGTAACCAAAGGTCTATCGTGTAAATTCAAAAACGGTACATGCTCTTTATGGTGCTTAGCATATAATGCTTTCACAGTATATGTTCCGGGTCATCCAATGATCTTTTCTCAAAACATGTTTGCATTCCGAGTAGTTCTTGTTGCTGTCATTGATTCCAGGTAGTCTACGAACTCCATACAGTCAAGGTCTTCGGATCAATATCCGTAATAAAGGCAGTTAACGAAGAATAAACAAGTTCTGTGACCCCTTCTTGGTATATGTTTGTATTCCAAGTAGTTATTGTTGTTGTCGTGGGCTCCAGGTAGTCTACGAACTCCATAGAGTCAAGATCTGTGGATCAACCCCAGTAACGGAGGCAGTTATTGAAGAATAAACAAGTTGTGTGACCCCTTCTTGGTATTTGATTGTATTCCAAGTAATTCTTGTTGTTGTCATTGGTTCCAGGTAGTCTACAAACTCCATAAATTCAAGGTCTGTGGATCAACCTCCGTAATGGAGGCAGTTATTGAAGAATAAACAAGTTGTGTGACCCCTTCTTGATATATATCTGTTTTTCATGTAGTTCTTGTTGTTGTCGTGAGTTCTAGGTAGTCTACGAACTCCATACAGCCAAGGACTTCGGGTCAATCCCCGTAATGGAGGCAGTTATCGGAGAATAAACAAGTTGCATGACCCCTTCTTGTTATATATTTGTATCCCAAGTAGTTCCTGTTGTTGTCGTGAGTTCCAAGTAGTCTACGAACTCCATCCAGTCAAGGTCTTCGAATCAATCTCCGTAATGGAGGCAGTTATCGAAGAATAAACAAATTTTGTGACCCCTTCTTGGCATATGTTTGTATTCCTAGTAATTCTTGTTGTTGTCGGGGGCTCTAGGTAGTCTACGAACTCCATAGATCCAAGGTTGGTGGATCAACCTTCGTAATGGAGGCAGCTATTGAAAAATAAACAAGTTCTTCTTGGCAAATGTTTATTTTTCATGTAGTTCTTGTTGTTGTCGTGAGTTCCAGGGAGTCTACGAACTACATACACTCAAGATCTTCGGATCAATCTCCGTAATGGAGGTAGTTATCGAAGAATAAACAAGTTGCGTGACCCCTTCTTGGTATATGTTTGTATTTCATGTAGTTCTTGTTGTTGTCGTGAGTTGCAGGTAGTCTACAAACTCCATACAGTCAAGATCTTCGGATCAATCTCCGTAATGGAGGCAGTTATCGAAGAATAAACAAGTTGCGTGACCCCTTCTTGGTATATGTTCGTATTCCAAGTGATTCTTGTTGTTGTCGTGGGCTCCAGGTAGTCTATGAACTCCATAGAGTCAAGGTCTGGGGATCAACCTCAGTAACGGAGGCAGTTATTGGAGAATAAACAAGTTTTGTGACCTCTTCTTGATATATGTTTGTATTCCAAGTAGTTCTTGTTGTTGTCGTTGTCTCCAGGTAGTCTACGAACTCCAAAGATTCAAGGTCTGTGGATCATCCTACGTAATGGAGGCAGTTCTTCTTCTCATTCTTCTTATTGGCATTACATCCCCACACTGGGACATAGCCGCCTCGCAGCTTAGTGTTCATTAAGCACTTCCACAGTTATTAACTGCGAGGTTTCTAAGCCAGGTTACCATTTTTGCATTCGTATATCATGAGGCTAACACGATGATACTTTTATGCCCAGGGAAGTCGAGACAATTTCCAATCCGAAAATTATCTAGACCGACACCGGGAATCGAACCCAGCCACCCTCAGCATGGTCTTGCTTTGTAGCCGCGCGTCTTACTGCACGGCTAAGGAGGGCCCTTAAAGATTCCAGGTAGTTCACGAACTTCATACAGTCAAGGTCTTCGAATCAATCTCCGTAATGGAGGCAGTTATCGAAGAATAAACAAATTTTGTGACCCCTTCTTGGCATATGTTTGTATTCCTAGTAATTCTTGTTGTTGTCGTGGGCTCTAGGTAGTCTACGAACTCCATAGATCCAAGGTCGGTGGATCAACCTCCGTAATGGAGACAGTTATTGAAGAATAAACAAGTTGTGTATACCCTTCTTGGTATATGTTTGTATTTCATGTAGTTCTTGTTGTTGTCGTGAGTTCCAGGTAGTCTACGAACTCCATACAGTCAAGATCTTCGGATCAATCTCCGTAATGGAGGTAATTATCGAAGAATAAACAAGTTGCGTGACCCCTTCATGGTATATGTGTGTATTCCAAGTAGTTCTTGTTGTTGTCGAAGACTCCAGGTAGTCTACGAACTCCATAGAGTCAAGGTATGGAGTTCGACCTTGGTAACGGAGGCAGTTATTGAAGAATAAACAAGTTGTGTGACGCCTTCATGGTATTTGTTTGTATTCTAAGTAGTTCTTGTTGTTGTCATTGGTTTTAGGTAGTTTACGAACTCCATAGAGTCAAGGTCTGTGGATCAATCTTCGTAATGGAGGCAGTTATCGAAGAATAAACAAGTTTTGTTACCCCTTCTTGGTATATGTGTGTACTTCAAGTAGTTATTGTTTTCGTGGGCTCCAGGTAGTCAACGAACTCCATAGATTCAAGGTCTGTGGATCAACCTCCATAATGGAGGCAGTTATTGAATAATAAACCTGTTGTGTGACCCCTTCTTGGTATATGTTTGTATTCCATGTAGTTCTTGTTGTTGTCGTGAGTTCCAGGTAGTCTACGAATTCCATACAGTCAAGATCTTCGGATCAATCTCCGTAATGGAGACAGTTATCGAAGAATAAACAAGTAGCGTGACCCTTTCTTGGTATATGTTTGTATTCCAAGTGATTCTTGTTGTTGTCGTGGGCTCCAGGTAGTCTACGAACTCCATAGAGTCAAGGTCGGTGGATCAACCTCCGTAACGGATGCAGTTATTGAAGAACAACTGGGAAGGACGGAAGATAGCGGTTTTCCTCCAAAACCTTTTTAGAACTTAATCTATCACATGTTGTGCATATGCATAATCGAGTTTCAGACATAGTAATTAATTTCCACTCCGGGTGGCTCAATACCCGGAACATAGGCAATTAACTTTGAATGTACTTAACTCGAAAGGCGATCTCTCTTCGCTTATGTGGTCGGGTTGGGATCTGACGACCAACTGGCACAATCTCACACAACCCTACTTCATCGAGCGCCGTTGGTGATGAAGCAAGTGTGTAGGAGCTCATCCTACTTGGTTGGCATTGTACAAAAACATATATGAGAGAGTTATTTCTAAGGATGTATTGCGAGAGTTCGGCTACATGCCCGGTGCTGTGAATTTGGTTTCATCAGTACCCGCTAAACTGCGAAGGACGACGGAGGTCCTTCGTAGCTTAATAGGGAAAGCCCCTGTCTAGCGTACTGGTTTGGTATGCAATCTATTCTATGTACCACAAAGAGCATGTAACACTTTTGAAAAAATCTGAAAGATCTTTGGTTACTCGTGTAGATCTTAAGGCCTTTTCCAGGGTTTTCTTGGGTCACCATGAACTTATGCAATAAAGGCGTTCTATTCTATGTACCACAAAGGGCGTGTACCAGTTTTGAAACAATCTAAAAGATCTCTGGTTACGAGTGTAGATCTTAAGGCCTTTTCCAGGATTTTCTTGGATGACCATAAACATATGCAATGAAAGCGCTCTTTTCTATGTACCACAAAGGGCATAAACCACTTTTGAAACAAACTAAGAGATCTCTGGTTACGCGTGTAGACCTGAAGGCGTTTTCCAGGGTTTTCTTGGATGACCATGCACATATGCAATGAAGGCGACAGAGGACTTATCCGAGAGATTTCTTCGATAGCGCAGAACATATGTAGTGATCACATTTGATTTCAAGATGCGCAAAGAGCATGTACCACTTTTGAGACAAGTCCATAGACCCATGGTTACGAGTGTAGACCTTAAGGCCTTACTCCAGAGATTTCTTGGATGACTCGGAACATTTACTGTGAACGCATTCTATGCTAAGTACCACAAAGAGCATGTACCGTATTTGAATTTGCATAATAGGCCTTTGGTTACGCGAGTAGATCTTTAGGCTTTACTCCAGAGATTTCTCGGATGACTAAGACCTCATTTCAGGGATTTTTGCATTACCCGAAGGATATACTATGAACACCTTCAATTCTAAGAAGCGCAAAGAGCTTGTAGAATATTTGAAACTGGTTGAATGGCTTTTGGTTACGCGTGTAGACTCTTAAGCCTTACTTCGAAGATTTCTTGAATAACCATGGGCATAGGCTGTAAACCTTGACAATGTGCAAAAAGTATATGAGTTTCTGTTTCCAAAACTGTCAAAATTATCCAAATCGGTTGAAAATTGTTGAAGTTATGAGAATATCAATTTAGTGGAACACGGGTACCCTGTCGGCCATCCACGTGTGTTTTTTTTGTTGGCCGCATAAGGGTTAAAGCCACGGAAAATCAACTCAACTCAACTATCGGTCAGGACCTCAAGCGTCCCAGAAAAGGCAGATCAAAGGGTATCGTTCCAAAGGGTATCGACGGCAAATTCGTCAACGCGGAGTCAGACTCATCTGATTCAACTTCTCCGACCTCGAAAACACTGGCTCTAGAGATTTGCCATGATCCCATACCCGATACAGATGTGGTGTATTTGGATGAAGTGGAAACGGAAAATGTCGATTTCGACAATATACCCCACTTATCACATTCATAGTTCAATGGAACTGTAACGGTGCGCGAGCCAAGCTCGCTGAACTGCAGCTTATTGTGAATAAACACCATCCGACTATTATAGCTCTTCAGGAAACAAAACTAAATGGCATGAACCCTCATTTCAAAGTAAAAGGATATGACTTATATGTGAAATCTAGAACTGCTCACGGAGGTGGAGTAGCTCTTTTAGTTCTAGTACAACCAAAGTCGAACCTGTGAAGCTACAAACCACCATCGAAGCAATAGCTTTGAAAATCAACTATCCCTATAGTGCAACAGTCTGTTCTGTATACCTTCCTCCAAACGCTGAAGTAGACAAACTTGAATTGGAAGCAATGCTTAGCCAATTACTTCGCCCTGTCATAGTTCTCGGAGACTTTAACGCGAAATATGGACTATGGAGTCAACAAAACGACGACTCTCGTGGAAGTATGATAGCCGCTATTCTAGAAGAACAAAATCTAATAGTTTTAAATGACGGAAGTGTAACGCTTTATCCACATCAATTAGTTTATAGTTCATCGACGCCGGACATCTCTATTTGTAGCCCGAATTAGCAGATAAACTGGATTGGAAAGTGGGGGATGACCTCCACGGAAGTGACCATATACCAATATTCATCGGAAAATTCCATACTCCTGCTACACAGAAACGCCGCCCTTGTTGGAAAGTAGAAACGTCGATTGGACGAAATATGAGGAGGAAATTGAAAATAGAATCTCTCATGACCGTGTATATAGCATAGAAGAGCTAACAGAATGTATCGTTAGTGCCGCCAAACGATCTATACCGAAATCTTCCGAAGAAACTCCAACACGTGCTGTTCCATGGTGGTGTGATCGTGTAGCTGAGGCTGTCAGGAAAAGGCGGAAAGCCCTCAGAATCTGTCGAAGAATGGATAAAGATGGCCCAATGTTTCCGGTGATGCATGCTGAATTTCGTAGCGCCAGAAATGATCATTAGTGAAGAAAAGCAGAAGTCATGGGAACAATACCCGGGCAGCAGGGACTATGTCCAAGGGCTTGACGATCCCTCCCCAGGCCATCTGCGAGTTGTGGGGCTTGCCTAGGATGTGGTGGGGTTTGACAGTGGGCCCTGTTAAACCTCTATAAAAAGCTGCATGTATCCGCAAGTAGGCTCCACCAAAGCGACCGTGTGCCGCTCAAAGCGCACAAGCCCAAGTCGCTAAACAGCCCTGACACGACGGCCCTCCGACGAGACAGGAGGTTTGCGCAGGCCCAATAAGCCGCCTAGAAAACCAATCATTACGAACAATATAAGAGATAATGCGACTCGATATAATCGGCAAAGACCTAGGCGACGAATACAGGATCACGATTGGAAGCTTGGAACATGGAATTGCAAGTCGCTAGGTTTCGCAGGTTGCGACAGGATGATCTACGATGAATTACATCCCCGCAACTTCGACGTCGTGGCGCTGCAGGAGATTTGCTGGACAGGACAGAAAGTGTGGAAAAGCGGGCATCGAGCGGCTACCTTCTACCAAAGCTGTGGCACCACCAACGAGCTGGGAACCGGCTTCATAGTGCTGGGTAAGATGCGCCAACGCGTGATTGGGTGGCAGCCAATCAACGCAAGGATGTGCAAGCTGAGGATTAAAGGCCGTTTCTTCAACTATAGCATCATCAACGTGCACTGCCCACACGAAGGGAGACCCGACGACGAGAAAGAAGCGTTCTACGCACAGCTGGAGCAGACATACGATGGATGCCCACTGCGGGACGTTAAAATCGTCATCGGTGACATGAACGCACAGGTAGGAAGGAGGAAATGTATAGACCGGTCATCGGACCGGATAGTCT
The DNA here is from genome assembly GCF_024139115.2 of Armigeres subalbatus. Classification (NCBI taxonomy): domain Eukaryota; kingdom Metazoa; phylum Arthropoda; class Insecta; order Diptera; family Culicidae; genus Armigeres; species Armigeres subalbatus. Next base: position 303,883,910 of record NC_085141.1, read on the forward strand.
GCACACCGTATCGAATGACAACGGCCAACGATGTATAAACTTCGCAGCCTCCCGCGGAATGGTAGTCCGAAGCACCTTCTTTCCCCGCAAAATATCCACAAGGCCACATGGAGATCACCTAACCAAGAAACGGAAAACCAAATCGACCACGTTCAAAACGACGGTAAATTCTACTCCAACATCACGAACGTCCACACTTACCGCAATACGAATATTGAATCCGACCACTACCTCGTTGCAGTATGCCTGCGATCAAAACTCTCGACGGTGTACAACACGGGTCGAAGTCGAACGCCGCGGCTTAACATTGGGCGGCTACCTAACGACAGAGTAGCCCAAGGATACGCGCAGCAGCTAGAAGTGGCACTTTCAACGGAAGAGCAGCTAGGCGCAGCTGCTCTTGAAGATGGCTGGAGAGATATTCAGTCCGCCACCGCTGCACTTTGCACGGTGCCCCTGGATCAAAGAAACGGCTGGTATAACGGCGAATGTGAGCAGTTAGTGGAAGAGAAGAATGCAACATGGGCGAGATAGCTGCAACACCGCACGAGGGCGAACGAGGCACGATATAAACAGGTGCGGAACAGACAAAACTCGATTTTCCGTAGGAAAAGGGCCAGCAGGAAGATCGAGACCGTGCAGATACGGAGCAAGTGTACTGCGATAATAACACACGTAAGTTCTATGAGAAGTTGAACCGTTCACTTATAAGGACATAAACGGGAACCTTCTTACGAACGAGCGTGAGGTGATCCAAAGGTGGCGGCAGCACTACGAAGAACACCTGAATGGCGATGTGGCAGACGAAGATGGCGGTATGGTGATGGACCTGGGAGAACGCGCGCAGGACATAATTCTACCGGCTCCGGATCTCCAGGAAATCCAGGAGGAGATTGTCCGGCTCAAGAACAACAAAGCCCCTGGGGTTGACCAACTACCAGGAGAGCTATTTAAACACGGTGGTGAGGCACTGGCTAGAGCGCTGTACTGGGTCATTACCAAGATTTGGGAGGAGGAAGTTTTGCCGCAGGAGTGGATGGAAGGTGTCGTGTGTCCCATCTACAAAAAGGGCGATAAGCTGGATTGTAGCAACTACCGCGCAATCACATTGCTGAACGCCGCCTACAAGGTACTCTCCCAAATTTTATGCCGTCGACTGGCACCAACTGCAAGGGAGTTCGTGGGGCAGTACCAGGCGGGTTTTATGGGCGAACGCTCCACCACGGACCAGGTGTTTGCCATTCGCCAAGTACTGCAGAAATGCCGCGAATACAACGTGTCCACACATCATCTATTCATCGACTTCAAAGCCGCATATGATACAATCGATCGGGACCAGCTATGGCAGCTAATGCACGAACACGGTTTTCCGGATAAACTGATACGGTTGATCAAGGCGACGATGGATCGGGTGATGTGCGTAGTTCGAGTTTCAGGGGCATTCTCGAGTCACTTCGAAACCCGCAGAGGGTTACGGCAAGGTGATGGTCTTTCGTGTTTGCTATTCAACATCGCTTTGGAAGGTGTAATACGAAGAGCAGGGATTAACACGAGTGGTACAATTTTCAATAAGTCCGTCCAGCTATTTGGTTTCGCCGACGTCATAGATATTATGGCACGTAACTTTGAGAAGATGGAGGAAGCCTACATCAGACTGAAGAGGGAAGCTAAGCGGATCGGACTAGTCATCAACACGTCGAAGACGAAGTACATGATAGGAAGAGGTTCAAGAGAAGACAATGTGAGCCACCCACCGCGAGTTTGCATCGGTGGTGACGAAATCGAGGTGGTAGAAGAATTTGTGTACTTGGGCTCACTGGTGACTGCCGAAAATGACACCAGCAGAGAAATTCGGAGACGCATAGTGGCTGGAAATCGTACGTACATTGACTTCGCAAGACGCTCCGATCGAATAGAGTTCGCCGCCGTACCAAACTGACAATCTACAAAACGCTAATTAGACCGGTAGTCCTTTACGGACACGAGACCTGGACGATGCTCGTGGAGGGTCAACGCGTACTTGAGTTTTCGAAAGGGAAGTACTGCGTACCATTTATGGTGGGGTGCAAATGGGGGACGGTTCGTGGAAAAGGCGAATAAACCACGAGTTGCATCAGCTGTTGGGAGAACCATCCGTCATTTACACTGCTAAAATCGGACGACTGCGGTGGGCCGGGCACGTAGCCAGAATGTCGGACAGTAACCCGGTGAAAATGGTTCTCGACAACGATCCGACGGGCACAAGAAGCGAGGTGCGCAGCGGGCAAGGTGGATCGATCAGGTGGAAGATGACTTGCGGACCCTCCGTAGACTGCGTGGTTGGCGACGTGTAGCCATGGACCGAGCCGAATGGAGAAGACTCTTATATACCGCACAGGCCACTTCGGCCTTAGTCTGAATAAATAATAATAATAATGGGAACAATACGTTTCGTCTGTTAATCAGTCTACTCCAGTGAAGGAAATGTGGTCAAAAATTCGTTCTATCAACGGTAAACGATCGAGTAGCAAAGCAGAAGGAATCCTAGCTGGTTCAAGCTATATCACTGACCCCGAACTGATTACAGAACACCTGGCACTACACTTTGAGAGATCGTCGTCAGACGAAACACTTGATGATAGCTTTCGTCGGAGAAAAATGAGACTTGAAAAAATACCTGTTAGTTTTTCTGCGGATGAATCGGAATACACAAAAAAAAAATACTATGCATGAACTCCTATATCAATTAGATCGACTCACTGGTACATCTCCCGGTCCAGATGAAGTGCACAATGTGATGCTGCAACACCTACCGTACTATGCGAAAAGGAAACTTCTAGAAACATATAACCAGCTATGAACTACAAATGTTTTTCCTGAAATATGGCGAGAAACTTTGCTCATTCCTATTCCGAAACCAGGAAAATCCCCGAACAATCCCGACAACCTTCGTCCTATCCATCTATCCAGTTGCGTCCTCAAGCTATTCGAACGGATGATAAATCAAAGATTGATGGACGTATTGGAAGAACAGAACACTTTCGGCCATCAGCAAGCTGCTTTCAGAAAAGGAAGGCAAACCTTGGATACGCTGGCGGAAATAGAACAATTTGGACGGAAAGCAATGGAGAACAAGGAGCACGCTGAAATTCTATTCCTAGATATCGAAAAGGCCTATGACAGAACTTGGCGTCGCTTGGTTTTAGAAGGACTGTGTGAAGCTAACATTGGTGGAAGGATGGCCAAATTCTGCAATAAGTTCCTCGAAGAACGCACATTTAGGGTTTGCTACAACGGATACATCTCTTCGACAAAGGTACTTCAAAATGGAGTACCTCAAGGATCGGTGTTAGCCGTAACATTCTTTTTCCTCGCTGTGAATTCTATCCGAAAATACGTGAAGGACGCTGCTTTGTTGGAGATGTTTGCTGATGATATAACCGTCGGTGTCATCAGCTCAAATGTTCTTCACTCACGCTACAAATTACAGAAAGTTCTCAAACAAATTGCCCTATGGAGTAGAAGAACAGGTTTTAACATTTCGATCGCTAAAACAGTCGCCATGCATATTTGTTATAAGCGGTACCACAAAAAACAGCAGCCGCCTCTCAACTACGGGCATCAATCTATCAATTTTATTAAAGTACACAAAGTGCTAGGAATATGGTTAGACTCTCGGCTATGCTTCAAACAACATGTGATGACCTCTAAAACAGAAGGACGGAAGGTATTGAACTTGCTCAAATGTCTAAGTGGAAAAAGTTTCGGTGCAGACAGATCAACAATGTTCTGTATACTTCTCCCGAAATTGTTATACGGAGTCCTTGTTATAAGTGCAACCGATTTAAAACCTATATTTCCGATTTTCCATGAGGCTATTCGGTGCTGTACTGGCGCTTTCCGATCCAGTCCGATTGAAAGCGTCTTAGCTGACTCTGGAATATTGCCTTTGGATCTCTACGCGAAAGAACAAATTATTCTATACGCCATGAGACAACAGGAACGAATGCGCATTGATGTCAACTCCCCCCCCTTATCTCCGGGCTATGGAAGCTGCAAACATGCTCAATCTGGATATACCCAACATTATCGTTGGAGGAATTTCTTTGAAAGTGGAAAATGTTAACATTCCCCGGTTTGATCATGGTCCCCCAATATCAAAAAGGTTACAGTTCGAAGAAATTATCAGAAATGAATACTCGCAACGGATACATGTATACACCGATGGTTCTGTGAGTGAACTTGGAGTTGGCTGTGGCATTCATCACCCTGATCGCGACTTTAGTATACAGTTACCTAAAGGACTATCAATCTTCAGCGCTGAAGCATGGGCGATTCTTAAAGCTATAACCACAGACAAACAGACATAACACTTGTCAAATTTCCATCGTTCACTGATTTGCTGGTCAATTCAAATAATCATTAGTTGGCCAATCGATCACTCGTGGCGCGCACATCGTTTTTTCTCGAGTTTGATGTTTACTCACTACTGCCATCTAGTTCGTGATTTGCCCAACTTAGTGAAAACAACAGATGTCGTAAGTGTTTGAACGACGATGAATTTAATAAGTAAATGTTCAATGTGTTATGTCTGTTTGTCTGTGCTATAACCGAATATTCTGGATCAGCACCTTTAGTAATCTTTAGTAATACGCAGCGTACTCTCTGCTGTCCATGGTACAAATCTTAATCATCCGTGGATTACTCAAATTCGACGAAGTCTAGCGAGAAGTAAAGGTAACACGCATCTTTGTTGGATACCAGCTCATGTTGGTATACTTGGCAACGAACGTGCTGATGTACTTGCCAAGCAAGCTACAAGTTGTCCCACATTTGAAGTAACTCCTCACATTCCCTACCCTGATTTTAAACGACTGGTGCGTCATTCATTGTGGAACTCATGGTCCACTACATGGAACAGATGCACAACAAAGCTACGACAAATCAAAACATTTCCTTTTGAATGGACATCTTCAAGGAAATTTCAACGCCGTGACAGTAGGGTAATTACCCGCCTCAGGATCGGCCATACTACTTTAACACATGGTCACTTGATGTCCCGCACAGAACCTGAGCAGTGCGAAACATGCGGAGAAGCAGTAACGGTTAAACACATCATATTGGACTGTAGAAAATATGACCACATTCGGAACGAGTGTGGCATCGCTGACTCTTTGTACACCGCTATTGGAGACAACATTGAACAACTCAAAAAAACATTAGAATTTCTTAAAAAGGCTGGTATCTATTGTAAAGTATAATGTATATTTGTAATTCAGACAAAACTGACCTGAATGACCAAATTAAATAAATAAATAAATTGAGCTTTATATTCACATTATAATTACAAAGGATGGTTAACAATAATGTAAAAAGGCTATACAACTGAAAAACGAACTTTGACAGCTTGAAATATACTCGGAGACAAGTCAGCCTGGGGCTAAACGTCTCCTTAATAAAGGTACAAAAAAAGCTTGAAATATTAATTAAAAAAAAATATTTTGTAGTTACATAATTTAAGGTTTGGAGCCAAAATTACTCATTTTACAGCACAAATTGATATTTACAAAGGCTTTTTTACAACTATAGCTTATCTCCATTAATAATTTGATGAGATTTACAGAAATTATGATCGATAGGATATAAATCTTTGGATATACATCGACTTGGGACAATATTGCCAACTGTATTGAGAACAGGGTCATCTTCAGGAATAAGAGTCGCCTAACCATTAAATGCATTTAATACATCATCAAAATAGTTTCTGAATGAATGAGAGATGATTTAAACAACGGATATTGTTTTTAATCTTAAATTTGCTTTAGGCAAATTCAGATATTGTCGTAGAGTCAGAGGTCAACAAATCAACATGGAATACATTTTCAAGCGAAACATTATTTGAATAAAATCTCTAGAAGTGCAAGGAATGTATCACCCGTTCAGAATAAATTTAGCACACTTTTAATATGATTTCTGACCCTCGCTCGTTTTGCCCCGAGGGGGTGGCCATGTCGACCCATATGATAAATTTAGGCATCATAAAAACACCTTTTTGCCTTTCTCGTAAAACGAAGTTGCACCGAAAGGCTATCATTTCACTCCGAAAACGAACTTTTATAGAAGCCTCTGAGACCCATAGTGTTATATACCAATGGATTCAGCTCGACGAACTGAGCACATATCTGTCTGTCCGTGTGTATGTATGTGTGTATGTGTGTGCACAAAAGCTATAAAAAACATTAGACAACTTTTCGTATAGAAATCCTTAACCGATTTTCTCGCAACAAGTTTTATTCGATAGGGGACAAGGGCTTGTTGATCACTATTGAATTTGATAACGAATGGTCATTGCGTTTAAAAGTTATGTAGAAAATGGTACATCGGACCATATAAACCCCATATAAGGTTGGTGTCTTAACTAAATGTGAGAAAGGCACCACCAACGCTGGGTGGATTATTCTGGTTTTTTATAAGATACTCAAACGTCTCCAACGTTAACGTTAATCAACGTTTCCTGATACTTTTGTCAAAGGCAGCCCAAGTAACATTTTAAGTTTTATTCCGCTCTAAGAATGGTTTTCAAGATCAATTTATAAGATCTAACAATAAAACCGAGTAATATACGGAAACCTTCTGATGACCACTATAACAGTAAGATATTGCCAAGTGGCCCTCTCTAGATAACCACTATAAGCCTATTATAAGAGCATATAGAAACCCTTTTTAAACCACCCGCAAAAAAGGGAATTATGCTGCGGCAGCTGTCAAAATGTTGCTTTAAAAAAGAGAAACAAATCTTTGCAGAAAAATAATAACAAAATGGATTGTTGATGAAAATTATGATGATGACAACAAAATAATATTTTATTTCAGGTTGTTTTTTCGATTCAGTAACATTGAAAAGAAGTGCGCTTCCGATTTTATGGTCAAATGTTGTGAAAAAAAAGGTTGAACACCACGCGCCGGCCATATAACGTAGTTCAGGGAAATAAATCGTAAATATTGATTACCACAACATCTAGGATGTCCACTAAAACGATTAGTATTTTTGCCAAAACTATTAATTAATAAAATTATTTATCGGTAAAAGTATGATAAGCGGTAAAAATTTCGTTGAATCATGCATTTCAGTGATATATTTCACTGATTACGAAATGTTTTTCCGTTTTCAATATGGCCATCATGGAATTTGATCAGAAAAATTTTGCTTTTATAAAACACCGTCATAAACTCTTTCCAATACAAACATTCTTATGGGTGTAATTAATTTGACCACATTATGACCAAAAATTGTAGCTTTATTCGAGCATTGAAAATTGGATTTATTACGCTCTTCATCACTACCATAGATCTGTTCATATGGTCAATAGGCATTTGACGTTTGAAGCATTTTTCAGCAGATTTATGGGAGGTTTATTGATAGCAATAAGAGCGCCAATAAAACTGAGCAATCAGCTTGGTGATTGCTGTCATAAGTCCGCAATAAGAATTAGATAAATCCAAGAAGCATGGAAATTGTTACTTGGGAGGTCATCATAAAAGTGTTTCATGGACAAATCAGCTGAATTCGCAGGAGTTTCAATATTCTACAAATATTACCGCTTAGTGTGGCCGTCTTGCCCTACTGGCATCAATCTTTTTTGCTCTTCGCTTACAAATTTGGGTATATTCAGCAAGAAAAAAAAAAACATTTTGCTCAATGCATGTGACGTATATTAAATCAACTAGGCGTAATGAAAGTGATCAAATTTAAATACTTCGTTTGGCAACTTTAGACAATGTGTTGAATATAGCAATGATGATTAACGTTCCCTTGATTAAATCACAGTTTCCGGTCGCTTTGCAATCCACTTCTTAATCGTTTCGATGCTCGTAACGTTTTCCACCACCTTCTGCAGATTTGGTCGGTTAGCCACGAGATCAGTCTTAGCCATACCGTTCAGGTAGTCCAATACGGCAACAAAGAACAAATCGGCCCAGGAGAGCTATAAGATGAATCATTGGGATTAGTAAAGAAAGTTTCTACGGTATGTCGATTAATGTTGGAGCGCTTACTTTGCCGTTGGCCAAGTATCCGTTATTTTTACTGGCGATCTCGTCCAGCTTCTCCAGATAGAATGGGATGACCTCACTGTTTACGGTGGCGAACTTCTTTTCCTTTACGGCTTCATCTGGCTCATAGTGTGCCACCGCAAGTTCTACAAAGGAAGTAATATAACTATATTAGCTTTTTAATCACATTTTCCACATGTAGGAAGAAAAAGCGAAGAAAATTTAAACATGAAGAAGGAAGATGAATGAGTAGTTAAAAGACATAAACGATAGAGGTAGAAACGTAGAAAATGATAATAAAGTAAAATGAGAAGAAGGCAAAAGTGAACAAATCAGGAACAGCAAAAATATAAATGTAAGGGAAGATAAAATTGGAATGAGAAAACAGTTCGTAGTTAGATAATGTTATGAGTAATGCATCGAAAGCAACTATCAAAACTTACTGTGACGGAAATCGTTGACGGTATCGACGATAGTATCAATCTCGAGATTTTCCCAATCGTCAGCACCGGCCAGGCCAACCTGCTTGGCCAGATATCGGGCCATTGCCACCGACTGATGCGCCAGTTTTCCGTCCACCGACAGTACCGGCATCTGCCCCATAGGCATTGCTGTGAAACAAAAGAGATAAAGGAAATCAGTGACTGTTTTATTTCAATACTAGCAGACCCGACGAAGTTCGTTTCGCCTAAAATTGATTTATTCTCTGATTAGTTCACGAGTTATTCAGAAATTTATGTTTCATTTATATTTATATAGGAGCCCTCCTTTTTCAGAAGGGGGAAGAGTTTTAAAATACCACAGAAGCAATCCAAATCCTCCACATGCCAGATTTGGTTCCCTTTGCTTGATTAATTCTCGAGTTATGAAAAAATATGTTTCATTTGTATGGGGGCCTCCCCTTTTCAAAGGGAGGAGGGGCGTCGAACCATCTTAAGAACCTTCCCCGGTCCCAAAAACCTCTGCATACGACGATCGGTTCAGTAGTTTCAGAGTCTATAAGGGTAAGACAGACAGAAATTCATTTTTATGCATATAGATTAACAAATGATTTAAGAAAAGAACTTCAAATCATGATATCAAGAACGTAAAAAACTTACTTTTAATATTTTGTAACAACCTACCAATAATCTTCATTTTGATACATTGCCTGATGAAATCTTTCAGACGTTGAGGGCAGCAGGGACTATGTTGTATTCACAACCCCTCCCATCGGCTTCTGCGAGTTAGGAGAGATCCTGCCTAGAACGTGGTGGGGCTTGGCAGCGGGCTCTGTTAAACCTCTACAAAAAGCTGCATGTGTCCGCAAACAGGCTCTATAAAAGCGACCGTGTGCCGCTCAAAGCGCACAGGAGCCCAAGGAGTGTTAATTGGCACATCAGTATCAATGCCAGCGAGACCCTGATTATGGCATTCTGGCCGCGTGTTAACGGACCTTGTCTTGGATAGTCTAGTAATATTGTGAAAGCGAGGGCTGGCAGTGAGATATTCTACTCTCTAAGTAGAGCCGGGTGACACTGACTCAAAACGGCGAGTGGGCTAATGGCTAGGCTGTCTTCTGACCCCTAAAACCGTGGCGGGCCTTGTAGCACGCTGTCCAATCCTGCCATCAAGCTTTGCCTGCTGGGTGGGACTGGGCTCAGATGCCCTTTCCTGACTTGCGCTGATCTGGCTCTTTAGTGTTCAGAGCCCCGCACCTAGCATACGTTTGCGTTGCGTTTGACACATTTCCCATGGAAAACTGTCAAACGCAACGCAAACGTATTCTATGTGCGCGGCTCTTAAGTGCCAACCCTTGCCTGGGCTCCATGCATGCTCCGTAAGGCATGCAAAGATAACCATGGGATCATTAAAGGCGACTACTCTAGTAGTATTCAACGTCAGCCACAAGGGCGACATAATTACAATAAGTTAAGCACAAAATAATACTTTTGACGATGCGTTATGCATGGAGGTGGTAAATCTCTTTGCCAAGGGGGGTTTGATGAGGTCGCCCAGGAAGGCGGAGAGCGGAGTGACGGAGGCTGCAACTAGCAGCAACGGAGTCTCCCAGAAGTGACGGGGTATAGCAATATCATCACGCTCGGCAGGCCACTACGCGGGATGCGGGTGGTCGCCAAGCAACTCGATTATATCATCGAGTTCGTGAACGCAAGGCAGAACTTCAGTAATAACTTCAGTGAAACAGAACCTTCGGATGCTCCGCCAGGCTGTTCGAGTCGCAGGACAACAGGATGCGTTTATCAGGCGGGTGGTGGGAAGATAGAAGATAGCAAAGCCAAACGAAGTGCGACCATAAAGGCCAAACGTCGTTTGGATGGAGCAGATCGGGGTGCAGAAGAGCTCGAAGGGCGTCGACCCAAGAAGATGGCTTCTCGGCCCAAAAAGGCGAAAGGCACCAACCAGGCGCAAGTCACCAGGCTGCAAGAGGGTACCAGCCTGCCTACGCCATCGGCGCAAGGGACCGAAAATCTCTGACAGCTAATCAGTAGGGCAAAGCGGAAGTCGAACGCATCTCGACTTACAAATAAGCTAAGGACAGAGGCGAGGCCTTGTTGGTAAAAACTGATAAGCTAAAGTACGCTGAAGTCCTTGAATCGATGCGGGCGGCCGAAAATCTTTCGGCGCTGGGTCAGGACGTGTGAAGCGTCAGACGCACCAAGACCGGTGAAATGATCTTGGTTCTGAAACGCGGAGCGCAGGCTAGTGGGACTGACTACAGGAAGCTGGCCCAAGAAGTCGTGGGAGACGACGCCGAGGTGAGGTCGTTGGGGACAAATAACTGGACAAGGTCACGAACACGGACGTCCCTTTGGCACGCACGTACCTTAGGTTACCGGTTGTGGTAGCCAAAAAGGTAATGAAGCGAGGGAAATTGAAGATCGGTTGGTCCGTATGCCCAATGAGCAAACTCCAGCCGCCTTTAGTGGACAGGTACTATCGGTGTAAGGGCCCAGACCGTAACCTGTGTCGTCGTTGTGGTGAGGAAGAACACTAGGCGCAGGAATGCGATAAGGCACCAAAGTGTCTCATCTGCGCCAGCAAAAAGCAAGCCTGTAGCCACGTTATGGGTGGATCTTCATGTTCCATCGAAGAGAAAAATAGGAATAAGCCGTGCAAGTAGCACAGCTGAATCTTAAGCACTGTGCAACTGCCCAGCAGCTGCTGTGGTAATCGGTCTCGGAGTCGAGGGCCGATGTCGCCCTCCTGCCCGACCCTTACATTAAATATTTCCATTATCGTCATCGATATGACTTTTTTAATCGAGAGACGAAATGCCACGTTTATAATCGCGAAAGATTTAAAGTTAAAGGCAAAATTATGCACAGCCAAGGTTCTTCATCTGGTTCAAGAAAAATTGGACAATGGAAAGAGTTTTCCGATCTAATCAACATTGGCGGAGTGTCGTTTGTCCAGGCCCGGATTTATGCGGGGTTGGTGGTGCGTGACTCCGGGCCCCAATAAATATTGTGTATCAAAACCAACCTGTTTTGTACATTTTGGGGCCCCCACAAGCTGTCGGCCCCGGGCCCCCTTCCGGCTAAATCCGGCCCTGCGTTTGTCTCTTTTCATCTGCCGCAAAATAATAACTGTAGTAGTGCAACTTCGAGTGGCAGCACAAACACTCACATAAAACAAGTGGATGTTGGTTTCCAATCTTACTCCACCCTTATATGTGAACCTTAAACCTTAAACCAGACCATTTATTTCTTTTTAAATTGTTTTTAAAAATAATTACCACCTTCGATTGTTTATTTATTCAAATGTTTCAGTATGGTAAATAGCGGGCTTAGTAGTCATATGGCTACTGCTTCTGCCTCATACGCAGGAGGTCGTGGGTTCAATCCCAGGTCCGTTCCATTCTCCTACTTTGTATCTTTCTCTATGTTTCTCATGTTCTAGCAATCGCTAGAACTGGAAATGGACTTCCATACCATTTCCATCTCAATTCCTATATCTTCTTCTTCTTCTTCTTATTGGCATTACATCCCCACACTGGGACAGAGCCGCCTCGCAGCTTGTGTTCATTAAGCACTTCCACAGTTATTAACTGCGAGGTTTCTAAGCCAGGTTACCATTTTTGCATTCGTATATCATGAGGCGATGATACTTTTATGCCCAGGGAAGTCGAGACGATTTCCAATCCGAAAATTGTCTAGACCGGCACCGGGAATCGATTTCAGCCACCCTCAGCATGGTCTTGCTTTGTAGCCGCGCGTCTTACCGCACGGCTAAGGAGGGCCCCTATACCTATTCAACTTGAATATTCTAACAGTAATCTGCTAGAATTGGAAATGAACTATAAAGGGCGTTTCCAAACATCCAATAAGAAATTCCATCAGTTGCTTTCTCCTATCTATCACATTGGCAGCTCGTTAACCAAGACGGACCTCTGCCTCTCGAACCTAACCCAAAAATTCCAACAAATTCCGCATGAACTCGTGGCAAGTGCAGAGGTATATTCGGCTTGCAGTGGGCGAGTGATTGCATCATCATTTCCTCCCCCTTCCCTACTTTGACTTGCATTCTGACGTGGAATTATGACCTAACAAATGAGATAACCAGTACTTGTACATTGAAGATGTGAGCTAGTCCCCAGAAAACATCTGTTGGTTCCCTGTGCAAGAACAGCTGATCTGGTCATAATGGAGTAGCAACTACGAGTAGTCAATCAAGCTCAAGCTCAAGCTCAAATGTTTCAGTATGGTGAACATTATTATTATTTTATTTATTATTATGGTGAACATACAATATTTTATTAATGCCTTTTTGATAAATGCCATCGTTTTGAATAGCAGTTTTGAGCTTGTTCCAGGTCCCCCCCCCTTTACCCCCATGGGTAAAGGTGTTGTGAAGTCTTATCCTTATCTTCTTGTTCTTATTGGCATTACATTCCCCACTGGCACATTGCCGCCTCGCTGCTTAGTGTTCATTCAGCACTTCTACAGTTATTAATCGCGAGGTTTCATGGCCAATTTACCATTTTTGCATTCGTATATCACCATGAGGCTAACACGCTAACAGCTAACACTTTTATGCCCAGGAAAGTCAAGACAATTTCCAAACCAAAAATTTACCTAAACCGGCACCGAGAATTGAACCCAGCCACCCTCAGCATGGTATTTCTTTATAGCCGCGCATCTTACCGCTATGTTAAGTAGGGCCCCTTATAGTCCCTGCTGTATCATTGACGATGTAAATTCCAAGTTCATATCATTTACTTGACCTTATACATCAACAAAAAGAAATAAATAAAATTTTAGACAAAAATCGTTGCCATCTTCTATTGCAACTTGCACCTTTAGTACTAATTAGGGTAAGTTTAGCTTAAGTTAAAACATTGTAACTGTCACAGACAATTTGAAAAAAAGGCAAGCACCATTCAGACATGAACCTAAAAACCTCTAACAGTAAATAATTAAAAAAAAAAAGTTTGCGCCCGTTGCCATACGATAAAAATAAACTGACAATTGTAATCAGATCCTCTCACTGGGGGTCCAAATACGACTGGTTGTTTGTTGACCGCTTTCTTGATAATTCCAGACTCGGTTTTCAAACATGGTGCACTTATATGACACCGAGCGATGATATCGTTAGGTGGCACCAGGTAATTAGTAATATGTACTGCAAACGGCTTGAGCGACCATCTTCAAATCTGGTGTGACAAAAGTGATAAGGAAAGCTAAATTCAGAAGCCTTATCTTTATTGCCCATGCATTCATAACTGTCTCATCTGCCTAGGAAACCAAGCAAATATGGGACAGTTATACTTATAGCGACATTATAGCTATACGCGATTTGATAACGAAATGATTGCATCATAGACCAATCGGATGTTAATGAAAGGTACGTCATTTGATTGTTACGCAATCAAACTTGACTCATTCGGTTGCACTAATCTGAATTCTGATGCCGAAAAAATAATGCTAGCTTATGTTCAGTAACGCTTATTTGCATAGGCGACCATATTCATGAAACTTAACTCATTCGTTATTTTCAAAAATCTGCTTTGAACTCGTAATGTTGTTAAAAGACGAGTTAGTGCTATCCTATTTAATTTCACCACTTGATAGTACTTAACTAAGTCCGAGAAACTGAAAACGGCCTTACTCTTGAGGTCGAAATACGTATCCGTAAAGACACAATCAAGTGGTGGAATGGAATGGGATGGTACTAATTCGTCTTATGACAAGTGAAGACATTCCACTAAAAAGCTCTATAAATAATTTACTTATCGTAATCAATCATTATTATTAATTAGTAGCAGAGAAAATAATTGAAGCAGTTACTCACTTGGCTTTACAGCTGGCCAGTCCGCGGATTCGATTCGGTTATCCTCGAAGGGCAGATTGCCGTAGGACAGTAGGAACCGCAGGGGCTCGCCGAGGGCCTTGACGTTGAAGTAGGAGAGCTTATATTCCGGCATCTTGTTGTTTGGATTTTATAGGATTTGATGTACTGTAAAGCAATAAGTAATGGATTAATGTACATATGTATAGAACCGATTGCTGTTAAATTCAATAGTGAGCAACAAGGCTTTGTCCCTGTCGAATGCAATTTGTTGCGAAAAAAATCGGTTAAGGATTACTATATGAGAAGATGGCTAATGTTTTCCTTTACTTCGATGCACTCACATATACACGGACAGACAGACATTTGCTAAGCTCTTTGATTTACGATACGACATATTTAGGATACCTTTTTCAAAAGGGGAAAACGTTCGTATCAGTCTCAGATTAAAAATTGCTAATACGTTTTCACTCCATTCCACCTTTTTATTTTGATAGAACAAATTTTAAATTAAATTGGATAGTACTAATTCGTCTTTTAACAGGTGAAGACATTCGACCAAAATCTCTAAATAATTTACTAATATAAAATAATGTTGCTATTATTTTGTAATATTGTTATTATTATTATATTATTAATTATTTCATATATTAATATTAAAAACTTTTTGGATGAAAATACAAGACATAACCCTAACGGCATTTGAACGAGTGCAGCGTGATATCACATAAATATCTCTGTTCAAATCGTAGAAAACAATGTTTACAATTCATTCTACTCACGTTTATGTGCAGAGGGATGCCACATGTACTTCGCATCCAAACTATCATTTAAATGTACAAGTAGACAAATTGGCACCTTCATAAGTTACTGGATCGTTAACTTCACGTCAAAAGTAATAAAATCTGAACAATAAAGTAAGTTGATTACGGACATCCAGCTACTGCACATGCTGTTTCTGGTCGAAGGTACAGTAATATACTGTCTTTGCTTTACAAAAGTTCTTTCTCTGATGTCGTTGAATATTTACACAAAGATAATTTATTACAATACTTTTGAAGTACTGAGCTTGTATATTGATAGAAACTTTCTCTGTGGGTAACTGTTAGGTATTTGTCAATAACATGAAATGGGCAAAACGTGCAACTTATTTGTTTTTACTATTGGAGGTAAGATATCCCGCTCACTCCATTCGTCTTCATTTCCGTTTCAAGGAAATTTGTTCAGATAATATGGCATACGACTCTGCAAAAAATAAGTATTTATAAGTAGAAGAGTTTCAAGTATCGTTTTGTTTTATTTGTAAGCCTTCTTAAAAACTACAATTTATTTTATATTTTATTTTACTCCGATAAAACTGCTTGTTTTCCATTAGAACTTTATTCTTTATTTGGAGCAGGGAAAAGCCCGTTTGAGTAGAATTATTCATGAAATCTTTCTCAAACGGGCGCAAAACCTCCTCTTCTTTTATATCAACAGATAACAATATTTCCAAATGATACATAATTTTGCTTAAACTTAACTTCCTAATTACTTAATATTATACAAAAAATACATCAATAAAGCTACCTGGCCTAATGTGTAATACTGTCGGATGTAGAGAGGAGTATAGTGAACCTTTTCCGAAGAATACACCGGGAAAGATGAAAATCAAACGCGGTAGAGCAACGATTGAAAGTGCGACACATGCTAGTGAAAGGCTCGTTTTGCGCATAATTTGTGCGAGCTCCTCTCAAAAAAATGAAAGGAGTTGATCGAAGTGGACGGTAGGTAGGGTATATTAAGGTTCAATTGAGAAAGGAGAGCGGGGGAATCAATTCTCGATTGTAGAAGATCTAAAACGAACAGCGCCTTGGATACGTCTCGACGATCACTTAATAGATTTAAACCAGTGAGTCGGCAGCGTGCCTCATAGCTGGGTAAATTATGTGGGTCATTCCAAGGAAGACGACGTAGAGCGAAACGGACGAATTTACGCTGAATTGCTTCGATTCGCATTATGCTATTTTGATAAAAAGGAGCCCAGACAACTGATGAATATTCTAGTAATGACCTCACTAAAGCGCAGTAAAGCGATTTTAGACATTGGATATTATTGAAGTGCTTTGTTATGCGAAAAATAAATCCGAGTGTTTTGAACGCTTTCGAGGTAATATAGGCGATGTGATCCTTGAAAGTCAATTGAAAATCTAATAACACACCTAGGTCTTTAGGAACAGATTCTCGTTTAATAACTGTAGGTCTGCTTTTAAAACAAAAGTCAACCGCAGAGCGCTTAAGGGAAAAAGAAATTACAGAACACTTATCGGCGTTGAGGACCATGCGATTTGTCTCACACCATTTGACGAAAGTGTCCAGCTGACGTTACAAAAATAGAGCATCCTGATCATGATCAACCATCCAGTACAATTTAAAATCATCGGCAAACGAAAGCTTGAAAGATTCGAGTATGAGATTCACATCATTTAAATATATATTAGAAATATCAAAGGACCTAAGTGGCTCCCTTGTGTTACACCTGAGGTATCGCCAACGGGGGTGTCATTGGGCCAAAATGTGATAAGCTCCAAGTAAATGTTACAACACTCTAGTAGTTAACATTGGAATAATGTTTTAATTAGTTTGGTACAAGCTTGAATAATAAATTTACCGCTGTTTGGGGAAAAAATAATGAATTATGGAAATTCTTCAAAGTTATATGTTGTTCAAAATTGGCCCATTCTCACCCCGCACGGGGGGTAACATTGGGCCAAATGAAATAGTTCAGCGGTGACGATGAAACAATTCAATCGTTCATTCAAAATAATTGCCTACATTACGGCTCTTACCAACTTACTCAACTGAAAGCTTGGCCCAATCTCACCCTTTTTTTGCGTGCATTGCTCGTTGCTACGAAAAACCAGAACCGTTATATAAATATTATTAAAATTCGATAAAACAACAACAGATTATCGTAACATGATAACCAGGTATCCATCGATCTAAAAACTAGTTATGTAATAGATTTGTGGGGCAGTACTGACACTATTTTAATACGGTTTCATTCGCTCAATAGTTTTACATTCAAATTCCAAGCATTATCGTACGAGCACAATTAGTTTTTGGAATTTGTTTTGTGATTTCCTAGACGTGAATTTTAATATAACTTCGAACTGTTTGAATTCTTCATCAAAATTAGTAACGGTTTTTGAGTTATTAGGAGTTGAAACATTTTTCGTTTTTGGCCCAATCTTACCACTCTAGGCCCAATGTCACCCCGGACGACGGTAACATCTATATATTGCGAGGTAGAGTCTCCAATGCTGATGGCCATTTCACGACCAGTTAGATAGTCTCAGTTAGATTCTCCAATGCTGATGGCCATTTCACGACCAGTTAGATTCAAGCCAGAACAGAAAGGATCCGGAAAAACCTAGGCGATCAAACTTGGCAACCGTTTATTATGATTGATTTTATCGAAGGCAGCCGAAAAATCAGTGTAAATTGAGTCTGATAAACGATGTGTAGAGAGTCAAATTCGTATCGATTGAACGCCTTGCCATAAACTTATGTTGATGGTCAGAGATGAATTATTGACAGTTGTGGAGTGAAAACTTCTAGACTACTTGTTCGAACAATTTTGAAGTGGCGCATAGTGCGGCTATACCACGATAATTACTGGCTTCACGCTTGTTTCCTCTCTTGAAGACATGGAAAATGAAAGACTTCTTTCAATGCCCGAGTTGAAGCGATGCTAGCTACCCTAGTAGCACAACTCATGCTGATTTGGTTGCCTCAACTCAAATAAGACCAAATTTGGTTGCATTCGAGTAACTGTAACTACTCTACAACATGTGTGTTGCTCGGGTAGAGGAACGGATAGATCACTGTAATCATCAATTATTAATAAGCTATCCCTTATAATAATTTCGTTGGTGATCCAATTAAGTGAATGCTGATCAATCATATTCGAGTCTTGTGTGTGATCCGGGGGAATATAGACGACACATATATAAAGAGAGTGAGATTGAAAACTCACAGCTACCCAAAGCTGTTCGACGGTATCAGTATTCGGTACTGCAATTTGTCGAGAACTGCTACACATGTGTTATAAGGGGATAGAACTTTAAGCACGTTTAAACATCTGTTCCTTTACATAAGCGTCGTTTTTCGTTCGTTCCAATGCCAAAGGCATATTTATAAATACTGGCATACAGCACCATACAGTGACTCCACAGATATGAATCGTCCACAGTTATGAAGCAAAATAATTAACTCCATAACTGATGGTTTGATCCATAAGTAAGACACACGAAGGCCTTTGTCTAGCATTATAATATAAGCCTTATTCTATTTGTTCAGAAAAAACGCCTTATTCTAATTATATCCGTCCTTCAATATACTGTAGTAGCATGTTTTGCGATGACCTACACAGCGTATGTTTTTAATGTTCTTCTATCTTTTTATATCATTGTAAAGCAACCCCACTTGTATGAAGCCTCATATAAAAATGGTGGCATTATAATAATTTCAATCTGAAACGATCTTCTCCAGTCAGCATGCATACACATAATATTTAGTTACCGTCATCGGGGGTTACAATGGGTCAAGGGGGTGAGAAACAAAATCGTCCAAAAAGGTGTCTTATAATTTTGTTTTCTTGCCCTCAGATACAATCGATCTATTCTACACGCATTCTAAGTGATGAAACAGTGACCCATTCTCACCCCGATTTGGCCCATTGTCACCCCCGACGACGGTATTACAAATTTAATCTCATCGCCCACGCCCTGAATCGATCGTCGTCATCGTTTTGATCCTCAAACATGACTACTTTGTAGGAAAATAAGCGCTAACGTTAATGTGGGTTTTTAACTGATTCATAGTTGTGGGATGACTGTATCAATCATTTTTCGCATCTTTCTAATTTGCAACTGTGATTGAACTCCTACTACAATACTCACTTCACCGGTATGTGCGTATATGTGCTCCAAGCGGCTAACGAAACTATAAACTAACTGTCATAAACGCTATATTTCTCATTAAAATTAAATTACGTGAATGAAATCTATTTATACAGAATAGTTGATTATATTTTCTATGCCTATTGTAGAACATGCAGTACGAAACTCCATCGCAGTTACTATTTCGAACGCTTCAAAAATAACATCACTGGAAAAATTGACCTCAACCTTCAAGTACTATGCCTCTCAATAGATTGAATAATTTGCTTATAACTCATCACATCGGTTCCACTACTTCCATTTCACGCCGGCATTATACAACCCCGGTTCCATTCATTCTTCTCGCCTTATGTTTTACTACACAACAATATGATATGTCTGTCACAATCAATCATACCAAATTTGATGTCACCAAAAGAGGCACTTAGTAACCTCGTTATTATCACAGTCGATTTAATCTTGATTGAACCTACCTTGCTGGTATCTATCTGCCGGCCGGTGCTACTGGAGTGATCAGACTAAACCTGCTCGACACTGGGGGTTTTATTTATATACCCACCGCACCGTGGGATGAATTCGCAGGGAGTACACGCCCGAGTAAAAAATATTTTATTAGAATACTATAATTATTTAATAAAATTTCAGTGTTGGAAATTACACTTTTGCTATAAATGATTGTATTGCTTAGCGTGAGGAGAAGCATATTCTTCATTCACGTTCAAAAGTTATCGAAAATGAAACGCAAGAGATGGGAACAAATTTTGCACACTCGCGTTGAAAATCTAACATGGTCAGGAGGAATGATTTCAAAGTGTCTAAAATTACCAAAATTGACTGTAAAAACTGTCAAACGTTATCAGGAAACACTATTGCTGAATCGCGTAGAACAAAACAATCGTAGAAGTGGATCATACGACCAGAAACTACAAGTGAAAGTCTGCAGAGCAGTTCGGAACCATTTTGGGATTTCCTTGCGTGATTTAGCAAAAAGATTCACTGCGCCGTACAGCACAGCTCAAATAATCTTTCGGCGCGAATGTTTCAAGTCATATGATGTCAGTAAGCGTCCCAACAGGACCCTGAAACAGAATCTGGTTGCCAAACATCGCGCAAGAATGCTGGTCGAGCAAGTTCTGACGAAATACAATTGATGTATTTTGATGGGCGATGAAATTGATATTAAAATTGACTTTCAATTCCCCCTGCCCTTTGGTTCAGAAAGGGTAAGGGCGCGTTCTGCCAACTTGGTCGAGGCAGATTTCAAGTGTGAACAAGTTACTACATGGACGTTCTAAAGTGCCTGAATGAAATGTGTAGCTTGTGAGGAGCCCTTGAAGATGTGATGTTGGATCAGTATCTTGATATTAATCAGAATTTATAATGTAAATTATTATAATTTTTTTAATAACACTACTTTATTCCGTTACGTATTTAGTATACTTGAGTTTTAACTAAAAACACAATGTCAGTTTTGATCACAAATACAATGTCGGTAGTAATTACAAACTTATACTTATCAGTATTTTTACTTGATTCGCGATCCTAATTGAAAACTCCGATATAATAATATTCATAGTTTATCGCGTGTATTCAGAATGTTTTGTTCAAAATTACAAGACCTAATAATGATCCATAATTTGCATCCGCTGAACCATTCTGAACGGCCGTATTGAGAATATCACCTATAACATCTTCTCTGCTTAAATAACAGACGCGAGACGCCTGATACTGGATTGTCTGATTTTCCTCAATCTCTGGTGCTTGGCTTCCCGGTGGAACTTATATTGAGTATCCTTCGGAAAGAATGGGGATGGGGGAGTCAATTAAGGCAACATTCGTTTGAACAGTGACTTGTCTTTGTGGACGGGGACTCGAGCTCGACTGTCGATTTCGGGAGTCTGGTGGCGCTCTCGCGCGGACCAGCACTGTCAACAGGTAGCAGAGACCCTCGCGTTGATGGTGTTGGTTTGCATGGGAGAGCTGTTGAATTCGTCGGGTCGTCGTTTGGGTCTTTGTTTGCAGCAGCGTATGGGTAGTTGTTACGTATTAATCTATCAAGAAATCTCGTTAATTATTAAATAAAATGTATGGTATTTGAAACAAATTCACTTTGACATTGAAAATATAATTATAACAAATGATATGATATGGAATTATGCCTATTTTTCTGATTTGTTTCAAAGAAACAAATGATTTTTATTGAGGAACATATAGAAGCATGTACAAAAAAATCTTCTCAGAAAAGCAAAAACGTAAAAATTGAAAGGGATTTCAAAAATTTCTTCAGTAGAAGCTAGATAGCAAATGTGAGCATGTTTTGAGACACTAATAGATCACTTATATGCATGTATGTGTGCGTATGTGTGCAAATTCTAAAATTTACTACCATAAAAATCTCACTCATTTTTAAGGTATTGAACAAGTTTAGTTTTACCAAATTAGGCAACCATAAGGTGAAATATATGTTATTATTGAACGCTATCGAGTTTCGCTCAGATCAATGATTGATTAAATTAGTTCTGGATAAACTAATATCGAGGTCTCTGGAAATTACGAGTACAATATATGCAACCAGCGTTACGATAGTTGCTAACCATGTCACAATAGTTATTCAATCCGACGAGCGCCTTATAGATAGGCAGCATGAAGTACTGTATGTTATCATTCGTTAAGTTGTCACTCAACCCAAGACATCCGCCTTTGGGTAGGCAATTATTTTGTCACTTTCACGGTAAATCGCCGTGGGAAGCTGAGTAGTTTTATCTCGTTTTAAATACTGGAGTCTGGAAAAAATTCCTTATAACTAAGGAAGGGTCAAAATCTCACTGTAGGTGGATTAATCTGGGTTTTTTTGTTTAATGCCGCGTCACATATAATCTGGCATTGATGCACTGATTTTACGCATGTGCATGTGATTCAACGGACATCGTATCTTGGAGCCTTGAATGGTGATGCAGACAGGTAGAGGTCCTTTTCATCAGTGATGATGATCTCTGCTATGCGGCAATACTTTTCTGAGGCGATCCCTGATGATGATGAGTCGTAGCCACGCTTAAACATAGCTAGGTAGGAATTAACCAGTAGAAAATATCATCAAGACATTCTGCATTTTTTCACGTTTGCTTAACTCTTAAGCGGTGCTTACTTATACGCTTGAACTAGGATACTCGTCTGAGAGGAGGTGACCTTTAGCAATAGAGACAATGAACTGACATCAAAACGTAACATAATCTACAATAAGTATAGAATTGAACTGAATAACGTAGGAAATATGAGATAACTAAGACAGACAGAGTAATAATGACACAGTGCGAAACATTCGACATAATTATGACTAGATTAACAGTAGATCCATAGACATAAAGATCTATTATAAGACTTCCTAAGCCTATCAAAAATTCGAAGCTCAAGAAATGTCTGTAAAATTATTACCTGTTGAATTTTATTCGGAGGCGATTTCGAAACTTTTGAAGACCAACAGGCCCATAGCAACAGTATTCGATGTTGTTAAGTTGAGAATTTTTGATGATTGCTGGGCGCACGGTACTGAAGTGTGGCCTGGTAAATAGACTAAATAGATTCCAAAATAAATTTTAAACGAGTCATATTTATCAAAATCTAGTGCGTTATTATTGTTTCAAAACGAGTTTTCTCTCTTTGTCATCATATCTACAATAAGACTGACTCTCGCGATAGATTTTAAGCTTATTATTTTTTGAGCTTCATTTGTTTGATGGAAACTGCAAATTTAGAAAAAAAAAATGACTGACTAGTTTTTGTTTGCGTTAACATTGTAGTAGGGATAGTAGTGATAATTGCTGATCTCGATGAAATTGTGAAAACAATGGTTGTTGATATGAAAATGGTGATGTTGTGTGGTTATGCAAGTGTTAGTGAAAAGGTTAATACACAAGTTGGTATTGGTGGTGTAGACATAGTGACAGAAGAAGCTAGGTAAAAGATAAAGTTGATTTGGGATGGGAACATGTTCGCAGTGAGCATGAAGAATGAATTGCAATATTGAGTTGAGGTGCTAGAAGTGGGAATTATTTTATAATTATACTAGAAATAATGTAAAATATTCGGTACATGTCCAATGAAAGCTAGTAGAAGTGTCGGTTCTTATATGATATATAACAGCGCTCGAAGATCGATTCATTGTGTGTGTGTTCATGACTGTAAATAAGATATTTGTGATAACAGGGACAATAGTAATTATGATAGTGATGGTGGTGAAAACGATAATAAGTGATGCTACCGGGATTATTTTGTAGAAAACTATTTGAATCAGGCCTTAACAGTGACCATTTGAGCAACGTAGCTTAGAAACGTCTGTTAATGATCAAAAATAGAGGCTCGTAGAAGCAAATTTAATCACCGGATCAACAGGGAATATACCTAGTGTTAAGTTGGAGTGATGAGTGATAGTTATAATGGTGAAAACAGTGATCATGTTATTGAAGGGGACTATTTAATAAAACTATTTGGATCAGGCCTAAAACAGTGACCATTTGAGCAACGTGGCTTAGGAACGTCTGTTATTGATCTAAAATAGAGGCTCATAGAAGCAAATTTAATTACCGTGGGGAATAACAGGGATGGACCCGGAGTAGAGTTTGAGTCGAGAGACTGCCAACGGGTTACATGAAAAAAAAAAAAAAAAAAATTGACTTTCAATTCCCGGGACACAAGTTTTACCTTGCCAAACGGAAGGGTAATGCCCCAGGAAAATTCAAATATGTCTATGCCGGCAATATTGCCCACAAATTAATGGTATGTCAAAACATCTGCAGTTGTGGAAAGAAAACTAAAGTTTTCATCACTGGAGCGACCATAAATGGGCAAATATACAAGGAGGAATGTCTTCAGAAGCGATTTTTGCCATTCAATCACACGACTGTCCGGTGTTGCTTTGGCCTGACTTAACAAGCTGCCATTACAGACGGGATGTAATGGAATGGTTTGAACCGAATGATAATGACGTTATTGTAAAAACTATCAAATCCCCAAAATGCCCTAATTTTCGTGCCAACAAAGAATATTAGGCAATTATCATAGGGAAACTTTAGAAAAGGTGCAAAACAATCAGAAAACCATCTTATATGGAGAAGTAGTGTGAAAAAATGGCAGATTAAGTTGACCGTTTTGCTGTGCAAAAAATAACGAGTGGTATTGAGAGAAAAGTTCGAGAATTCATCCGAAATGCCATTGAATCATTTTTCGATATTTTTTCCTTCAAAGTTTACTAAATTCCCTGTATAATAAAACCTGAATCACCTTTTTATGTACTTTTTCGGCAAAGAAATGTCTAATTTCGTGCGGCCAAATACTATGTGGATCATGCTTTAGTGGCCCGACAGCCGGTCTGAGCGGATCTCAACCGATTTTCTTTCATTTCCATTGCAACCGAATTCGTTGTTACCGGGAAGTACACGCGATCGCGAGTGCATTCGATCCCGTTATGGGTCATACGGCGACTGGTTGAGCTGTGACGAAAGGGCCCAAGACTAAAGCTCCATCGAACAACATAGTACCCGCCATTCACAAATTATGAAACGCTGTAGGGGGAAGGAAGGGATCAGGCCGAGCGTTACGAACCATACAAAATTAAAAAAGTTACAAAATTACAAAAAGTGTTACGAGATGATGGTGGGGTCCAAAGTCATCAAATTAAGCATTACGTAATTTGTGAAAGAATTCTTAATACCAATCGACTCAGCCCGACGAAATTAGGTGATGTCTGTCTGTATGTAACTCATTTTTGAATAATTCATTCTTAACCGATTTGCATGCAACAAGTCGCATTCATTGTGGAACCTTGCCCCATTGTTTGCTATTTCAAAATAAGCTGACAATGGACAATGGATTCAAAAGCAATGTATGACTAAAATAGAGTAATTCTCGCTGAAACCGGGCCACTATTTACACGAGGTTCTTAAAAATGCCTAAATTTATATTCTTTCGAAAGCTTTCGGCGAGTATATTAAGGATCCGAGTTAAATTCTTCAGAAAAATGAACCCCTCGTTAGTTATACACGAAATCATTTTAATGGACCCCTCGATTTTTGTCAATTCTTGACTCACTAAAACTAGAGGCCTGAATAAGAGAAACGCGGATAGGTATGTGCCGCCAATCGAACCGTCAAAAAACAGCAGCCAATCGAGCAGGAGACCTGTCAAGCAGCCAAAATGTTGGTTCAAATACTGAAAACGGCTAAATTCGATTTTATGCCGTTTTTAAATAAACAAATTTGAATGCATTTTACATTAGTTTGCAATAATATATGCAAGTCATTTATAGATTATGAAATTAAATTGCATTGTTTATTGGATTCTATTGTCATGTGATGTGGACACATTAAATAGCGGATTGTGAGAATTTATCTACATAAATCATTTCTCCTTTTCATGTGTTGCTCTTTGGTGAAAAAGATTGAATGCAGTGTTGGCAGAGTCATATTTTCTATCCGCGTTTCTCTTATTCAGGCCTCTAACTAAAACTATCATAACTCAACATTTCTTAACCGATCATAGAGATCAACATATTGTTGGAAAGAGAAAGAGTGTATCCTCAATTTTCAATAGTAAAAATAGAAGCAGCCATATTGAATTTCACCGCCATCTTGGATTTCTTTTCGAAAACTATTTTTCCGCCAGGTTCGCAACCACCGATTTTGAATATTAATACATCGATCGAAAGCTTAGCTTATATTGTGCATTGAGTCCAAAAATCTCAGGTGTATGTTTTTTCTATAAAAAGTTAAGTGTTATTTACCAATACCAAAATTATTGAATTATTTTATTCAATAACTTGAAAACGGCTCCGTTATGCTCAAAACTCTTGAGCCCTTCAAATAAAATACTGTTGTAGATATGCTTTTCATTTTTGAAACATATTTGGCTTAGAATAGTGTATGAAATCAAGGAACTGACGTCATAGTACCATATTAACAATAAAAATAATGTTCGTTGGTCAGATGGTCTTTCAAAAAATAATTTGCTAAATCGTACATGACTTTTGATAGAAAAAACATACACCTGAGATTTTTGGACACAATGTACAATATAAGCTAAGCTTTCCATCGGTGTATTAATATCGATGGTTGCGAACCTGGCGGAAAAATAGTTTTCAAAAAGAAATCCAAGATGGCGGCTAAATTCAATATGGCTGCTTCTATTTTTACTATTGCAAATTGAGGATACACTCTTCCTCTTTCCAACGATATGCTGATCTCTACGATCGGTTGAGAAATGTTGGAGTTATGATAGTTTTGGTGAGTCAAGAATTGACAAAAATCGAGGGGTCCATTAAAATGATTTCGTGTATAACTAACGAGGGGTTCATCTTTCTGAAGAATTTAACTCGGATCCTTAGGGTCTGTCTCATTTGGAGAATTAAATTTAAAAGTGACAGTTCGAAAATTAACAAATAACCCGGTAGTAAGAATGGCTGGTGCTACCCAGCAATTCCAATAAGACTTCAATGCAAAATGATTCGATATCTGTCAAAAGTAATCTTGCTCTGCGAGCAGGGTTATTTGATAATTATTGAAATGTCGCTTTTAAGTTTAATTTCAGTTTAATTCTCCAAATGAGACAGACCCTTAATATACTCGCCGAAAGCTTTTGAAAGAATATAAATTTTGTCATTTTTAAGAACCTCGTGTAAATAGTGGCCCGGTTTCAGCGAGAATTACTCAATACTAATTTTAAACCGAGTATTAAGAAACAATAAAATTTTTGGCGCAATTCGCTTTCATCTAACGTAAGCGTTAAACGGGGATTCTTGAAATAAGTTCAATAAAAATAAATAATAGGACCTACCTATCTGTTAGTGCTACTTTAGACTTTTCATGTAGGCATTTTACCTTTTCTAGTGTGCACAAGAAATGCACCAACACCGATAATCACTGTCTTGAATTATTTATCTATTTATTGATTTGATCATTTTCTGTGGTCCCAATATGTTTGTTCTCGGTGGTCAACAAAAACCACATGTTCGTGCAAACACAACTAGTTTGGCCGCCGGTGCTGAGCTCTAGACTATACTATCGGTATCATCGCGTTTGTTGTAACCATACCCAATCACAACGTATAGGACATTAAACAGTGTATCTTTTAATCAATACAATGTTTCTGTAATTAAATGTTCTAATCCGGAGAAGAAATGCCAATCCCAGCCTCTTGCGCGATCAAATAATACATCGTGCGCACACTCTACAGTTTACGGTTGGCACCCCTCGAATAAAATGTAAATTTTTCTCCGGGCTGCTTGAATTGGCTACCGCACATTCTGCTCGTCATCATCACCGTTTCTCCGTTCTTGGCTCCGTTTGTCGTTGATAAGAATTTGACCGATAGCGCAGCGAAATCGGGCGATGTACTCACATATACATGCCTATATTGCTTGAATCCGGTGGTGCGACATAAATAAATATATTTGAAAATGTTGTACTTTTATGAGTGTGTGCAAATGTATTTTTTCAGAGAAAATGTTTTTTTTTCTTACGCAAACTGCTACAATGCATTAGAAGGAATGCAAATTAAATTAAACTGTTGATCACAATGGAATCTATCTTCCTCTAGTGCTATTTTGACCTCTCTAATATTACTATCTCAGAAACTCGATTTGTGCAATTGCTCAACATGTGAAAGATTTAGTTCGAAAAATGTATTGGGGTCCCACGAGCCCAGTACGCTAGACAGGTGCTTTCCCTACTAAGCTACGAAGGACCTCCGTCGTCCTGGGCACTGATGAGATCAATTTTCCAACACCAGGCATATATCCAGAACGATATTTATACATATAATTTTATATATCTATAGATGAGAATAACACCTCATCTAATCTAATCTAATCTAATCGAACACAAACGCAGCCAGTACAAAGAAAGCATCCTGGAAAATCATTGCGTTAGATGACGCCCAATAATTTTTCTTGTCAATATTGAGGCTCACAGCATACCAGTGATATGACATAAACTTCAAAGCGGCCAGGCCCACTGCGTTGTGTTTGCCGCAGAGATGATTCTTCGAGATGTATCGTGTTCAAGTATTCACTTCAACATGATACATATCACGAATCTACAGGGGTTGAAGGATGCGTGGACATACCGTACCATACGCATCGCGTTCTTTTTAAGTTCTTATTTTGGTAGTTGTATATAAATATGTAGTGAAATGAATAACATTATGATAAGAAATTATATCAAATATTATATATATTTGTAGAATATAACATCAACTAGGAGCCGAAGTTAACTCGGGCTGTACATCTCTTGTAGAAGAAGCTGGAAATTGTAAAGAATTCAATTATTATTTAGAATGTTATGAATATCAGATAGCAGATTATGTGCCAGGACGTCGTCTGCATAAAGGTTATATGGCAGGTTGTGAAGCTTTCATTCCTGGGATGTTTTGTAGTGGGCTATGAAAATGTTAAATCATGAAAATATGAAGGTACATAATACAATAATATAAGTATATAGAAGCATGGAAATATGAAAATTTTATAATATGAAAAAGGAAACATAAAAATATAATGTAATAAAATAATAAAAATTTGCTGTATAAAGAAATATGGAAAAATGAAATAAAAAATCAAAATAAAAAATATGAATCCACAAAACATAAAAGCGAGAGAATATGAAATTATTGAATGTCTTAAAATATAAAAATTGATGTTAAAGTAAAAATTTTTGAAAATATGACAATATGAAGATCTGAAAATAAGATAATATAAAAATATTAAAACACAAAAATATATAACATGGAAAAAGTAAAAAGTATAAAAATTAAATAATAAAAATATTTTAACAAAAATATTAAAACGGAAACATGAAAATATAGAAATGTGTAAATATGCTAATTAAATTATAACAACATCACGAGATGAATCGGCCTAGGACCAAAAATCTCGTAAATAAAGATAATTCAATTCAATTATAACTACATGAAAGTATAAAGATCTAAGATAGACAAAAAAATAATATGAAAATAAAATATTTGAAATTATAACAATATGAAAATATGATAGCATGAAAAAAAAAATACCAATATATGAAAATACAAATGATTTAAATATGGAATTTGAAATTTAAAAATACAAAGGTATAAAAATATGAACATATAGAGGTATAAAAAATGTGGTCATGCTTCCAACATGAACATAAAACATAACATAAAAATATAAAAGCATCATAAAGTGGTATATGTATAAAATAGGTAAAATATAAGAATATGGAAAATATGATATTATAAAAATATCATAATATGAAAGTGTAATAACATAAAATTATATAAATATGAAAATACAAAAATATGAAATATTACAAAATAAAATATCAAATATGAAAGTGTAATGTTACATTTAAAGAAATATGAAAATATGACAATATTAAATCATAATAATATGAAAATTTCAAGACACAAAAATAATAAAACACGAAAGTGTAAAATTAGGACAGTATAAAATACGTAATTGAAAAGATATTAAAATGTAAAATTATGAAATTATAAAAATATGGAAATTTAAAAAAAAATGTAAGAATATGGAAATTTAAAAAAAAATAAATGTAAAAATATGAAAAATAAATATAATGAAATATGAAAAATAAATATATTACGAATATATGAAAACACAAAAGCATGGCATTGCTGCGGTATATTTCGTGGACTGGAAACTAGTGATACTCATGTTTCCTTTGAAATCTCTGTCCAGATTGCTATCAGAAATCAAGGTGGGTGTAGTCTTTAATTTCAATCTATGACAAAAATGACAAAAGCATTAGAATTACTATTCCTATCCACGCTTATCTGTACCGTTACTAGGAAGATAAGAAATAAGTACCATGGAGTTGGATATTGGGAAGGTATTTATTGGGTCAGGATGTGCCTGTAGCTGGCAATGTGACCATGGTAGAACTTACCCCGTAACACACCACGAAGAGGTATCTACCCAGCATTACGGGTACTATAGATGAGAATAACACCTCACTTCTAAAACTGTACTCAACAAAAATATTGACAATATTGGTTACATATCGCATTGATTTTCTACTCAAAACAACTAGCTCTTTGTGACTTTATAACGTATTAAAATTCCAAACTCTTGCATGATCAACCATATGTTGATTTTCTAATCGTTTGGAATCATCTTACAACCGATGTAGATGTCATTTAACATCAACAATTACCAAATATTGCTTTCACCACTATTGGTACACTGTTCCTTTAGTGGCGGTAAAAATTAATTTTGGCTACCATAGTGGTGCTATCCATTGGTTTCTTATGAGACTCGCCAGTATTGGTACAGTTGCACCACTATAGGTGCAAGGGAGTCAATTTTGTTAAGGAAAAGCATTGTATCCAATAGTTTTTCAAGCGAAATCTTAAGATAATTGCATTTAACAGGATATTTAAAGCACGACGCATCAACTGAAACCATCGTAACGTGTATAAATATGATAAATCTCATTTAAACCCCACCACCTCCACTATTGGTGCTACCTCTACTAAGGGTACGGTTACCCTAATAATTTTGAATATTAATTGAAATATTCGCTAAAAACTTATTAAAAACGATGTTATGTGTTGAACCATTTTGCCCTGCGAGTGCGTTAACTATATTGCAGCAGTCCTCAAGAGGGGCCTCTTCGAGCTCACCCTCTTCCGGCAATGCTGCTTTGAGATGATGTTTCCTTTTGATCTTTAACGGGTGAAACGAACTGAAACTGTTTATTCTGGATGTAGTTTCTCAAAATCTTTCGCCAAATCAATGCAATATTCCTACCTTGAACTCTCCCATACTCGTTGTTCTGTAACTAGATGTACTCCCTAACTCGATGGAGATCCTGGATACACTAATCAGTTTCTTTATACCAATAGCAACATTTTACCTTTCTTACATGATGGATTGGGGCCCTCCTTAGCCGTGCGGTAAGACGCGCGGCTACAAAGCAAGACCATGCTGAGGGTGGTTGGGTTCGATAACGAGTGAGAAATAGTTCAGTTTTCTATGCATTCAAATTGATTTATAAATAGTCGGGAATCGGCTACTTCCATATAATCCAAAACTTCTTAACGACCACTTAGTAGAAATCCGAGGTAAACCTGTTGGTGCATCTAGTCACGGGGCGAGTCGAGTCAAGTACGAGACACTGCAGACACTACCCATTAATGGGTAAAGTCATCTAACCGTGTGAAGACGGCCTCACAGTTGAGGTCAAAATACGTATCTGTATAAATAACAAAACGTTGTGGAATTAAATGGAATGTACTAAACTCGTCTTAGACAGGATAATCGGAGTGTTTCTCGAATAAAGTAAAAGTTTTTGTGTCGTCCGTGTGTTTATTGGTTGTGTTGTTTGTCGGAGCGGAATGGCAGACGCGGGGAAGTTTACCGTTACCAAGCTCAACAACAACAACTATGCGACGTGGAAGTTTGAAGTCGAGATGCTTCTAACGAGAGAAGATCTGTGGCATGTTCTGGAAGAACCTAAGCCCGAGCCGGAGACGGCTTCCTGGCGGATAGGAAAGCTCGAGCTACAATCGCTTTATGCGTGGAACAGAGTCATTCATTCAGCATTGTGTATCTGCTCGTGAAGTATGGGATGCACTCAAAGCATATCACGAGAAGTCGACGACAACTTCTCAGCTTTCGCTATTAATGAAGCTGTGTGACGCGAAGCTGCAGGAAGGAGGAGATGCCGAAAAACATTTACTTGAGCTGGATGCATTGTTCGGTCGGCTACAGAGCTACAGAGGAGGAGGGCTACACTGAGGAAAATGGACATATGATTTTCAATCAAACGCCTTATGAAAATTTGCCACAAGGAATCGGTATGAACTTCAATTTGTTGACTTATGAATGATGATTTTCATTTGAAAAAAAAGTGAAGTGCGGCAGACTGGTTTCGAACCTTAAACGTCGGGTCGGGAGGCCAGTATGTAGACCACACGCCCATCGACGCTTGGTTACTCGGGAAGGTAACTGCGTATAAGAAGCACTGTTGGTAGAATAATCAGTCGAAGATTCATAAGGCGCCAGTTTTGAATTTCGATAGTCCAGTTCGCTAAGTGTACATCAAGGAAGCTTTCGGTTGATTTATTAGGGGCTGTTTTGTGTTCTTTTGAATTTATAGATCGAATTGAGTCAGCTGAAAAGTATATAAAAGTTCTTTTAATCATCGTACAATGTTCTGTGGAATTGTTCTGAAACATAACAAAAGCCGTTTTTGCAATTCTGAGGTCAATCATAAACAATCAGAACCAATTTCCAGATCGAATGAGTGTCGGAGGTGTATTTTCCTATATATTTTGGCTGAGATTGATTTTCTCACCAAAAGATACAATCCTGGGGGGTGCCCCGTGGAATTCGACAATATTTTTTTCTCGCCAGTCTAATGTACACGTCTAATGACCAGTCTAATGTACACGCACTTAGAAGAGCAATTATGAAGTACTGCTTGCAGTTTTCAAACTGGGAGTGTCCCAGGATGTTGAATTTTGACAAAAACTATTGATCTGTATCAAAGAAATCAAAAGATCCGGTGGCATTTTGTTCAAAAACAGTTTTTTGTTGTTTTCTCGGAATTGGGAAAAATGGATATATGCAGTTTCTCAAACAAATGATTCATTTACTTTTATTACGTATTTTTCA
Source organism: Armigeres subalbatus (assembly GCF_024139115.2). NCBI lineage: Eukaryota > Metazoa > Arthropoda > Insecta > Diptera > Culicidae > Armigeres > Armigeres subalbatus. The sequence continues at coordinate 303,916,835 of NC_085141.1, forward strand.
TTCTCCGTGTTTTATCTCTTTTTACAAACGTAAATAAATACACACGTGTCGATACTAAGTTCCCGGTTGTTCTGTGTGTTTTCTTCCGACGCGTTAAAGTGGTTCCGCTGCTCGAACGGATGTCCTGGTTCCTACAAAACCAGTGGGCTCTATATTAAGTCAACAAACAAATAAATAATTAACTTTTCAAAAGGACCTAAGTAACATTTTTTTCATACTGCAATCGATAGCTTTCATGTTGTTCTGTTGGTTGTGCTATTCAAATTAATTCATGAAAAAAATGTTACTTAGGTCCTTTTGAAAAGTTAAGCGAGAATTATTGAAATTGGTCAATTTACCAGACGTTCCGGAACTCCAAGCCGCATATGATACAATCGATCGGGACCAGCTATGGCAGCTAATGCACGAAAACGGATTTCCGGATAAACTGATACGGTTGATCAAGGCGACGATGGATCGGGTGATGTGCGTAGTTCGAGTTTCAGGGGCATTCTCGAGTCCCTTCGGGTTACGGCAAGATGATGGTATTTCGTGTCTGCTATTCAACATCGCTTTGGAGGGAGTAATACGAAGGGCAGGGATTGACACGAGTGGTACGATTTTCACGAAGTCCGTCCAGTGATTTGGTTTCGCCGACGAGTACGTGATAGGAAGAGGCTCAAGAGAGGTCAATATAAGCCACCCACCACGAGTTTCTATCGGTGGTGACGAAATCGAGGTGGTTGAAGAATTCGTGTACTTGGGCTCACTGGTGACCGCCGATAACGATACCAGCAGAGAAATTCGGAGGTGCATAATGGCTGGAAATCGTACGTACTTTGGACTCCGTAAGACGCTCCGATCGAATAGAGTTCGCCGCCGTACCAAACTGACTATCTACAAAACGCTTATAAGACCGGTAGTTCTCTACGGACACGAGACCTGGACGATGCTCGTGGAGGACCAACGCGCACTTGAAAGGAAAGTGTTGCGTACCATCTATGGTGGGGTGCAGATGGCGGACGGTACGTGGAGGATGCGAATGAACCACGAGTTGCATCAGCTGTTGGGAGAACCATCCATCGTTCACACCGCGAAAATCGGAAGACTGCGGTGGGCCGGGCACGTAGCCAGAATGTCGGACAGTAATCCGGTGAAAATGGTTCTCGACAACGATCCGACGGGAACAAGAAGGCGAGGTGCACAGCGGGCAAGGTGGATCGATCAGGTGGAGGACGATTTGCGGACCCTCCGCAGACTACGTGGTTGGCGAAGTGCAGCCATGGACCGAGCTGAATGGAGAAGACTTTTATGTGCAGCACAGGCCACTCCGGCCTTAGTCTGATAAATAAATAAATAAATTCGGAACTCCCGGAAGACCAGATGGTGGCCACCGGGGGTCAATGAGCGATGCAAGCATTCATTTGGCTCTAACATTGCCACCACATACGGTTTAAAAAAAAATTCGCAGCTTTCTAGGGCTGTGAACCATTCCAGCGATTTGTTTAACTTTTAGTTAAAATTTGACAGTTCGATTGTTATTTCTTCGTGGTTAAAATAACCCTGCTCCGGAGCATGGTTAGATTTGACAGTTTTAACTATTGAACTATTTTAACTATTGTTCGCGAGTAAATTGGCGAATTTGGCTCAAAATAACTATCAATCTGTCAAAACTCAAATGGGTCGGCTTCGGAGTAAACTTTTAACCACGATGGGAAACGATGTCAAATTTTAACTAAAAGTTAAACGAATCGGCGGAATGGTTCACAGCCTAGGAAGAATTAGTGAAGGTTACCATTTCATCGGATGCTCCGGAACTCCAGGAGGTCCATTTCCATAAAAAAAATAGAAAATCGCCAATAAAAAATCAGTGTATGAGCAATAAATAAATATAAAATTTCCACAAATACAGTGGCGTCGCGTAACCTCACTTTTTACCTGTGGACTGACCTAAAAAGTGAAAATTTTGCTATTTTGACAGCCCAAATTGAAAAGAAAATTATCAGAGTAGTTTATACTAATCAAAATCTAGTTATTCTAAGCATTTCCGCACACCAATTCCTTAAATTTAAACTCAGTGCACAGGTAGATTGAGGTTAGGGAAACGCGTCTGCACAAATAATTCTAAATTTTCATAAACCATTGAGAATTTTCCACAAAACAAAAAAAAAAATAGCACTTTTAAAAGCAAAAATTGCAATAATATACCTAAAAAGAATTTTTCATAAAGGAATCAAAATGTTTCACTACAAAACAATTTTTTGCACAAAAAAATAAAATCTTTTCACGAAAAAAATCAATAAAGAGCAATAAAAAAATATGAAAATTTCCGTGAAGAAATAGAAAATAAATAATACTGAACATTTTTTTATAGATGACCACTTCTTTAACGTTCATGTAAAATGTTATCAATTAGGGAGCGGGACCATTTGAGCAGCACCCCCTACACACTTAATTTTTTTCACCGAGGCCGGCAAAATAAATTACCGAGAATCCAACAGCCGATACTTCGGTAAAAATCTCGGTGAAAGTTCAGATTACCGATTGGTCGTAAAATGTGCGAAACCACCCATCTGTCAAAAATTGCCGTTCCGTTCGGTAGTTCTTTGCCGAATAGATCGGTAATGTGGTTTGCCGAAATCCAGTGATTTTTTATTTACTTTCAGATAGACCAAAATAATAAAAAAAACTAAAAGCGCAAATGCAAATGAAAAATAATATATTTCGTTCGTTTTTGTTGCTGTTCATATTCATAAATCGAAACAAAACTAGTATGTAGTGTGTTCAAACACGAAAACTACTTCCAAAATTATGGTTCAGCACAAGAGGAAAGGCACAAGTTTTTTCAAGCTGCAGCAGGCAAACCTTGAAAAAGAGGGCACATCGCGCAAAAAAGAAGACAAAACACGCAGAAGATATGCCGTATTAGTGGGATATGCTGTTTTTTCGGGATTTTTCGATTTGAAAAAACTTGTGTCGTTCCCCTTGGTTCAGCATGAAGTTTATACAACAATAAACGTGGTCACGTCCACTCTGAAACATCATTCTGCGGATCCACATATCCTTGTATAAAGATATATAATAAGCTGTAGCTCGAACTCCTTCCTGCGGGGAAGTCGGATTTTGTCGTCCTTGCTATGTCTCTGACGAATGGTTCTATTATGGACTACAGCTATATTGTTTCCTAAAAATAATAAACATACATAATTTTTATTATGTTAATATTGAATGCAGCTTGTAATGCTTCGAGAATTTATTTATATAAGTACAAATAAGGAAATTTGAGCTATAGAATAAAAACTTACCAAGAGAACTGAAGATGGCCACGTGTTTTCTAACGGTAGATCGCGATAGAGATTTATACTTTTGACAATTGAGTTTACCGAAATTCGGGTAAATTCCAGTTTGCCAATAACTATGGCAAACTTGACTACCGAGTTTCAGTTACTTGTATAAACGTCATATTTATTAACGAGATATCAGTTAAAATTGGATTTTACGATCATGTTCGTCAATTCGTTTTACCGAGAAAAAAAAAGTGGATTAAGTGTGTATTCCCGTCCGCATCGTTAATAACTCGACCGCGTTCCAACCAAATGGCTTGATTGTTTGTACATCACAAGATATGTCTTGTCTTGTCTTGTCTTGTCTTAGCACATGCACAGCCAGTATTGAAAAGCATCCTGGAAATGTCGGTTGTATTCCCGAGCATTTTCTTGTCTGCATTAATATTTGCAGCATATTATAAATATGACACAAGTATCAAAACGGCCAGGCCCACCGTGCAGGCTTGAATTTGGGAGATAATCCATAACCTCCCGGCAATCAGATTATTTAGTAATAAATAACATGATCAACAAAGAGTTTTGAATCTACGAAAGGAAGAAACGGGGACAACCGTACCAACCGTTTCACATTCAGGGGGAAAGATGATTGACGAATCGTTGGGAGTGACTTTGCTAAGAAGATTAATGTACACTCCTTGGGTCCTCGACGTCTTGGGATGGGGCACAGTTTTTAGTCTAATGCCCTGGCTTATACACTGATTGACAAAAGTTTTCGCATAAATTCAGAATGATATGAAAACATGACGAATCCTTATGGACATCAGTGCATATATAGGCCTAGGTTTAAGCGCCATTACTCGCTCTCTGGAACGAGAAAAAGAGAAAGAAATAAAAGCGATGAAAAACAAGCGAAAACTCATAAGACGATATATTTATATCATATTTTTACTTACAACATCTCCATATTTTCCGTGCTTGTAAACGTTTTTTAATTACTCCCGTCAAAATACAATTTATTGAAATTGCTTACCACAAGTTTTCACGAAAAGTGAGTGAGGAGTGAAAAGAGCCGATTTCGAGGTTTATTCAAAAGAAAAGAGAAATGACTAAATGAGTCAAAGATGTTTTTCACCACAAACTACGCAACATTCTCCATCGACCAGAAAATTACATGATTTCGTCTCATCAAATGAGTACGAACCCTGCATAGAAATATACTTTATGGGATATATCATTTTCCCAAGACACCTTTACCATCTTTGCAGTGCCATCTTAATAAATTAATAAAAATTCGACTGATGAGCTATATAGTCAGTTTTTAATTCAACCATGGATGATACCATTGTTATTTAGCATCACTAACTACATGTATACGTACATCGGTAACCGATTCACTGAACTGAATGCAAGCCTATGTATATAAAAACAGTCGGAGGACCGGGTGTGAGTAAAAAAAACAATTTATTTACTCATTACTTAAATTAAGATACAATTAATTCACGAACTAAGTCACTGATTAACTATCTAGAATGGGAACTGAATACTAACTGACTGAACTCGATTGATTGGGCCCTACTTAATAGCTAAAACTTGATGATACTGCAATTCGGGGGCCAATGGTCTCTGCATGGCACGATGGTCGACGTCCGGTGCAAAGGTGCTGATGTGCTTATTCCTGATGTGGGTCGGTGTGGTTGTTGCTAAGGGAATTCTGCTGATCGTTCGGTTATTCTTGGGTGTGCAACATAATTCCTCCGGGGGGTAAAGAAAGGACGTCCTCGTCCTTGTTTTGATCCTTTGTAGGGTGTTCAAGATTCTTGGAGATACCAGTTTGTCCTGTTGCATTTTGTCTAAGACGTGGGCTTTTAATTTTGACTACTATTTTCTTCCTGTGGAGACAGACAAAGATCGTTATTCCGAAAATAATTACCGTTGTGGTTGACAATCCTCCTATTAGGCTGAATATCCAGGTTTGATGGGAAAACTGCTCTAGTTTGATATTCTCGATGTGCTTTCTGTTGATGATAGTATGATTTGTTAAAGTTGAGATATTTGGTTGGAGATTGACGTTCCAGTGAATTTTTAAGCTTGGAAATGCTCCTTGCAATTCCTTGGTGGGTTGATTATCTCTGTAGCCATAAAGGTTTTGTTGGCTACATTGATGCTGCAGTTGCTGAATGTGATGAGAATATTGCCCGATAGGTTCCTATCGTCTGGTCCACAGCTTGATGATAATTTGGTTTGATCTGCATTTTGGACTAAAAGTTTATTCTCCGAAATTAGAGTGATTTGCATTTCCAATGATTGTTGTGCATTACAATGACTTGCTAGACCCATGACTATTGGGTAGGTGCAATTGTCTTTCAATGACTTTAAGTCTGAGTATCGCTGAACGAATTTGTCTGGATTAACAGTTGTGAAGATTTGATCCTTCGACTTGACAATGAATCTCGGTAAGTCGATTATTATTTTTCCGTTTACTGTGAGAGGGAAATCTCGATAATTTCAGAAGATCTTTTCTCTATCTCAGGAATTTCTAGTATGTATAATAATAGATCATGTTTTGTGACTATCTTTGGTATGGCGAAATTGAGCGCTTCTTGTGGAAATTCTAGTTTGACTCCTTGATCCTGCAATAGTGAATCCATGAAAACTATCTCTTTCAGTGTAAGAAGCTTACTGCTTGCTAAAGAAATTTTCGCCCTTATTACTGTATCTTGGATTTCCTCAAGTACATCGTTGATGGTGTCAATGTACAGTATTAGAGTTAAAGCGTCAATTTCCTCTAATATGAGTTTGTTGGTAATTGACTGTTGTTTGATTAAATTATTGATGGTGTATGACATCTCTTGAATCCTGTTGTTAATAACGTCGTTCACCCTAATTTGATGATTGTTTTCGTTTATAAGCTCATTCAAAGTTCTGTTAATAAGCCTCAAATCGTCCGCGTCGGGGCTGCCTGCCATCCATTTCCATGTTTGACCAATTTTGTCCCAGCGTTTGTGTCGTCTATTACTAATAGGTTTCAATTGGTAAAAGTTGTTAACTAATGCCCTACTTTTTTGAAATAATAATTTTGACATTGGTAGTTTATTATCTGTTCGTTTGGCTATTTCGCTAAAAAGAAGTACGTTAATCTCTATATTAGTCAAATTAATTGGATGAATGATTTTTGTTACGCCTGTTTGGATTTTACATTCTCTAAGTTTAAATAAAAGTACAGGGTCTGAATAAAGATTTCGCATTTCTAAATGTTGTGAATTAATCAATGTTGAAATTAGGTTGAAAAATATGAGAGTCAATAACATGTTTAAACTTGAGTTGATTTAATTCTTTTAATTTTATTCTTGTGTCGTTTAATGTTTCTACTGTTTTAAAAGTTCTATCAGTGACTTTTTGTGCAATAGTTCGTCTAGCTCTAAGTTCTAGTTTTTTCTGATATTAGGTTTGATGAAAACCTCTTGTTGATCATTAAAAATAGGGGCTCTTCTTTATATTTATTCTGCTTGCTTTGTCTATCTGCCGCCCTGTCTAAATTTGATTTTACCTTAATGAAAAGTTCTCGTGCCGATTCGTCAATTTCTTGTCGGATGACAACGTTCTCCTGATTGAACAAAACCTCGTTTGGAGTAAATCCCGTCGAAGAGTGGACACTGGAATTATAGAAAGAAACTGTTAAGTGGATAAGGGCAACTGTATTTAAATTCGGGAATTTGTGTTTATTTGCGTTTAGTGTCTCAATTATCATTGAATGCGTTTTCTCAACCTGGCCGTTGCTTTTTGACAATAATGCGTATTTGAGGCAGATTCCAATGTTGTCCAGATAACTCCTTAGTTTTACAGATCTGAAAGTAGTCTCATGATCGGTGATTATTTCTCTAGGTGTTCCAAATGTAGCCAAATATTGCGCTAAAGCGTTTTTAACATCTATAAGATTTTTAGTATCCATTGGTAACAGTTGTGTGTGTTTAGAAAATGAATCCACGAGTGATAAAAGTTGTGTCTGTCTATCGAAAATATGTCCATATGGACTCTGTCCATAGGTTTATCGGTTGTGGGTCTGGGAGAAATTTTGATATTGTAAGGTTTCCTGTCATATTTATGGGTATTGCAAATAGTGCAAGTGTTCACTAAACTTTTTATTTTCGCATGCATTCCGGGGAAAAAGTAACTACGTTTGAGTTGATTTTCATTTTCATTGATTCCTCTATGTGCACGTTCATGTTCTTTTGATATTAATGCGTTTTGTCTATGTTCGTTACCTACGTCTTCGACTCTGAATTGTGTTAATACAAAATGACCTGATTTATTAAAATGTTTCTTGTATACCTCTTGTATAAGGCCCATTATGCTCTCGGGAGCCATAATAGCAGATTGTCTATTATTGTGGAATCTTTTTAGAACATCTAAAATGGACTGTTCGTCAAACTGTTTCATGCAAATTGTTACTCTATGGTAGTGGGGAAAGGGTGATTCTTTAATTTCTGTTTCGATACGAGAAATTTTAAAAATTATTTGATTTCTAAAGTAATTTATCGGTCGTTCCGTACAGTGAATGTAATCGTCATCAGAAGAGTTTGCTGAGTGTATTGTGTCTGCGTCTGTCGTTTCGTTTTCATCATTCGTTTCCGAAGGTGGACTGGCTTGGTGGGAAAAATTATCAATGCTCTCAGAAGTTTCAGAATTATTTATTATTGGACTAGTCTCAGTTTCAGTTTTTCGGTTTAGGGCATCTGCAACGACATTTGCTTTGCCCTCCTTATATTGTACATCATAATCAAAACTTTCTAACTCGAGTCTCCATCTTAAAATTTTCTGATTTTTAACTGAAGTTTTGATGAAGGTTAATGGCTTATGATCCGTAATCAATGTGAATTTGTTTCCGTATAAATAAGAACGATATTTTTCGACGGCCCAAATGATTGCCAGAGCTTCTTTCTCCGTTGTGGAGTAATTTTCCTCTGCTCCATTTAGTGTCCTGCTTCCAAAGGCTATTGGTCTTTCTTTGTTATCTTGAATTTGTGAAAGGACCGCTCCTAATGCATAATTACTAGCATCAGTAGTAAGTATGAATGGTAAATCATAATCAGGGTATGATAATATCTGATCAGAAGTCAAAATAAGTTTCAATTTTTCAAATCCTTTTTTATATTCTTTATCGTTTGTATCCACAACGATGTCCTTTTTCAAATATTTGGTAAGCGGTTTAGCAAGTTTCGCGTAATCTTTTATAAACCGTCTATAATAGCCTGTTAAACCAAGAAATTGCTTAATTTCTTTCTGCGAAGCAGGTAATTTCAGTCGAGAATTTTAATAATTTTCGAGGGATCTGGTTTTACTCCTTTGGGGTAATAACATGTCCTAGAAATTCAGTCTCTTTCTTCAAGAACTCACATTTGTCTAATTGAATCTTGAGATTGAAATCTGAAAGTCTTTTCAAAACTTTTGCGATATTTTCCAAATGGTTCTTCAGATTGAATCCGATGATTATTATGTCATCCAAATAAACATAACAAATCGTTCCAATATAGTCGGCTAAAATGTAATTCATTGCACGCTGAAATGTAGCAGGTGCATTTTTGAGGCCAAAAGGCATCCGAACAAATTCGAAATGACCCTGCGCCGTAGAAAAGGCTGTCTTTGCTTGATGATTCGGATCCATTTGAATCTGGTGGAAACCAGATTTCAGGTCAAGGGTGGTAAAATATTCCGATTTCCCTAGACTATCTAAAATATCCTCGATCTGAGGAATGGGAAATTTATCATTTACCGTTTTTTCATTCAATTTACGGTAATCGATCACAACTCTGACTTTTCGTTTTCCCGAAGCGTCAGTTTTCTTGGGTACAACCCAAATTGGTGAAGAGTAAGGACTAGTAGAATGGCGGATAATTCCATTTTCCAACATGTCTCTAACTTGTTCTTCAACATCTGCCTTAAAATGATGAGGGTAGCGATAAGATTTAGTGTATACCGGTTCATCATCCTTAGTAATAATTTTGTGTTTGATAGCCATAGTGGCTGTCAATTTCTCATCTTTTTCAATAAAACTTGCTGGTGTTGTAGTATTACTGATAAAAGTTCATGTTTCTCTAATTTCGAAAGATGCTGAGTACGGATAAGCTCATTGATTGCATCTAACTCGAGATTGTTCTCCGAACTAATTGGAATAGGAGTAATGGTTTCGAAATTGTTTACTCTTAATCCAATTTTTGGTAGATTTTCCTTGAATTCTTTACATGTAGTCATAACATGAATAGTAGATTTACTATTGCATGAATTATATAGGCCTGGTTTAATTATAATTTGTTTGCTTAACTTTTGAGGTGTTGGGACAAACCAGTCTCCATCAGTTGTTGTATCGATGGTGATGGTGTGGTGAAAAAGTTTAGCCGTGGGATAAAATTTCTGAAAACCAATTTTAATCCCGTTTATTGTGACGGTACAATTGTTAAAATCGATGGTTGATTTAGTTTTGGCTAGAATTCGGAACCAATAATTCCGTCAAAAAAATTATGAAATTTCATTTCGTAGTATGTTTGTTTTGGAAGATTATGTCCTAACAAATTAATTTTCCCTTTTCGATTAATTGAGTATGTGCCTGAAATATTTTTTATAGTAGTTTTAAGTGTGTTTTGTGTCTTTGGAATTATGCCTGGTCTCAAAACATTTTTGTTCGCTCCGGTGTCTAAGAGTAATTTCAATTCTGCATTAGTTTTTGAATTTTTGCAGCTTATATAAGGTAAAAAATTCATGTTATCGGGGTTCTCGAAGCTGTTTGCCAAAAATTTATGGAGAGCTCCGTTTCATCTTCTGAAGCACTAACGTTATCTTCATCTATTGGGGGTTCCTCTAATTCATTATTATTTATCTGTCTCCTATTGAGGGTTAGTTTACTATTTGAAGATTGTGTATCCATAGGATGAACTTTTTGGAAAGTATGTTTATGCGTATTGCTATCAGTACTCTGGCTAGAGGGAAGTGTTGGATTTACTGGCTTGAACGAATTTGGTTTTTCATGTTTCAACTGTAGATTATTATTCTTATAAAATTTCGGATTATGCTTATCGGTCATGTTTTGAGCGGTGATTTCCTGGGATCTAAATTTACATAAGAAGGCGTAAGCGTCTTCCAAGTCGCTTGGACGTGCTGCCTGGGCATATCCAAAATACGGTTCTTTTAATCCAGCTATAAAAGCGGCTAATGCGTCAGCGTCTATAAAGTCGCATATTGCATCCCAATTATCTCGATACTTTTGATTTTGTTTAGCAATAATTTTAATATTTTGTACTATTTCCTTTGTCTTTTGGTAGTATCGCTGGATGCTAACCCCTTCTATCATTTTATTTTGCCAAAGTTGGCATTTGTATGTGGACAATTCTTGTCTGTCACCAAGGGTGGCAACGAGAATGTCTTTAATTTCTGAAAAAGACTGAGGATTGCCTGCAAGACATACTATGTCTTTTGCTCGGCCCTCAATTTTGTTTATTATAGCCATGGTGTACATTTCAAATTGTTGGTCGGATACTAGCGGTTTAAATGCGTTAAGAGTTTTTTCTGTAGTTTGTATCCAATTAGAGAGTTGTTTTCTATTGCCATCGAAAGACTGAATCGCTTTGATCGGACCAGCACATCTCAATAAGTCATTAAACAATTGAAGGGAATCTGGTTGCATCGCACTATTTCCCGTCAGACTGATTTTTCCTGAAGTACCGTTCTGCTGAGTTAGCGCATTCAGGGTTTGTTGTTGTTCGTTCTGAGTTTGTTGAATGATATGCAGTGTTTGAGCTAGGGTGCTAAGCTCGGTAGCGATATCTTTAACTAAGTTTTCCATATTAGATTCGTCTATCGACAAAGAGCACAATAATGGAATATCGGTTTTAAGGGTACGTGTGAGTATTCCTCTGAATGATCCGATTGGGTATCCTCTGATTCCGAATCGTTTGAATTAGAATGAATGAAAAGTTGCCTAGCTCTGTGTAGGGCAGACTTATTCTTATTAACTTTAGGCATTCAATATGGGATCGTGGGCTCTATCTTGTAGTTTTCCACACGAAAAGGTAGAATATACACCTATCTTGTAGTATGCACTATTCAAATTTAGCACTAAATTCTTCAAGAAACACCTATCTTGTAGTATGACTCTGTTCAAATAAAGCACTGTCTGGGAGGTCTATCTTGTAGTGCCTCTCCAGAATGGAAGTATCACTTTTACACTTTTAATAAAAGGAAAAAGATTCACTTACCTGATGGTTCGGTCGTTGAGTGTTGGTAAAGTTGGCGGCGGTGACCTCGAGTCGTCTTCGCTTTAACAATCACAAAGAGATGGATGCGGCTGCTCTATCTTGTAGTGGCTGCGTCTCCGGATCACACTTTGGGGAATTTGTTAGTATAACCACCAGCACTGTTATTACAACTTCACTTTACTTAACGCCGTACGGCTGCGCCAAAAACAGTCGGAGGACCGGGTGTGAGTAAAAAAAAACAATTTATTTACTCATTACTTAAATTAAGATACAATTAATTCACGAACTAAGTCACTGATTAACTATCTAGAATGGGAACTGAATACTAACTGACTAAACTCGATTGATTGGGCCCTACTTAATAGCTAAAACTTGATGATACTGCAATTTCTGGGCCAATGGTCTCTGCATGGCACGATGGTCGACGTCCGGTGCAAAGGTGCTGATGTGCTTATTCCTGATGTGGGTCGGTGTGGTTGTTGCTAAGGGAATTCTGCTGATCGTTCGGTTATTCTTGGGTGTGCAACATAATTATATATAAAAAATGAAGAAAATGTTTTCATAATGAAACTGGTACAGAAATAGACTGCACATATGTGCATTCCCGAAAACCAAATGAGTGCTATGAAAAATAAACATCCTCGAAAATAGTTTTAAAACGTGTATAAAAGAAATTCTAGAGAATACGTTTATAGGAAATGTATTAATATTAGTTTGTTTGATATATGATGTATTTAAGTAAAAAACATTCAACAAAATTAATGTAAAATAACGATAACAATATGAGATGTAATTAAATGTAATGCAATACGAACTGAAGTTGATTACTATTTTTTATGTCTTTATTTGCGAGACTTTCAGCCCAAGGCTGGCTCGTCTCGTATCATTGATTAATAATGATAACCACGGGTGTAGAGATTTTTCTGCCTTCAAAGTCGTTAGACAGCTGGCCAAATCTGTTAAAATTACCATCAGTTCGTTGAGGAAGTTCGGGCTGGTAGCAGTTATCTCTGCCTCTGCCGAAAATACAAGCAGTAAAAAGAAGGGAAATGCACAAAAAAGGTTTATCGTCTCCAGCATAATAATATAAACAACTGGGCGGTTGATTTTTGTGGGTGGAAGGAAGTTGCACAAATTAGAAGAATTGTGATTTCAAATGAGGAAACAACCATCTAAATATGTTGTAATCTAAATTCTCCGGTTACGGTTAGTTGATGGTGGTGGGTGGATGAATTAAACAAAATTTGTGGTCCTAGTACAATATTTGAAGGTATAAGCAAAGATGCATATCTAATACCGTTATATGACTACATTCTAACTGTACTTAAACATACAAATCAATTAAACTCTATTTTTTTCAGTTGACAGCCGATAGCCTTTTGATGCCAAATAAGATGAAGTATTGTGACCGCATAGCTTGGTAAAGCTTGTTTACTCTACAGTATTGAGAGAGCCATCTATATGACATGTTGGTATAGAAATAAATAATATCTTTGTTTGCTTCAGTTTACTCAAATCTGTAGTCGATTTTTTATCAATTGATTCCTTAACGAATAAAATTCAATGAAATTTCTATTTAATAACGAATTCTTGATGTCCGCGCCCTCCAGAGGCTGGCGCGCTACGGCGCTGGTAGGAATCTTATTGTTACAATAAATGTATGAGCTGTAAAACATGTTTGAAGCAAACAAACTTAAAATACAGGCCTTTTACTCAATTTACCATATTCATATCTATTATCTTTGAAATCCAACACGTAACCGTTCTTAATAGCAGTAATTTAAAAATGAACTTACCGGACGATACCCTGAGAATTTGTTTCCTTACAACCCCGAATTCTTACGATCAATCGATTAAAATTCAGCATTGACGGATTCTTGTCCAACGGTGACTGTCCTAGTTTTTTTCCACTGCGTCAAACCTCCGTGAAGAATTAAGGCTCTGCGATTTTGAGACGAACGGCAGACGTTCAGTCGGCGAAGTAAGACGGCGGAGATCCAGAAAATTGTCATTACCAACTTGTGTGCGTCTGTTCTTTTCAAAAAACTTGATAAAGCGCTAGGCTGGGAATGTAACGTTCTTCAACTTTGAGCGGTTATGGCGGGTGAATTTTCATTTTCAAATATGCACACTGAAATAGCGAAAATTTGTCAAGCTTGGGAAAACACTTCTTGCCTGCTTGATTGTTTGTACATCACAAGATATCGACAGAAACTAACCATGTACTAAAAAAACAAGTAATTTGGTTGGAATGCGCTCGAGTAATGAACATTGCTGACAGGAATAGGAGGTGCTGCCCAAATGGTTCTCTACCCTATTTATATTTTTTTAATGAAAATTTTATTATTATTTTTATTGCTCTTTATTGATTATTAGCTGCCCCGTCGAACTTCGTCTTGCATTTTTTTTTTTTAATTTGTGTTTCATTTGTACGGGGACCCCCTCCCTTAGTGCGGGGAGGTGTTTCAAATCATCATAAATATATTTCTTATTCTTAAAAACATCCACATGCCAAATTTGGTTCCATTCAAGGATGTTATCGATCATTTAGTAGCTTGTCAATAACTCATTCCAGAGTCTAAATTTTAAAATGAATTGAATGGTGGACTTCTAGTGCGAAGGTTTGTCTACAACTCTGCCTAAAAGGTCGATGTTTGAATTCCACTATTAACGGAGTTAAGGCGCAAGTTGCAATAACTCAATTGCAATAACTGAAAGATAACAAAATTTCAATCATTTAGTATAAGTTACTGCTACTAACGCTGTAGCTCCGTTATTAGTAGAATTTAAAGAACGAACTGTTGGACAGAGCAGTAGAAAAACCTTCGCACTAGAAATTCACCATACAACACATTTTGAAAGTTAGCCTCTGGAATGAGTTATTGACAAGTTACTAAAATCCCGTGAATCGCATATCTGTCCCATCTTTACTGGGTTTCCTATTCATATGGGACAAATATGCGATTCACGGCAGTAAATGCTCGAACGCAGATTACTAAAAGATCGATAACATCCTTGGTTCCATTTGCTTGATTACTTCTCGAGTTATGCAGAAGTTTCCGAATCTTTAAGGGTCAGGCAGACAGAATATCATTTTTATGTACTCGGCATCTTTTGAAAAAAATTCATTTTGCAGATTCCGTAAAGTTCTTCCGCAGCTGTCAATAAATTCTTCCGCAGGCTTGAAAACCTTCGAAACACTGAAACAAAAAGCTGATATTTTGTGTTGTCATCGTAGTATGCCATGCGAAACGACAGAGAAAATGTATGAAGTGACAGATGCTGTAGTTTATAAATTGAATCGGAAAAGGGAAAGCTTTCTCTGGAGTCTGCAACAGCAGTATATAGATTTTGTGAAAAAATTTCAATTTTACCTGAAAAAAAAATATTTTTTTTTTGTGAAAAATTCTGTAATTGTTTTTTGCTAATATTGATTTATTTATAATATTTTCATTTCTTTATGGAAAAGTCTTCTTCTATAATTGCAATTTTTCCTTTTAAAAGTTAATTTTTGTTTTGTAGAAAATTCTTAATTGTTTATGGAAATTTTGCATTTTTTGTGGAAATTTTATATTTATTTATTGCTGTACCCTTATTTCTTTTTTGGTAATTTCCTAATTTTTTATGCAAGATTTCTCATTCTTCATGGACATTTAATTGTTGCTGCCGGTGCACAATGCACCTCAGGGAGCCAAATTGTCCTCCTTCCTAAGGCACATATCATCTTGAACAAATTTGTTGAAGAATCCATCATTTTAAACGGAAAAAATCCGATGATACATCATCACGAATATAGCTCTGGAGTGATGCTAAACTTTTTGGTGTGTTACAATATTCAAAGCGCGCTTTCATACTACTGGCGGAGTGGTAGTGTATGAAGCAAATTCATCCGACAGAAGTTTGCAGGAAATCATCGATTCCAGCGTTTAATTTGGGGGTTTGTTCAGAGGGTCCATTAGTCAAGTTGTAGATATGGAGGATAGAAGATGGAAACGATATGAAACCCCATTTCCAATTCTAGCGATTGCTAGAATATGAGAAATATATAAAAATATACAAAGAAGGAGAAATGGAACGATTAAACCCATTGGGTATGAGGCAGAAGTGTTAGCCCATATGACCACCAAGTCCGTTATTGTAGTCACTATTATTACAGTCTGTGCAATTATTTGAAAATGGCAATAATAATAATAAAAAAAAGATTTTTATTTTAGGAAAACATTTCTTTTATTCTATAACATGTTTGTTAGATGGAACCTGTGCCTTATATTTTAGTAAGTTTTAATTAGCTTTTATTTAATGTTTATTTAATCAACTTAATTGGTAAATACATTTGTTTCATTTCACCTGTATACACAAATCCGTTGACTACAATGAGGTAGGTATGAAATTCACACGTTTTATAGCGTGACGAACAAAGATCTTTCCTCAAGTTCATTCGTT
Source organism: Armigeres subalbatus (assembly GCF_024139115.2). Classification (NCBI taxonomy): domain Eukaryota; kingdom Metazoa; phylum Arthropoda; class Insecta; order Diptera; family Culicidae; genus Armigeres; species Armigeres subalbatus. Next base: position 303,932,790 of record NC_085141.1, read on the forward strand.
CTCAAAACCGTAGGCAAACCAAATCGGTATGCATCTTCTCTAATTAGCAGTAAGCCATATTCTAAACTTGATTTTCCCGATCCATAGTGCTGGTGTGTCAGTATGTGTAGTGGATTTTTTATTTCCATTACATATCAGTTTGTGGTCGTTTATCGATCCAATTCTTGATCGATTCGATGCTCGTTACGTTCTTGACAACCTTCTGCAGGTTCGGTTGGTCGACGATGAGGTCAGTGTTGGCTAGATGGTTCAGGTAATCCAAAAGGCCAACAAAGTACAAGTCAGCCCAAGTGAGCTAAAATCAAACATGTTTGATTAGTAAAATAATATCTTCTGTAATAGGCATTACTCTTCGGGAATTTACTTTGCCGTTAGCCAAGTAACCGTTGTTATCGCGGGCGATTTCTTCCAATTTTTCCAAGTAAAATGGAATGACTTCTTTCTTTATAATGGCGAACTTCTTCTCCTTTCCATTTTCATCGGGATCATAGTATGCAGCGACAATTTCTACAAGTGAGATTTAACATTAGGCATGTTTGATATTAATTCACTATTTAATTCACAATTGACGGCCTTTGCCATTTGCGAATACTTTTTCGAACTCATCGATTTGAACGTGGCAATAAAAAAAATGATTACAAACAGGGAGAGAGATATTCGATGTGCTGAAAACGTTAGTTCACACATAAATAAAGAACATTATAATTATTGTAATATACTGATAAGGAGAATATCGAGTTAGACTGGTAAAATGTTAAAATTAATACGAAAAAAAATGTTCTGAAAACTCATATGTGAATATTGTGTGGAAGATATTGATTTGCAAAATGTATTGGAGGTAACTACTTTCCCTTCGATGGGACTCGAACCAACGACCCTCAGACTGATGACAGACATTATAAATTAATGTCATCGGGTGGTTTAATACCTGCAATATAGGCAATTCACTTTGATTGAGCTGATGAAAAAAATATTAGAGTAGCCGAGTAGCCAAGATTTATATCGAGTTGGAAAACACCTCGAGTAAGGGAGAGTTCATTGTGTTTCAAAAAAAGATATTTTAGTTACTAGATAAAGATTGTCGCTGTCGTCGCTGTCCGGAACATCTTTTGCTGGCGAGGATAGGGGAGCTAAATGTCAAAGAAGGAAAATCTATACGATTTGACAGCTTGATACCCAACATGTTCCGGACAGCAGAACAAAGGGAACCGAAGCGACAATATTTATCTAGTAACTAAAATATCTTTTGTTTCAAAAAATGGCCATGCTCGAGTATTTTTGTCTATCTTGTCTGACTGTCATACTAACTTAGACGGAAATCGTTGATGGTGTCGACGACGATGTCAATAGTGAGATTTTCCCAATCGTTGGCTCCTGCTAGGCCGACCTGATTGGCCAAATAGCGGGCCATGGCCAGCGACTGGTGCACTTGTTTGCCGTCCACCGACAGTACCGGCATCTGACCCATGGGCGTTGCTGCAAAAAAAGGAAGAAAATAAAAATCGATAATAATGAATAATAAATATAACGAATCAATATAGGAATACTAATGCCTGACAGTAGCTTATTAGTCATTAAATGTAGTTGCAGAGTGCAATAAATACTACAAGGTGGGCACTGAAAAATAATCGAGGAATGTGATGATAAAAATGAGGTTTGATTTGATTTTCAATGCTGCTACCTACACCTAAGATTATGTGAATGTTATTGTCAATTTTTATAGAAAATAATTGGTCGGGGTTCTGCCAAACTGCACCAAGCGGCTTTTTGACTGACTTCTGATATTTTGTTCGTACAAGGAAATCGAAAGTAATTGCATATCAAATCGGGTATACCCTGTTAGGCATAAAGACGTTAGGCATAAGTACGTTAGACATAATGGACGTTTGGCATAATTCTGCCACAATTCGCGGACCCTATAAAATCATACGTACATATGTTGTTATGGGTTTGAGGAATATCCGATACGATTTGCGATCAATTAAATCTGCTAAACGAAAGCTTGCGCAGAAAAATGAGTAATTTTTTTATGGCGCTTGGTGTGATTTGGCTGAATCCCGACTAATTTTCTGTTTTAAGGGTTTTAAGACGTCCACTCTAACTTTCACCTGCTCAGTGACTGAGTAAAATTGTATTGCCATCTCTTTTCTTCCCACGGAAATTTTACTCAGTTTTCGTCAAAAGCAGGATTACTCATAGTTTTGAGTTGTCCTCCTTTCCCGGAAATTGAGTAAAATTTCCGTGGGATAGAAAGAGAGCAATACAATTTTACTCAGTCACTGAGTAGGTGAAAGTAAGCGTGTCGCACACCGCTTCATGGAATGAAAAACGATTTCAAAAAATGCCTAAATAGAGTACCGAAATTCACGAAATACAGTCGACTCTCTACTTCTCGATGTGCTAGATCTTGATATTTCTCCCTATGTCGATGGTTTCCTCGGTCCCTTCAATCTACACACATTTTGGCTTTCTACGTCTCGATAACCTCCCTATCTCTCTATCTCGATGTGTTCTGATCATATTTTGTTCAGGATTCACTCTCCTTATGTCTATATGTTCAAATTTTTAGGCTACTAGACCATCTTTGGACAATAATAGACACATCGACAATAAGAAATGACAATCAATGTTTTTGTTGTCGTTTTTCTTTGCAACGAGCTTTTTCGAATCTAGTACCCATTTCAATTTGCCTTCCATTCCTCGATCTCTCCCTATCTTGATGGTTCCTTCAATATCTGTAATTGAATAAAACGCTAATGTCGTCGGTTATTTTCGCCAATTTCGCGATGTAAAGCACACAATTTGCGACCATCCAGTTAGGCAAATTGATCCAAAGGTGATCGTGAAAACTCGGACCATGGTTGCAAGGTTGCAACAAGTTCATGACTTACTTGGTTTAACAGTTGGCCAGTCTTCGAATTCAATTCTGATGTCTTCGAAAGGCAAATTTCCGTACGACATCAGTAACCGCAGGGGCTCTCCCAGCGCCTTGACATTGAAATAAGAGAGCTTGTATTCCGGCATGTTGATAGTGGGATTTAATGAGCTGTAAACAAACAATAAATCTGATATTTAGGCACTCTTTATACTTTACGTGGATAGATTTTAATTGGATTTAGATACTTCCGCCCTCTGCGTAGACAATTTGTCACATTTTTTTTTCAAAGGTTTATATGTACCATGAACATCAGCCATGCTGCTATAGCTATTCATGTGGGATATAGACAACCCTTCATTTGATTAAACTAATATTATAAACTATGGTTCGCTACAATTGTCTTCCTATATCTTGATTGGATTCCAGAAATGTAAGTTCATTTTGTCGAATTTATAATTAGAAACAAAAAATCGTAAAAGTGTTGCAATTTAATTTTGGCATGACATTCGTCCGATGTTGGACCAACATCATGCCAACTCTTTAGACCGGTTCACATTGCAACACAATTTGTTTTCGATTTTTGAAATAGAGGTTTAAAAAATGGGTGTTCTTTGGGAAAGTTAGCCTGAAATTAGTTAAAGAATCGATGGATACATTGAAACAAGTTAAACTCTTTGATGGGAGAGGGTAACTGAGTAAAACACACGTCACACGTAGCGGTTTTGCTTAAAAAAATTAAGCATGACGCTTTTCTGCAGAATCGCAAGTGTTAGTTTATTTTCATGCTTCGAATATGTGTATGAAAACAATCGGAGCCTTTTTCTTAAGGATTTCAGAACATTAAATTAATTTGAGAAACTGTATTGATTAGCTGGTACTACTTTACTAACCACGCCAAAATTTGATCATTTATTGTCGATTTATTCACCCCCTCTAAACCATGTTAAAGGTATGGTATTTGTGACAAGATAAATAAATAATTTATTACTGAAATCATTCACAGCATCCCATTCTCACTTTAATTTTCAGCTTCCGAATTTATTTAAACCGATCCTTTGCAATATTATTTATTTATAGTAATATTTATTTCATAGTAGTTTTAGTTACATCTGAGTCGTACAGTGCGACCATTCCTCACATTTTAATGTTTCCAAAAACGCAAACGTAACCGTTCGTTATCACAATCATTCAAAAGTTTGATGGACTCACCTGCAGCTATCTACCTTCTGGAGCGACCGATTTAATCAGACTGAATGTTCCCGACTCAGGGGGGTTTATTTATAGGAATTCGGAAAGTGTGATAATTTCGCTCGGCTCAATTCGAGTAATGCTTGGTCATCGCCATCGTTCGTCGTTCCAGGCAGAGATTCTAGTATGGTTTTGGGGAACCTATCTGGTAATTTGAAATAAAATGCTCATCATAAAAAAAAATTAAATTTTACATCGAAATCTTGAAGTGTAATTGTTGTATCTTTTGTCAAGTCTTCTCCAAAATCGCAGACGAAAGTTTTCCCGATCACAATTTTTTTGTCTATGTTATCAAGACTTTCAGCCCCAGGCTGGCTCGTCTCAAGCCCGACTACAATGATTTGAGCGACCGTTCATCATAAGAATCTACAGAACTTATTTCAATTATTTCATTTTTTCCTTGAGTATTTTATATTTTAATTTTTATGCCAACAAATTCTTGGAAAACATTATTAGATGAATCTTTGATGCCTAAATTTTGGTTTTTGGTTCGTATGGCTTGTCTAATCATTCTCACAATCAATCAACCAGTCTAGGTAGATAGGGTGGTTAAATGACCCCATATCCGGGGTTACTCCGGTTATTCATCTCATGAATTCCATATTCATATTTTTAATCGTTTCGTATGCTTTATAAAAAAATAATAAAAAACACCCACTTATTGGAGATAAAAGCATCAATAATCCCGAATTAAAAAAAATAGAGAAGTTCCTCTACAAATCCGATTCTATTCCACGTCATTTTTTTCTAAAAATTAATGTCTTGTTCCAGCGTACAACATAATTTGGCCTTGTTATACTGGAAAGTTTTAGTCTAAATGAGTTTGATAGTATTTTGGAAAAATACTTGGAACTTGACTCATAGGATCGAAAAAGCGACTAGAAGCAAAAATTATTCTTCGATCCACCCTATTGTTTGCATAGGGCGCAAATTGATTGAAGAGCATGTCACGAATAACACAAAGTTGTGGAGAACAGTCCAAAATGCACCCCTTAAGCTTTTTCGACGTGTAGATGCAAAATTTAAAATTTATTTCACAATGATCTCTTGAAAAATTATTTTTTTTTACTTTATTAATTATTACTTTTTTTATTATTTAAAAAAAAGTTTTAAAAATGGGCCTCGGGCAAAATGGTATTGTGTATGATTCAATTGCATGTAAAATAATGGTGAACGCTTGGCTGTTTGTTTTGTCTTAATGGATTGAAAGACAATCACGGGTGGGGTGAAAGATTCGCAAATTGTTCAATTTAAATGAAAATGAAAGGATTTTGCTCATTTCTTCCATTGCAGCTCAATATTGAATTGTAATGGTAATATACGTTCATAAATGTCCTACAAAAATATATATGAGTGATTTCATCAGTGAGGTCATTTTGCCCCGTGGGTGCGTTATGCACTGTTCTCCCCTAATACGTTCGAACTGGTTTTCGGCTGATAACATTACGTACATATACAGCGTAGGGTTCCTAGTAGCGACCCCTATTTGTAGTGCCGGTACTACGGTACTCAGAAGTCCAGGACCGATAGTACCAAGAAAATACCGGTACTGAAGTATTTTTATTGATGTTGGTTAGGTTGTCATAATTTGAGCTGTATTTCAGAAATGTGTATAAATAATATCTTCTCAACGTACAATATCTATTACACATCATGAGCTTCTTCCTGACTTTGACGTGGGTTCAGTCATGTTTCAATTTGATAATTTTCTTAACCATTTTTTGCTTGGGCCCTTGTCAAAAGTTAGTCTAGAGTCAAAATGACAAACCAATGATGCAAATTATGTTTTTTGATCACAAAGAATGTATATACAAAATTTCAGGGAAATCAAAAAATACAAAATTCAAATCTCGAAAAAAAAATAATGATTTCACAGAGAATTGCTCAAAAGCAATACATTCTCTACCACACCATCAAGCAATCTATTATTACAATTTTTGCATTCTAAACTTTTGTAACTAAAATAAGTTTAGCATATTGAATTTACTTTGATTAGTTTTTGTTTCTAAAACTTTCGTAAGCGTAATCATTTCGATTTTGAATTTTAGTGAATTGGATTCTGACGTTTATGCAGCTAAGAATAAAATCGCCAAAGCGAATGTTTGAATTCAAACATAATATTGTGTTTTACTTACCCAAAATGACGTTAATAATTTCAAAACCAAAACTCTTGAGCAGTACGACAAATTCCACTGTTTCTGTTTATGGTTCGCAGACATAGTTTGATCACAAACAAACAGTCGTAGCACTAGAGTAATTACCATCGATCATGACTTCAACGTTCAATTTGAATTTGATTGGTTGCGCGATTCACAACTAGAGGCGCTAGCGTTGTAATCCTTCGAGTTTGACATTTCATTCCAGCGCCTTCTAGTGACAATGTCAAACGAAACATTGTTTTGTATAACATGCTCGCAAGATGGTGGTAGAGAAGTTGGGCGATGGATTTTTCAGAAAAATGTTCAGGCTGTTACGTCTGTTTATCTGCGGTTTGATTATACACCGTAACAAAGATTCAACAATGGATGATTTTTAGTTAAATATATTTATTGTTGTTTCTACAAACATTTAGCGTCGAATCAATGAATGTAGAAAATTTAAATATTACTAAGTTACTAAGTTACACTATAGTTACTAAGTTCTTGCACGTAAGTTGCACGATTATGATGTCTGTGCTTGTGATGCACGTACGGTATTGGTTGGTTTACCGATTTTCAACAATGCTTTTGTTAGAGCTTTTGATTGTGTAAAATGGAATTATAAATTATGATTTTCTTGGGCTGCAGATTGTATGATCTATACCCTTTCGTTTCTTCGTCGAATCCAGTCAAGATGCATTCTTCAGTCTTGGCATACCACTTTTTTCGCCTTTGCTTTGGAACGAAAGCCATTGCATTTGTTCCGAAAATTCGAACATGAGACAGGCTAGGCTTCCTACCCTTCCATGCTTCTTGAGGTGTTACATCATGACCTTTGGTTAGAGAACGATTAAATAAATACACTTCCGTGGCTACAGCTTCTACTCAAAATTCTTTGGATACCTTTACCAGGTGCAACATGCACCTGGCACGCTTCATGATCGACCTGTTCGCACGTTTCGTTTGTCGTCTGATGAATGATTCCGTGGCGCTGCAAATGGCTCTTTAAACCAGCGTTGACGTTCATTATTTTCCGTTGACTGTTCTGAGTATCTTCATTTTTCTACCAGATTTTCGTTCCGCCATAGCGTGGAAATCCCGGAAAGTTTGAACCGACTTCGTTTTCAAAAAATACGTCCACATTTTCTACGCCACTTGTCATCGATGAAAACTACATAATATCGGCTTCCTCCTAGCGACTTGACCTCCATTGGCCCACAAATGTCAGAATGGATCACAACGAGTATCGGCATGGGTACTTTGCTTGCAAAATGGATGTCGACTATTCTTGCCCATCGGGCACACCTTGCAATCAGCCATGTTACCTCCGTTAATATCAACTTCGGTCACCAATTCATTGGCCAGACTTCCATTGGCCAGATGCGTGCTGCTGATGAGCATACCATAGCGCAATTCTTAGTTTGTTTTCGTTCTTCTAGCTTGAACAGATCATGTTGATGACTACCAGTAGCTGTGATGTCGCCGTCTTGATTTATCACTTCGCACCCTTCATTGTTGAAAATGATAGAGTGGCCCTTCTTCACAATCTCGTTGACCGACAGTAGATTCGCTGATAGATTCGGCTAGTACTAAACGTCGCGAACTAGAATTTCGTCATCACTACATCTAGGCTGCAAAATGATGGGTTGACATCAAGGAAGGAGCACCTAACAGAGTTCTGGTCCCCACAAGTTCCTATCTCATGCTTTCACGGGTCGTCCGATGACAAAAGACCGTCAGCTAAGGGTTGTGTACTTAGCTGATAGTGCAGCCGGGGCACTGTTGTCCTTCTGACAGCTAGAGTGAGAAGGTACGCTTCAAGAGTCTGTTCACCAGGACAACGGCCTAAGGCTGCCAGAGGGATGGCCATCAGTAGCACCTACTTTTCACGAAAGAATATCCGAAAGCACACCTGGAAACACCCAAATGGTGAAACTTGCAACCAGATAAACCATGTTCTTGTGGATAGGTGCCATTTCTCGGATGTTATCGATGTGCGAACATTCAAAGGTCGGAACATTGACTCTGATCACTACCTCGTTGTCAGTAAAATTCGATCACGGTTGTTAACTGTATCGATCGAGAGATCACAGCGAACGATGCGTTACAATATCCAGCGATTGTTGGCGGAAGGAGTATCGGCTGAGTACTACCAGAAGCTCGACGAACGGATAAGTGCAATCAACGTTAGCAACAACATCAACGATCTATGAGAGTCGATCCATGGAGCGGTGAGCAATACAGCACGAGACGTGGTAGGGACTGCACAGAGGCGACCCAGGACGGGTTGGTTCGATGTGGAGTTTACAATGTTATGAAAACTCATATGTGAATATGTACGTTATGTGGAAGATATTGATTTGGAAAATGTATTGGAGGTAACCACTTTCCCTTCGATGGGAATCGAACCCATGACCCTACAGTACGCTAGACTGGTGCTTTAACCAACTAAGCTACGAAGGACCTCCGTCGGCCTTCGCAACCTAGCGGCTACTGAACGAGCTCGAGATTCCCAAATTGGACGCATAGTCAAATCACTCGCAATCTATTTATCAAGCCAATACTTCCACATGTGTATTGTACACGTCCACATTAGAGGAGCGTGAGTATTTAGAATGTCTGGCGGCTATACACATTCTTCATCAGCAACGGTACTGATCAAGTGAGGTTGTGTAAGCTATTTGCCAGTCGGTCGTCAAGCTCAGACCCGACCGCATTGCGTAGGCAAGAGCACGCAACTCAAGTTCAGTTTAATCAAAGGTAATTGCCTATTTCCGGGGATTTAACCACCCGACTTGGACGTTAATTTACAATGTTATGAAAACTCATATGTGAATATGTACGTTATGTGGAAGATATTGATTTGGAAAATGTATTGGAGGTAACCACTTTCCCTTCGATGGGACTCGAACCCATGACCCTACAGTACGCTAGACTGTGTATAGCCGCCAGAAATACTCACGCTCCTCTAATGTGGACGTGTACAATACACATGTGGAAGTATTGGCTTGATAAATGGATTGCGAGTGATTTGACTATGCGTCCAATTTGGGAATCTCGAGCTCGTTCAGTAGCCGCTAGGTTGCGAAGGCCGACGGAGGTCCTTCGTAGCTTAGTTGGTTAAAGCACCAGTCTAGCGTACTCTAGGGTCATGGGTTCGAGTCCCATCGAAGGGAAAGTGGTTACCTCCAATACATTTTCCAAATCAATATCTTCCACATAACGTACATATTCACATATGAGTTTTCATAACATTGTTAATTAACGTCCAAGTCGGGTGGTTTAATCCCCGGAAATAGGCAATTACCTTTGATTGAACCGATGAGGAGTGTTAGAGAGTGACAGACGAGAAGAACGTTGCCAGAAGCCGGATGTTGGTGTTGGGTACCCGATCGAATAGAGATCGGTACAAGGAAGCAAGAGCAGCCGAAAAACGAACCCACCGCAGGAAGAAGAAAGAATATGAACAAGTGATTTATGAAGTTCTGCACCATATTATATCAAAAATATGGAAAGACTAGGAAATGCCTGCTAGCTGTTTGGACGGCCTCATTACCGAGGAATAACCCTCCTTAATTCGGCGTACAAAATCAACAGACTGAGACCGCTTGAAAAGTCCTTCGTCGGCGAATACCAAGCAGGTTTTCGTGAGGGCCGATCAACGACGGATTAAATGTTTACCCTGAGACAAAACCTTGATAAATTCCGGGAGTACAACTTGCAGACACATCATCTGTTTATTGATTTCAAGGCGGCGTACGATTCAGTGAAACGGAATGAATTATGACAAATTATGTTTGAACATGGTTTCCGGTGAAACTGATACGGCTGATTCGTATAACGTTGGATGGATGAAATATCGACGTCATGTGGTACCTTAGATCAGTGATCCCCAAAGTGCGGCCCTCCAAGCCTTTTCCTGCGGCCCGCGAAGGATTTCAGAGAATACACTACATGTGGCCCATTGTTAGGCAAGAGAAGCTTTTCATCATGCCATTTTTTTCGTTGCATTCGGGTATTCCGTCTAGATTATACCATTGTTAATATATGAAGCATGAATCGTGGTTTCATCATGATTACTCAAATTGATCACTACATCGCTGCCAAGCTCGACAGCAAACATAATTCGTTGTTACTGCCCCGGGCTATAAAAACAGAAAATGTGTGTTTCTTCATCGCGGATTTAAAGGAGTTTATTGTTGAACTTCTTGTAAGAATAATGTTGCCCTACACTACTCCGTAAGAAGAATGCTTCTCTTTTAAAAATAAGTTAGGGCTCAGTAAAATTCAACTGGGAAATTGTTGGAATATTAACTCTAGAAAACACGTTGACTATCACTTGTCACACCAACGTACTTTAAGCTACGGAAAATATTGAACGAAATCAAGTTTTTTCAAAATCTCTGCTATTGTTGAAGAAATGGTTTCAGAGAACTCAATTGATAGGAAAGCATGAAAGCAAGGCTCGGAATGCAGATTTATTCGATTTCTATTCAACAATGCTGGCATGATCACCTGGCTTTAAAAACACTTTTGAAACATGCTGTCGTTATTAGCAGCAAAATAAAATTTCAATGAAGAATTATAAATTTTCCTCAAAAATTTGGAAAATGTCCAAAATATTTATTTTATGGGAAATTTTCTAATTGTTTATTGCTAATATTGATTTATTTATGGAATTTTTTTTCTTTTTTTTCTGTTGAACAATTTGATTTTTTTATGGAAAATTCTTATTTAATAATTGCAATTCTTACTTTTAAAAGGGCTAATTTATTTTTGTTTTGTGGAAAATTCTCAATTGTTTGTGGAAATTTTGCACTATTTTTGGAAATTGTATATTTATTTATTGCTCATACCCTGATTTTTTTTATTGGCAAATTATCTATTTTTTTATGGAAAAATTCTAATTTTTTAGGTGGAATTTTATTTTAGTCGTTGTTACACGCGTGGCAACTTATAGTGAACAATATTGCTAAATATTCTGTTAAAATTTTATTTTACTTATAAAAAATAATGTAATAAAATTAAACACAAATATTGCAAATGTACTGCGGCCTGCTTCAGCATTAGCATTAGCATTAGCATTGAGCAATTCGCACAATTTCGTAGGTGGTACACGCCAAGACTATTGTATGAGAGTAGCATCACTGTCATCCGTTACCACAAATATTGATTTGGGACGAATCACTATCTCTTAGATGGAAGCAATGCACTATCCAATAGTCGAGATCTGGCCAGTTCCTTGCGAATGCTGAGGAAGGGGAAGGATGGTTAGTTGGGCACCTACTTAAGAAAGATGCAGAGAACTCTACGACCTCTCATAGGTGCCACGGGAGGTTTTGGAATTGTTAGTATGGAAGGTTATAACAGTAGGAATCGTTTTGGTAGAACGTGAAACACAGAAAGAACTAGGATAGAATAACAAAGTAGGAAAGGGACGAGCCTGGAATTGAACCCATGACCTCCTGCTTATCAGGCAGAAGCGGTAGCCACTAGACCACCGAGCTCGTCTTATGTACTGCGGCCCGCCTCAGCAGCTCAAAATCGCAATGCGGCCCTCAATAGTAAGCATGCTGGGGACCACTGCCTCAGCTGATGCAACTCGTGGTTCATTCGCCTCCTCCACGTACCGTCCGCCATCTGCACCCCACCATAGATGGTACGCAACACTTTCCTTTCAAAAACTCCTAGTGCGCGTTGGTCCTCCACGAGCATCGTCCAGGTCTCAGGCCCGTAGAGAACTACCGGTCTTATAAGCATTGGCGTAAATAAGGGGGGCCGGAGGGGGGGGGGGCTGGCCCCCTCCAGACCTACTTGTGCCCCCCCAGAAAATTTTGAAAAGTAATTCCAACTTAGTCAGTTTTTATTTCATTTACATATTTCCTACATATTTCTTAATTTTGATTATGAATTCTATAAACATATTTTTGTTTCGTTATCACATCTGTTCACACCGCTGAACAGTGCTAGGTCCGCAGTCGGGTAAAACGGCCTGTTCCTCCGTACACGGGACAAAACAAAGCTCTTAAATGAGACAAAACAAAATTTGCTCTTACCGAGACAAAAACCCCCCAAACTCTTAATTGAGAAAAAATGACAACAGCAGTAACAGCGTGGCATTTCAATCCTCCCGCAACACCTCACATGGGCGGTGTTTGGGAGCGGATGGTGCGGTCCGTAAAGGAGGCAATGCGTGCGTTGGACGATGGGCAGAAGTTGACGGATGAAATTCTCGCGACAACGCTGGCTGAAGCTGAGGACATGATTAACACACGTCCATTAACATACATTCCTCAAGATTCAGCGGAAGAAGAAGCTATTACGCCGAACCACTTTCTCAGTGGTGAAGTCCATCTTGGATTCGCTCATTGAGTTACGGATACCCTCACCACAATGAGCGAATCCAAGATGGACTTCACCACTGAGTTTGTTCGGATGAACTAAATCAAAAATCTTATAGTGCCCTTCTTCCTTACAATTGCAAATCCGTTTCGACTTCTTCCTTTTCTTCTACTGCACTTTCAAGCTGATCACCGTACAAACTAGCGTAAACTAACGGTTCGGGCAGTATAATGCTACTGGGAAGTGTTCTGTAAGAGGCAAATCTTCGGAATTTCTACGTTTCTCAACGATTTCTCCGGCTATCTCTCCTTAAAACACTGGTTTTAGCAAGAATTTATAATAAGCTATTTACACTGCATTCATTCAATTCAACTTTCTGGTTTGTTTTTGTTTGTTCCTTTCCCATATTCGCCTATCGCGCGAAGCGCTGTTTGCGTATTGCGCAAATTATATTGGCAGAGGGTTCGGCTATTTTACCGACTGCGGACCTAGCACTGTTCAGCGGTGTGAACATTCCCCAGCCCGTAACATCCGGTAGCTTCACCTGAGATTCCGGATTTACCGTCTAGAACCTCTAACACCGCTAAATTCGCCACTGCTCGCCTATGCACCTTTCCATCTGAAGTTTTTACATCCGCTTGACGTATACGTCCATCTGACCCCTCGATTATCTTTTCCACTCTTCCTCGCACCCAGTTCTTCCTGTTTTTGCCGTCGACTACGAACACCAAATCACCAGCTTCTAAAGATTTTCGCTCCTCGAACCACTTTGGGCGATGGTTCAAGGTAGGCAAGTACTCTTTCAGCCAACGCTCCCACATCGTATTTGCCAGATACTGCGACCGTTTGTACGTATTTCGTAGCACTTCTGCAAAGTCTACGGAACCATCTACTTGCATGTCCGCATTCGTCACCGACCCACGGAGAAAGTGGTTCGGTGTAATAGCTTCTTCTTCCGCTGAATCTTGAGGAATGTATGTTAACGGACGTGTGTTTATCATGTCCTCAGCTTCAGCCAGCATTGTCGCGAGAATTTCATCCGTCAACTTCTGCCCATCGTCCAACGCACGCATTGCCTCCTTTACGGACCGCACCATCCGCTCCCAAACACCGCCCATGTGAGGTGTTGCGGGAGGATTGAAATGCCACGCTGTTACTGCTGTTGTCATTTTTTCAGCGCACTCCTTGTTGATGTTCTTGATCGTTCGCACCATCACTGCATCGGCTCCGCGGAAGCATGTCGCGTTATCCGAAAATATTTGTTCCGGAGCTCCTCGCTTACAAGAAAGACGTCGAAGAGCCATCAAACAGGATTGTGTAGATAGACTGTGAACCACTTCCAAGTGTACCGCTCTCACCGCCATACACGTGAAGACGGCAATCCATCGTTTCTCCTTCCTACGGCCCACTGTGACCTCCACTGGCCCCAAGTAATCGACACCCACCGCGCTGAATGGACGCAAGTGAGCTGTAATTCGTTGCACCGGCAACGGTGCCATCATCGGAACCTGAGGCACGCAGCGATACACTCTACACCACACGCATTCTTTCGTTGCTTTCAAAATCGCCGCTCTAGCATTCGTTATCCAAAACTTCTGCCGCAACTCGTTGAAAACCGTTTCTCGATTTGCATGGCCGTACTTCTCATGATAGTGCATGATCAGCTTTCTCGTGATTTCGTGTTTCCTGGCCAAAATAATCGGAAACCGCTTATCGAAAGGAATGCCCTCATTTTTCTCAAGTCTGCCACGAACCCGTAACACACCTTCTTGAGTGGCGCTACCTTCGCTCGGGACATAACCAGACTGCAATGGATCTTCCCATTCACGATTGCTCACAAGTGAGCAACACATCCGTAGGCGTGCTCGCTCGCATCCGTAAAGATGTGTGACTCGAGAGATTCCACCGACGACGATATTGTGTCACCAAGATAGCACCGTGGTATTTGAAGGGCTTCTACCTCCGGTAGGAGATCCGTCCACTGCTTCCACTTGCACCACTCCTCGTTGCCGATCTGCTGATCCCATTCGCAACCGCTTCGCCACAATTGCTGAATTATTATTTTACCGTGAACAGTGAATGGCGATAGCAAACCAAGTGGATCAAAAAATCCCATCACGCAACTCAAAACTATTCGCTTCGTTGGCCGCTTACTATCGTACAAATACGCTCTGACACTCTCCCGGTGCATTATTGTGAACGCAAACACGTCTATTTCTGGATCCCATGTAATTCCAAGCACGCGCTCGCTGCCCAACTGCTTATCCTGGTTGAATAGAACCGGCTCCATGGGTTTATCTTCTCCAAGGCCTGAAAGTACTTCCACTGAGTTCGAAACCCAGTTCCGAATCTCGAAACCAGCTTGCTTGTGAACGAAGCTCACTTGCTGCGCTCGTTCTAGCGCTTCTTCGACCGTGTCAACGCTGTCAAAGTAATCATCGACATAATGTCGATGAATGATTGCTGCAGCCGCCTCCGGAAATTGAGTTGCGTACTCCTCCGCGTTCCGATTTTTTACGTACTGCGCCGATGCTGGAGAGCACGTAGAACCAAACGTGGTGACGTCCATCACGTAAATTTGCGCTGACTAACTGCCGCTGTTTCTGAAGAGGAAGCGCTGTGCTTGCTTGTCATCCGTAACTATCTTCAGCTGGTGATACATCTCTCGGATGTTCCCGCTGAAAGCAATCCTTCGTTCCCGGAAACCGATAATCACCGACACTAATGGCACAAGTAGCTTAGGTCCCTTTAGAAACATTGAATTGTGGGATACCCTTTGAACAGTTGCTGCCGCGTCCCAGACTAGTCGCACCTTCCCGGGCTTTTCGGGTTGAGAACGCCGTTCAGAGGAAGATTCCAAACCTTGTCGCTCTGTGTATTGGCTATTTCCTCCTCCGTCGCCAGATGTGCATAGCTTTTATCCAAATAGTCCTGGGTATGATTCCGAACCTTCTGGTATAATTCCGGCTTCTTTTCCAGCCTTCTCTCCAAATGTGTCGCTCGCTTCAGGGAAATTGGATAACTATCCGGGAAGTGAATCTCAACCGTCTTCCAGAGAAGCCCCGTCTCAAATCGACCACTAAGTCGACTTGTAGTCCGCTCCAGTATCGACTGAGCCCGCTTGTCCTCAAGCGACTCCTGCTGCAAAGACCAGCTGCTACAAGAAGTTAGTGGAACTTATTTAGTTCATCCGAACAACCTCTATGACCATTTGTTCAGCAAAGCATCGAAATATTTAAGTTGGACCCCCGGGAACATTTTCTCGATTTTTAAGCTAAAATCAATGCCGCTTCTAATTCAGTTGCTAGCTTAAAATAATAAATTTGTTCTGCATTTGTTTGACTATTATCCTGGTCGCAGAAACATAAAAACATAATTGTATTAAGATATAAATATTTCTGTTCTATTAAACTACCATCCGCTTCAAAAAAGACTGAAGCAGCTATATCAAAATGAGCACATGTACACAAATCCGGTCAATGAAATTTCGAACGACCATTCTTTCGAAAATCTTCGAGTTAATCGCAAGGTATGCCGCAAAACAGTTGATCAAATTCCTATGGAGCTTTTTGCTCTCGCTATATAATTCTGGCACAAAAAGATATAAAATTATAAAACTTAAGAATCTTTGTTACAATGACCGAAAAATCAACAACGCATTCCATTGAAAGTATTAGGACAAAACTTAGGCAACCTTCGCACTCACAACAGAGATTGCATTAAAGAAATATTTTTAGAATCCTCGAAAGATCTTGTTCCATTTAATTTTTTGGCGATTTCATAAGGATCATCGGAAAACTCTTTTGTGCCTGCTTTAGTTAATTCAGATCGATTTGGTTGCTTCTCAAGTCTCTTTGATTTTTGCAGAGAAATCTCTCACCTATTCAGAAAACCATAATAAAGCCTCTTCCTAACGTCAGTAACTACAAAAACCCTATGTTATTCTGGAATTTGAATTATGACTCATAATTTTATGACTCATGGAATTTCATTTTCATTTATTTAGTTAACATCTAAACAGATAACACTGAATCAACAATTTGACGCCACAATGCACGGTTCGAGGCCGCATCTCTCCATCCTCGGATACGCCCCACGCTCGCCAAGTCGTTCTGCACCTGGTCTGCCCATCTCGCTCGCTGCGCGACTCATGGAATTTATGATTCATAAAAAACACTTTAGGATTCCAAATTTGTGTTCATCGGTACTTAACTATTTCAGCACATAACATACATTTTGGAATTGCATGAATACTTATATTGATTATGACAAAATTTCGTGGAATTTATTCCACATCTAAAGAGTTTCAAAAATTTCAAGTTTCAAAAAAATCGAGATCTTTATGCATTAAGTAACACTGAAAACTTTCAGAAATATACTCATATCGAATTTCATTTATAGATAATTCGAAGAAGATTCTTGAATCTTAGATTACACACTTATCCACATTTAGTAACATGAAGAAGCCAAGTTGACACAGACACAGCGTTTTGAAGCAATCACAGCATTATTGGAAATCAATTGTATTATTCGCGTTTTTTTAAAGTTAGTTCTAGGACGAATGAGCGACAAACTTAGTCAAACAATTTCTATTGCAATCCATGCGCACAGTGCTTTGATTCGCCTTTGAAAATTACCCCCCATGGCCCCCATGGCCCCCCCTAGACCGAGACTCTAGTTACGCCTATGCTTATAAGCGTTTTGTAGATAGTCAGTTTGGTACGGCGGCGAACTCTATTCGATCGGAGCGTCTTACGGAGTCCAAAGTACGTACGATTTCCAGCCACTATGCGCCTCCGAATTTCTCTGCTGGTATCGTTTTCGGCGGTCACCAGTGAGCCCAAGTACACGAATTCTTCAACCACCTCGATTTCGTCACCACCGATAGAAACTCGTGGTGGGTGGCTTACATTGACCTCTCTTATTGACCTCTCTTGAGCCTCTTCCTATCATGTACTTCGTCTTCGACGTATTGATGACTAGTCCAATCCGTTTAGCTTCGCTTTTCAGTCTGATGTAGGCTTTCTCCATCCTCTCAAAGTCACGTGACATGATATCAATGTCGTCGGCGAAACCAAATAACTGGACGGACTTCGTGAAAATCGTACCACTCGTGTCAATCCCTGCCCTTCGTATTACTCCCTTCAAAGCGATGTTGAATAGCAGACATGACAGTCCATCGCCTTTGCGTAACCCTCTGCGCGTTTCGAAGGGACTCGAGAATGTCCCTGAAACTCGAACTACGCACATCACCCGATCCATCGTCGCCTTGATCAACCTTATCAGTTTATCCGGAAATCCGTTTTCGTGCATTAGCTGCCATAGCTGGTCCCGATCGATTGTATCATATGCGGCTTTGAAGTCGATAAATAGATGATGTGTGGGCACGTTGTATTCGCGGCATTTCTGCAATACCTGACGTATGGCGAACACCTGGTCTGTGGTAGAGCGTTCACCCATAAATCCCGCCTGGTACTGCCCCACGAACTCTTTTGCAATTGGTGTTAGTCGGCGGCATAAAATTTGGGAGAGTACCTTGTAGGCGGCGTTCAGCAATGTGATTGCGCGGTAGTTGTTACAATCCAGCTTATCACCCTTTTTGTAGATGGGACACACGACACCTTCCATCCACTCCTGCGGCAGAACCTCATCCTCCCAAACCTTGGTAATCACCCAGTGCAGCGCTCTAGCCAGTGCCTCACCACCGTGTTTAAACAGCTCTCCTGGTAGTTGGTCAACTCCAGGGGCTTTGTTGTTTTTCAGCCGGCCGATCTCCTCCTGGATTTCCTGGAGATTCGGAGCCGGAAGTCGCATGTCCTGCGCGCGTGCTCCTAGGTTCATTACCATACCGCCACCGTTGTCTGCCATATCGCCATTCAGGTGCTCTTCGTAGTGCTGCCGCCACCTTTGGATCACCTCACGCTCGTTCGTAAGAAGGTTCCCGTTTATGTCCTTACACATATCGGGCTGTGGCACGTGGCCCTTACGTGAACGGTTCAACTTCTCATAGAACTTTCGTGCGTTATTAGCGCGGTACAGTTCCCCCGTCTCTTCACGGTCTCGATCTTACTGCTGACGCTTTTTCCTCAGAAAATCGAGTTTTGTCTGTTCCGCGCCCGTTTGTATCGTTTGGTGTTGCAGCAATCTCGCCCATGCTGCATTCTTCTCCTCAACTAACTGCTCATATTCGCCGTCATACCAGTCGTTTCTCTGATCCGGAGCCACCGTGCCTAGTGCAGCGGTTGCGGCGCTTCCAATGGGGGATCGAATATCTCTCCATCTGTGTTGAACTTAATCCTAGAATTAAAAAAACACATTAATAAAGCACAAAAAAAAAATATCTCTCCAGCCATCTTGAAGAGATGCTGCGCCTAGCTGCTCTTCCGTTGGGAGTGCCACTTCCAGCTGCTGCGCGTAGTCTTGGGCTAGCCTACCGTCTTGTAGCCGCCCAATGTTTAGCCGCGGCGGACGACTCCGACGCGTGTTGATCACCGTCGAGAGTTTTGAGCGCAGGCATACTGCAACGAGGTAGTGGTCGGATTCAATATTCGCACTGCGGTAAGTGCGTACGTTCGTGATGTCGGAGAAGAATTTACCGTCGATTAGAACGTGGTCGATTTGGTTTTCTGTTACTTGATTAGGTGATTTCCATGTGGCCTTGTGGATATAAGGCGTAAGGTGCTGCGGACAATACTCGGTGGTAAACATGAGAACGGTATCTGGCGGCGTCGCATGAATCACGAGTTATACCAGGTGTATAAAGGGCAGGATATTGTTAAGCTTATACAACACGGCAGACTACGGTGGGCTGGACACGTTGTTCATATGCCGGAAGAACGTCAAGCAAAGATAATATTTAATAGAGAACCCGGAAGAGGCCGCAAGCTTCGTGGAAGGCCGCGTACACGATGGCTTTTTGCAGTTGAAGTGGACCTGAGGGCGCTCAATGTTCAGGGCGACTGGAAGCGATTGGACCAGGATCGAGTCCAGTGGAGAAGTATACTCCATACGGCGTCAGTTCATCGAAGAGCTGTAGCCCATCAATTATCAAGTAAGTATTGCACCCGGGATCCAAATCGGCCATGGTTATCTTTCACGCTGACGACAACCCTGTTTCATGCGCCCACGACTTGTCTTCAAGAGGCGCTCCATCGGAACGTTTTCGTCTGTTAGTAAACACTGCTACACGATGTCTAATTTCAGTTCTGCCTTCGCAACGTTCTCCGAGGCCGTGAGAGTATCAAACAAGATTAGCAAAGCCCGAAATAGTTGGGAAACTAGCCCCCGTAGTCTTAAGCTTCCGTACTAGTCTTAAGAGCTCCAGTAAATAGCTTTTCATATCTGTTCTTCCATTAATTCTTAAACGAGCCGGTTGCTTCCGAATAATTGTCAGAAACAGTAAAAGCGCGGTTTGACTGATCTAACGGAATAACGTATAGCCAACAAACATTGGACGCGGATAGAGCGCTTATTCAACCAAAAAGAGTCTTCTTCAGCTAAAACACTTGCTTATTCAGTTAAAATTGTTTGTTGGGTTTTGAAGAAAACTTATGCTCTCTGTTGGATATGTAATGCTAGTGAGTATTAGGAAAAGGTATCGAGCGCTGGTTACCAAAAGCGTGTGTTGGATTTCACAAAAAGAAATAAAACCTTTGTTCATTAGTTTCGATTTGGACTTTACACACAATGTATTCTCTCGACCGACCCGCTCTTACTGACAAACTTAAAATATTTCTTTTTACACTTCTAAACGTACGAACTACTGACTAGAATCTAGATATTCTCTAACTGTGGAGATGTACAACGTTCAATTAGTGAAATACGGTTTCATAAAAGATGCCACCATCATGGCAGGAATAGATACAATTCCTTCCCAGAACAGGTTTGATTCTTTCGCGCGACTTCTTATCTCTAAACTAAAACAGCACAAAAATGGCGTAGCGTTCCAATCATTTAGCGTTCTCGAGTTTATAGTTTGCTTGCAATTCTTCATGCTGTCATTTTGGCATTTTGACTTTTGCTTTGCTTCCTTAGACTTCAGTCACCGGTCTCTTGGCAATGTATGCCTTGATGTTCTCGTTCTCGAGCACCTTGTTCACGACCTCCAGCAGCTGGGGGAAGTTCGTCAGCAGATCGGTCTTGGTGAGGTAGTTCAGATAGTCCAGGATGCCGGCAAAGTACACGTCGGCCCAGGTCGGTTTGCCCAGCACCAGGTGGCCATTGTTCTCCTTGGCGATCACGTTCAGCTTGGTCAGGTAGAAGGGGATCACCTCGTTGGTGAGGGTGATCATCTTCTTCTCCTTTACCAAGTCGTCCGGTTCGTAGGCAACGATGGCGATCTCTGAAAATTGTGAAATAAAAATATTAAAGAAAACGAATCGGGAAAGTGATTGAGCGGTAGCCTGTTAACATGTCGCCTGTTAACATGATGTCGGAAAATAAAAAGTGAACGCATGGTGCTTTGTTCCCTAAAAATTACGGCTTAAAAGCGTTTTAAGGATAATAAACCATCACAATTTTTTTTTAAATGTGATCATCATAATAAAGTTATTGGGCTTTTTTAGCAAATTATTATGCCTCCTTCTTCCCTACCTGACATCAATACTTACTTAGACGGAAATCGTTAATCGTATCAACAATCGCATCAACTTGCAACTCCTCCACTGGATTAGCACCGGCCAGACCGATCTGCTTAGCCACGTAGCGACACATGGCCAACGATTGGTGTACTCGCTTGCCGTCGACCTCCAGCACCGGCATCTGTCCCATGGGCATGGCTGTAACGGAAACGAGTTGGAAGGAGAAGAAAAAGCGAGAAAGAAAACAGAGAAATATTTGTTAAACTTTAATACAGGCTGGATTTGCATGTTCAAAGTTCAGCATGTTTGCCTTCGAATTAAGATCGGAGTTTATTTAAAGTGTTGGGAAAAGTGTAAACGATGAGAGCAGCTTTCTTATGGCTTTTAATGAGCGTGAAACTTACGTTATTTTCGGGTATTGCTGGGAGGCGCTGCTGTTATCAGCACTGCTGAATCAGCAGTGAACAGACACATTTATAAACAAACGAACTTTTAGAGACAGAAGAGCTTAGAGTTAGTTCAGCGAACAATTAATCGAGGATCTCGGTTTTGCACAGGGGATGCAGCAAGGAAAACATGTCTATTGCTTTGCTGATGATTTGCCAGATAAAATGTGTAGTTGAAGTTTATTGGTTCATACTTCTTATAGTTTTATTATCGTTTCTTATAACAAATATTTGTGTAATGCTTCATTCACTGGTCTTGGTTAGTGAACTTGTTTACGTATGGATGTGTGTGACAGTGATTTAATCTCAATGCTTCATTCTGAACTGGCTTATCTAGCGTTTTACAACGTTAGATAGTTTTACTGGTAGTGATAGTCTCCGTTGAATGTAGTAGTAATAGTAGTGAAGGTGTACTTTCTTCAAAGCACGTATATCGTTACGAAGGTTTTTGTGGATTAAATTTCAGTTTGGGGTCGTTTGTCAATCCAGTTTTTGACCGATTGAATGCTCGTAACGTTCTCCACGACGTTTTGCAGGTTCGGATGGTTGGCTACGAGGTCAGATTTGGTCATGTAGTTCAGGTAGTCCAAAATGGCAACCAAGTACAAATCGGCCCAAGTTAGCTGTAAGCGAAATTTGAGGGATTAGTAAACAAATGTCCTTAAGAATAGAGGTTGACTAAAAAGCGTTTACTTTGCCATTGGCCATATGGCCATTGTTTTCGCGAGCGATATCGTCCAGTTTCTCCAAATAAAATGGTATGACCTCACTGTTCAGGGTGACCAGCTTCTTCTCCTTTACATCATCATCGGGTTCGTAGGATACAACGGCGATTTCTACGAGGAAGTGAAGCTTAGCATTATATGCGATTTACTGATCTTACACGAGCGTTGCCATTTGCATAATGAAATAGTATTTTCGAGAAGTAACGCAATATATTCTTCGCCATTCAAAAATGTAGAAATATCTGGCGCCCACGTATCAAATAATAAAAATTAGTTAACAGCAAATTAAAAAAAAAATGCGAATTGGTTCGTTTAGGATGCCATTTGTCGCTACTTGGGCAGCAAATGACAACGCCAGTTTTTTTAAATCGAAATTCTTACTCAGGCGGAAATCGTTAATGGTGTCGACTACGGTGTCGATCATCAAATTCTCCCAATCGTCGGCACCGGAGAGGCCGACCTCTTTGGCCAGATAGCGGGACATAGCCACCGATTGGTGAACCTTTTTGCCGTCCACCGACAGGACTGGCATCTGGCCCATGGGCATTGCTGTAAGCCGGGGAAAAAACGGGGAAAAGAAAAAGAAAAGGAAAGAAAAAGCAAATCGTTTGGTTTGGTTATGGTCGGTTCGTAGGAGCGGGTTCTTCGATAACACCAGTGCCTCCCCCGAAAGCTGCCACCAAACATTGTTACAATAGTTATGGTTTATATGATGTCGATAACGGATGATCAAGCGATGAGAAAGCTGCCATATTGTACACTGTGTGTGTTGTTTGAATGTGTCATCATTGTCGTGAGCTGTTCCTTGAAATCCAGCGTATATTAAAATTTTAATACAGTAGCTAATGATTTTCCTTGCTGCATTGTAACAAATCGATATCAACGAGTAGGCCGTTTGAAGCCTTCATGTCATCAAAGTTTCAATTATTCATTAAACAGTCGGTTGTACAGGCAAAGCATGCTTTGTGTTCGGGATGTAATCATCAAACTCATACACATTTACGTGTGATGCAATGTGATACATTCTTGATTGCATGCAATATAACAGCGGGCGAAAATAATGATATAATGGGCGAAACGGTTTGGTTCTCTTGTGAAAGTCGAATAGATATACTAAAATAGGTATATACATGGGATCAAACATGCTGTATCATGATTAAAAGTGGTCAAAATATTACACATTCAATGTGTTAAGCAGATATCACTTACATTTACACTAAAAGTAATGCATCTTTCATGCAATTAAGTAGCTGTGTCAATACATATGAATAATATTAAAAATCGGTAACATATCGAGTTAGGCACAGAAGATAACGTATTCGATGAATAGTGACTTACTTGGTTTCAGAGCTGGCCATTCTTCGCGGGTAATCCTGATATCATCGAAGGGCAGATTGCCGTAGGACAATAGGAACCGCAGAGGCTCGCCCAGGGCTTTGACATTGAAGTAGTAGACCTTGTAATCCGGCATGATGGAGTTCTAGCTTGATGCGCTGTAAAAAAAAGTAAATCATGTTTTTTTAGTCTTATTAGGCAAATAATCATAAGCTGAAATTCAAACTTTAATAACAGGGTGTCGACTGTACGATCGGGACGGTCACGTGTACTTATAGAGGATTCAAATATGATATAATCATGGTAGGCATTTAATTAACCGGGGTCTTGTATGCTTGACGCTTGCAACGAAGACACGTGTTTTACTATCGCATCCGATACTACATTTGGCGACGAGGTAAAAATTAAATACAGAATTTTGCTCAATGAAAATAAGGCTGTGAATTTCATTGAACAACGTATATATGTTGTGTATAACACCATGTTGGGAGTTGGGACTAAGAAACCGCTGATAAATTGAAAGGAGCGGCTTGCATGCGACTGTGGATACAATGTTCGCTTTTGATTATTTAGGCCTAATAAAAATTGGATTTGTTTGTTAAAGATTCACAATAATATGGAAATAACAGTAAGCTTTCAATAAAAATAAACAATTCATTTACTTAATTTTTGGTTCATATTTGAATTAAAATCTATTATTTGCACGTTATTTAAATGTAGAACTGTCTTGCAAAAGATTCGTCTGAATTTATAATGCACGATGAATGGGGAACCCGTCGAAACGTTGTATGCAAGAGATGTAGTTGATTCGGTGGAAGTAAAATTATAATTCTATTAGGGGGAATGACGGCTTTGGCAGGTTTTGTTCTATTATTGTCAGGGGGGTGTTCTATAACTAATTATGCTCAAATTTGGCCTAAACATTCTTTGCATATCAAATTATATTGTGGCCAAATTTCATTAAATTTGGTCAACAAAAACTCAAAGGTGCAGCCCAATCGGGTTGTACGCAAAGGAGACGTAGGACTACGTAGCTATTCGAAATTGATAGTATTTGCCATAATAATTTGTGTCGTTTTATTAACATTGAGCAAACTGCTCGGAGGCCAACTGAATCAAGAAGTCGAATAGTTGTTCCCAGTTGGATGGACTTTGAGTCTCTAACCGTGGAATTAACATGACTCATTGGCCGCTGAAGCCACTCGACTGGCTTTCAGTCGGGGACATCACAATCCTTACTTTGCCACGAACGCTTACATCGCGGGCGAAAACCAAACGCTGCATATAAATATATTTGAGCTTGGTTTCACGCTACTTCTGATTCTGCTTATTTCTCCTTTATTTCGTCCATTTTTGAGGATGGTGTCCTCCAAAAAGGTCTTTATGCATACGAAAAAAGGTTGATCCGACAATCCGATATGAACTTTCCTTTAAAGTGCAAAACTCAATCGTAACTAGCAAATTTGATAGCGCGGCGGAGGGAGATGATGCAATTAATTTGAACGGGTGGAATCACTAACAGCAACCAAGCTACCACGCAAACCCGATGCCGCCGAAACAATCCATTTTCGCAATTAACTCTTTCTTTCCATAAAATGCTGGTCCTGTGAAGATCCAATTTTCTTTTCCCAATGCGTCCTTCCAATAACTAACTGCATCCAAACGCTTGACAGCACCTAGAGATGTCGTAAATTAATCGATTACTTCGATTAATCGATTAATCGTTGTAATAATCGATTAATTTTGAATCGATCATTACCTAACGATTAATCGATTCAATAATCGAGAGAGATCGAGAGTAATCGATTTGTTACTAATCGATTAATCAGGATTTTACGACATCATAAGGATGTCGCAAATTAATTGATTACTTCGATTAATCGATTCATCGTTGTAATAATCGATTAATTTTGAATCGATTATTATCCAACGATCAATCGATTCAATAATCGACAGGAATCAAGAGTAATCGATTAGTTACTAATCGATTAATCGGGATTTTACGACATCTCTAAGCACCTTGCGTTGAAATTGTCCGACCGCCTTTGTGCTGCTGTGTCCGCTCCGCTGCATCGAATGACGAACCGCTCTTTGTGGAATCCCGATCAAAATAGCTCGCGCGCGCTGAATAGCAGCTTTCTTGTATTTAATAAATTAAGCCCGTTAGCCCCACCCCTTTGTGATCTGATATGGGTGTAAATAAAATGTGCACTCATAACGATTAATGAAGGGGCGGGGCTAATGGAATTACTTCATTAGATATAAGAAAGCTGCTTTCTGACGCGCGCGAACCATTTTGATCGGGATTCCGCAGCAGACAACGGACCTTTCGGAGAATGACAAATTCTAAGAAACTCATGAAATTATGAGCTGTTGGTTATCTAAGATGCGTATTGTTGCGAAGAGTAACAACAGAAATTTGACTCAAGACGAAGTTTCTTCATATTACCAAACATTATCTCTTGGCATCTGTCTGTCCGAGCGACGTTCACCGATGGGTGGTTGCTGTAGATAGTTTCCACAGAGGTGGCGTCTTCATTGATTTTATACAAAAGAAGGTTGATACGACTATCCGAAATAAACTTTCTTCAAAGTACAAAACTCAATCGTAAATAGCGAATTTGATAGCGCGTCGGAGGAAGATGATGCAGTAAATTTGAATTAATGGAATCACTAACAGCAACCAAGCTACCACGCCAAACCCGATGCCACCGAAACAGTCCATTTTCGCAATTAATTCTTTCCATAAAATGTTGGTCCTTAGAAGAACCAATTTTCTTTTCCCAATGCGCCTGCTGTCCAATATTGTCAGATTTTCTGGATATGCGGCGTTTGTAATGTTCCCAAATAAGTACTTGTACAAAACTTCACGAATGACTGTCGAAAGGTACGGCCGCGCCAAACGATACACCGCAATGCTATTCACCCATAAGAATCAAGTAAACAGGGTGCAGAAAGCGCGGCGGTACCTTTCATGAAGGGTTCACCGCGTGCAATTTTCAGAAAATCAGGCAATAACTAATTGCATCCAACCGCTTGTCGACACCTTGCGTTGCAACTGTCCGACAGCCACTTGATGATTTTTCGCTAAGCCTCCAGCTTTCTTGTATTTAATATTTAAATTAAGCTCGTTAGCCCCGCCCCTTTGTGATCTGATATGGGTGTAAATATAATGTGCACTCATAACGATTAATGAAGGGGCGGGGCTAATGGAATTACTTCATTAGATATAAGAAAGCTGCTTTTCAGCGCGCGCGAGCCATTTCGTTCGAGATTCCGCAGACAACGGACCGTTCGAAGAATGACAAATTCTAAGAATCCTATGAACTTTTCTCGATTCTGAATTTGGTTATGAGATGTAGTTTATCTTAGATGCGTATTGTTGCGAGGAACGACAACAGAAATTCGACTCGAGATGAAGTTTCTTCATATTGCAAAACAGTAGTTTTCGGCATCTGGCTGTCCGAGCGACGTTCACCGATGGGTGGTTGCTGTAGATAGTTTCCACTGAGGTGGCGTCTTCATTGATTTTATACAGAAGGTTGATCCGACTATCCGAAATAAACTTTCTTCAAAGTGCAAAACTCAATCGTAAATAGCGAATTTGATAGCGCGTCGGAGGGAGATAATGTAGTGAATTTTAATGGATGGAATCACTAACAGCAACCAAACTACCACGCCAAACCCGATGCCACCGAAACAGTCCATTTTCGCAATTAACTCTTTCTTTTCGTAAAATGTTGATCCTGAGAAGAACCAATTTTCTTTCCCTTTTCCTATCCAACTAACTGACACCACAATTTGTAATAAATCTTCAGCATCGGCACTGGCGGAGCGGGATCGCCACAGTGCTATTTTTATGGTCAACCTTTTCTTCTTATGAAATTCTGGTTCGTTGAGGTTGAATGATCTGCAGCAACACATGGAGCACTACCACCAATGCGATGGATTTTCTTTGAAAATGTTATTATGTCCGCTCCGCTACGATCGCTTTGATGCGTCTGCTATGCGTAAAATCTTGTTCAAACTGAGGATTAGATCCAAACCCGCAAGTGATTGATTTTTGATGTCTGTGCTAGTGATGCATGTACGTGATTGGTTAGTTTACCTATTTCTAAACTTAAAAATCAGTATTTTCAAATAAATACAAAGAAGCGTTGACTCATCCTTGATCGAATGGTCAAAAAAAAATGAAAATCCATCGAGAAACGGCTTAGATATTAAAGTTTAAAGTCTATCATATTTTCGTGACGGTCCCCGATTTTCGCAATCGTAAAGTGTACCCCAATATAGAAAACACAGACGTAGTCCTACGTCAAAACCCCCTGACAATAATAGAACAAAACCTGCCAAAGCCGTCATTTCCCCTACTATAAAACCACTAAACAGAGGAAACTTTGTAAGTGCAGAAGATAAACTATTCACATTGAACAACTCTTGTCCTTTCAAATTACTCCATTTTCCATCAATTTGCATAATTCTGTATTTCCAACCATGTATTATTCTTTCATGAGTTTCCATGATCACGTTATATGTGTTAAAGTTTGTGGTTGAGCTATATTAGGTCCTGCAGCGACTGTATGTAACCTCAATCTGGTGACAGATTAGTAGTAAATATGTACTTCTTCTTGGACTCAAGGGCTGCCAATCAATCACGAACCCGATCCTTGTCGAAGTCCTCGTCGGAGTCAGTGGAAAGTACTATAGAACTGTCAAAAAAGTTTATTTAACGAGGACCGAATTCATTCGTTACGTCATGCTGCAGAACCTAATAGACGAATCCAAGTAAAAATAAGAAGAAGACACACGACGGTGTTAACTTTGACAGATCCTACAGCGCAGCATAGGAAGATCATTTTAAAATGCTTATAATAAATTCTAGACAAATTGTAATTAAAATCTGATTGATGTATGATACGGAAAAAGTTCCGAACTGTATGATAGATACATTTTTGGAAAATATACAAAAAAAATGAGATAAGCTTTCGAATAAGTACTTCAGAACTTTTTCCGTATCGTACATCAACCAGATTTTAATTACAATTTGTCTAGAATTTATTATAAGCATTTTAAAATGATCTTCCTATGCTGCGCTGTAGGATCTGTCAAAGTTAACACCGTCGTGTGTCTTCTTCTTATTTTTACTTGGATTCGTCTATTGGTCTAGATAAGGGTTACGGCTGTTCGGCCACATTGAGAGTTGACGTAAAGTCAATGTCAACTTCTCTCCCCGAACAGCCAAGATAGCTGTGTGGTGTCGGCAGTCAGTTATCTGGCTAAGAATAATGAAACGTACACACGGTCAAGCAGTTTGACCAACATTGACTCCACCTCTCCTTTATCCAAACATCGATCAAGTTTTACCAACAGCGGAACCAACACGAACGACCGAAGTGCCAACTTGAGCATCAACCATCAAAAAATATATGGGGGTTTTTGCAACTTCACTACAAATGCTCAAACATGTTCGACGAAGCTTGACTCCGCCCCCGGCAACTCAAACCAAAATCAAACCGTTTTAATTTTTTCCAACCGAGCCGCCAACTGTCAAATGATTGTTCGAACAACTTCACACACATTCAAACAAAGCAGCAACCAAAGCGTTTTCTTGGGGGCGGAGTCAATGTTCGTCAAACTGCTTGACTGGTATGTACGCTGCATAACGCTACGGATTGCCTATTCCAGTGGTAAAAGTCCACTATACTGGTGACCCCAAACTCGCAGTGTGACGCGGCTTTATGCTTCCGTGCCTACGAATGAATGGTTAGGGAAGTCTAAAAAGAACCGAACCGCTAACGGCACCTGTGAAGCACCAGGGCACCCTTCGCAGTATTGAGCCCTTACTGCGCTAACCGGAACTATGGCGTAGTTGACTTTTTTGCTTCTCCGAAAGAATCGGCTACTCTTATTCAATCTCAACTTGAGGTTAAATAAAGGCTCCGTCAGACATTGCACAAAAAAAATAAAAACTTTCTTCACGAACAACTTACAGAATCAAGTGCTTTTTCGAAAGGGAATTTTGCATAGAATTCAGTGAGTGCTGCTTCATGGACGTGGAACGCTTCTGTATGTAGTTATTGAGCTCGGTTTGCCCTAATGCCCCATATATCGCGAGTTTCCAAACTATTTGTCATTTTATCTTCAAGACATTGTACTAAAATTGTGTTTATCTCTTCACTGTGGATCCACAGAAGGCCACTAAATATATTTTGTTGGTAAAAGTTGGAAATTTAACGGATTTTGGGGTCAAATAAGCATCAAAGTGCATTTTATGTGCAATTTTCATGTATTCTGTAAAAATATTAATATTTACAGATAAGTGTTGATATTATTGTCTCAAAGTGTTGAACAGATATTTACAAATGTTTGCCGAACAAAAATTAATGAAATAAATCGTTTCACATATGTTTTATTTGGTTGTTTATTGAGTAAAAAACGATTTTTAAATATTTTGAAAAGCACCGATGCCAAACATTTCCAAACATACCCGATAGCACAACTAGACAAAAATAGTCATATGTTATGAGTCTTGATGTGATCATAGATAGGAGGTGATGTGAGATACTCTTTTTTCCTACCTTTTTGCCCACATTCCCCTATGAAATAATATAACTCAATGATTCTGAGCAAAGAAATGATGTAGTAATGTTGATTTAATTGATATTTTCCAATGATATAATGAAAATAACAAATAATCATATAATTCATTAAAAATATTGAATTATAGGGGATTTAGGGGTCATACAGCTCATTTAATGTAATTTTTTATACAAAATAGGATAACTTTTCTCACGAGCGACTCACAGATAAGGTTAAGGGCTTATTCGAAAGCAGTTTTTTTTAAATAAATTCATTGAGTGATGTTTTATAGACATGAGACACTTCTGTATGTAGTTATTGAGCTGGTTTTGCCCCAATGTCCCATACATTAAAATTTTTCATATTTTGGTACTTTTATCTTTCAAAAATTACACTGAAATTCTGTTTTTCATTGTAGATCCATACATAGCACTATACATATTTTGTTGGAAAAAGTTGGAAATTTAAGGGATTTTGGGGTCAAATAATCATCCAAGTGCATCTATGTGAATTTTTCATGTTCTCAACTGATACACACCATGTTTCGCTAGCGTATAGCAGCACAGATTTCACGTTAGAGTTGAAAATTCGTATTTTGGTGCGTTCACTTATCTGCCTGTTTTTCCAGATATTTCTTAAACTCGCAAAGGCAGCCCTTGCTTTCTTAATGCGTGCGCCTATGTCGAACTTGGCACCGCCGTCTGACGCCATTTGGCTACCAAGATATTGGAAGCTTTCAACATTCTCCACTGGTTGCCCTGCTACTGTGAAATTGGAAGGGGTCACCGTGTTTACATCCAACGATTTGGTTTTGTTGACGTTGATGACTAAGCCTGCCGAAGAGGAACGCTCGGCAAGGTCGTTGAAGTTACTCTGCATATCAGAGCGCCGTTGAGCGAAGAGTGCAACGTCATCAGCTAATGAAATGCTCCATGGTTATAGGCTGCCATAACAGCCCACGGTTTGGTTCACGGTCAATCGTACCTACCAGAATCTCGTCGATTACGATGAGGAACAGTAACGGTGATAGAATACATCCTTGCCTCACACCAGCTACGACCCGGATAGGGTCGGACAAGACCCCATTGTGCAGCACTCTACACGAAAAGGCCTCGTACTGTGCCTCGATGATTTTCTCAGGAACCCCTTGCGTCTCAGGGTGCCCCACATATTCTCGTGATTGAGACGGTCGAAAGTTTTTTTTCGTAGTCAATGAATACCAAGTAAAGGGACTCTTGAAATTCGTTGACCTGCTCCAGAATGATACGGAGCGTGACAATACAGGATCTTCCGGCACGGAATCCGGCTTGCTGCTGGCGGAGAGTCGCATCGATCTTCTCCTGAATCCGGGCTAGGATAACTTTGCATAGAACTTTTAGAACGGTACACAGCAACATAATGCTTGCCTTTTGCGTTTTGTTAGAAGGAGTTGGAACAGACGCCATTCAGCAGGGACGGATTCTTTCTAATTGGCTCGCAAAGCTTACAAGAAGGCTCTACGATCTGCTGATCCGGCTGGAAAAACCTTTGTGCAAATGTTTCCAATTTAAGTGAAGCCAGTCGATTGAATAAAATTCTTGCGAGATCCAAGGATTTCCAAGTTGGCGGAATTCGCAAGCCAAATGGCTTGCTGATGAAGATCGTTAGAGCACTTATTTGATACGCACTTCCCTGGATGTGTCGATATAGCAGTACTTGACATTACGTCTAGCAGCGATTAGGAAATTAAGTGCCTGCGGATGCTCTCAAGGGAAAGTATTATCTCCACTTTTTTGGAATCTTGTTGCAGATACGCTATTGAGATTACTCAATAATGGTGGTTTTCCTACCTATGGATTTGCTGACGACATTCTAATATTGATATTCGGTTTGTATATTACTACTACTATATTCGACCTGATGCAAAACGCTCTTCAGGTAGTCGAAAGTTGGTGTCGCCAATATGGCCTTTCGGTTAATCCGAATAAAACATCTATTGTTCTTTTCACGGAAAAACGTTACCGTAATGGTATTCGTCCATTACATCTTTTTCAATGTTACTGATCAGGTAAAGTTTGTGGGCCTAATTTTGGATTCAAAGCTTTCCTGGACTCCTAACATTGAGTTCAGAATAAAAAAAAAGCGTGTTTGGCGTTCAGCCAATGCCGACGAACCTTTGGTAAAACTTGGGGTCTTAAACCCAAATATGTCAAATGGATTTACATAACAGTTATACGACCAATTTTGGCTTATGGATGTCTTGTGTGGTGGCAAAAGGGTGAAGTGAGGACAATTCAGTCTAAATTAGGCCATTTTCGAAGGATGTGCCTAATGGCAATGACTGGTGCGTTCTCTTCAATTCTCACGGCTGCTCTCGTAGACCTGTGCGCCGAAGTATTTGTAAACGGCGGCGGCGTAAGGCCATTTTTACACCGGCGGCGGCGGCGTCACGCTGTAAGCAACGTTCGGTGGCGGCGGCGGCGTGAATTGGCGTGAAGAACTTTGAGCAGAAAAAAAATTTACGCGGCAAGGCATATGATGCTTTTAATGAATTTTAGGGTTTTTTGTATAACTGCTAGCTACAGTCAGGCTGATGGGGTGAACATCCTAATAGCAAAAGTTTACATTACATCCTCCACTAGGCTATTGGTTCATTGGAAAGTAATTCGGATATAAATCCAGAAATTCGTTTTGAAATTCCTCAAGATATTCCTTAGAAAATTCGAAAAGGGAATTATAAGAAATAATTTAAAATTTCCCTAATGAATTCCTTCATAACTTCCTCTAAGAATTCCCTATGAAAATTTATTTGGGTATTTCTTCGGAAATTCGTTCCGAAATTTCTCCAAAAGTTCCTTAAGGAATTTCCTTAGAAGAAAACCTTCGCATTTTTTATAAAATTCCTTCAGGAATTTCTTTAAGAAATTTCTAATAAAAAAATCTTCCAGGAATTCCTCAAAGAATTTCTTCGGAAACACTAGGAAGATATTTTTGGTATTTTTTCGAAATTTCCCTCTGGAATTTATTTAAAACTTTCTCCAGGAATTCTCTCCGAATTTCCTACAGGAATTGCTTCGATCATTCCTCCAGAAATTCATTTTTCCAGGAATTCCTGTAGATTAGACCTATTCATGTTTCCAAAAAGTATCAAAAATTCGACTGGTTAGGCCAGAATCACGATTCTTATGCTAAAAATAAGTCTTCTGTCGAACAAAGAAGCAAGGGAAATCTTGGGAAATTTCGTTTGTAAATTCCTTCAATTTTTTTGAACCGTTGTTTAAGTGTATTTTTTTCAATTGAAAATTAGTTTAAGACTCAAATAACTTTGGAAATTTCTTCGAAAATTCCTTTAAAAATTCCTCCAAATTAGAATTCGTTCCGGAATTATTCCTGCAGGAATTTTGTATGGTTTACTGAAGGAATTTCCTAAGGACTTCCTGGAGGAAGTTCCAAAGGAATTTCTGAGAAAAGGCCTCTAAGTAGTGTTTTCTGAAGAAATGGATGAATGTCCAAATTAATTCCTGGTGGCTTTTCTAAAAAGATTTTCGAAGAAATTCCTGAAGGAATTTTTGAATTGAAGGAATATCCGAAAAAGAAACCTCAAAAGATTTTTTAAATGAATTTCAGAAGGAATATCTGAAGGAATTCTGAAAGGAACTTACGAAGGACGTTTTACTGGATTTACTAAACAAATAGCTATTGGAATATAAACAAAAATTCCTATATTTCTGCGATTTTTTTTATAGAAAATCCGGACAGTAGTAATGCAATCTCAGTTTTGACTCTAGAATCAAGTCTACATGTCAAGAAAAATTCCCAAAATATCGAGACGGAGGATATTCAGATATTCTCAAGAATTCCTTGGGAATTTACTGCAGGAGTTCCTTAGAAAATTTCTACGGATTTTTTCGTAAATACCTTCGGAACTTCTCAGGATCTTAGGACCTTAAGGAATTCTTCTGGAAATTTCTTCAAAAATTCTTCTAAGATTAATTCTAAAATTTCCATAAGGAATTTTTTCAAAGCTTTTTTTTTTGGAATACTACACTGCCCTTCTACGCATAGTTGTCCCATGTTAGTTTTTGTGGATTTTGACTTTTCACCATAGAGCTTGATGTATACTTTTAGAAAACTCTAACAGATTTCGAACTTTGTTCGGAAAATCATTGAAAACAACATCAAGTCTATTTGTCCCATTGCTTAATTTCTACGCATAATTGTCTCGCGGTGATTAAATTCATCATTATGGCGGATTCTGTTATTTGATGGAGCAACACACATTGAAATAGCATTTTCTGTTTAGATCTTGCAATCTTAGCCTGTTGCATTGGTTTAATGGGGGAAATTTGTACAATACTCATTCTAAGCGAAATAATCACTTCAACCACGTGGAAGGTTCACTTCCATAGATAAAGCATGTGGAGACATATGTCAATCGCAGTAGTCATTCACGAAATCATGCATTGAACGAGGCTGATATGCGTAGAAACCATAAAACAAGTGCTCTATTTCTCGGCATAACTGTCCCGCCAAACTATTTTCATGATCGTTATCGCAAATTCTATTTGTGAGTGAAAAATAAGAATGATTTCTATGAAATGAAGTCTTCTGAATGGTTCTGTGATGTAATAATCTGATATTGCATTATGGTTATACGCCAGCAATGAAAATTAGTGTTCAATTTCAAATGCCATTTTCTCATTTGTCGTTTTTTGAATTTGGTACAAGCATGCGTAGAACGGCAGTACCCCTTTAAAACTTTCCTTCCCACAGTAATGGATTTGACGCAAACTTCCTTGAAGAAGCCATCCCTCGGGAAGCTTAATAAGTATTGCAAATCTCGTTGTTGGTCAGCTGGATTACACTGTTGAAAGAAGATTCTCTCTATCCCGCGGGCTTCGCGTAAGTGTCTCTGTTTTTTGCCTTTTATACAGCAGCGCGTTGAAAGCAGAATGGTAAATAAATTCGACTATACTAATGGGTAGAGGCGTATACAGAGTAAGACTCAAGCCATGATGGTGGTTAACTACATGTATACATATATAGTTTCAAAAATTGCTACAAAATTATTTTAACAATTCCACTGGAACTTTTCCAGGTATTCCATAAGACAATTCATTCCCTCGGAAATTCATCTAGTACTTCCTTCGGAATTCCTGCGCCATTTTCTTCGTAGAATACAAATTTTCAGATTTCAGATATAATTTCCAAAGGATTTTTCTTACGATATTACCGCCATCTTAAATTTCATAAAGAATTGCTTTGAACATTCCTCTAAGAATTCCTACGGAATTTTCTTCGAGATACCTTCAGAAAATCCTCCAGAAATGACTACGGAGATAGATCTAGAAATTCCACAAGACTCTAAGAATTTTTTTAATGCATTCCTTAGAACTTCCTTCGGAAATTATTTCAATAAAACAAAGAAATTTAACGGGGAATACTTTATCAAAATACAAAGTATAGCGAATCTATTTATTAGTCTGTTGGATTACACTGTTGAAAGGAGATTCTCTCTACCCTGCGGGCTTCGCTTAGGTGCCTCTGCTCTGCCTCGGAGATTCATCTAGTAATTCCTTTGGAATTTTCTCCGTCATTTCCTATCAAAATTCTAGAACGAATTTTCGGATATCTCCGTACGAATTCCTAGAGCAATTTCCAAAGGAACTCCATAAGAAATTACCGACATTCTTGAAGA
This sequence comes from Armigeres subalbatus, assembly GCF_024139115.2. Taxonomy (NCBI): domain Eukaryota; kingdom Metazoa; phylum Arthropoda; class Insecta; order Diptera; family Culicidae; genus Armigeres; species Armigeres subalbatus. The sequence goes on from NC_085141.1 coordinate 303,968,737, forward strand.
ATTTCTTTGGACATTCATCCAAGAATTCCTTCGAAATTTTCCCCAGGGATTCCTTCAGAAAATCCTCCAGAAATTACTGCGGGGATAAATCCAGAAATTCTACAAGATTCAGAACTTCCTCCAGGACCATTTTTTTTCAGAACAATTCTGGCAATTTAGGTACATACAAGGAGGAGTGAAGAGAATGTTCAATTTGGTGAGTCACATGCCCCATGCCCAAATCCTACCAGACTGAGAATTCAAATCCAGCATTCACAGTGTTGACTTGTAGCCTCGTATATAAGCACTAGACCAATTAATATATGTAAAATTCGAACCTTTAAAAAGATGGTGAACCGCCCAATGTGACCAGAATGAGGTTATTCCACATGAAATTCCATATGAGATTAGTAGTTCATCGCTACGCTCGTTGATTTGTAGGTCTGTAGCCAAGAAGCTCTTAGACGACCTAACATTTAGCACGCCAATACCTGTAAAAGTGACAGAGATAAAAGCAAACAAATCTGCTAAAGGTATAATAGCTATTTAATTAATGCCTGATAGGTTGCTTTGTTTCGGCAGATGCAAACGCACTGCATACAGTGATTTTTGTGTTAGCCAATCATCGGCGTGAAATTCGAAATTCGGCGGCGTTGAGCGTACGTCAATAAGTGTCGGCGGCGGCGGCGTGGCGCGGCGGCGCACAGGTCTACTCTCGAAGTTCTCTTCGACGTGGCCCCACTACACATACATCTCAAACAAGAAGCATTTACTTGTACTTACCGATTATGGGTACTCGGTTTTATGGAAGAGAATCCTGTAAACCGCAGTTCTATGCAAACTTCGTTGTTACCGCTTATGGTTAATTGGGACGAAATTTTCCTTGCTCCAAGTGATCTCACAAACGTTAGTATTTTTTCCCTATAGGACATTTCCAACACAATTTCCCTCGCGGGATGAGTGGATATCTGGCTATTTGGAGAGAATGATGTCGGACAGCATTGTTTGTTACACTGACGGCTCCCTTCTCGAAGGTAGAGCAGGTGCAGGCGTCTATTCGCGTGATCTGAGATTGGAGCTAACAGTCACACTCACTGGGTAAAAAACACTGTACTGTCTTTCAAGCGGAAATATTTGCCATAATGTGTGGAGTGCAGGGTTTGCAGAAATCGCTCTCAATAGATAACGAACAACGATAAAAGAGATGCAAAAACTGTTCCGAATAATAACAAGCCATGATAACAAATTTATCAAACTTGTATGCAAGTGCGAAAAAACAGAAACGGATGGCCACAGAAAAATGGTGATTTTCGCTTTGTTTTCGCTCCTTTTGTGTTGGTTACTGCACAACTGTGTAGAACAAGTTGAAATGCATCATCAGAACCAGTGCTCCCCACATTTGGAGCTTTCTAAAAGAAATTTATCATGGGGTATAACATCCCGAATCAGTCCTCTATCATGACAGCTTGCGAAAAAAGTTTCTCGCGGTATGCTACGTATCGTATATGTATACAGAGATAATAACTAGACCAACATTTGAAAAGGGCGTAACAGCCAAAATTTATTCCTTCGGATTCCTTATCTACATACATAGCTATATACATAGACAAAATACTAGAGAGATCAAATTTTGGCTGTTACGCCCTTTTCAAATGTTAGTCTAGATAAGTGAGAGACTTGCTCTTTCTCTTTAGGATTCAATCCCTGGTGGAGTGCTATCTGTACTGCAGCAACGCAATATGGGCAAAGCAATATACTTCTGTTCAGATAGCCAAGCAGCCACTAAAACTATCGCTTCGGCCAACTCAAGGTCGAAGTTAGTAATCGCATGTCGAACTCAAATTGAGGAACTGAATTCAGTTAATACCTTACACCTTGTAGCTTGAGACGAATTGGTTGATGAGTTAGCTCGTAATGGAGCATCACATGACTTTTTTGGTCCTGAGCCAGCTATTCCAATATCCAAGTGTTGGGTGAAGCTTTTGATCAACTCTTGGGCTGTCACTCAGCAGAAATGGCATTGGAGTAGTCTGGATTCACGTCCTTAAACAAAATTATACATCCGGGAGCCATCTCCGGTAGTAGCAAGCTATGTAGCTAATCTGTCTAAACAGAATTGCAGTGTCTTAATCAAGGCCTTGACAGGTCACTACCGACTGAACTATCACATGGCAAATATTCAACGTGTTGAATCATCTGTTTGTGTTAGTTGTGAATCTGGTTATGGAACTTGTTACCATCTGATATGTATTTGCCCTGTTTATGCGTTTATGGCCCTCCTTAGCCGTGCGGTAAGACGCGCGGCTACAAAGCAAGACCATGCTGAGGGTGGCTGGGTTCGATTCCCGGTGCCGGTCTAGGTAATTTTCGGATTGGAAATTGTCTCGACTTCCCTGGGCATAAAAGTATCATCGTTGTTAGCCTCATGATATACGAATGCAAAAATGGTAACCTGGCTTAGAAACCTCGCAGTTAAATAACTGTGGAAGTGCTTAATGAACACTAAGCTGCGAGGCGGCTCTATCCCAGTGTGGGGATGTAATGCCAATAAGAAGAAGAATGCGCAATTGCGTTTCCAAATATTTGGTAAACACTTACTTAGTGAAACTGACTTCAGAAACCTGAACCTTCAGAGTATTTTGTTGTTCATAACCCGTTGTGGTAAAGAGCTATAAGTTCTTGTACGCTTATGCGTTGTATGCCCTCTTCAAGGGCCCTTTTCCAAACTTTTCCTTTGTTCTCCCATCCACATTCCTTTCCTTTTTTTCACTTCCTTTTCCGTCAGGTGTGTAATGAACTACGTATGCCGGAGGCGAAGCCAGTAAACGTGATGATTGTTAGGGAACCTGTAAGAGAACGTCGGCTCTGGATCAGACCGTGCACTCACTGGCTGTGTTCAATCGGGAGACGATAACGAGGCGAGACAGGGACGATACATTCAATTTTGCACCGATCTACACACGTCATGAAAATCGAATGACTGAGGTCGTTGAATATCGGATAATACCAAATAACAATCGTTCTAGATAATGATCCGACAAGTACAAGTATAAGATAGAGTATTGGTTGGTGTTCCCGGTAGGCTATTGAACTTTGGCACACCACTCTAAAGCCGCAATTGCATCTTTAAGTTCAATTTCAACTTGTTGCATCGTAAATTCCTGAATGAGCACACTCGATTATCGAGGAGTTTTGGTAAAATAATTTTCCTATATCTCTGGTTTTGAGCCTGCCCGGAAAGGGGACCCTGCCCTGGAATACCATTCATAACCCTAATTAAAAGCACATAATTGTTTCATGAATTGATCAGGTGGAAAAAGATTTGATATCCTCCGTAGACTTTGTGGCTGGTGACGGGCGCATATGGAGTAATTTGTGGACATAGGCCACACTTTGGGTTTATTGGATAGTAATTGAACAACAATAATACCAAGATCATTTATTCCACATATCGTGCACGCTTCAAGAAGCTAAATTTAACTGAAATGAACTGAAAACATGGCTTGGTAAAAAAAATTCTTCATAGCACACTAGAAAATTCTCTTCACTTAAATATTGACACATCTGCTAGTTTTTATTATAAGAAAAAAAATGGAGCACAGAAAATAATCCCCATTATGTCATAACGTCGGCCTAATTGATCGCCTCCTTTAAACTTCAAGAGAATCAGATGGTTTATTTCTCTTCTTTTTATCCACACTAGATTCACTATTCCCTGGAATTCTACGACAACACACAGTGCTTGTATATTTGCTTATATTGTTTTCATTGCACTCTGGAGTTCAGTTTTCAAATATTTGCACGATAGTACAGGTTTCTTGAAAACCTTTAAAGGCACCAAAATGTCCACATGAATCATTCAACGTTCGTTATCCATAGTCCGTTCGTATCTTCCAGCCGTTCCAGATATTGATTCATCTCTTCAAACTAATTGCATAACACTCATTGCGAATTGTATTTCACCATGCACACAGTCTATTTTTCAATTCGATCACCAATCAATCACCAAATTTGGTGCCACCGAAGATTATTTCGAGTGCATCAATTGTGCGTGCGGTGCACCGCTGCAGTATCACTCACTAAATCGTCCGTTGAACCTACCTGTTGATATCGAACTGCGGGTGGTGCTACTGGTTTGGTCAGACTAAACGTACTTGCCACTGGGGATTTTATTTATATACACCGGCCATGGGGGACGAATTCGTAAGGGAAGTTCATCCGACGTTCGGTTCGGCTGCAAGTTCGCCCCGTGGTCTGCTTCACCTTCCGTCGTTCTAGGATCTCGGATTGTTTTGTTGCTGATGTTTTTAAGAACTCGCCCGTTGTCGTAATCGTGTACCATGCTCACCTTATACCATCTGGATGTTTGAATTGAATTTGATTGCATTGCCCGCCTCGCAATGTAGCGATCATTAGGCACTTCTACTTCTGCAGTGTTTCATGTGGCTGTCATGAAAACTATATCCTCAGGGGAATTCAGAGTTTTCCCTTCCCGAAAAAATGGCCAAGACCTGAATACCTAAACTTTGTCAGAAGTGGATACATCTTCTGATTGTGGCATTTATTATTTGAGCGGATCGATCCTTAACACTGTTGCGATACACTATGATCAAAGAAATAGAAAAAAATCAGCCGGAGAGATCCTGTTGGTCGAACTAGGAATCGAACCCATCACCTCAGGCTTGGTAATACCGTGCCTTCACCGATAAATTTGAGGTCACCAAATGTCTAAAGATTATAAATTAAAACACTTTAAAAATGTACATTATTGGTAAAGGAATATTCATTAATCACGTAACGCAAAAATTGGACCTTTTTAAACCCCCCTCCTCCTTATGTCACACTTCTGTATGATGCATTTGAAATTTTTTAAGGATCGCCACACTCCAGGCAAGCCCCTCTCCACCCTCTAAGCGTTATTTATGGATGTTCTCTGATCAGAGCCGTAGGCCTTCTACCGAGGAAAAAATGTACCTACAATATTTTACATTTGGATAACAATTTAAATTTCAGGAATTGTAGATTGCAGGAATTCCTCCTAAGAATGTTTGAAATTTCGAGGTATTTTTTTGACTATTCGCAAAATATTCTGGGAACTTAGCAGAGCCATTCTAAGGGCTTTGAGAAGAGTGATGGCGGTCAAAATCATAAAGTTTGATCGATATGTCCTATAGACTAGCCCGTCCTGATGGGCGATATGCTCAGTGACTGCTACGTTGTTGGACTGCCCAGTGGGGATTCCGCACAGCACTTACCATGAAGTTCCTAGAAAACTCTTGAAATTAAAAAAAAGGATAGAATAAGCTTACGCAAATCAAAAGGAAAATATATTTTTTCGTGAACCCACGCACTACTAGATTTTTTTTTCTTCTTTTATTTATATGTGAATTTTTGCATTTGCATTGGACTTATTCGGATCAACAAAAATCCAAAGCCGGTCGATGATTTCAAGGAATATTACTGAACTTAATTACGTCAAAAAATTCAACTCTAACGTAAGTAAACCGACGATAGGAATCACCATAACCCAGTTTGTTACCCGTCTCTTGAATGGATTAGTTGATGGCCCAAATCGCCATCGGACCAACCCCAACAAACATTGGAAGCTGGTTTTCTTCTTCATTGACATTACATCCCCCACTGGGACATTCCCGCCTCGCAGCTTAGTGGTCATTAAGCACTTCCATAATTATCAACTGAGAGATTGCTAAGCCAAGTTACCGTTTCTGCATTTGTGTATCATGAGGCTAACACGATGATATGTACTTTTATGTCCTGGAAAGTCGAGACAATTTCAAACCGAAAATTGCCTAGGCCGACACCGGGAATCGAATCCAGCAACAAATCCAGTAATCAAGAAAAATCCAACTATGCAGACGCCATTGGACCTAGTTAGTTCAATGAAATACAGCTAAGAAGTGGGTTGATCGATGATCGGAATCGCCATTGAGGCTAGTCGCATCAAGAAAACTTGGAAGGTTGATTAGTGACCGGAATCGACATCGGACCTATGCGAATTAAGAAAAATCCGATTATGGAGTGAGTCTGTCGATAAATTGGAGGTACTACTGGGCTCTGTAAATTGTTGTGTCAATGATATTCAACCTAATCTGAAATTCAATCTAATATTCACGGGTTGTGCTTTGTTTATCCACCACTACTGTGTTTCTGGTTTGCTGGGATCCAAAAAATTATGTAACGTCTTAACGTAACGTCAAATGCGGCCGAAATGATATTTTTTCGGATCACATGAGAATTTCCTGAATAAAACATTAACAAGCAAATTAATCTCCAATTAGAGATGAGCTAGCTTAGGGCTGGAAGCATCCATAATAAAGACAATAATAAAAATCGTAGAACTGCCTATGACTCATCCATACTTCCTTTTCCTGCACAGTAAAATCAGATTACTGTTGTCGGCAACAGGGTTTTCAAACTGCTGAACATCTATGGGCCTGGTATTTTTTCGGATTACCGAATACTCAGTACTAAACAGAAATGAATTTGAACTGCCCGAAATAACAGTTTTTTTTGTAACAAATTGACGACGTGTTCAGTTATTTCATTACCGTAGATGTCAAACAAAATAATAGGATGTCAGTAAAAGTTTGGTGAGTTGACATCCGGGAAGGAGCGTCTAACATAGCTTTAGTCCTTACCAGTTCCAACACTCACGTTTCCACGGGTCTTCCGATGACAATTGACCGCCAGCTAAGGGTTGCGTACTTAGCTGGTAGTTTATCCTGGGCACTGTTGTCCTTCCGACATCAGCTAGAGTGAGATGGTGCGTTCTGTAGAGGCAGCCTAGGATGTGGTGGTGTTCGACAGTGGACTCTGTTGAACTGCTATAAAAAGCTGCATGTGTCCGCAAGCAGGCCCTATCCATGCGACCATGTGCCGCTCAAAGCGCACCAGCCTAGTCTTTGTGTTGGGTGGGACTTCAAACAAATTTGACCCTACTGATCGAGCGTCTGTTCGTCAAGGAGGTGCGGCTCAAAAGTGTCTGTTCTGGAATCCAGCGGCTGAGTGTGAAATGCTATTCCCCGGATGAACACGTAGTCTGATGCCCCATACGGTCGAGAGGTTTGATTTACCTCCAAAAACATCTCTCGCTATCGCTATCGCTATCGCTATCGTTATCGCAATCGATATTCGCAAAGAATAACACGCTCTCCGGCATCGCGTAGTTGGCTTCCTACCAAGTGCTCAGGCACACTCTGCGCTTATGAAGTGGGAACCTATAAGCGAAAGGATAATCGTTGCCAGATTTAGAACATGGGTTCGAAACCTTACTATAATCCAATGTTATGTGTGTGGCATTGGACAGGCCTATTATCATGAACAGGCCTAGCATGCATGTGTCAAATGACAGATCGTGTCAGTCATCGTGAGTATACACATTCGCAGTCAGTCGATCCCACCTTTCTCGCGAGTGCTGCAGCAGTGCAAACATGATGGGTGACAAATATGCGCGACGTTAAATTGCACATTTTGGCGATTCTGCTAGGAGTTCTTGAAAATATATTGCATGAAGTCACCCATCATGTTAATAGAAGTGTTTGAAAGAAAACAATTTCGGACGTAGCCGAAAAACTAAAAGCAGCGGAGCTTTTTGTATCGGTAAGAAGAGTGACGATTAATATGCATCTTTGTCAATGGGATTCTGCTTTTTGGTTGTTGTCCACGGACCCAAATCCGATTTTTTTTCGCAATGGTTTGGACAGTTTTGTTTGCTTGCTCTAATTTGGGAGATAAATTTATCCCTCATTGTCAAATTACCTCAATACTGATTTCTTTTGCGAAAGTGTGTGTGCGAATTTTGAATGTTTACGTTTGTTACAGGAGAAAATGATGCAAAACGCCCCCACTACTGAATAATGCAGCATGATACAATCATGAAAACAATGAGCAAACTACAGTTTTAAAACGATTTTGCGCTCAAAACAAGTTCATTTTGAAAATTTAATGTTAAAATGTTCAAATGTTTTTATTACAATAGTTTGAATTATCAAGAACACGTATTCGTACTGTTCTTTGAATCTAAGTACAATGGATTGGAATGTGTTAGAGAAATTTTTACTTTGAGGATGGCTAGTGTTGGCTACAAGGTTGGCTAAGTTTCGAAAGATCGGGAACTCTTTGAAAGTTTTTCAACTATTCTTTGGAAAATTTAAGGTTCAAGTTGGGATGGGACTTGCGAAGAGAAAGTGTAACGTCATCTGCATTCAGCCAAACGCTACTACGAACTGTCAGATGCATCTAGAATAAAATATTTTGAATTACATTCGATTATCGAAGACTTCTTTCCTTCGAAGAGTATTAGAACATATTTGTGATGCCTAATATTATAAAGTTATGAATGTGCTTTATTCCGATATGAAAACCATTGTGAAACATAAATTACACTTTTACGAATTGGAAACACTTATAGTACTATGAAAAGTCGGTCAACTGTGATAAGCAGAAGAATAAAAGACAAAACTATGAAAAAGAAGAATCGTTTTCGCATGCGTTGTCTCGGGGAGCGACAGAGTTCAATAAGGAGAGCTTGATTGCTGTAGCTGTACATGAATCACAGTTCTGTGTGGTGAACGTTCACATTCAAAGGAGTGATCACAATTTTGCGTGGTGGGACGCCCGCATTCAAGTGTTTCTTCCTCTGCGTTGGTGGGACGCCCGCAAGAAGAATAGTGTTATTGTGGATCGGAACAATCACAATTCTGCGTGGTGGGACGCCCGCATTCAAGTGTTTCTTCCTCTGCGTTGGTGGGACGCCAGCAAGAAGAACGGTGTTTTTGTGGATCGGAATGATCACAATTCTGCGTGGTGGGACGCCCGCATTCAAGTGTTTCTTCCTCTGCGTTGGTGGGACGCCCGCAAGAAGAACAGTGTGATTGTGGATCGGAATGATCACAATTCTTCGTGGTGGGACGCCCGCATTCGAATGTTTCTTCCTCTGCGTTAATGGGACACCCGGAAGAAGAAAAGTATTATTGTGGATCGGAATGATCACAATTTTGCTAGAGGGACGCCCGCACTCGAGAGTTTCTTCCTCTGTGTTGATGGGACATCCGCGAGAAGAATAGTGTTATTTTGGATCGGAATGATTTCAATTTTGCATGGTGGGACGCCTGGATTCAAGAGTTTCTTCCTCTGCGTTTGTGGGACGCCCGCAAGAAGAACGGTGTTATTGTGGATAGGAATGATCACAATTCTGCGTGGTGGGACGCCCGCATTCAAGTGTTTCTTCCTCTGCGTTGGTGGAACGCCCGCAAGAAGAATAGTGTTATTGTGGATCGGAATGATCACAATTCTGCGTGGTGGGACGCCCGCATTTAAGTGTTTCTTCCTCTGCGTTGGTGGGACGCCCGCAAGAAGAACGGTGTTATTGTGGATTGGAATGATCACAATTCTGCGTGGTGGGACGCCCGCATTCAAGTGTTTCTTCCTCAGCGTTGGTGGGACGCCCGCAAGAACGATGCTATTGTGAATCGGAGTGGTCACAGTTTATCCAAGAATCTCTTGCTCAGCAATGGTCGATTGCCTACAAGTAGTTTGGTGTTGTAGATCCGAAAGATCACGGGTACACAAAAGATTTGATTTAACTGAGATTAGATATTCGGCCATGATTTGGAGCTGTTTATCGGGATTTTTTTTTGGTTACGATATCTGTGAATGCACAGTGGATGCACAGTGGATCGGACGTGTATTTGAAAAAGTAGAAGTAGTAGTAGTGATTTGAAGTAAAAGCGAAATGTTTCTTCAGGAGTACAATTGTGAGTCGAGACGCCCACTGCACGGGAATTCCTTGAGAGTGGTTTCCCATATGCATGCGTGCCACCATTTAAGTGTGTTCTCCGATTATGAAATGAGATGCTCGCAATACAATGGTGTGCCTGGAATGATTGTTTGCTGCAAGATGCTTTTGTATCATGATGAGAGAGAAACCGAATAATACATAATATGTTGTAGATGTTATTATTTTTTCATGCAGAAGAAAAGAGTGATATCATTTTTTTGGAGAAGAGGGGAGATGTGTGGCATTGAACAGGCCTATTATCATGAACAGGCCTAGCATGCATGTGTCAAATGACAGATCGTGTCAGTCATCGTGAGTATACACATTCGCAGTCAGTCGATCCCACCTTCCTCCCGAGTGTAGCAGTGCAAACATGATGGGTGACAAATATGCGCGATGTTGAATTGCACATTATGTGCCAACCGATGCTGCCGATTTGCAAGACAAAGAGAACTTCTACCGCCAACTCAATGCCGTCGTAGATAGAATTCCGAAGGGTGATATCAGGATCTGTTTGGGCGACTTCAATGCAAAGATCGGATCCGACAACTCGAACCATGAGCGCATTATGAGACGCCATGGTCTCCGAGAAATGAGCGAAAACGGAGAGCTGTTGTCAGAATTCTGTGGTAATAACAACATGGTGATCGGGGGATCGCTCTTCCCTTATCGACCGGTTCACAAGGTCACGTGGGTCTCCCGTGACGGCTTTATAGAAAATCAGCCGAAAATGGAAACGGAGCCTTCTTGATGTACGGAATAAACTTAGTGCCGATATCGCATCTGATCATCACCTCTTCATCGGCGAAATACGCCTGCGCATTGTACGGATTCGTCGGCAGGAGGAGAGAGTTGGACGACGGTTCAACACACGCCGACTGAAAGATGTCACTGTGAAACGGTCCTTCGTTGAAGTAGTGGAGACGCGTGCTGCAGATATTCCGGAAGGTGGCAGCGTGGAAGACCTAAACCAGCTAAAACGCTGGTTCGAGCACTTCGAACGACTCTTTCAAGTACCACCACCTCAGCATGATTTGCCTAGGATCTGAAGTATAACACCCGTCAAACCGATGCTCCATCACTGCTAGAGATTCAAACAGCCATACAAAGCATGAAATCGAATAAAGCCCCAAGGGGTCGATCGCATATCAGCCGAGATGCTCAAAGCTGACCCCATGATATCCGCTAAACTACTGCATCGTTTATTTCGTAACACCTGGGAAGCCGCAACTTCCCCGGTCGACTAGATGCAAGGTATCTTAGTGAAGGTTCCCAAAAAGGGTGACCTGACTGTCTGCGATAACTGGCGAGGCATTATGTTGCTGTGTACCGTTGTCAAAGTTCTATGCAAAATTATCCTAGCCCGAATTCAGGAGAAGATCGATGCGACTCTCCGGCGGCAGCAGGATGGATTCCGTGCCGGAAGATCCTGCATGGCCTGCAGAGCAAAGACCAAAGTGTTCGTTACGAATAAGACGATGGACTCTAAGCTGTACAAGGAAGAATGTTTCCAAAACCGCGTACTAAGTTTCATGAAAGCCCATGAAGGTCCCGTGAAGTTTTAGCCATATTTAGAGAGTTGCCACTACAGCCGGGAAGTCATTCAGTTGTACCGCGATAATAACGTAGATTTCAACAATAAAAACATAATCCACCCAACTACACCGGACGCGACTCGGATGACCAACATGTGGATCAAATGTGCCAAGGAAGTTGTCTCCGGAGGTGTGCAGCGTTTGATGGGAGGAATAAAGAAGAAAGTGCGAATTGTCACTAGAAAACTTTTCATTAAAGTACAATAAATTACCTTTGTTTTGATGTATTAACCTTATTTGAATGTCATTCCGTTACCTAGATACAGATGTTTTATTATTCCGGATTGAAAATGACATAGCTTTACGAAAAAGCTTTCGATCGTCTCAATCACGAGAATATGTGGGGCGCCCTGAAACGCAAGGGGGTTCCTGAGGAAATCATCGGCCTCATCGAGGCACAGCACGAGGCCTTTTCGTGTAGAGTGCTGCACAATGGGGTCTTGTCCGACCCTATGCGGGTCGTAGATGGTGTGAGGCAAGGATGTTTTCTGTCACCATTACTGTTCCTCATCGTAATCGACGAGATTCTGGTAGATGCGATTGACCGTGAACCAAACAGCGGGCTGCTATGGCAGCCTATAACGTCTTCGAATTGGCTGATGACGTTGTACTCCTCGCTCAACGGCGCTCTTGCCGAGCGCTCCTCTTCGGCAGGTTTAGTCATCAACGTCAACAAGACTAAATCGTTGGATGTAAACACGGTGACCCCTTCCAGTTTCACAGTAGCCGGGCAATCAGTGGTGAATGTTGAAAGCTTCCAATATCTTGGTAGCCAAATGGCGTTTGTCCTACAGCAGCGCATTTTTTTCTAATCCATTTCTGACGGTGATCGCTGCTATATTGACCGCAGTGGCCACCTGGCGGCCTTCTAAAGAATCTGGAACATTGGTAAAAATGGTCATTTTGGGAAGTTGGTCCTGGGGGAGCGCATTTTTTTCTAAACCATTTCTGATGGTGATATTTGAGCTAATACACAGTTCTTACTCTGCTATGACCGCAGGTGGCCAAAAATGGTCATTTTGGAAAGTTCGTCCTAGAGCAGCGCATTTTTTTCTAAACCATTTCTGAAGGTGATCTTGAAGATATTTCAAAGTCTTACTCAGCTATAACCGCAGGTGGCCACCAGACGGCTTTCCGAATAATTCAGAATGTCCGTAAAATGGTCATTTTGGATAGTTCGTCCCATTTTTTCGACATATTGGTTTACAATTCGCGAACAACTTTGCATAAGACGGCAATTTTCTAAATCTCACAGATCCCGAGATATCGATCGATATTACTAATTATTGGAACGATCAAACAACATGATGTTTTCGTTGGGTGAAAGCTGTTGAGTATTCCTTTTAGCTATGTAGGTTTTCTTTTAACCTGCGCTTAATGCGGAAGCGTCATTTACAGTACAGTGATCGTTCGCTAATTGGGGCACGACCTCACCCCAACTAGCGAATGCCGTTCGCTAATTGGGGCGGTTTGACAAGCGTCAATGTTGTTTACTTTTTGCATTGAACAAAAGAAAATTTTACGCGCCAGAAAATATCGATCCCGCCAAACACGGAAATAAAACGTCAACGCGTTTTTGACATCACATTCTGACGCTTAGCTGCTTTTTAATTGGGTTTCGCCCCAATTGTCGAACCCCCAACTAAAAAGCGCCCCAACTAGAAAAACCCCAATTAGCGAACGTTCACTGTATACTGAAAAAATAAATTTCCCCATACTAATTTGCATGCAAACTTGAAATCACTTGTGCTAAATCAGTTTCAATCCAAATGAGCTCAAATTTTCAGAGGTCACTCAGAACATGATAAAGAATCAGATGAGCACTGTGGAGCAAAATCGATTTTTTGAACCACCCTATAATACCTAGTCTTATGACAGAGGGATTAAAATAAATGGGCCACGCTTTGGATATTGAACCTCTCCCGTTAGACCCACCTTCCCTTCTAGGAAATCGGGAGTACTTTTAGGGACTCCTACCAGAATGAAGGTAGGGATCTCTAATTTATCGGTGATACACTGAGACCTTATTTTATTGCAGTACAAATAATCCGTAGCAGCAAATTGGGTAATATCCATCAGATTGCCTATAAGCTCCTATGAGTAATCGCAACATTGTATAGCTTTCGTGTTTCCGTCATGTGAATCTCTAGCTATTTACAGTGCTGTTCATTTCATACATCACAAGAAAGTATGAGGGTTCACTATTTTATTCTGAGACCAATCGCTATCAGTTATCGATCCCAACCGATCTAAAGATTCATTGGGCATCAACTAAGTTATTCATTCGGCGTTCGTGCGAAAACCATAGAAAGTGTGTTTCTGGTCCAATCTCAACCGAGTGGCGTGTCGTGTGTGATCGAGTTTTGTGATAAACTGCCAAACCGACGGACGATCGGTAGATCGGTTGTAGGTGTGTAAAGAATAAATTCACAGAACTGATTCACCCTCGGCACTAATTTAGCATCATTCGGCGATTTTGGCGGGGGTCAAAGGTACAAGATCGTTCTTGCTTTCGTTTTCGGGCTATACTTGCCTTATGGGTAATCGAATCAGAACGAGAGACTCGTGATCGTGAAACGTGCCCGCCACAATCGGTGGCCCAATGTCTTTTGCTGACGATGCTGATCACTATTTATCTGTATCATACCTACCTATGTGTTAATTGATTGTACTAAAAATAAAAATTGTTTTAGATGTGCACGATGGGCGAACGAGGCTTTTGCTTTGACCGCATTTTTTGAGGGTATTGAACAAGATCTCTATGTGATCGATGTTCCCATGAAGGACATGCGTGTTAGTTGACTAATTGTAAGACTACGAAGAACAGTTAACGATATTTAGTAGTTTATTCAGGATGAAACCGTTAGGTTGCTCTATCATCAACTCTGATACTCCGAGGTATCAGTTGAAGGAAGGCGTAATTTTGCTTACTTAATGGAGCACGCTCTGGTTCATTCAACTGAGCATACACCCAACCAGCAACTGTTTCTAACAATTCTGTATAAGAACCTACCTAAATCTGTATACGAACTGGGCATATGCGAAATTGTTGGATTCTTATTCAAAAAATGTAAGCTTACGAACAAATATTTTAAAAAGCTACAATATGCGTATAAGAATCTAGCATTTTGGCATATGCTCAGTTCTTATACAGGTTTTGATAGGTTCTTATACAGAATTGTTCCATGGTCACTTTTTGGAAAAATAAATTCTTTCTTAATTCCGTAGACGGTTATCCTGTGTGGAGCTGGAAGAAGAGAAATAGGAGTGCGAATTAGTGACTTTATGTAGGTCTGCGATAGAGGTGTGCGCCGCCGTGCCACGCCGCCGCCGCCGACAGTTTTTGGCACGCCGCCGCCGCCGACGTTTTTGCATCGGCGCGCCGCCGTTTCAAATTTGTCACGCCGCTGATCGATAATTTTCCACGCCGATTCAAATTTTCAGTGGAAACTCCAAAGATTCAGTGCAATTTCCATATAATTTCCTAATCTCTACAACATCACGTTGAAACTCCAGAGAATTTTTCGTGAAGATAACAATTATTTCCATTGAAGAGCTCTCCGTAAAAACTAAGCGTGAAAATTGCGAAGGAGTTCCCGTTGAAATTTAAAAAATCTAATTGAAATTGAATTTTTGAACAGAAAAGAGTCGTTGGCTGAAAGTTGTTAAGCCGAATATGTCGTTTAACCGAAAAGACTATTTGGTAGAAGCCTTCCGAGCAAAGCTTAAGAACAAATCGATTTTTTTTAATGTTGTGAAATCATCGATTATGTTTACCTAATATGATATATTTTTGGTCGTTTTAACGGTAATAGCAGAAATATCTTACTGTGACATTCAATCAAAAACTATTCCTGCTATCGATGAGAGCAAATCGAAAACTAATTTTGATATTGGTTTCCGATAGCAAAATAAGTACGGTAATTTTCCAAATGTTGAACGGCTAATTTATTCGCCTATTGTTGAACGCACGTGCATTTCTTATGGGAGTTCTACAATAGACGACAAAATTAGCTGTTCAACATTTGGCGGTTTCCCCTACACAGTTTGATGTCATACAGTGGCGTTTCCCTAACCTCAATCTACCTGTGCACTGGACTCAAATTTAAGGAATTTTCGTAGGAAAATATATGGAATAACTAGATTTTGATTAGTTTAAACAACTCTGATAATTTTATTTTCCGTTTGGGCTGTAGAAATATCAAAATTTTCATTTTTTATATCAGTGCACAGGTAAAAAGTGAGGTTACGCGACGCCACTGATGTCATATCATTCAATTTAGTATTCTACAGCAAAATGAGATCAAAATATGTAATCAATCATAATGATTTATACATACCGTCGTCGGGGGTGACAATGGGTCAAATGGGGGTGAGAATGCGTTACTGTTTCAACTACTTAGAATGCTTGCAGAATGGATTGAATGCATCTGAGGGCAAGAAGACATATAAGAGACCTTTCTGAACGATTTTGCTGTACGACCTCCATGCTTCCGGCGAGGCTTCCGGTGAGAGCGATGACCCATTCTCACCCCCCAGACCCATTGTCACCCCCGATGGCGGTATTTGAAAACAAATTATGACTCAATTTGAAGTCCAAATCAAAATAAGGTTTTTATATGATCTCATTATGTTTTCAAACTTCGCAAGGATATCTAACCTAAAGTTATTTGGCCGAGAATGTAACTTGGTCGAACAGTTCCTTTGGCTGAACAAATCGTGAATATGTCCTTCGGTCGAAATAGTCGTTTAGTCGAAAAAGCCATTTGGCTGAAATGGATATTCGGTCGAAAGTGACGTTCGGCTGAATTGGTCATATTGGATATTTTCTAGACAAAAACTGGATAATCTTTTGAATTTCGCCTCAAAATTTTGATGGGAGATTTACAGTTTTTCCAAAATATTTTTTTGAAAATTATTTATAAATTTTCTACGAAAAATACTTTCAAGTTTCGAGAACTCTTTGGAATTACCAAGAGGAGCTGTTTGCATTTACCAAGTTGATTGAGATTTACATGAGAATCTCTTCAGTGTATTCACGGGAAGTTGTTCCAAATTTCTATAGGAAAAAGGGGCCCTCCTTAGCCGTGCGGTAAGATGCGCGGCTACAAAGCAAGACCATGCTGAGGGTGGCTGGGTTCGATTCCCGGTGCCGGTCTAGACAATTTTCGGATTGGAAATTGTCTCGACTTCCCTGGGCATAAAAGTATCATCGTGTTAGCCTCATGATATACGAATGCGAAAATGGTAACTTGGCTTAGAAACCTCGCAGTTAATAACTGTGGAAGTGCTTAATGAACACTAAGCTGCGAGGCGGCAATGTCCCAGTGGGGGATGTAATGCCAACGAAGAAGAAGAGAAGAGAATCTATAGGAAAATATTCGGAATATCCACGGTATATTCCTATTGAGTTTCTGTTGAGTAATCTTTGAAATTCACACAGAAAATTGTGACTGGTGAAAGAAATGCTTTAATGTTGACTTCCTCAATCTAGATTACTTAAGACGGCTAGCTTTTTATCCTTTATTAGAGTGATTTTTTTGTAGGAAGAAGTTCACTAAACGGCTAGTTTGGCATAGCCAACTTTAAAACATCGAAAACATGCTCGGAATTTTTGAGAATTTTTTTGGATTGCCTCAGAAAATTCTTTCTATTTTCGATTAGAAATTCTTGATAAGTTCCATTGACCGAAAGCGACAGACGGCCGAACTGGCAATTTGGCCGAAAAATCCGTTTGCCCTAACAGGTTGTCCGGCCGAAACGATCGTTGGCCAAAAATTTCATTTTGCAGAAATAGTGTTTTGACAGAATGGGCCATTTTGCCGAAAAAGTCATACGGCCAAATTTCAATGATTGAACTTCGTACTGAACGGGTAATATGGTCAGAAATGGCCATTTGTTTGACGAAATGGTCTTTTTATTTTTAATATTCCGTGGCCTCTCTATTTTTAAGTCGATGCTGGCTTTAGGCCAATAGACATCTAACCAGGTAACATTTAGCAAAACTTAAGGGTTCATGGAAATTATTATCAGGTCAAAACTGGTTTGACCGAAAATGTAGTTTTG
This sequence comes from Armigeres subalbatus, assembly GCF_024139115.2. NCBI lineage: Eukaryota > Metazoa > Arthropoda > Insecta > Diptera > Culicidae > Armigeres > Armigeres subalbatus. The sequence goes on from NC_085141.1 coordinate 303,986,176, forward strand.
ACGTAAACTACGTCTAAGGGGAAGACTCGGATACAAGGTGTAAAATGAAAATTTCAAAATTGGGGACCGTCACGAAATCATGTTAGATTTGTAACATTAATAGGTCCTTTATCTTTCAATGGATTTTAAAGATTTATATACCAATCGATTCGCAAACTCTCCACCAATTTGCCAGTTATATTGAAACTTTTAAGTATCGAAGCTAAACTATTGAAAATTTTAGTTCTTTAATGCAAAATTTTAGTTCTTTCATCTCCTATGCAGCGCGTTCCAATCCACGATAATTGCCTACTTTTAGGGTATTATCAATTGATGAACTGGGGTGTATGAATGGGGAGGCCCAGCTGCTATAGACAGTGTGGTCCCTACTTCCTCACAGAGTGGGAGATGCTGCTAAAGCTGGGTAGTAGTGTCGCTAGGATAGCTCTTTCTCTTCTATATAGGGTAAGACGGTATAATATGCCCCCCTAAGGCAACTCCTCGATAACTTTTACTTTTCAACGCAATTTATGCAAACTTTGTGTTATTTGGTAGTCCAGGAAGTCGCAAATGCATTGCCCGTAAGTAGTCATATATAAATATTACAGATAACACGTAATAAAACTTTTTTGAAAACTCGTAAAAAATGGATTTCAAAAAGTGCCTAGGCAATACGCCCCACCTTAACCAAAGACGTTTCATAGCCCTTCATTAGTATTTTATCAATCACATAATAAAAAGGTTACACATTCTTATGTGCTTGACAGTAAAAACCAACATAAGTTCATTTAAGCAGGTTGGAATTACATTTCAATATTGTCCATACAATTTGGAAGCAACTGATGCAAGCTCGCCGCGCTTGTGTCCAATTGGTAAGGGCATATTGTCCTGCCTACACTGGGGCGTTTTGACCAGTGAAACATGTTTTTGGAAAACGTTACATTTGTGAAGATGGAAGCAATTTTATATTATATTAACTACTGAGAAAAGTTATTTTGTTGCCCAACTAAGTGTTCCAGTGCAAGTTTTGCGGACAGTATGCTAGCGTCGCTCCAGAATGTTGAGCAAACAAACATTAAAAGTTACATCACATTGGTTTTACGTAGTTTACGTCGAGCGGTCGTGTCTTGTATACAACCCCATCATTTTTTCCGAAAGCAATGTACAGCCAAAAGGAAAATTTGGGCAGACTTGTAAAAAGTAGTTTACCCTAACAGGTGATTTGCCTGAATATGCCGTTTGGATGAAAAAGTCGGTTGACTGAATATAGATCATTTTACCAAAAATGATTTAGTAGAAAGAGCCATTTGGCCCAAAAATGTACTTTCTGCAACCTTCCTTGAAAAGTGTTGTTCTGAATTGATCATTTTGCCAAAAAGACGTTTTTCCGAATAGGTAATTTGGGTAGGGTTGGGTACGGTTGTTTTGCAGAAAGGACATTTTCGGGCCAAATTACCATCCCTACATTTATGGTCAAACTATTTTTGACCTGATAACAGTTTCAGATAAACGTACAATCCGGCATAATGCCAAATCCCATCCCATTATAGATGGCTTTTGGCTTAAAAGCCAGTAAAGTAGAGAGGTTACGGAATTTCGTTCAACGGTCGTTTGACAATAGGCTTTTTCAACGTAAATGTCATTAGGCCAAATGGATGGATATCTTGGAATAAATTACTCGTTCATTTATTGACATTTGGCCGTATAACCTGTTGGCCTAAACTATAGTTTCGGACAAATATTCCATTCTGCCAAACGACCATTTCAGCCAAACAGCATATTTGGGATGATGATCAATTCGGCCAAACGACCTGTTAGGGCAAACGACTATTTGGGCCAAATTACCAGTTCGGCCATCTGTCGCTTTCGGCCAATGGGATTTTCCAAGAATTTCTTATGGACAATACACTAGTCGTTCGATAACTGCAACATGTTTTCGTTTCAGTTAGCAAATGGCATTCGATAACTGCGACGCATCCTAGACAACAAACAATTGTCAGACGACGTCAGAATAGATGTGCACCTGATTGCTCAGTAGAGTGATTCAAATTTTGACTTTTTTTCTCCTCTATACTGACTTTTGCTGTTTTATTAATCCTCCTAAATTTTTAGCAACTTTGGATGTAACTAGACTGAGCACGCGCAGTTTGAAGTTTGTTTGGAAATTACTCTAGAAATCGCCACCTAAGTGAAAAAGTGTTCCGTGATGCGACCCGTTAACTATTCAAATCTAATCATCACGATGACTTCATATAATACGTCCCAACCTAGATGCCAGTTGTTGTTGCGAAGCGGGGGTGAAAAATTCATTTCCAGTGCAAAAGGACAACAAACCGGCTGGCTCTCCCATACTAAAATCCAAGATGGCTGAATCGTGAATTTGGCAGATTGGAACATCAAGTGGTGTTCAATTCATCTTGATTCCACCCAACACAAGTCGCTCTGACAGGCTGCTCAGTTCGTGCGTTACTGCATGAATGTGAGTGGCCCATATAAACGCGTGGTGATTTTTTGTCTTTTGCTGGGTGAATGTGTATTGTATATTAGGTTCTGCAGCATGACGTCACGAATGAATTCGGTCCTCGTCAAATGAACTTTTTTGACAGTTCAGTAGTACTTTCCACTGACTCCGACGAGGACTCCGACAAAGTTCGAGTTCGTGATTGGTTGGCTGCCCCCGAGTCCAACGCGAAGTACTACTAATCTGTCATCAGTTTGAGGTTAGATACAGACGCTGCAGAACCTAATACCTCTTCGGGAATGTGAGATCGATTTCAAGGAAGGAAGAAAATAAAAAAAAATGAAATAAAAAAACATCACCTTCATCCAGTGCTGCCTGTCGTATTCCAGCCGAAAACGGCTGAATGGAATCCGCCGTTGAAGAGCGGTGCGACTGTTCGTTTTAAAATTCGACAACAAACTGACGGTGCAATCTTCGTCGTTGCTACTCAACCCGATGGCGCTACCAACACCATCTCACCATCTCACTGCACAATCATGCACTCAATCATGCACAGATTCTTTCTCTATCGTGATTAGTGCAGACGCAAAATTGAGAGATCGAATCAAATCTAATGTAAAACTTGTAACATTGTACGTTAAATTGGGGCACGCGAAATATGTGATTTCACGATTGGTATATTTGATTGCTTATGTTTAATGTACTATTCGCAATAGCAGAATCAATTCATAGTCTAGAATCACTTATACAAACTAAAATCATTAGCCGCTTACTCTGAATACTACATCTTTCTCCTTCCCTACTCTTTGAACTTTGTAAGAATATGATTTCAATTTTATAAATATTTCATTATAAAGAAAAATCATATCCAAATTGCTTCAAAATAAATTAAAACAATTCATAATATTGTAGTACCATTAACATCTAACACAAAGAAGAACAAACTTAATATGTTAAGTACCGTCATATTTTAGCTAAACACTAATAATGATTGTGGGTCACATTTTAATTTTTTTTTCGGAATTCTACTTGCTCTTGCACAATTCTGAATACACAAAAATGCCTGGAGTCCTGCTTGGTACTCGCAAAGAGCAATCCTTTATAGAACTTGCAAACGTAATCCTACGTCGACATTCTTTGGGGTTTTACTCACTCTGGAATAAATAAAAAAACGCCTCGGAGTCCATTTGCAAAATGTATTCCTTCATAGAAGCCACAGACGGAATCCTATGTCAACATGTCTCGGAGTTCTACTCGCTCCGGAACGAACAAAATTGTCTCGGAGTCCTGCTCTGCATTCTTGTGGTCTTCTATAGAATACCCAGACGAACATGTCTTGGAGTTGCATCGGAGTCCTGCTCTGCATTCGCAAAGTATACTCTTCTATAGGATACACAAACGATGTCCTACCTCAAAATGCCTTGGAGCTCTACTCGCTCCGGAATAACCAAAAATGCTTTGGAGTCCTTCACATTCGCAAAGTGTACTCTTCCATAGAATACACAGACGGATTTTTTAATCACTTCGGAATGAACACAAAATGGAATAAACACAAATTTTCTCGGAGTCGTGCTCTGTATTCGCAGAGGTCCTCTATAGCATACCCAGACGTAGGCCTACGTCAACATGCCTCGGAGTTCTGCTCGCTCCGGAATAAACAAAAATGCCTCGGAGTGCTTCACATTCACAAAGTGTACTCTTGTGTAGAATACACAGACGTAGTCCTACGTCAATATGCTTCGGCGTTCTACTCGCTTCAGAATAAACACGCAAATGCCTCGAAGGTCGGCTCGCATTCACAAAGTGTACTCTACAGACGTAATCCTACGTCAACATGCCTCGGAGTTCTACTCGCTCCGGAATGAACAAAAAAGTCTCAGACACCTGCTTTGTATTCGCAAAGTGTCGTCCTCTATAGAAAACCCAGACGTAGTCCTACGTAAAAATGCCTCGGATTTCCACTCGCTCCGGAATCAACAAAAAAATGCCTCGGAGTCCTTCACATTCGCAAAGTGTACTCCTCTATAGAATACACAGCCGAAGTCCTATGTCTACGGAATGAACACAAAATGTCTTGGAATCCAGCTTCGCATTTGCAAAGTGGTCACAGACGTAGTTCAACGTCAACATGCCTCGGAGTTTTACTCACATTCACAAAAAAATGCCTCGGAGTCTGCATTCGCAAAGTGTACTCCTCTATAGAATACCCAGATGCAGTCCTACGTCAAAACGTCTCTGATGTTTACTCGCTCAGAAATGAACACAAAATGCCTTGGAGTCCTGGTTTGCATCTTCAAAGTGTACTCTTCTTTTGAATACACAGACGAACCCCTACTCCAACATGCCTTGGAGTTCTACTCGCTCCGGAACAGGCCTATGCTAAGAGCTCATGTTTTGCGTAGCCAACACCAACACCAACGCCGAGCAACATACGTCAAATCTAAAAAAGCTTAACATCATAAAATATCCAAATTCAGCTTTCTTCAATATCGGGAATACAGTCCCTTCCCGATTTTAGCAACACGACCGGATTTTAATGTTGCCAAAATGGGGATGTTGCCAAAAACGGGAAAAAAATTTCATACAAATTTTCAATTTTTGTTTGTTTGCATGATTGAAGCTAGATACTTAGAATATGTACTACAAAGTCTTTGATTGATCTTTTGCAAACTATGCCACATCCATAGCCAATGAGTGAACTGAGAACATGAGGTGATCCAAAGGTGGCGGCAGCCCTACGAAGAACACCTCAATGGCGATGTGGCACACGAAGATGGTGGTATGATGATGAACCTGGGAGAACGCGCGCAGGACATAATTTTACTGGCTCCGGATCAACAGGAAATACAGGAGGACATTGACCAGCTGAAGAACGACAAAGCCCCTGGGGTTGGCCAACTAGGAGGAGAGCTGTTTAACCCTCAAACTGCCGGGACGAATCTTGACAACTTAAAATAGCTCGTTCTCGGTCAATTTTCAGCTAAATTGCAAGCGGTTTCAACTGTGATCAAGGGGAATAGTAGTTCAAGCATGTAGATGGGTAAAATGCTCAGGATGGCCCTCCCTCTTTTAGAGGGGGGAGTTTTGAAGTGTGGCATAAGTCATTTTTTGAGCAAATGTTTAGTATTTTGAATTTTTTAACGTCGTAACAGGTGTTTTAGTATAAGTAATTAATGGTCAATGTGAATGGTTGACAACAATGGTCAAATAAACATAAATTGACCTCCGGGTGACCTTCCAATAGGTTCCGGAAACCCGGAATATCCGGTATAAAAGGCCAGCATAGAATCACCGAATTTATCGGTCTTCCGACACCTCAAACTTCTCAAAATCTCATAGGTAACTTAGAAAACGTCATAGTTTCTTGGGAGGGTAAACTGGCCATTTGGTGGCCATGGAACAGGTTCCGGAAACCCGGAATTTCCGGTACAAAAAGCCAACATAAGACAACAAAACAAATTAGGCTTCCGACACCTCAAACCTCTCAGAATCTTATAAGTAACTTAGAAAACGTCATAGTTTTTCAGTAGGGTAAAACTGGCCATGCGATGGCCACGGAAAAGGTTCCGGAAACCCGGAATTTCCGGTACAAAAGGCAAAAATAAAACTTCATAACAAATTTGGCTTCCGACACCTCAATCCTCTCAGAATATCAAAAGTTATCTAGAAAACGCCTTAGCTTCTTGGTAGGGTGAAACTGGCCGTGCGGTGGCCATAGAACAGGTTCCGGAAACCCGGAATCTCCGGTAGAAAATGGCTAACATAAAACTACAAACAAATTAGGCTTCCGACACCTCAAACTTCTCAGAATCTCATGAGTAATCTAGAAAACGCCATAGTTTTTTGTAGAGTAAAACTGGCCGTGCGGTGGCCATGGAACAGGTTCCGGAAACCCGGAGTTTCCGGTACAAAAAGCCAACATAAAACAACAAAACAAATTAGGCTTCCGACACCTCAAACCTCTCAGAATCTCATAAGTAACTTAGAAAACGCCATATTTTTTTAGTACGGTAAAACTGGCCATGCGATGGCCACGGAAAAGGTTCCGGAAACCCGGAATTTCTGGTATGAAAGGCAAACATAAAACTACATAACAAAATTGGCTTCCGACACCTCAAACTTCTCAGAATCTCACGAGTAATCTGGAAAGGGCCTTAGTTTCTTGGTAGGGTAAAACTGGCCGTGCGATGGCCATGGAACAGGTTTCGGAAACCCGGAATTTCCGGTACAAAATGGCCAACATAAAACTACACAATAAATTAGGCTTTCGGCACCTCAATTAAAATTTCTCTTATATTTGAAACTGCCTGACTTTTTTTTCAATTGACTAATCGCTTGACCGATTATCCCCTCAAATTAAAGTTCTTACTACTGACGCCAAATTATAAATGAACCAATAACGCCAAAAATGCTGGTGCTCGGATTAGATGAATGAATTAACAATTTCAAAGGTAACATATTTTTTCTCAAGGTTTCTTTTACCCCTCAAACTGCCGGGAAGAATCTTGACAACTTGAAACAGCTCGTTCTCGGTCAATTTTCAACTAAAATGCAAGCGGTTGCAACTGTGGTCAAGGGGAATAGTAGTTCCAGAAAGTAGATGGGTAAAATGCTCAGGATGACTCTCCTTCTTTTAGAGGGGAGTTTTGTATCATTTTTAGAGCAAATGTTTAGTATTTTGAAATCATCATCATAACGGATATTTTAGTATAAGTAATTAAGGGCCACGGTATAGATTCCGGAGACCCGAAATTTACGGTACAAAAGGCCAACGTTGAACTACAAAACAAATCAGTCTTCCGATACCTCAAGCTACTCAAAATCTCATGAGTAACTAAGAAAATGCCATAGTTTTCAGCATAGTTTTTTTGGTAGGGTAGAACTGGCCATGGGATGATCACGGAAAATGTTTCGGAAACCCGGAATCTCCGGCACGAAAGGCCAACATAAAACTACAATACAAATTAGTCTTCCGACACCTCAAACTTCTCAGAATGTCATAAGTAATCCAGAAAACTTCTTAGTTCCTTGGTAGAGTAAAACTGGGCCATGTGATGACCACGGAATAGATTCCAAAAGTCCGTATCAAGCAGTACAAAAGGCCATCATAGAACCTCGAAACTAAGCTGTCGTCCGACACTTCAAACTTCTAAGAATCTCATGAGTAATTTTGAAAACGCCATAGTTTCATGATAGGTTTCGGGAACCCGGAATATCCGGTACAAAAAGCCACGTTAGGCTATCGGAATGGGCTTTCCAGAGACTCCGAATCTTGTTCCGTGGCTATAAAATTGCCAGTATTGCCAGTATCGAGGTGTCTATAGCGGTAACTGCCTGGGCCTACAGATATTACGCTACGACACTCCTACCTCAGCACGAGCAGATCAATCACACCACTGCCGAAGCAGACCACACGCTACCCTGCCGAAGCAGGGACACTCCCCATGCACCACATGTGCACAACTGTAGGTGTGCCTGCCGCCGAAGCAGCTTCTCCAAAGACCATTCGCTCCATGTGACCCTTTTTCGGGTGCTCACTCTAACACTCCACTGCCATGCCTCGAGGTGTCGATAGGTCCCTCGACTCCTACCTCAGCATGTGCAGTCCATACTCAGACTTCTGCTGCGCTTCGAGGTGACAATAGCGGCGACACGCTATGACACTCCTGCCTCAGCACAACCAGATCACTCACTCCCTGCCGAAGCAGCTCACGCGCTACCCTACCGAAGTAGGGACACTCCCCATGCCAATTGGCACTCCCTGGGCTTGTGCTTTTGAAGCGGCACACAGTCGCTTTGATAGAGTCTGATTACGGGCACTTGTGGTTTTTTGGGAGGGATTTTAGCAGAGCCCACTGCTAAATCCCACCACGCCCTAGGCAGTTCTCCCTGACTCGCAGACAGCTGGGGAGGGGTTCAAGGTGTTCAAGGTGTCGGAAAACTGATTTGTACAGATGCTCTATGTAGGTCTTTTTCACTGGAAATACTGGATTTCTGGAACCTGTTCTGTGGCCATTGCATGGCCATTTCTACCCTACAAATAATTTACAATTTTGTGAAAAGTTTGAGGGGTCGACAGACTGATTTATTTTGTAGTTCTATGTAACGTTGGAAAGATCACTTGTATGTAGTGTCTTACGGAGTAAGACCTACCAAACCGAGCCCTAGCTAAATCCATTTTCCGAGCTAGGGCTATAAGTTGTTTTAGTTAAGGATTACGCTACCAATAGAAGTATCTGAAGTATAACTAACCTAACTTTTCCCTGAAGATGACGGAAATTCTCATTGCAGGACAAATGTTTTAGCTAGAAATGGTTTTGTACATATAGCTAAATCCCAGGTGTGGTGCTTTACTGGTGATATTGTAAAAGCAAGACAAAGAGGTGACTAGGGCTCCAATACTTGGTCAAATAACAGTATTACGGTTCTGTTTTCTCAAGAAAGGATTGAATTCTTATGATAAGGGGCGCACATTCAATGATATTGCTCTCTGTAAAGGGTCCAAATAGACTATCATGATCCTCTTGAGAGAGAAAAAGCAAGAACTATATCGAAACCGATACTGCATTGCTTATCAGTGGCGTAGCCAGAAAATTGGTCTGGGGGGGGGGGATGGGTGGTTTGTTTTCCGAACACTGTTGCTTATCAATAGTATTGGAGTATTTCGAGATGCACCTATACATTAAGAATACGGGGAATGCTGCGATAGATCTAATAGCTGGTCAAAGTGGTCATCCGAGACTGATTTATTTTATAGCTCTACTTTGATCTTTAGTAACGAGAAAGTAATGTGTAAGGTAAGATAAGGGTTTGGACCTGTTTTATAGTTCTATGTTGATCTTTTGTACCGTGAATTCCGGGCTCCCGGAACCTGTTGCGTGTGCATCACATGCACAGTTTTATCCTACCAAAACAATATGGCGTTATCTGGATTACTAATCAGATTCTGAGAGGATTGAGGTGTTCGAAGACCGACATATTTCGTGATTATATGCTGGCCTTTTGTACCGGAAATTCCTGGTTCCCGGAACCAGTTCCATGGCCAGTTTTACCCTACTGGAAAACTATGGCGTTTTCTAAGTTACTTATAAGATTCTGAGAAGTTTGAGGTGTCGGAAGACTAATTTGTTTTATAGTTTTATGTTGGCCATTATTTACCAGAAATTCTGGGTTTCTGGAACCTGTTCCATAACCATCTCATGGCCAGTTTTACCCTACTGAAAAACTATGGCGTTTTTTAAGTTACTTATGAGATTCCGAGAAGTTTGAGGTGTCGGAAGCCTAATTTGTTTTGTAGTTTTATGTTGGCCATTTTCTACCGGAAATTCCGGGTTTCCGGAACCTGTTCCATGGCCACCGCACGGCCAGTTTTACCCTAATAAGAAACTAAGGCCTTTTCCAGATTACTCATGAGATTCTGAAAAGTTTGGCTAATTTGTTTTTGTAGTTTTATGTTGGTCATTTTTCACCGGAAATTCCGGTTTCCGGAACCTGTTCCATGGCGACCGCGCTGCCAGTTTTACCCTACAAAAAATCTAAGGCGTTTTCTAGATTACATATCAGATTATGAGAAGTTTGAGGTGTCGGAAGCCTAATTTGTTTTGTAATTTTATGTTGGCCATTTTTTACCGGAAATTCCGGGTTTCCGGAACCTGTTCCATGGCCACCGCACGGCCAGTTTTACCCTACCAAGAAACTAAGGCCTTTTCTACATTACTTATGAGATTCTAAGAAGTTTGAGGTATCGAAAGGCTAATTTGTTTTGTAGTTTCATGTTGGCCATTTTTTACCGGAAATTCCGAGTTTCCGGAACCTGTGTCATGGCCACCGCACGGCCAGTTTTACCCTACAAAAAAACTAAGGCGTTTTCTAGATTACTCATCAGATTATGAGAAGTTTGAGGTGTCGGAAGCCTAATTTGTTTTGTAGTTTTATGTTGGCCATTTTTTACCGGAAATTCCGGGTTTCCGGAACCTGTTCCATGGCCACCGCACGGCCAGTTTTACCCTACAAAAAAACTAAGGCGTTTTCTAGATTACTCATCAGATTATGAGAAGTTTGAGGTGTCGGAAGCCTAATTTGTTTTGTAGTTTTATGTTGGCCATTTTTTACCGGAAATTCCGGGTTTCCGGAACCTGTTCCATGTCCACCGCACGGCCAGTGTTACCCTAACAAAAAACTAAGGCGTTTTCTAGATTACTCATGAGATTCTGAGAAGTTTGAGGTGTCGGAAGCCTAATTTGTTTTGTAGTTTTATGATGGCCATTTTCTACCGGAGATCCCGGGTTTCCGGAACCTGTTCCATGGCAACCGCACGGCCAGTTTTACCCTAATAAGAAACTAAGGCCTTTTACAGATTACTAATGATATTCTAAGAAGTTTGAGGTATCGAAAGGCTTATTTGTTTTGTAGTTTTATGTTGGCCATTTTTTACCGGAATTTCCGGGTTTCCAGAACCTGTTCCGTGGCCATCAAATGGCCAGTTTATCCTCCCAAAAAACTATGGCGATTTCTAAGTTACCTATGAGATTCTGAGAAGTTTGAGGTGTCGGAAGACCGATATATTCGGTGATTCTATGCTGGCCTTTTATACCGGATATTCCGGGTTTCCGGAACCTATTGGAAGGTCACCCGGAGGTCAATTTATGTTTATTTGACCATTGTTGTCAACCATTCACATTGACCATTAATTACTTATACTAAAACACCTGTTACGACGTTAAAAAATTCAAAATACTAAACATTTGCTCAAAAAATGACTTATGCCACACTTCAAAACTCCCCCCTCTAAAAGAGGGAGGGTCATCCTGAGCATTTTACCCATCTACATGCTGGAACTACTATTCCCCTTGATCACAGTTGAAGCCGCTTGCAATTTAGTTAAAAATTGACCGAGAACGAGCTGTTTTAAGTTGTCAAGATTCGTCCCGGCAGTTTGAGGGACACGGTGGTGAGGCACTGGCTAGAGCGCTGCACTGGATCATTACCAAGAGGAAGTTTTGCCGCAGGAGTGGATGGAAGGTGTCGTGTATCTCATCTACAAAAAGGGCGATAAGCTGGATTGTAGCAACTACCGCGCAATCACATTGCTGAGCGCCGCCTACAAGGTACCCAAATGTTATACCGTCGACTAGCACCAATTTCAACAGCGTTCGTGGGGCAGTACAAGCCGGGTTTTATGGGCGAACGCTCCACCACGGACCAGGTGTTCGCCATTCGCCAAGTACTGCAGAAATGCCGCGAATACAACGTTCCCACACATCATCTATTCATCGACAACAAACTGACGGTGCAATCTTCGTCGTTGCTACTCAACCCGATGGCGCTACCAACACCATCTCACCATCTCACTGCACAATCATGCACTCAATCATGCACAGATTCTTTCTCTATCGTGATTAGTGCAGATGCAAAATTGAGAGATCGAATCAAATCTAATGTAAAACTTGTAACACTGTACGTTAAATTGGGGCACGCGAAATATGTGATTTCACGATTGGTATATTTGATTGCTTATGTTTAATGTACTATTCGCAATAGCAGAATCAATTCATAGTCTAGAATCACTTATACAAACTAAAATCATTAGCCGCTTACTCTGAATACTACACTGCCGAATATTTACAAGCCTACATAGTGCAATTTGCACCAGTTCTGATCAATCACGGAGTAGCAACTATTGATATGTACAGTCAGTCAAGCTAAGCTAAGCAATTTACTAACCTGAAACTGAACTGCTTCGAACTCTTTTGGGTCTGAAGCAGAGGACGGGACGCTCCAGCCTACCAGTCAGTGGATGGAAAGGTCCATTGTACTAAAGGGTCTATTACAAGCCTCGAATAACCTGGACTACATAGGTTTTCCACGAGTCGAGTTCACATTGATTTCATGAGTTCGACATAGTAATCGTCACGTTGAAAATTTAAGCCAGCAGTGTATTGCCTAGTGTCATACAACGTAGATTGGCAACGGCCCGGGGATGCGTTGAGTATAACAAGAATAAGAAGCAACACTGTAACTTTCGTCTACTCAGTGACTGAGTGAAATTGTATTGCCCTCTCTTTTCGTCCCACGGAAAATTAACTCAATTTCCTTCAAAAGCAGGACTACTCATAGTTTAGAATAGTCCCGCTTTTGACGGAAATTGAGTAAAATTTCCGTGGCCCAAAAAAGGGCATTACAATTTTACTCAGTCACTGAGTAGATGAAAGTTAGCGTGAATGTGCCAATTATGATTAAATAGACTGCTCATACCTATTGGAGGCAGCAGGGACTATGTCCAAGGGCTTGACGATCCCTTCCCAGGCCATCTGCGAGTTGTGGTGCTTGCCTAGGATGTGGTGGGGTTTGACAGTGGGCCCTGTTAAACTTCTATAAAAAGCTGCATGTACCCGTGACCGTGTGCCGCTCAAAGCGCACAAGCCCAAGTCCTGGTGTTAGGTTGGCCGCTAAACAGCCCTGACACGACGGTCCTCCGACGAGACAGGAGGTTTGCGCAGGCCCAATAAGCCGCCTTTAAAACAACCATTACGAACGACATAAAAGATAGTACGACTCGATATAATCGGCAACGACCTAGGCGACGAATAAAGGGTCACGATTGGAAGCTTGGAACATAGAATTGCATGTTGCTAGGTTTCGCAGGCTGCGACAGGATAATCTACGATGAATAACATCTTCGCAACTTCGACGTCGTAGCGCTGCACATGGTGACCAGCGAACCGGGAAACCCGGGATAACCGGGAAAAAACCGGGAACTGAAAATCACCGGGAAAATGTCGGGAAATATGCGGGAAATTTAATAACCACCGGGAAAATTATCAAATCTGCATTTGTCTCTTTGTAAAAATTAGTGCAGTAATATCAAACATCATGAGAGAATTGGTAGACTCATTTGCTAATTCCATTCTATTTTAGAGTTTACATATTTCTAAAGTAGGTCATGTATTTATGAAGACCCTAAATACCTCATTCAATCAAGTTGACCAAAGTTGAGTTTCAGACATAGTAATTAATTACAACTCCGGGTTACTTATATGTACCCGGAACATGAGCAATCAACTTTGATTGCACCGATTTTTTGTATTAAATCTGATTTGAACTTTCCTTGATTTTTAATTATCTCAATCGATTCCTTTTAGGTTCTCCAATTTGTCCAAATAAATATATTTGGTATCCCTCCTCTTTTATTTCAAATATTGAAACATTTCCAAAGCCATTCAAAAAAGCTGAAAAAAAAGAGTTGTGACGATGGAAATTTGATTCACAGTTACACATTATATTAATTCGTGACATCATATGAGGCAGAGATGCATTGTGAACACAAGAACGCGTGTTCGTGTTCAGAACGTTCTGAACACTGCACACTGTTCAAGAGCGCTGACCTAACTTAGCAACTTGTATCCTAGGAAAACAAACTCAAACGACGGCATGCTACTCATTTTTCGGCTAGTATTGGAACACGTGAGCATCTATCGTATAGAAATCAAGCATGCTCGTATGTTTTTGCATTAGTTCCAAATCTAAGGAATCTTAGTTACCATGATCGTTTTGCTTGCATACCAATCCAGTGCACACTGAACTGTGCTCAGAGTTCAAAGCTTTGAACACATAGGCACGCTCTTGGCTCATGTTCTGTTCAGGATGCATCTCTGATATGAGGTTTAAGGTGGCCTCACACCTCGGGAATTCGGTCCGCGGATTTTTTCCCCATGTGCTTCTGCATATGCGATGTTTTCGGAATACACGGGGGCTAAATTCCGGCGGAAAATTTTCCCGAGGTGTAAGGCAGCCTTTAGGTTCGGTATTTCTGTTTATGGCTACCTTACACCTCGGGAAAAATTTTCGCCGGAATTTGGTCCCCGTGCGTTTTAAATGGGGCCGGGATTTTTATTTTCCGTGCCCAAATCCCGAAAACATCGCATATGCAAAAATACATGGGGAAAAATCCGCGGACAAAATTCCCGAGGTGTGAGGCTACCTTTACCGACGAACTATACTTTCAAACGTTAACAAACATATGGACTTTCGATGAATAGAACATTGTATTTATGTCTGTATATGAGGTGTTTAAACATTTTTTTTAAAATATTTTTTGATATTTTTCTGCAGAATGTCTAAATAATTTGTCATGAGTTCATACTTACTAGAATAAAAAAATCAAACTAATTAAGTAAAAAATAGTATTATTTAGCCAGCAAAAATCACTCTTCTACATTTAATTTTGCAGTTGCAGTTTAATTGTTTATATGGAAATTCTTTTCTACTTTTAATATTTATGAATTCGCGGATTTTTTAATTTTTTCTAATGCTTATATATTTTTTTGTACCGGGAAATTTTCCATAATACCGGGAAATAACCGGGAATTTGAAATTCAAAATTCACTGGCCACCCTGGCTGCAGGAAATCTGCTGGACAGGACAGAAAGTGTGGAAAAGCGGGCATCGAGCGGCTACCTTCTACCAAAGCTGTGGCACCACCAACAAGCTGGGAACCGGCAGACAACGGTGGAGGTATGGAAATGAACCTAGGAGCATGCGCGCAGGACATGCGACTTCCGGCCCGAATCTCCAGGAAATCCACGAGATCGACCGGCTGAAAAACAACAAAGCACCTGGAGTTGACCAACTACCAGGAGAGCTATTTAAACACGGTGGTGAGGCACTGGCTAGAGCATTGCACTGGGTAATTACCAAGGTTTGGGAGGGAGGATGAGGTACTGCCGCAGGAGTGGATGGAAGGTGTCTTGTGTCCCATCTACAAAAGGGCGATAGGCTGGATTGTAGCAACTACCGCGCAATCACATTGCTGAACACCGTCTACAAGATACTCTCCCAAATTTTATGCCGCCGACTAACACCAATTGCAAGAGAGTTCGTGGGATTTATGGGTGAACGCTCTACCACAGACCAGGTGTTCGCCGTACGTCAGGTATTGCAGAAATGCCGCGAATACAACGTGCCCACACATCATCTATTTATCGACTTCAATGCCGCATATGATACAATCGATCGGGACCAGCTATGGCAGGTAATACACGAAAACGGATTTCCAGATAAACTGATACGGTTGATCAAGGCGACGATGGATCGGGTGATTCGTAGTAGTAGTAGTAGTAGGCGTAGTTAGAGTTTCAGGGGCATTCTCGAGTCCCTTCGAAACGCGCATTAGGGTTACGGCAATTACAATACGGGTGATTGTCTTTCGTGTCTGCTATTCAACGTCGCTTTGGAGGGAGTAATACGAAGGGCAGGGATTGACACGAGTGGTACGATTTTCACGAAGTTCGTCCAGTTATTTGGTTTCGCCGACGACATTGATATCATGGCACGTAACTTTGAGAGGATGGAGGAAGCCTACATCAGACTGAAAAGCGAAGCTAAACGGATTGGACTAGTCATCAACACGTCGAAGAAGAAGTACATGATAGGAAGAGGCTCAAGAGAGGTCAATGTAAGCCACCCACCACGAGTTTCGGTGGTGACGAAATCGAGGTGGTCGAAGAATTCGTGTACTTGGGCTCACTGGTGACCGCCGATAACGATACCAGCAGAGAAATTCGGGACGCATCATGGCAGGAAATCGTACGTACTTTGGACTCCGCAAAACGCTTCGATCGAATAGAGTTCGCCGCCGTGCCAAAATGTCTATCTACAAAACGGTTATTAGGCCGGTAGTTCTCTACGAACACGAGACCTGGACGATGCTCGTGGAGGACCAACGCGCACTGGGAGTTTTCGAAAGGGAAGTGCTGCGTACCATCTATGGTGGGGTGCAGATGGCGGACGGTATGTGGAGGAGGCGAATGAATCACGAGTTGCATCAGCTGTTGGAACTATCCATCGTTCACACCGTGAAAATCGGGAGAATATGGTGGGCCGGGCATGTAGCCAGAATGTCGGACAGTAATCCGGTAAAACTGGTTCTCGATAACGATCCGACGAGAACAAGAAGGCGATTGCACAGCGGGCAAGGTGGATCGATCAGGTGGAGGACGATTCGCGGACCTTCCGCAGACTGCGTGGTTGGCGAAGTGCAGCCATGGACCGAGCTGAATGGAGAAGACTTTTATGTATTGCACAGGCTACTCCGGCCTTAGTCTGGCAACAACCCATACCTATATACATAAAAATTCGGGTTTCCCCTGTCATGAGTGAAAAACAATTATGAATTGCTTTCGTTAAAATTATTTATTATCATAGTATTGTATGATGATTGACTTTACACAAGAAAATATCAATTAACAAACACCACTTAGTTCAAATTAACATAAACCTACTAATTTCTGCTAAATTATACATACGGGAATTCCCCCACTTTAAGCTACACCATCCTAAAACTCTAAAGGAATATCTTGCCTCTAACCCAAAATGTCCAACTCCGGTGGCAGTGGAATCTTTTCACCGATAGCAAACTTCCGCAGCGCTTCGTACTTGTTCCGCAGGGCATCCACCTCGTCCCGCATCCGGTTGGTTTGCTCGTGCATCTTTTCCATGTCGCGCCATTCCTGCGACTTTTCCGTCTCCAGTTCGTCTTTCTGCTCGATCCGCTTGATCCGACAACTTGCGGCGTATCCACGATTCTTCAGCGTCCGACGCCGTTGCTTCATCCGGACGATCTCGTCCCGGGTGAGTCCCCGAAGCTTGAGGGTACGGTTCAGATCCCGTACTGAGATCGACACCAGCTCATCGTCACTAATGTCCGGAATGGGACACGGCGACAAGGGGGCCTGCAAGAAAACGGGGCAAATTCAGACGGAACATGTAAAATGACGGACTTTCTCCATTCCATTGGTTTCGATAATTACTTCATTCCAGTGACTTCTTTTCGAATGCATCGTGGACTACAAGGATAGAGAAGGCTACTATTAGGATAATGCTGCAAGACTGTTTGGCCCTGAGAGAGCACAACAATCTTCCGAATCGACTGGCACGTCTTCTGCTCAAGGGCACAATGATCTGCTAATGCAGAACGCTTACAGCAACACTGAATTGGTGTTTAGGGTGTCCCAAAACTTTTAATGGTCAGTGCTCATTGAGGTCTCATCAAGAAAAGTTTTATTTATTAGTTCTTCATTTAGAATCAAAGGTTGAGGTTGATCGGAAAATATCAATTTCATTCGAAAACATAACGTCGACGAATGTAAACTGTTTTTTTGATTAACAGTCCCGTAATTGTAAACTGATGAAAAAAAAATAGATACGCACATTATTAAAATTGCAAAACGACTTTTTGGAACACCCTACTGGTGCAGTTCAAGGCCCGCTTTAGCGAATTACGTTGTAAATGCTTACCTGCGTACTTTTCCTTTCCCGTTTTGAGTCCTGTGGCATCGCAAGAAATATTTCCTCAGTCGGGTTGATTTTGAATGGCAAGGGATGTATTGAATTGACGATTTCTGCTTAGAAATAGAAGAGGGGAATTATTTCTGGCCATGGAGATCAAAATTATGCAAGTCATTTTCATATAATTAATACCTGTCGTTCCTCTGTGTTTTGTACTCAATGACGGCCAATTTTCTTGAAGCTTTCAATCTAAATCAGTTGATACTATTATCACTATACATAGGTATTT
Organism: Armigeres subalbatus; assembly: GCF_024139115.2. NCBI lineage: Eukaryota > Metazoa > Arthropoda > Insecta > Diptera > Culicidae > Armigeres > Armigeres subalbatus. Next base: position 304,004,190 of record NC_085141.1, read on the forward strand.
ATATATTGTAAAAACTCATGAAATAGGTATCTATTTAAAATCAACTGAAACGATTTGGTTTATTATTGTTTATATCTCCTCGATGCACAACACTGCTGGAGGCGCACGTTCTCTGACGGCTCGACTCGAACTTTGTGCTGAAAACCCGAAAGCACACTGAAATTCGAAACTATCCAAAATCAAGATTGAAAGTACTCAAAATTGAGTGTTTTCCCAACACTCCCATTTTGGATATAATTTTATTTTGGTAGATGGGTCCTTTTTACTTAATTGACAAGTCTTGCTTGATAACTTCCTTCTGAATCAATTTGCTTATATGAAAGTATCCAAAATTACGTGTTGAGCCATAACTTGATTTTGGCTGAAAATTTACTTGTCATTAGATTCTGTTGGCCAGAAAAAGGGAAACCCCCTCACAAAGAATGACAAACTAGAGTTCCCTCTCTACACCACGGCAGGCTACTGACTGATACTTCTGCCAGCAGCTGCAGTTCTCTTTATTCAACAATAGGTATATACAATAATCCATAACAAACTTCCTTAATCTATACCAAAGAGCAACTACAACTAACCGGCGCCCGCTTCTTATCCATCTTCGATCTACAGCGAAGCGTCGCACACTACCTGATATTCCAACACTCCTCCTTAGTGTGCACGCGTCGCTACTGTCCTGGCTCCTCCTAACACCGAGCCTCCCGTCCAGAGCTCCTCCTCGCCGGAACAATTCCTCCTGGTTCATATCCGTTGCCCGTACAAATGGCCTCCACTCCGATGTTTGTACGACAACCTCTCCAGCACATGCGCCTGTACAAGTGGTCCGACTCCGAAGCTTACACAGCGCCTCTCGATGCTCTGCCGACCAGCTCCTGAATGTTCCGATCCAAAGCTCCTCTTGGACTCCTGCTGACCAGCCAGCATCCTACCGAACGTTCCACCCTCCTGATGAATTCCGTCCGGCGCTACCCAAGACTTACGTGGCTGATCCATGATCCCACTGCGCCACGCGACTTATGCGGCCGATCCATGATCCCACTGCGATAACGTCGATGGCAATAACATCCCACTAAGATGGAGAACGGGAATCGTTCCTGGGCCCATAACCTGTTGGCCGAGACAAGGGAACCCCCTCACAAAGAATAACAAACTAGAGTTCCCTCTCTACACCACGGCAGGCTACTGACTGATACATCTGCCAGCAGCTGCAGTTCTCTTTATTCAACAATAGGTATATACAATAATCCATAACAAACTTCCTTAATCTATACCAAAGAGCAACTACAACTAACCGGCGCCCGCTTCTTATCCATCTTCGATCTACAGCGAAGCGTCGCACACTACCTGATATTCCAACAGATTCAAGGGAGTGGAATCAAATCAATTAACATTATTTTAATTTTCTAAGTTTATTCTCGATTAATCAACCGAAATTCAAGTTGTGTTGAAGTAGGTGAGTAAAAACTAATTCATTATAAATAAAACAAATGTATTTATTAGTTTATTTAATTCTAGGATGCTTTCCAAAGAAAAACTTAAACTAACCGACACCGGCAATCGAGCCGCAGATGTTGCTGCATCGCTTCAATTGACGAAGATGGTTTAACCCGAGGATTAATTAAATCTAGACCAACATTTGAAAAGGGCGTAACAGCCAAAATTGATTCCTTCTGATTCTTTGTCTACATATAAAGCTTTATATGTAGGCGAAGAATCAGAAGGAATAAATTTTGGCTGTTACGCCCTTTTCAAATGTTGGTCTAGAAATGACCTTCTCGAACACTCATCCGGAAGTGAGCGCCTCACTGGATTTGGAATGTGGCTTCAGTGCCTTCCGTGTCGGTGCCATTTTCCGGATGCGAAAATAATATGGCAAAAGCAAGTGCCACACCGAGACCGCACATATTTATATTGATGGTAGGTGGAACCTCGGGTGGAACCATTAAATCTAATGTTTATAGTTACACAACTATCCTTAACCCATTCATGGTAGGGTTTTATATCCTCAGATTTATGTTGCTCAATTCCTCGACACTTTTTTGTTCAATTCTCCAATTCTTTCTCCTTACAGATCCTGATAATGGCAGCGGCGAGGGCAGCGGAACAGGAAAACGTTTAGTATTTTTATTCATGTGATTTTCTATTTATATAATGCAATAAACGAATACATTCGATTTTTTTTATTTCAATCATGCCATTAACATATACCAGAAATATATCACCTAAAATTCTTTACAAGAAACCAGATTTTCAGTAATTTTCACCCAAAAGCAACTCTTCGAATAAAAGTAAAAATCACCTAACATGGAGTGTTTATAAAATAACTCAAATTTAAGTACTTACACGGATAAAATATAAAAAGCTAATTAGCTTATTATTTAATCCTTCTGAAGCTTTTTCAAAATTTAATTGTTTCAAGGATTATTAATAAATTTAGCTTCGCTTGCTTTTTAAGCATTGTAATGATTTTCTGAAAAATAAATGTTTAAATGCTTAACAAGCTCGCATTATTACTCTTGAGACTTGAGAAAAACATTCATTACACTTTTGTCATTCATCAAGGTAGGTCGAATCGCAGCAACATTTCATTTTTTTTCAGGTTGTTCCAGCTTATTTGACGAATCATCTACGCCATCTTGCCCGACTCGAGTCCGGCTTTGTGAAGTCAGCAAAAAGACTATGAGAAATTGAGCCGTGCGTTAAAAAAAATCATTTTTCGCACTTGTTCCGGAGTTGCGCCGAACCGACGAATTCCTCAAGGGGAAAGAAACAAGTTTTCCACGAGGTTTTCCTATGCCGAAAAAGACGGCATATCCCTCACAAAAGACGGCATGCGGGTTTTGTTGTCTTTTTGGAGGAATCACCATCGTTTTCGGAACTTTTCAGCCCAGAAAAACTTGTGTCGTTTCCCTTGGCAATCAAACAAATTCAATCGATTTTCTACTGATACCCCATATGGAACCCAAGCTAGTACTCAAGTTTCAACACGTTCGCAAAAAGACTGATAAAAACGAACCGTAATTTTCCGCTCTTGATCACATTTCCATTCAAAGGAACTTACTTTTTGCCCTTGGACTTTTACATTCTAGTCGTAGCTTGAATCCCGTATTTTTTCAAAATTCCATTTCAACGTCGTGACGTTATCATTGTTTATTATTTTTTCATTTTCATTTTTTTCATATTTGATTTTGATGTAAACAACATGCACACCGTTGCTTAACAATTATAGCAAGGAAAGCCTTGCAATGATTAAATCAACTTTAATCCTCAAAAGATTAAATCAAAAATAATCCTAGCAATGAGTGGATAGACCGAATATGGTTTTAGCTTAAATTTTAATCTATTTAACTTTTATATTTTTATCCGTGTAGCGAATAACTCAATTTTGAGTGGTTGCACTTAGCTGTCAAGTTGAGTGAAAAATACTTAATTTTGGATTGTTTCGGATCTCCGTGCACCGAAAGCCCCGAAAACGAAAGCCCGCTAGAAACATCGAAAACAACACTACTCACATCTTGCATTCATGAAAATACGGTGTAACATGATTGAGAACGATATGCACCTGTAATCAATGCAAATCTTGATAAAAAAAACAATTTATTTATTGCAGTTTGTATATGTGTGTGTGCACTCAAATAAAAACGCACATTACATATATATGCCCTGCACTTAGAATACGACCAGTTACTTTTATACATGAAAACTATGTGCAACGTTATTGAATTATTGCCGATATCGCCAAGATGAATTTTATGTGCAGCCTTTTGATTCGCATTAAGGAGTTCGAATGGATTATACTAATCAGAGTAATGGAAATAATAGTGTAGGTAATGGCCGTGTCTCGTATTAGGAACAGATAAATAAAACTCAGAATTTAAATGCTATTTATAATAGCAATGTTAATATGGAAAGTAAATGATAAACTCATGCTGAAAATAGACATATGGTTATAGTGTTAATTTATTCATAGTTTTTCAGTACAACCTTTTTGATTTTTTCAATGTGGTGGCAGAAAGTAAAAAAAGGCATTGGCTCCAGGTTTAACTCCGTTCGCTGCATAAAATAAGAGTCGCAAAAAATACAATTAACCTACAGAACAAAACCGATAAGACCTGGTGCTCTACTTGCGAGTGGTGGTTACATTACTATTGATCCATTCAAATATGATAAGTTACTTTTCTCGTCCTTGTCGTACATCAGACGGATCATCCATGCCAACACCCGCTCCCTTCAACAATGGACAATCACCAATATCTCTGCGACCATAATTCGGGTTCGAACGAATGTGGATTTAGTGAGCGGTGATTTTTCAATATTCGGTGAATGGGCGACGGCACGGATGAGCCGGGCGGTCCTCTCAGAGGAATCCTATCCTGCTGCTGGCTACAGTGGCAAAAATGATTGGCCCTTCCATTGTACCGGCCCGGACAAATAAATTTGACGATTTCATGATACATTGCATATGTCGCTCGCTGTATAAGTCCGGATTCTCGATCCAGTTCCTCTTCCTTATTTTCGCAGATATTTTGACGATGCCATCCTACAATATTAAGTGATTAAATGTTTTTGTTCACAAAAAAAGCTTTCAAAAACTTACGATTACTCTCTACCAGACTATCAAGATTCAAAACTGATGAATCCCAATTGATGAAAAAGTTCTTCGATGCCGGTAATTCTGCCTGTAACACAATTACGAAAACCTGAATAATGGATGTAACAATTATAGTAATATCATTAATTACCTTGAGTAGTGTAGGTAAGTAGATAAAGAGATAGATAAAATAAATATAAAAATATCTAGTCATATTAGGAGTTCAAAATACTGGCATGCACCAGTGTGCATATCTTTGAATATGAGTGAAGGCAAAGCTCTTGACATAACGAAAGCTCTTAATATCAAACCATAGAAATGCGCCACCTGTGAGAATATGAACAAAACTGCACATTCTCCGGCGAGTAAACTGATTCTAATGTTTTGGAGAGTTGCCTTGTGTTCTAAAGTTTTGGAGAGTTGCCTTGTGCAAAGGCAAACGCCAGCAAGGATTCAGAGTCAGATTTGAGACGATCGTTGTTAAGTGAAGACAGAAATTAAGTAGTGCAGACAGACTTAAGTGCAGTGAAATTGAAGTAGTGTGGTGAAATAAAATAAAATGGCGTCACCCGACAAGTAGTTTCACCAGTATTCCAAAATCCTTCAAGACTGTATCGCTCGCGCCTGAAAATTGTTTACTTTGCGACAATCAAAAAATGTGGAGATGCTCATGCTTTTCATGTTTATACACGTCTAATGTATTTTATACATAATAAAATTTATAAATACAGTTCATATATTTTATTAGCCGCACATAGAATGAAAATTCTTCCATTATTTTATAATCTATGCGCTTTGCGCACATAGAATATATCAGCAGTTTGGTTTGAGTGTGTGTGTGTGTGTGTTATTACAATCTAACTCCCACTGGCTGGCAGTGGCATTATGGATAGAATATTCGTGCAACCATTTTATTAAATATGATTGCAAGAATCTTAAATCCGGGAGATAGAAGGTGATAGCTCTATTGTAAAGGTGCCCTCAGACATTGCAAGCAAATCACTCGCAACGAGCATATTGCTCGCAGAAAGTGACAACTGTCAAAATTTTGCCTGTTTGACTTTGACTACACTGAAAGTGATTGCATGCAAACAAATGAAAACTCGTAAGCAAACGCTCGCTTGCAATGTGTGACTGCTAAGCGTTAAAAAATTTCAACTCGCAGAAACGAAATTGCGCTTGCTAGTGCAGCACTAGCAAATTTTTCGCTGTTGTTGCACTGTTGCACTTGTTGCACTGCAAAAATAGGAATGAAATTAGATTTTGTGGCTTAAATACAAGTTTTTCGTTTTTGTTTATATTTGCATGAGAGTAAATCTGTCATTTGCTTAAAGTAAAAAACTGCTATGTGTGACTGCAATTGCGAGTGCTCTCAGAAATCATTCGCTCGCACGAGTGATTTGCTTGCAACGTCTGACGGAGCCTTAACTCCTACACTGCCAAAAATATCTATATAAGATATATGTGTCGCCGTTATAAATTTTTGCATTAGCTCCACCCTAGGGATCCTATAATGAGAGATATGCGAAAGCGGCCGTTGTAAGCCAATCGAGCATTGAGAACTGTCAAAACGTGAGCCAAATGAACGTTGTTATTGTTGCAGATTGAGACGAGGTTGAGAGGTATTGTGATAAATTTTAAGAAAAGTTTCATCGAATAAATAATTTGGTTTAAAGGCTACCTTACACCTCGGGAAAATTTTCCGCCGGATTTTGAACCCCGTGCATTTTAAATGGGGCCGGGATTTTGATTTTCCGTGTCCGAATTCCAAAAACATCGCATATGCAAAAATGCATGGGGAAAAAATCCGCGGACCAAATTTCCGAGGTGTGAGGCTACCTTAAGGTAGCCTCACACCTCGGGAATTTGGTCCACGGATTTTTTCCCCATGTATTTTTGCATATGCGATGTTTTCGGGATTTGGGCACGAAAATCAAAATCCCGGTCCCATTTAAAATGCACGGGGACCAAAATCCGGCGGAAAATTTTCCCGAGGTGTAAGGTAGCCTTTACTTTCGCGAATAGAAGTAATATAGTTTTTGTATTGTGTTTCGCCTGTTTGTATTGCACCTTTATTTTAGTGATAAAGCTTATTTAAACACTGTTAGTGGACAGACAAACATAATCCAAATTGTTATCAAATGTAAAGTCATATACAAGCTTCAACACTTTGCGCTGCGGCAAGTGCTGGAAGCGTTTGCTAACAAAAGTAACAGCGTTGCTAAATCGTCTGGAAAAGTATTTGCATATCTCTCATTATAGGATCCCTACTCCACCCTAATATAATCGATATAGAACCACACATAAATTAAATAATTGATTCGAGACCACACATAAAGTTTATTTGGATATATATTTTATTAGTAGTTCGCGTGGAGAATGGTTATGTGTGCGCTGATATACATCATAAGTTAAATCTATGGATTTTTGCCAATAAATATGTGTGGATTTTCAGTAGTGTATAGCCCATTTCAAGAACGCATGCATTCCGAAGCTATAGTCGTGTACAATAAGCCCCGCATGATTACACCCACATATCATAAGGATATCTGAAGTGTATTCACACTTCCCGAATCAAAATTGAATCATTTTGATTCTGGCACGTATTTAGTGATAAAGAATATAATTAATAATTTACAGTTATCAAAAGGCTTACCATTTTTTACCAAATCATCCTTACGCAGAACATGCTAATTTGTTCAGATTTATAGACTTTTTGCTCATTTTTTGCCATGCCATGCTTAAATATGCTGTAAAACAAGCCAAATAAAGTTGAGATTGCGATTCATTTCTGCATGATGGAACGAGTTCTAAGCACTGTTCGATGTAAATTAGATCTTGTCCATTATGTAATTGTAAATTGTAATTTACTCAACCTAGTATTTAACCTAATTTCTGCAGAAACGAATATTATGAATCTCGGCCCAGCTCAGGAAAATAGAGGTATAATTGTAAGATCTCACCAAATTCATGTAAAGTTGTTCATTGCATTCAAAGTCAGATGATTCTTGATAATGGTTGCGTATCTTTTCAGCACAGATCAGACAGAAGAGCACTTGTTGACACTAACGGTTTTCGAAAAGGCCGAGGAGTGTCCGTCATCGTTCACTTGTCATCTTGCGATTTTATGCGTAAAAAATCTTCACTTTAACCGAGTCACTCTTTTAATTGAACGTAATACCATCACTTTCCTGATACCCTACACTAAACTTTATTTCTATACGCCCTTTTCCAGCCGAAATGAAAAAATTGGAACAAATTAATCAGACAAGCAAAAATGAAAAACACATCCGCGCGCGTTCAATGCTTGCTGCGATCTCCATTTATTTATTGCAGTTTGTATACACCAAAATTTCATATCTCGTTCCAGCAAGAGGCTAAGGACCGCAAGATGGGGTCTATTTTATTCCTTCGGGTACACGAAGTACCAATGTTACGCTTTACCCAGCATTTGCCGTTCCTTTTTTCATACTTTTCGTGAAAAGATATTTTAGTTATATTTGTACATTCATACATGGTATTAAATCGAATTTAGCCGTTTTCAGTTTTTGAACTGAAACCAAAACATAGGGCTGCTTAACAGGTCTCTTGCTCGATTGACTGCTGTTTTTTGACGGTTCGATTGGCGGCACATGCCAGTCCGTGTTTCTCTTATCAAGATCTCTAATTAGGCTCTGTCTCATTTCCCAAATTAGATTTAATTTTACTTAAAACTGACAGTTCAAAAATTAAAAAATCACCCGGCCATAAGAATGGCTGCGTGCTACCCAGCAAATCCAATAAGACATCGATCAAGAATGATTCGATATGTGTCAAAAGTAATCCTGCTCATCCAGCAGGGTTATTCGATAATTATTGAACTGTCACTTCTAAGTTTAATATTGAGTTTAATTATCCAATTGAGACAGACCCTTAGTATAAGCGTAAAAGGTACACTCAGAAATGAAAGAAATCCTCGATAGTATAGAATCTATACTATTTTTTATTAATTAAATTTATTCATTACTAGTCGACCCGGCAGACGTTGTCCTGCGTAGTAGGCGAAAATGCCCATGTGAAATTCCCATACGAATCCTAGTTTTAGTTTTTCACAATTTGCACAACCTTGTAATTTTCGCATGAGGAAATATCATATAAACCCGTCGGAAACGGTAACGAACATATCTGCTGAAGAAATAAAGAAAATCCATCCAGCCGTTTTTGAGTTATGCGGATACGAACACAGACCATTTCATTTTTATATATATAGATTTAGTATAACATGTTTACCACCATAGAACAAAAATTAAACTAACGTCGATTTAAGCAAAAGTATTTGTTTGGATGTATGTATTCGATGTTGGCAGTTTGCTTTCAGTTCGCGAAAAAAGAGATGCAAGACCAGAAATCTCAAAATTAAACCTTTTTTTCGTCCACAAATATTGAATTATATCGGGGAAAACATAAATAAAGCGAAAGGTAAGTTATACTGAGCAAATATTGTCACAATATTCCACGATTTTATTTGCCTTTCATAGAACATAACTTTGTAGGCTCGGACATGCCGGAAGATTGATACAGTAATATCCCGATTTTATCACCCTCCTGGTGAAATTCGATTAAATTAATGGTTAAATTTTTTAATTCATTTCACAAATATGAATCATTTTATGCCTTGGAAACGCAAAGTGCGTGAACGGTACCCGTTATTTCTTGTCGAAAATACTTACAGAATCCTTCCCAGGTACTCAGAAGTCATTCATAATAAACTACAGGCGGTGAAAGTTATTTCATGGGAATCAACGTTGTTTGCGGTATTATTTACAAAAAAAAAAGTATTACAAAAATTTTCAAATTTTTTTGGGGTGACAAAATCGGGTCGAAAACGTGATAAAATCGGTGGTAGACAAAATCGGGTCAATACTGTATTGCCACATTTAAAAACCAGCATTGAAAAGCAGGATACTTTTTATACGAAAGGAATATCCGAATGACGTGGATAAACTGATATTGAAAGGGAACAAAAAGATCCCGTGCTGATGTCTCCGATTTTTCATTTGATGATGTGTATTTGTATTACTGTAAATATTTGATTTGAAAATGTGCAAAAAAATATGTAAACGTGAAATAAAGATTATACTAAAGTTCACATTTTCATTTCCTTTCATTTCCTCAAAGCGAAACCAAACAATTGATCATGCAGAATCCATCTAAAATTTCTACCGAATAAGAAACTATTCCCCACATATAAGTATCAAAGTTATACTAAAGGCCTGGGTGGAGCGAATAGAATCGATTTGGTTGTCAAACTGAAGCCAAACTTTTCTATTGTGCCGGAGCCAAACATTGAAGATTGTGGTTATGTTCGTTTCAGATCCTTTATTGAGAAGTATTGTTATAATTTGTAAAAAAAATAAAATTAAGTTAGTTTGAGTTTTGTATTCTTTGTAACAAATATTTTCACATAATATTTAGAGTGGAAAATTAGTAGGAATGCAATTAAAAACCACTCGTTACTAAATTTCACGAGATTCATCAGCTGATTGGAGCAGGAATGTATATAAACCATCGTAAAGTCATGTAGATTCTCGCGCATTTGTGCGCCCTCACGCAGCATGGAAAGAGAAATTCGAAGAGCGGGAAATGTTTGACAGCCAAGTAACTGCAAAATAATTTTGCTTATGGGATTGATTTCAAAATATCCCTCTACTCGCTTGAGAGCAAAAAAATGGCTCTATCCGCAGCAACCAGCTAAAGGTAGCCTCACACCTCGGGAATTTGGTCCGCGGATTTTTTCCCCATGCATTTTTACTTTAAGGCTACCTTTACACCTCGAGAAAATTTTCGCCGGATTTTGGTCGCCGTGCATTTTAAATAGGGCCGGAATTTTGGTTTTCCGTCCATAAATCCCTTAAATATCGCATATGTAAAAATGCATGGAGGAAAATTCCGCGAATCAAATTCCCGAGATGCCAAATCCGGCGAGGACCAAAATCCGGCGGAAAATTTTCTTGAGGTGTAAAGACTGCCTTAAAGGTAGCCTCACACCTCGGGAATTTGGTCAGCGGATTTTTTCCCCATGTATTTTTGCATATGCGATGTTTTCGGGATTTGGACACGGAAAATCAAAATCCCGGCCCCATTTAAAATGCACGGGGACCAAAATCCGGCGGAAAATTTTCCCGAGGTGTAAGGTAGCCTTAAGGCCACCTTACACCTCGGGAATTTGGTCCGCGGATTTTTTCCCCATGCATTTTTGCATATGCGATGTTTTCGGGATTTGGGCACGGACAATCAAAATCCCGGCCCCACACTGTGCCACCAAAGTACTCTTTAATGGGTGAAATTTCACCCATTATGAAGTTAAATAGTTCAACTCATTAAAAGAGTAAACTGCGTTTACTCATTAATGAGTACTGAAGCTGTACGTCAAAATAAGGTGTGATTTTTACTCTTTATCAATTTTAAAAGCTACCTTAAAATGGGTGAAATAAACTCTTTTTCTTGTCCTTTTCGTTTATTCCTTCAGCAGAAAAAATGGGAACCGTTTATTTATAAAAGAATAAAAATAACATATTAATTATATTCAATTGAAATCTTTTTTATTGCAAATAAAGTAGTACATAAATTGAACAACTACACAGCAAAAAAGATAGTAATATGCATCAATGTAATCTAACCGACGTACTGAAAATCTGATGTAAGAGCAATTTTCAAATGCGTATTTGAATATGTTTAGATGTTATATTACATCGCTGCGAAATTACACAGATTCAAATTGATAATTTTCTTTTACGTTGTTGCAGTGTATTATTGGTATCTCAAAATAGTGAATATTACACTTAGAACAGATGCACATCATTCAGTCAGATGAAGTCACGTAAAATTACAGAGTTTGAATGCTATATCACATTCAATTAGGATGCGATATTGATTCTCGGCAACACTGTCCAGATTCGTTCTTATTTGATCGATCGCCATGTTTGTTTTTAAGTCGCGAGTGAAAACTGTCGTTCCGGATTACATTTTAGGAAAACTCGAAAAAACAATTCGATATTCCTACCAACTTGCAAGGTGAGTAATTATTTTAAGTTACTTTATCATTCTTGATAAATTATTATAGATTGTCTTCGGTTTTCAGGTAAAACAATCATGGGCCTGCCATACAAACTACTACACCTGCGCTCTGCAGTGTATTGTGGCCACAAACATCCGATTTGGAGCCTGCCGGAAAGTCCCACAGTGCTGTATCTGATTCGAGATCTGATTACCGGCACGCAAGACACGGTTTCAGTTCACGGCACCATTTCCGAATCATCGACTGTCAACAGACGATTCGTTGAGTTTTTCAGCCCGAAAAGTACGTATTTGATAAAATTATAGTCTTCGAACGCCTTCCCATCTTTCTTATTCTTTCAGGTGAGTGGGTAATCGATCTTGCTGTGAGTCATAAGCTCACCGATTTAAGAGACCTCACGTCTGGCGTAAACCTCTGTCCCTAAGAGCTCCAACGGTCGTCACTTTACATCGGCCTGATCAGACGGATCGGTCCGCATCTGAAGTGCTGTCTTCGGTCTCTTGCACTTCCACGTCGTTGTCTTCCAAATGGGACTGAAGTAGAACCTAGCATCTTAGTGGTACCACCGCCACTAATCACGATAAAAAAAACCAGCAGTTCCTCAGCGACGGGTCGTCCAAACGAATTTTTTTGTTGGCTGTCATATTCGCCGAATGGGAAACTGCTCCAGCGAAGCAGAGCTAAGTATAATTTTACCTTTGTTCGTTTGTTTTGTACTCTGTCCTTTATTTAGAAGATTAATATTAATAGCCTATTTAGATTACGCCATTTATTAATGATTATAATAAGGAGTTACTTAATGCCAATGCTGTGCATTCAATTTTCTTTCTCCAATAACACGATATTTATTATAATAAATCGCGTAATCTGAACAGATTGAGATTAGAATACCCTTCTCTCGGATAAGTGTTGTGGCCGCGATTGAAACCCAAGTCATCTTGTCGTGGTAGTATCACAGGTTGTCTATTTTTTAATTGTATTGTAATTTTTATTGCAAACGATAACCGGTTAGTTTGCACTTAATTTCGAGTCAAGGAAGCGATTACATATCTGGCCGCGTCATACATAATCAGGCATTACGCGACGTTTTGGCATTCCAAAGGAAATGCTCCTGGAATTTAAAAGGAATTCATTTGTTTAGCTTACATCTAAACAGATAACATTGAATCAACAATTTGACGACACAATACATGGTTCGAGGTCAAATATCTCCATCACTCCATCCTTGGTTGCTCCCCACCCCGTTTTGTACCTGATCAGTCCATCTCGCTCGCTGCGCTCCACGCCTTCTTGTACGTAACCGGTAGGAAGCAAACACCATATTTGCAGGGTTGCTATCCGACATTCTTGCAACATGCCCTGCCCATCGTACCCTTCCAGAAGAATCTGAAGTCAAAAAAGATTCACACTCGCACCAAATGTATCAGAACACTCATAAGACCGGTGGTCCTTTACGGCAGTGATCCTGAGCGTTTTTCCTTAATTTGCTCCTCAGGCAATACAAATAAGCCTTTTTCCTACACATATAGCTGCTAAGGGTATTAAAACGTAATCGGTCTTAAAATCACTCCGTATGACATGATCAAAGCCAAAAAAGGTGTGGGCCAAAAGATATTTTAGTTACTAGATGAAGATTGTCGCTTCGGTTCCCTTTGTTCTGCTGTCCGGAACATGTTGGGTGCCAAACTGTCAAATCGTATGGATATTCCTTCTTTGACATTTAGCTCTCCTATCCTCGCCAGCAAAAGATGTTCCGGACAGCGACAATCTTTATCTGGTAACTAAAAAATATTTTTGTGGGCCGCATTAACATTTTGCTTCGATCGATTCGTAGGCTTATTTTTATTGAGTGTGAAACAAATTAAGGAAAAATGCTCAGAATGCTGGGGATCACTGAAGTAGAGGACCACCGGTCTTATGAGCGTTCTGAACATGATACATTTGGCGCGGGTGTGAAACTTTTTTGACAGCTGTTTTTTCTGGAGCCCGTAGAAGGCCCAAAGATCCAAGGTAGATGAATTTCTCGCCCACCTCGAAGGTATTTCCGTCTATCGTAAAACTGCTTCCCAGGTCTTCGAAGCATTCTACACCTGTCCAACTAACCATTTCTGCCACCTTTTTAAATGTTCGGCTGACAATGTCCATATCATTCGCGAAACAAATAAATTGGCTGTTACACCCGGCTTTCCGCATGACACCTTGTAGCGCAATATTGAACAACAGGTACGAAAGTCTCCGGTCGGATTCGAACGAACTGCCCGAAATTTTTTCACTCGGTCTATACTATGGTATGCCGCTTTGGAATCGATAAACAGCTGGTGCGTTGGGACCTAATATTCACGGCATTTTCGAAGGATTTACCTTACAGAAAAATCTGGTCCGCCGTCGAGCGGCCGTCAACTAGGCCGGCTTGATAACATCTCACGAACTTGTTCAATATTGGTGATAGACGGCGGAAGATGATCTAGGATATCACTTTGTAGGCGGTATTTCGCTTGGAAGTTCTCACACTCCAGTTTGTCGCTTTTCTTGTAGATGGGGCATATGACCTTTTCCTTCAACTTCTGTTTCCCAGATTCTAACTACTAGGCACCTAGGAGGAATCCATCTAGGACTCCAAAAACAATCATACTGAAATTCGAATATGTTTTGGAAGATTTATTAATTACGCAAAAATTGGGCATTTTCAACCCCCCTCCCCGCTTTGTCACACTACTTGTATTAAACATCAGAAAATTTTGTATGGACCGTCGCACTTCGCTCACCCCTCCACTTCCCCCCTCTAAGTGTTACGTAATTTGTGGACGCTCCCTTTGGCTTTCGGCAGGAATTCTTCTCGGATACCTTTAATAAATCCTTCTGGATTTCGAACCGAAACCTGAACTGAATCCTTCTTTTGTGTTTTGAAACTTTATCAAAGTGATTTATTGAACAATATTAAGTTCATTGCTAAGGGAATCCTTTAGGAATTCCGACATGTACTTCATTTTTTTTGTTTAGAAACTGCATCGAAGTGATTATTTAAATTATAATAATTCATGCCTTCGGGGATTCTGACAGGAATCCTTCGAGAGTTCCATCAAAGATTCCAACAAAATTATTCGGTGATTCCCGCGGGAACCTTTTTGGGAATTCCGATAAGAAACCAACGGGATTCCGATTTTAGGATTCCAACAGGAACCCTTAGGGGATTCCAAAAGATATCCTTCGGGCATTCTGGTGAGGATTCCGAAGAGAAAGTTTCGACAATTCTGACGGGAACCCTTCGAGAATTTTGACAAGAATATTTCGGGTATTCCTACGAGAATCCTTCGGGGAGTCCGGCGAGAATCCTTCGATGGATCCGATTGGAATTTTTTGAGAATTCTTATGAGAATCCATCGTTGATTTCGATGAGATTCCCTCGGATAATCTAACTGTAATCTTTCGAGGGTACCAATCTTGAATCCTTCAGGGATTCCAACGGAATTAATTTGAGGATTTCGATTAACATCCTTCGAAAATTCCTACGGAATCCCTTCAGGGATTCCTATAATCGCCCTTCAGGGATTCAGACGGAAATCCTTCGGGGATTCCAAGATAAATCTTTCAGGGACTCCGATGGGAATCCTTGAAAGATTCCGACAATAATGCTTAAAAAATTCCAAAATTAATTCTATGGGGATTTTGACGGAAATTTTTCGGGTATTCTTGCGGAAATCCTTCGGAGATCCTGATGAGAATTCCTCCAAACTTCCGACGGGAATCTATCAAAGATTCCAAAGGATTCCAAGAAACCTGAAGTCCGGCGGAAATCCATCGGGGATTCTGACGGAAATCCTTTGATGACTCTTTTGTGAACCGACGGAAACCCTCCCCTTCTTCCAGGCGGCGTTTCTTCTCCTGAAAATGGCGGGTCTGCTGTTTCCGTTTCCGTCTATAGCGTTCCACTTTCTGCCGGAATCCTTGCTGGAGCGCAACCGCCTGCGCTACGTCCTTCACCTCCAGAATCTGTCTGCACTCTTCGTCGAACCATTCGTTCCGGCGATTTAGTCCCACATACCCAAATGATATTCTTCTGAAGTTCCGAGGGAATGTTTCTGAAAATAAGGAATCCTGGAATAACAAAGCGAACAACTCTGAGATTCCAATGGAAATACTTCTTGAAATTCTGAATAAAATCTTTAATGAATTTTGAAGTGTTCTTCTGCTATTCCGACGAATAGTGATTCCAAAGATATTTTTCCATATTTATCCATCTAGGACTCCAAAAACGAATCATACTGAAATTTCGATTCGAATGTTTTGGCTTTCGACAGGAATTCTTCCCGGATACCTTACTAGATTCTTCTTGATTTCAAACCGAAGCCTGAACTGAATCCTTCTTTTGTGTTTTGAAACTTTATCAAAGTGATTCATTGAACAATATTAAGTTCATTGCTAAGGGAATCGGCACGGCAAATGCTGGGTAAAGCGTACCATTGGTATTTCGCGTACTTGAAGGAATAAAATAGACCCCATCTCGCGGTCCTTAGCATCTTACCCAGCAACTCCTATCCCTACCTTCCCGTGGTGCTGGCCGGGATACTAGCAACCTTAGGGAAGATCGGGTAACCAACCCCGGTGGGAACTATGTTCGTATGCTGAAAGGGAAGGTGCAAATCTCACTGAGCGTCTGTTCTCCATGTCAGGATCGGCTGACAACAGCGTCTGTTCTCCATGTTAGGGGCGGCTGATCATCGTCCGAGTGCCAGCGAGGGACTCTAAGTGAAACTGTGCGCCATGTTCCACTGGGAATAAGGAGGAATGGTCCTCCGGAAATTTAGGGGGTTTGGTGTCAGGCCCTACAAGCCAGCCTTTAAAAACATAAGCAACGAACAATCAACAAGAGAGTACGGACCGGAACCATCGGCGAAGACCACCGCGACGAAAAGGGACTAGCGATTGGAAACTCGGTTCGTGGAACTGCAGATCTATCAACTTCATCGGGAGCACATGCATACTCGCCGATGTACTCAAGGACCGGGGATTTGGCATCGTAGCGCTGCAGGAGGTTTGTTGGAAGGATCAATGGTGCGAACGTTTAGAGGTAATCATACCATCTACCAGAGCTGCGGCAACACACACACGAGCTGGGAACAGCTTTCATAGTGATGGGCGATATGCAAAGACGTCGTGGCCGATCAATGAAAGAATGTGCAGGTTGAGGATCAAAGGGCGGTTCTTCAACTTCAGCATAATCAACGTCCATGGCCCACACTCCGGAAGCACTGATGATGATAAGGACGCATTCTACGCGCAGCTGGAACGAGAGTACGACAGCTGCCCAAGCCACGACGTCAAAATCATCATAGAAGACTTGAACGCTCAGGTTGGCCAAGAGGAGGAGTTTAGACCGACTATTGGAAAGTTCAGCGCTCACCGGCTGGCGAACGAAAACGGCCTACGTCTAATTGATTTTGCCGACTCCAAGAATATGCCCATTCGCAGCACCTACTTCCAACACGGGAGGCTATCTGTACATCTGGAGATCACCACTGCAGACAGAATCACAAATCGACCACGTTCTGATTGATGGACGGCACTTCTCCGACATTAGCGACGTCAATACATATCATGGCGCTAACATCGACTCTAACCAACCACTATTTGGTGAGCGCCCAAAACTATCCGTCATCAACAATGTTCGGTACCGACGACCGCCGCGGTACGACCTAGAGCGACTGAAGCAACCTGATGTCGCCACTGCATACGCGCAGTATCTCGAGGCAGCGTTGCCGGAAGAGAGTGAGCTCGATGGGGCCCCTCTTGAGGACTGCTGGAATACAGTCAAAGCAGCCATTAACGACGCAGTTGAGAACAACGTCGGGTCTATGGGACGAAGTCGACGGAACGATTGGTTCGACGAAGAGTGCAGACAGATTCTGAAGGAGAAAGACGCAGCGCGGGTGGTCGTGCTGCAGCAAGGTACCCGGCAGAACGTGGAACGTTATAGATGGAAGCGGAGACAGCTGACCCGCCTTTTTCAGGAGAAGAAACGCCGCCTGGAAGAAGCGGAGTGCGAGGAGATGGAACAGCTGTGCCGTTCTCAAGAAACACGCAAGTTCTATCAAATCTCAGCGCATCCCGCAAAGGCTTCGTTCCACGAGCCGAAATGTGCCGGGATAAGGATGGGAGCATCGTGACGGACGAACGTGTGGTGATCGAAAGGTGGAAGCAGCACTACAGTCAAACCTCCATGAGTCGATGTTCTACGACTCGATATCGACTCATGGAAGCAAATTATTCCATATTAAAAAATATTTTCTGGGTTACTATGATGGTCCCTTCAAACAGCTTCCTAATGACTTTATATTCCTCATCTCGATATTTCCATGAGTCGATGGTCCCTTCAATATCGACTCATGGAGGTTTGACTGTACGAGGAACATTTGAATGGCGCTGAGAGTACAAGCAGTGGAAGTCAAGGTAGCGGAAGAGATGACTACGTCAGTTTAGCGGATGATGGAAGCCAACCAGCCCCCAGCTTGAGGGAAGTTAAGGATGCCATCCGACAGCTAAAGACCAATAAAGCAGCTGGTAAGGATGGTATCGGAGCTGAGCTCATCAAGATGGGCCCGGAAAAGCTAGCAACTTGCCTGCACAAATTGATAGTCAGAACCTGGGAAACTGAACAGCTACCGGAGGAGTGGAAGGAAAGGGTTATATGCTCCATCTACAAGAAAGGCGACAAGCTGGACCCAAGTAACCAAAAGTTCCTTTAAGAGTACGTTTTTCGCTTAAGCAGCTCAGTAAAGCTGATTAAGCGAAAAACGTACTCTTAAAGGAACTTTTGGTTACTTGGGGAGTGTGAGAACGTTCGAGCGATCACCATCCTTAATGCCGCCTATGAAGTGATATCCTAGATCATCTTCCGACGTA
The DNA here is from genome assembly GCF_024139115.2 of Armigeres subalbatus. Taxonomy (NCBI): domain Eukaryota; kingdom Metazoa; phylum Arthropoda; class Insecta; order Diptera; family Culicidae; genus Armigeres; species Armigeres subalbatus. The sequence goes on from NC_085141.1 coordinate 304,022,732, forward strand.
TGTCACCATTAGTGAATGAGTTCGTGGGAAGTTATCAAGCCAGCTTAGTTGACCGCTGCTCGTCAACGGACCAGATCTTTACTGTACGGCAAATCCTTCAAAAATGCCGTGAATACCAGGTCCCAGCGCACCATCTGTTCGTTGATTTCAAGGCGGCATACGACAGTATAGACCGCGTAGAGCTATGGAAAATTATGGACGAGAACAGCTTCCCTGGGAAGCTTACCAGACTGATCAAAGCAACGGTGGATGGTGTGCAAAACTGTGTGAAGATTTCGGGCGAACACTCCAGTTCGTTCGAATCGCGCCGGGGACTAAGAGAAGGTGATGGACTTTCGTGCCTGTTGTTCAACATTGCGCTAGAAGGTGTCATGCGGAGAACCGGGTGTAACAGCCAGGGTACGAAATGGAAATGAATAGTCCGATGACCGGGATAGTCTGCATACCGTATCGAACGACAACGGCCAACGATGCATAAACTTTGCAACCTCCCGCGGAATGGTAGTCCGAAGCACTTTCTTTCCCCACAAGAATATCCCCAAGGCCACATGGAAATCACCTAATCAAGTAACGGAAAACCAAATCGACCACGTTCTAATCGACGGCAAATTCCTCTCCGATATCACGAACGTCCGCACTTACGCCGCAGAATCCGACCACTACTCTCAAAACTCTCGATGGTGTACACGCATCAGAGTCGTCCGCCATGGCTAAACATTGGACGGTTACAATGCGGTAGACTAGCTCAAGACTACGCGCAGCAGCTGGAAGTGGCGCTCCCAACGGAAGAGCAACTAGGCGCATCGTCTCTTGAAGATGGCTGGAGAGATATTCTATCCGCCATTGGAAGCACCGCAACCGCTGTACTAGGCACGGTACTCCCGGATCAGAGAAACGACTGGTATGACGGTGAATTTGAGAAGTTAGTTGAGGAGAAGAATGCAGCATGGGCGAGATTGCTGCAACACCGCACGAGGGCGATCGAGACACGATACAAACGGGCGCGGAACAGACAAAACTTGATTTTTCGGAGAAAAAATCGCCAGCAGGAAGATCGAGGCCGTGAAGAGACGGGGCAACTGTACCGCGCTAATAATGCACGAAAGTTCTATGAGAAGTTAAACTATTCATGTAAGGACCACGTGCCGCAGCCCGATATGTGTAAGGACATAAACGGGAACCTTCTTACAAACGAGCGTCAGTTAATCCAAAGGTGGCGGCAACACTACGAAGAGCACCTGAATGGCGATGTGGCAGACAAAAGTGATGGTATGGTAATAAACCTAGAAGCATGTGAGCAGGACATGCGACTTTCGGATCTGAATCTCCAGGTATGCGGGCAAGTATGATCAAGGCGACGATGGATCGGGTGATGTGCGTAGTTCGAGTTTCAGGGGCATTCTCGAGTCCCTTCGAAACGCGCAGAGGGTTACGGCAAGGTGATGGTCTTTCGTGTCTGCTATTCAACATCGCTTTGGAAGGGGTAATACGAAGGGCAGGGATTGACACGAGTGGTACGATTTTCACGAAGTCCGTCCAGTTATTTGGTTTCGCCGATAACATAGATATTATGGCACGTAACTTTGAGGAAGCCTACATCAGACTGAACAGCGAAGCTAAACGGATTAGATTAGTCATCAACACGTTGAAGACATGATAGGAAGAGGCTCGAGAGAGGACAATGTAAGCCACTCACCCCGAGTTTGTATTGGTGGTGACGAAATCGAGGTGGTAGAAGAATGCGTGTACTTGGGCTCACTGGTGACCTCCGATAACGATACCAGCAGATAAATTCGGAGACGCATCATGGCAGGAAATTGTACGTACTTTGGACTCCGCAAAACGCTCCGATCTCTATTCGATCGCCGCCGTACCAAACTGACTATCTACAAAACCCTTATTAGGCAGGTAGTCCTCTACGGACACGAGACCTGGACGATGCTCGGGGAGGACCAACGCGCACTGGGAGTTTTCGAAAGGAAAGTGCTGCGTACCATCTACGGTGGGGTGCAGATGGCGGACGATACGTGGAGGAGGCGAATGAACCACGAGTTGCATCAGCTGTTGAGAGAACCATCCATCGTTCACACCGCGAAAATCTGAAGACTGCGGTGGGCTGGGAACGTAGCCAGAATGTCGGACAGTAATTCAATGAAAATGGTTCTCGACAATGATCCGACAGAAACAAGAAGGCGAGGTGCACAGCGGCCAAGGTGGATCGATCAGGTGGAGGACGATTTGCGGACCCTCCGCAGACTGCGTGGCTGGCGACGTACAGCCATGGACCGAGCTAAATGGAGAACACCTTTATGTATTGCACAGGCCACTCCGGTCTTGGTCTGGTAATAAACATAAAAATTCGAGCCTTCGGGGATTCTGACGGGAATCCTTCGAGAGTTTCGGAATCCGGGAATCCGGAGGTTTTTGATAGGAATTCTTTGTGGGTTTCGATGAAAATCCTTTGATTATTCCGACGGGAATTCGGGGATTCCGACGGGAAAACTTCGGGAATTTCAACGGGAATCTGTCGTGGATTTTGACGAGAATTTTCAGGGTATTCAGGCGGGAACCCTTCGGGACTCCAACGAGTATCCTTCGGGGATTCCCGAAAGATTCTCATCGTAATTTCTGAAGTAGTCGCGTCAAACTCCCAGAAGGATTTCCAAAGAAATCCCAAAGGATTCTCTGTGGAGTAACCAAATGTTATCTGTCAGTATTCCCGAAGGATTTCCCTATGGATTCTCGTCCTAATCCTCGACGGATTCCCCGAATAATTCCAGCCGGAAGCCAAGAAGGATTCCCGTCGGGAAAAAAATTGAAATCGTTGAAATCCCCGACGGATTTCGTCGGAATCCCCGATGGATTCCTGTTGGATTCCGCGATGGATTCTCGTCGGAATCCGTAAAGATTTTTTTCATAATCCTTGACGGATTTCTTTCGGAATTCTCGAAGTATTTCTTTCGGATTCCCCGAAGGATTTCCTTCGGACTCCGCGAAGATTTCCTTTCGGACCTCACGAAGGATTCATTTCTGAATCTCCGAAAAAAATCTTTTAGGAATCTACTAAGGGTTCACGTCGAATCCCCGAAGGATTCCCGTCGAAATCTCCGAAGAACCCCAGTCGGTATCCCCGAAGAACACCCGTCAGAATTCGTGAAGGATTACCGTCGGAATCTTCGAAGGATTCCCGTCAAGTTCCAATCGGTTTCCTCGATAGTTTCCCATTGAAATCCTCGAAGGATTCACGTTGGGATCTCCATCGGATTTTCATCCGAATCCCCGATTGATACTCGTCGGAATGCTTGTCGAAATATCCTATGGATTCCCTTCGAAATCTCACACGGATTCTCGTCGAAATCTTTGACGGACACACGTTGAAATCCCTGACGAATTTTCGTCAGAATACCTGAATTAAAAAAACACATTAATAAAGTCTAAAAAAAAAATCGATATCCAAGTTGCATTCCCGTCGGAATCCCCAAAGAATTCACGTTGAAATCCTGGACGGATTCATGCCAGAGTTCCTGAAGAAGTATTATCAGAGTCATCGAAGGATTTCCGTCGAAATCCCCGAGGGATTCATCTCGTAATTCCTGAGGGATTATTGCCGGATTCTCCGAAGGATTTCCCTTGGATTATTGTAGGATTTCTCGAAAGACACTCTTCGGAATCCTTTGAAGAACACTATCGGAATCTTAGAAGGATTCCCGTCAGATTTACTGGACAATTACAATCCGAATCGCTGAAAGATACCTGTCGACATCCCTGAAGAATTCACATCGAAATTCCTGGGATTTCAGTTCAGTCCTTTAGGAATTCTTACGGGAATCTTTAAGGGATTTTGACAGGAATCCTTCAGTGGTTCTGATTGTGATCCTTCAGCGAATTTGACGGGAATACTTCAGCGATTCCGACGGAAATCAGGGATTTTTTCTGGGCTTTCAATGGGTTTATTTCAGTGATTCGGAATTGCTGGAAGATTCCCATCGACTCCGACGGGAATCCTTTAGGGATTTGGATTTCAAGTGCATCTTTCTTCGATGCCGAAGAAAATCCTTGTTCGATTCTTCAAAGAATTCTTCTGAGTTCCAGCTGGAATTCTTTTGTGATAACGAGGAGAATTGTTCCTATAGAGGATCTGATTTGAAATCTCTGTAGGATATTATTTGATATTTGTGGAGAATTTATTTTTAACCCTCGGAGTATTCCATTTGGAATTACTGTACAGAGGATTTGATTTGGAAGTCCTGGAGAATTTTCTTTGGAATTTCAGGATTTTATTTGGTATCACAAGATGACTGCCTTTGGAATAATAGGACGACTAGATTGGAATATGTTGAAAATTCCATATAGAATTTCCTCTATAGAATATTTGCTTTATATAAATTCCTCTAGGTTTATTTTTTAATTGCTAAGTATTTGGTACGGAAATTGTTACAGGACTTGGTGTTGAGTCCCTGCAGGATTTGATTTTGAAATCTTGAAAAACTTGATTTCTATTCTCTTGATGTTTTGATTTGGAATCCCTGAAGGATCGACTTGGATCCCAAGGGCCCAAGAGTATTAGTTTTGGGAGAGTCCTATTTGGAATTCCTTCTGTTCTCTGAAGGTCAAAACAAATACACGGTATGACGATTGGCCCTATGTTATATCTGTTGTATACCTACATATATCATTTTTTCAGATCCTGGATAAACTCAATTTATGAGCTACACCTTTGACGATACGGCATTTTAACTGTCCCCATGCTGCCCCGGATCTGAACGGCGTGTTCTAGCAGACATACTGCTTCTGTTGGTGGCACTATCATCAAGAAGTCGTGATGGATCCACCAGGCCAATGTGCAACTTATGCTTCCCATAATCTCGATGCTTGACGTCCCTCACAGGTAAGTGTCACTGCAGAAGTAATTTGAGTGTTCATTAATCAAAACTAACAAACCTTTTTGCAGGGTCCGGCATCGATTCCAGACTGGCTGCTGCTCGTCGCCGTCCCAAAATGCAGTGTGAATTATTATTAAGAAATATAAAATAATACAACTTCAAAAATCGAATTTAAGGTCTTCTCTTTATAAATTAATGGAACGAAGAAAACTCAATTTATGTACACAATACAAAACACAACCGAGTACATCGTACTGCCTTACATCAAATTATTTTACATCGCTATAATTACGTCGCTGAATTTTGTACATCATGGAAAAAAGTACACAGGCGCTGTTACTCACGAATTGTCGTGTACATCGAAACAGTGTAATATCACAGCTCTGACGGAATAGTCTATGTGCATCTGTTTCGAATGTAATATTCAACAACTGTTTTTGCTGTGTAGAATAATTAATATGATATGTAAATGACGGTTTCGATTATGTGGAAACTAGCACCGCCGATCCGCCAATTAATCGCCATACCGCCTTCGAGACCGGCATACGTTAACACCAAGCACCACGCACTCCGGGAAGCACCGCATTCTCTGCGTCCAGTTGGGCGATGCAAAGAGATTTCTTCCCGATTTTCCTCCAAAAAACGTTAATCTGTAATCCGTCAGATCCGATTCGATCGTTCGAGCGGAGTTTTTGATTTAATGGTCATCAAAGTAAGGATTGCTGCGGGAAATGCTGCCGGTAAGGCCCGGGTAGTAGTTGGACGTTATTTTTTGGTTTCCATCATGCTCCGCCGGTCCGGCGATCAGAAGATCGCACTTTTTAGGTTCCAGAACCGTTAATCTGAAAACAAGGAAAATAGTGATTTTCATTATTCTGGTGAAACCTTATTACTAACAGTAATACTTACAGCGACTGGAGCAGTTTCCACAAAGCATCTTAATCCACCACTCGAAAATGCCATCACAACCGATATTGACAAACACGAACACTAAAAGTGTTTTTTCACTCATTAAAGGGTAATCGCCATGTTTAATCAAATGAGGATAAAATACCCATTATTTGAAAATTTAAAATACCCATTATTTGACAGTTTCATATATCAGAAAAAAGTGTGTAGTTTTTCCTCATTAATGGGTAATGCGAGGTTTACAGTGCATTTAAAATGCACGGGGATCAAAATCCGGCGGAAAATTTTCCCGAGGTGTAAGGCAGCCTTTAAGCTCCAAACGCAATACAACGGAACGGCGACGGAAACGGAAAATTTGACAGTTAGCCCATATATTTTCTGTCAAATTTGCCGTTTCCGTCGCCGTTCCGTTGTATTGCGTTTGGGGCTTAAGGTAGCCTCACACCTCGGGAAAATTTTCCGCCGGATTTTGGTCCCCGTGCATTTTAAATGGGGCCGGGATTTTGATTTTCCGTGCCCAAATCCCGAAAACATCGCATATGCAAAAATACATGGGGAAAAAATCGCGGATCAAATTCCCGAGGTGTGAGGCTACCTTAACATACACCTCGGGAAAATTTTCCGCCGGAATTTGATCCCCGTGCATTTTAAATGGGGCCGGGATTTTCATTTTCCGTGCCCAAATTCCGAAAACATCGCATATGCAAAAATACATGGGGAAAAAATCCACGGACCAAATTCCCGAGGTGTGAGACTACCTTGAGGTAGCCTTAACGCAGTAGAGTGTGCACTTAAATGAAGCTGGGGTCAACCAGGCAAATAGCCAATTATGACTTTAAAATTAATCAATTTAGGACACTATGGAAAAAAGCTATACACGGTTAGATGACTTTACCCATTAATGGGTACTATGTTATTGTTGATATTATTCCCACCGTAAAAAATTCACCCATTTTCTTGAAAAAGCGCTACTACCCATTTTAATGGGTAGTGGCACTTTTTAAAGAAAATGGGTGAATTTTTCACGGTGGGAATAATATCAACAATAACAGTACCCTGAGACGAGACCTGCAAAGAGGAAAAAATGTAACTTCATCTGCAACCAGCAAGCGCTGTCACGAATTGTCAGATGCAACCAGCACCTTTTTGTGTAAAAGTATTGGTATCCCTCAAAAAGTATTCCGAATGATTTTGTTTTATGAGTACTTTTTCACTTTGAAAAGTATTCTAGAAAAGCCGGACAGCTTAATATTGAACAGTTATGAATACGTGTTTTATTTCCGATAGGAAAATCTTTATACAAATAAGTTTACAAATCCGTAAATCACAAACACTTTTATTGTGCTCAGAAGATTCTACCCGGGATTTAGGTGAAACACTCAAGGAAACAGTTGAGAATCGATGATCAACTGTGATGAAAAGAAGAGCAAGTGTCAAAACAAGGAAAAAGAAGCCGTCTTTGCAGGTCTCGTCTCAGGCAGTACCCATTAATACTTTACCCATCTAACCGTGTATAACTACACTACTAAAAATCCACACATATTTATTGGCAAAAATCCATAGATTTAACTTATGATGTATATCAGCGCACACATAACCATTCTCCACGCGAACTACTAATAAAATATATATCCAAATAAACTTTATGAGTGGTCTCGAATTAGCAATTATTTAATTTATGTGTGGTTCTATATCGATTATATTAGGGTGGAGCTATTGCAAAAATCTATAACGGCGACACATATATCTTATATAGATATTTTTGGCAGTGTATAGTTAAGTGTGTTTTTTTTCAATTTATGACGGTGCTGGACGGTGTAATGCGCGAATCCCCCTTCTATGATTTTGTACGAGTTGTCAAAGTTTGCAAAGCACGCAGCCATCATTGCTTCGTTTTCGTTGCTTTCTGCTCTGCTTTCTGGTGTGAAGTGAAAATGTCGACTATGTTTTGGTGTCTCCTCCCATGTTAGGTAAACTTTTTGGTGAAAAATCAATTAATCCTGGAATTAGTTTTCGAAAAACGCATTGTGAGTACTAATTGCTTCTTCCTGGTGTGAATCTGATTGCAGCTCGGACTGGTGCTCAAACCCAGATCCTGGAAGCACCTCCGGACGAGCACAACAGAGGGGAAGAGAACCATTTTCTTCTTCATCCATAGCCGAGAATCAGGAAGTAGATTAGAGCAGTGCAGCAAGGAAAAGATGAGCTCTAATGAAGCCCACTGGGAACCATTGGCGGAAATATACCTATCCTATCCGACAGAAGCGAATTTAACAGCAGCAGCAGCCAGCAAGGAGAAGAAAAAGTGCATTTACTGCCTGTGCAGCCGTGTCTTCATTAGGAACTATTACGATGTTTACGTGTCGACCCTGGAGCGGGGCGAGCCCAGTAAGTATAGCATTAGGAAATTGTGTTGTTAGTGTTCCTGGTTTGATCGGATTTTCCTGGTTCCTGGTTTAGTCGTTTAGTTGTCAAATTTAATTATATGAAACGTGATGTTGAGCAAAAATCTAACAGGGCTGGTAAAGAATTTGGTCCGACCTCGATATAAGGTTTATATGGCAAACTAATTATAAATGAGACTTAAGACACAAATGCATCGTATAAGTGTAAGCATAAAATACACTTCAATATTATTAAAATATTGATATATAGGGTTAATTGGATTCATTTGATTTGGTCAATTGAATTTTTTCAATCTAAAACTAAAACTGTCTTAGTATTAACCGTTTGTCTTCATAAGCCCTGTGTTTGTGAACTTTCTTAAGTCTGCTTAGATTAGTATAACAAAATTCACTTTTTGTTTTCAGATATGTTGGAAACATCCTTAACGGATCAACACGGCACGGATGAGGTTGATCGCATAGTGGCTGTGAAGGAAACCGCCACGGAGGTTGTGGAAGAAATCGAGGATGATGTTTTTAGCGAGGAACCGTTACGGAAACAGCTAAGTTTCGGAAGGAGTGTGGTCAAATGGGACCGAGACTGCGGCGCCAGCGATGCCAGTTGCTACTTTAGTGCGAGTGCTTCCCATTCCGATACCAACTATTGCAGCACAGACGAACACGAGCACATCTTTCACGGAGCCGTGATGGCCTGCCACGGATTGCACTCGAGCGACAGTGGTGCGGATATTTCCGAGAAGAATTTCGAACGCAAGTATGAGTCGAAGGAGAGTTTCTTCGAGGGGGTCAAGGAAGCGCTGTCAGAAGAGGCGAAAGTGCCTTCGGTGGTGCATACAGAACGAAACAATAGCCTTCCGGAGGTTTTTGGAAGGGAGGATTTGCAGGAAGCATGGGAAGCCTACTGGAGCAAGCATGGAGAGTCGATTATCTGGGCGTCGTGGATCGAAAAATACAGCGATTACATTAATCCGGAATATTTGGATCAAGTTCCGCAACAGCAACAGCACGAAACGAATTGCAATTCACCACATTCCAAGAGTGAGGCCACTCCGGACACAACCTACGACGCTTCCAAGCACTTTTCATTCGATACAATGGACGCTGATCCGGACCCGAAAGCACCAACGGAAATAATTGTAACTACCAGCTCCCCGCATCCTTGTTCTCGAAGTGACGATTGGAACGACATATGGACTGCACATCGCTCTGGCTCGACAGAAAACGAAGCTCTGTTGAGTCCGCGTTGTGATTCTGTCACTTCCAGCATTCCCCTAACCATTGGCACCACCGATTCGATGACCAATGTAACGCGAATGACAATCTCCAGTTACGACTTCTGCAGTTCGAAGGTGAGCTCAGAGTCGTCCAATCTGAGCGAGTCCAGCTTGAGCGAGCAGATTTCTTCCGAGGAAAGTTCCAACAGCTCCGATCTGCTGGAAACGGAGTGCTTGGTAGGAAGCCGAGCCGGTGGTGCTGCAATCGTCAGCTCGAATCAGGCCGGAGCCACCGAGGTATCCACTATGCAGGACGATGAAGCTGCCATCGACGGCGAACAGTACTGGCAGATCTTGTGGCAGAAGCATTTCCAGGAGATGTATGCAACGCATTACAACACATTCATGGCGGATAAGAGCGACGAGCTGGCCGGAGGGTGCGATTTGCGAACAAAGCTATACAAACGCAAACGGAACAGTAGCAGCGGATCGGGCATGATGCACAAGTATGTTTTGACTTAATTGGATTATTTGACATTACAATCAACTGTTCGTTGTGACTTTTGATCTTTTGGTTGTTAATTAATTACTTGCTCATTCTATCACTGTATCAGTTTATAATTCATATGGATTTATTAATAAATAATCATTCATTCTATTTATTTTAGATCGACTGTCAACGAACAGCTTCCAGAAATGGTCGCACAACTAAAGCTGGACATTTCGTCTCCTAAAAAGCGAGACCCATCCCAGGACCCAACGGAGAGCGATCGGGACCAGCAAAAACAATCAGCCAACACCAAAAAGGATAAGCAGAAAGCGTCATTGTCGGGGCACGCGGTGGAAGACATTTCCAGCGCCTTGGAAGCATACGGCCTACCGACGTCTTTCGGCAAATCCAAGAAGCCCGTCGCTAATCGTGGCGATGGCGACGACGACCCACCGGAAGATCGTCCAGTCAATTTGAAACGAAGCCACGAAAGTGACACCGAGGAGACACCAAATGACCGGCTGAAAGCCGCTTTTGAACTGATGGGCTATGCCTTTTCCGATCCGGCCAACAAGAGCGAATCGGCCGACTCTATCATCAACATCACCGGCGAGGTGGTCTACCGAAAGAAGCACATCCGGCTGCACAATCGGGTGTTGAAGATGAAACACCACAAGCCGAAGCACACGTACTTCGACGACGAAGGAAATGAAATCGTTCCACCGGCGGGTTCGGAGAAGGAAGATGCCGCGCCCGAGGCATTGATGCATACTTCTTCCGACGATGATGATCCCAGTGGTGCAGTGCCGTCGAGGAGCGTATCGTCGAGTGTACGCTCCAGCACCATCTTGGAGTACAGTCAGCTTCAGAGTAAGGAATCGGAATCGCAGGAAGAGGAAGAAGGGCAAAAGGGAGATGACGGGAATCCTCCTTCGGAGGAGGCGCTGGATGAGAATGTGGCTTTACCGGTAAGATCGCATTTTTATACCATTCTCTCAATTATTTTTCTTTCCATTGTTACACAGAGTAATTTTATTGCTTTTTTTCTAGGCCCCTACCAAAAAAGAGAAAAAGAAGAAACGCAAACCGAAATTTGTCGCCAGTTTGCCAGCGGAGATAGCCAACGACAAATCGCTGCTCAAATATTGGTACAAGCGCTTCTCGCTCTTTTCTCTCTTCGACTCCGGCATCAAGCTGGACCGGGAAAGTTGGTTTTCGGTTACGCCGGAAAAGGTAGCCTCACACACGGCTGAACGTTGCCGGTCGGATCTCATCGTGGACGCTTTCTGCGGCTGTGGTGGCAACTCCATTCAGTTCGCCTTCACCTGCAGCAAGGTGATCGCGATCGACATCGATCCGAAAAAGATCGAAATGGCCAGGCACAATGCCGCCGTGTACGGGGTGGCCGATCGGATTGAATTCATCACGGGAGATTTTTTGCACATAGCGGAGAAGCTGCGGGCGGATGTGGTATTCTTGTCGCCACCGTGGGGCGGCCCCAGTTACCTTAAGGACGAAGTGTATGATCTGGAAACGTCGCTGATTCCGGTCCCGGCGTCGGAACTGATGGGCAAAGCTCGCCTGGTTAGCCGCAATGTGGCCATGTATTTGCCGAGAAATTCCAACACTCAGCAGCTGACCATGCTGGCTGGGCCAAACAACGCGGTGGAGATCGAGCAGAACTTCCTCGATCGGAAGCTGATCGCACTGACTGCTTACTATGGAGATCTCATCAATGAGTGAACTAGCTAGGATTCAGCAGATAAGGATATTTGCAGAATTTTGCTTTTAGAAGGATTATTTTTGTGTTCATTTTTTTATACACAATAAGAAAAGCGTAAACGAATTACTTAGCAGAAAATCTGAACCTGTAACAGATTGACAGCAATAGTCACCGGATGGCAGATTTTTATTTTTTATACCTAGCATTAAATACAAAAGGGAATAATTCGCAGATGATTACTAACATTTTAGTAAAACTATTAGTTTAACAAATAGCCAATTTGACATAAGTTAAAGATGATCGCGCATTTAACGTACTATCAGATAGGATCGCATCATTCGTTTACATTACATTGTAAACAAAGCTTATTTTACTATATTTTTAAAGCGACAATCTTGTTTTATGTTCGTGCTTAAGCGGAGTTAGACAGCCAACAGTTTCAAATATTCAACTAGAACATTCTTCAATATGTATGGAAAATGAATCGCAACAAGTTATATTATTAGTTTAGATTCTAAAGAAGTCCTTGCATCAAGTGAACGAAGACCTATGAATGAACTCATTGAAGTAGCGAAAGATCGGAATATTAATTATAGAATCAACACCATAACATGTCTCGCTCAGAATTATAAGAAAATAAAGTAACCGTGAAGGTCATGACTGCAATTAGAATATTTGGCTTTTTTTCTTTCGCAATCTCACTTTGGGAATATGGTCTAAGTTTATCAAAAGCTTACGTTGTCTGTGCTCTCGGGTCATATTGACCTAAAATTGAAATTGTTATAATTTTTTCAATATTTGATCAATTTTGGTTTTGATGGGATGTTTCGAAAGAAAATTTAATCATCTTTCAGGACGTTAGCTGAATGGAACCAGAGGTGGATTGGTACCTCGCGGGGGAGGCTTTTCGTAAAAAAGGGTATAAAATCAGTGATTTTTTATGCTAATGTTACTTATATGTATCAGAAAATCCTGATTATTTTAACCCTTTATAAGGCAGTGGCAACTATATTGCCACCAACAAATTATATGCTTTTCTATTTATGTATTAACAAGAGCTCTACTTATTATTTTTCATGTAGTGACTTTATTTACTTTCAAGTAATTTGAGCCATAAAAAAAAATTGAAATGTCAATTTGAAAGCAGTTTTTTTACGAACAGATTGTAAGTTTCGAGTGGAGCAACACGTGTTCCACCGTTTCCTCTAAACCTGCGCACACCAAACATTCGGGCTAGGCCGAGCAAGCCAGCTGCGTTTCCTGCACTGTGAATTTGCAGCACGCTTAAACGCCGGGCACTTCGAACCCCCCATGGGGTGCTTGCTGTTCACAGCTATGCTGAAACAAATCAAACAATTGGGAGGGTTCGTGCAGCATTGTGCCTTATGTCCCTCCAATCCGCAGCGTCGGCAGAGCTTGCTTCTGTCAGGGCCTTTGCAGTCCCATTGCTTGTACCCCGGTTCCAGGCACTTGAAGCAAACTTCGGGTTGCTCGTATATGCCCACAGGGCACACCGACCATCCCACCTTGACGCTCCCTAACTTGACTACCTTGGAGGCATCCGCTGCAGATAGCCGAACCAATGCTACCTGTGTCCCTGTCGGACCTTTCCGTAGCCGAACGGCTGCGGTGGGCGTCTCCACTTCACACTGTCGCCGCAGTCCAGGTCTTTAACCCTTAGATTCACCTCCGTCGTGAGTGCCCTCACCTTGACCGTCTCGCCTAGGACCTCCTCCGTCAACTTCTTGTAGGCGGCGCCCTTTTGCGAGACGCCCCGCTTCAGCTCGAGGATCATCTCGCCCATCCGGGTACGTCGGCGCCGAGTTCACCAAGCTTGACGTCACCCCTCATCGCCTTCAAGACGTCCAAGTACTTAGCCTCGTCCGTCTTGATGACTAGTGCGTCGCCCCTGGAGTGATTGGCGCCTACCCTAGACTTCTTGCTACCCTCATTCGCCTGGGCCTTCTTTTCGGCCCTTGACGTCTTCGATTTCCTCTTGATCTTGACCAGGGTCCAGGAGGCGTCATCTCCCTCTATTTCCCTGGTCTGGGGTGGCTGAGAGTTCTCAGCCTGCCGTAACCCCTTACCACCGTCTTTCCTGGGTGGACGGACCATTCCAAGTCCTTCCTCCCCCGGTTTTGGAGGTACCTGGCCGGGGTTCAGCTTCCCAGCCCCACTACCCTTGTTCGGGGTAGTAACCCTCCGCGTTTCGGAGCGGCCCCAAGGGAGCTCATCCCCTGGAGACTGTCTCCCCCGTTTTTGTGTCTGCTCCGTTGGAGCAGTCACCCCCGACGTGCCCGCAAATACTTCAGCCTCAGTCTGGGTAGACTTTGGCACCACCGTCTTCGCTGGCACGCCCTCGGTCGATTCGACCTTGCCCGAGTCTGCGAATCCTTGGGCCTCAGTCTGGGTAGACCTCGACTCCACGGATTTCACGGGTTTACACATAGCCGTCCCGATTATGCTTCGATGACGCAAAGTTGATGACGGCGTCCAGCTGTTCCGTTGCCACCTCGAAGGCCGAAAGCCCATCGCGTTTGCGGTTCATCGCCTCCACAAGCCAGGCTGTGTTAGAGGCCTAGCTCATTATTTCACCCCCGTGGCCATGCATCCCCTCGGCACGGGTCGCTTAACGCCTTGGGATTAGGGGTTAGGGACATGGGCGTAGCCAGGATTTCGAGAAGGGGGGGGGGCAACTTTTATGGTCTTCTAAATCGTAGTTTTATAGTAGTTTTATAAAAACACATGAATATAAACACATGAAACCAAATCCAAACCAAATCGAAACAATAATGATTAAAACAATAATATGGATTTAAAAATGCGTGATTTATTGCTCATCAGATTTTTTAAATAAAGTTAGAAAAATATTAATGAACTTAGTATTCAGAAAGAATATTAAATCGGCTATAACAATTATTATAAAAATCCTGCATCCTTCCATAAGTTTAAGAAAACTAGAACCATACATCTGAATTTCTAAACAAATCCTCTCTGAAATAATATTTATTATAAAATAGGCAGAAAAATCAATATGCAAGCTTTCTCCAGGATTTCCTTCGACAATTGCTCCTGGCATTCTATCCGAAATTCTATCAGGGATTCTTTAGGAATGCTTCCAGCAAGTTTTTCGGCAGTGTCTTCAGGAATTCCACCATAAATTTTGCCGGGAATTGATCCGAAAATTCCACCATTATTAACCATTCCTTTATAAGTTCTGCAGAATTCCCTGCAATAAGTCAAATAATTTCGTGCTGTTTCCCATAATTTTTAAGAATAAGAATATTCGGTGAAAGTTCCGCAGAATTGCCAGTATACATTCCTAAGAATTCCACGAAAAATCTTCGAATTTCTTGTGTAAATTCCATAAAATTTTCCGTGAATTGTTTCGAATAATTTCTTGTGAAAATTTCAAAGAATTTCTCCAGGAATGAAAACCACAATGGAATTTTCGGAGGAGTTCCTAGATTAATTCGCAATGAAATCCTGAAAGAATTCCGGTGGAAACTTCAAGATTTCCACTGGGAGATCCTCCAGGAGTTTCTCCGAAAATTACTCCTGAAATTCTTCCAGGTGTTCCACCGGCATTTCCACCAAGAATTTCTCTAGGATTTCCTTAGATTATTATTTCGGTAGTTCTATCGGCAGTTCCTCTGAAAATTCTTCCGGGAATTTCGGCAGAATTGGAATTTATTTAGGCTTCTTCAGGAATTTATATAGATTTTCCACCAGAAGCTCTTCCGAGAATTTCCCCAACAAAGGTTTCAGCTAGACGAGATTTGTCTATAAGATGAATTCTCTTGTTTCCGAGAATGCTTCTGGTAGTTTCCCCGGGGTTCCTTTAAAAATTCTCCCGGGAGTTTCTTCAGAAATTCTTCCAGAAAATTCCTTCGAGAGTTCCTCCGGGAATTCCACCAGCAATTCATCCGGGAGTTTCTCCGGAAATTCCTCCGGGAGTTCCACCAGAAGATATTCCAGGAAATTATTCAGGCTTTTTCAGGAAATCATTTAGGTTTTCTTCAGAAATTAAGCTGGAAATTCCTCCCGAAGTTCTTCCGATAGTTTCTCTGGGAGCTCATCCGGGAGCTCCTCTAGGAATTCTTCTAGGAGTTCCTCCTGAAATTCCTCCGGGAGTTCTTACGGGAGATCTTACGGGAGCTCCTCCGGCAGTTCCTTCGGGAATTCCTCCGGGAGATCCACCAGCAGACTCTACGAGAATCCCCCCGGGAGTTTCACCTGCAGTTTCTCCGGGTGTTTCTCTGAAAAGAAACTCCCGGAGGAACTCCCAGAGTAATTTCCGGAGGAACTCCCGGGGGATTTACTATAGGAATTTCCGGAGAAATTATCAGAGGAACTCTCGGAGGAACTGCCGGTGGAACTTTTGGAGGAATTTATTGAAGAACTACAGGAAGAATTTCCGTAGGAAATCCTGGAGGAACTCTCGTAAGAATTCTAGGATGAACTCCCAAAGGAACTTCCGTAAGAATTCCAGGAGGAACTTCTGGAGGAATTTTTAAAAGAACCTCCCGGAGGAATTCCCGTAAGAACTCCCAGAGAAATTCTCCGAGGAACTTCTGGAGGAATTTGTAGATAAATGCCTAAAGAAATGCTAAATGAATTCCTGGATGAAAGCCTGATTGAATTCCCGAAGGAACTACTGGTGGAACTTCAGAGAAACATCCGGTGGAATACCCTAGAGGAAGAGAAAAAATATTTCTGAAGGAACTTCCAAAATCCCATTTCCCGTGAAATTATTGCCAAATATCGTCCATGGAAAAATTCCCGGAGGAACTCCCACAAGCACTTCCGGAGGAATTCCCACATGGAAGTGCTGAAATAATTCTTAGAGAAATTCCTAAAGGAATTTCCGAAAAAATATCTGAAGTATTCCCAGATTAATTGCTGAAGAAAATCTCTGCGGATTGTTCCGAATAAATTTCTGGAAGAACTCTTGGCAGATATCCGATTAAATTCCGAGTGAAGTCCGGAAGGAATTCTAGTACACTTCCGCTGAAAATCTCCCGGAGAAGTTCCTGGAGGAATTCCTGGAGAAGTACCTGAAGAAACTCCCGAAAAAATACCTGTAAGAATTTCTGGGGAAATACTTGGACGAATTCCAGGAGAAATTCATGAAGATATTTCTAGAGGATTTCTTGAAGGATATTCTGAAGTAATTGCCAAAAAAATTCCAGATTGGAATGCTAGATGATTTCGCTATTGAATGTTTGGAGGTATTCCCGGAAAATTTCCTGGAAGTAATCCCGTAGGAATTAAAGGAAGAGTTCCGAGAGGAATGCCCGGAGAAGTTCCTAGAAGAATTTCCGAAGGAATTTCTTATAGATTTACAAGTGAAATTATGGAGCTAAATCGGAGGATTTCCGTCATAAATTTTTGAAGAAACTTTTGGTAGAATTTTGGGAAGAAATTCCGTATGTATTGTTGCGGGAGCTATTGGCTGGTGGCTTCGAACCGATGCTTACAGCAAATAAAATACATATTTGTAATTCATTAGCTAAAAAGCTGAAATAATATATTTATTGATAGTTATTTACATAATTAGAAATATTGAATAACTCACAATTTCGGTGATTTGTCTGAAGCCGATTGCCTCCTTGCCAACAGAACCTCCACACTCGCTGAACAAGAGGTTTTGTTGTTATTCCTTACACATCTAAATTGGTTGATTTATAGCTAGGGGTGAGTATTATGCAATGAGGTGCGAAATGTAATATGTATTCTTGACGGAACGCTCGAATGCATGCCTGAAGGAAATGCCGGATTCTTCCTGAAGAGAGAATAGCCGAAGAAATATCTAGAAGTAAATCTTGGAGAGAAGAAAAGATATCTTCAAGGAATTTCCTCGTGAATTTCCTAAAACAGTTTAGTGGGGGGTTTCTAGATATGGAGGAATTACAATTACATGAGAAGGATTTTCGAACGATTTTCAGAGGAATTTGTAAATAACTTTCCGGAGGAATTTAGAAGTTCCCAGGGGAGCTTCTAGAAGGATTTCAAGGAGAATTTTTGAGCTCGAAATGTTTCGAGTTGTTTTGAACTTTCTATGTTATGGATCCTGGATGCCTTAATAAGTTTTGGGAATTTTTTGAATTTCAAACACCTATTTCTGTATATGATTGGATCGTAAAGTGCACATGTTTGAGGGAATTCATTTCAGTACCCGTTCAATATTTCCACAATTTAGGGGGAGGCGACGCCCCCCCCTGCCCCCCCTTGGCTACGCCCATGGTTAGGGACGATGGTCCCTTTGGTCGCACCCCCTCACTCTAGCTGATGTCAGAAGGACAACAGTGCCCAGGCTGCACTACCAGCTAAGCTGGCGGTCGATTGTCATCGGAAGACCCGTGAAGGCGTGAGATAATGAGATAAGATAATAAGAAATGAGTGTCACTCATTTTTCGGGCACTTATCCTCAACCGATTTGCTCACAACAAGTTGCATTCGACGCAGACTCATTGTTTCCTATTGAAAATTGGCCGGATCGGGCTATGGGCTCGGAAGTTATGGGCAAAATACTTTTTTTTACGGAATAATCGCTTAAAAAAGTGTCACTTATGTAGAGAATAAGACTTGATAAATAAAGATAAATAAATTCTTCATGAATACAAACACATTCCTATTGTTACATCATTTCGTCCAACAATAAAGAAAAATGGAAATCCGCCGGTGTATGATATTTCTGGTGTTTGCATCACAACAGGCGTGATCTGCAAAACCATTTCTCAACGTTTGACTCCCGAACATCTTGGAAGGCGTAGTTAAGTATAACAAACAGCACATCACCGTTGCCAACGCCAACCCGTATAAAAGGCGGTGATCTTCATAGCTGAAAAAATGGAAATAATTCGCTAGACAGATTTCATTTCAGCATTTGATTCAACTAATATTCGACTTGTCCTATTTATTTGTTTACCACCTTTATTTGAAGTCGAACTAACGTTTTAGCACAGACAAACAGACGTAACAGTTTGAACATTTTTCAGAAAAATCCATCGCCCAACTCCTCTACCACCATCTTGCGAGCATGTTGCTCGAAACAATGTTTCGTATGACATTGTCACCAGAAGGCGCTGGAGTGAAATGTCAAACTCGAAGGATTACGACGTTAGCGCCTCTAGTTGTGAAACGCGCAATCAATCAAATTCAAATTGGTCGTTGAAGTCATGGTCGATGGAAATTTCTCTAGTGTTACGTCTGTTTGTCTGTGGTTTTAGTTTTATCACATTTCAGCACATTGGAGAAGTTTATCAATGTGCTGAACTAATGATTTTCTAAATTCTCTGTGCGACTATGATGTGAAGCTCTTAAAGGGTAGTCGAATTGAGTTTGAATAGTAGATTAATGTCCTTCTTAACCATTGGATTTCACCTCTGTCGAATCTATCGCACAGTGAAAGAAAACATTATAGGTAATGGGTTATGCTTTTTCCGTTTGAAAGAAAATCGCGATGTCTTGAATTGAAGATATTTGGATAGGAAAATAATGATTTATTTTCAAGACACTGTTGGCACAGAGAACAGACATGGATGCTCGAACAAAATTTCGTTAAAAACCTGTGTAAAGATTTAAATCGCACCTCAGCGCCGCCAACGCAGGCTGCCCGACATAAAAACTCAATCTCACTAAGTGATGGCGTTGGCATACACTACATAAACAATGTAGTGCTGCCACCTAGGAGCGATTCGGAATGAACACTAGCGCCAAAAAGTAAAATACGGCAAATTTTAACCATATTTATCAGCACACTAGCACCGCGCAACGGGGGCATAACGACATACTTCAAAACGACCAGTACAAACTTTTACACAAGTACGCGAATGAAGATGAACGTCTGTTCTCTGTGCTGTTGGATTCATTGTCAAGAACACTCAGGCTTTTTATATTCGTGGGACAATTCATAATTATTTCGTGATACATAAATAATTCCTGATCTATAAAGGTGTTGGAGATTATAACCAAAAAAATTGCTGGAGCAATGAAGAAAATTTATGCAGTTGTTTTAAAGTTGTGCGGAAACGAACACAAACAAATTCATATAAAATCGACCATATTGCATGTTTATTAAAGATTCCATATGTACTAGTTGTTTTTCTATATGTAAATAAATTTCGATATGTATAGTCATTTACTTGCTGCATGTGTGGTATTGATGGCACAATGATATCGCAACTTGTTATTCAGAGATTCCGAGCAAGGTCGAAAATAAATACATTAAATTTTCAAAAACTCCATTAATATCATTGGGATGGATTTTATTTTATAGTTTTGGCATTATTTTCATATTTTTTTTCCATTGTTCGATGGTTATGACTGGTTGAAATGGTTGAAATAAAAATCTTGTACAGTTGTTAACAAACTGTAGTTTGACAGATTGACTTGTTGAATAAGAGTCCAATAATGATTCATATTCAGCCATACGATTATTTATGTTATGCGTCGAGTAGGCCATAACTTACAAATCAAGGATGGCGCGGATGACAACGTTACAGGCGGATGATCAAATGTCAGCAGTTCGAGAACCGATTTAGGAAATTTTGAAATAATTATATGAAAATAGCAACACATAGCAATTTCTTCAATGTACGTTCAATGGAGACCCTGATGATGTTACACTCAATGCGTTATTATTTTCGAAAAATTTACATGTATGTAGCTGAATTAAGGTGGTAGGTCATTTGGCATAAAGTCGTTTGGCATAACGCCGTTTGGCATAAGGCCATTTGACATAAAGGTCGATTGGCATAATGTCGTTTGGCATAACAGCCGTTTGGCATAATGGCCGTTTGGCATAATGGTCATTTGGCATAATAGTTGTGTTATCATAAATTTCGAAACTTATGCATAATATGTTCAATTATTCATAATGATTGTTACTTTAACATTATAAGAGAGATGTTTAAAATTGATTTTTTCGAATTAAAGTTCAGATTCTATCAAATCACTTGATAGAAGGTACTTTGGTATACTTTTTATTATCTGCCTATTTCACTCAAAATCTTTTTACCTCTGGGTCAGCAGCAAGATCGTCGTTGACTAACACAAACTACAAAGTACGAAAATTCAAATAGCAAAATTGTAAGTTTTCAAGGGCAAAAACAATTTTACACAAAAAAGGCAATACAAAATGAAATGAAAATGAAGTTATTTTTGCATGACATATATTCATCTCTGAAAAAATATTTTTTCGTTCTAAAAAGTATATGCTTTTTCAAATAATTTTGTCAGGCATAACACAAGGGAGAATATGCATGGTTCCTATTCTCAATATACTGCAATATTCAGTTCTAGGAAAGGGAAGATATAGTTCCTTCTTTCAAAGGACGCATTTTCTTGGCGAAGGCAAGGGAAGATTTTATTCATTTGTTCAATTAAGGCATTTGCTCGGTTTAAGGCAGAGGAGGATATGATCCCTTCTTTCAAAAGATGCATCTTCCCGACAGTTACATCAGAGAAGATATGGTTCCATTTTTCAAAGGATACATTTGCCTAGCAGATGGCGAAATACGATATGCTTCCTTCTTCCAGATCAGTTATTTGCTCGGTTTAATGCGAGGGAAGTTATGATCTCTTCTTTTAGATGATGGCAGAAAGACCAGTAGAAGGCAAAAAATGATATGGTTCTTTCTTTCAATTTAAGCATTTACTGGGTTAGAGGCAAGGGAAGACGAAACTCCTTCATTCATTTAATTAACACATTTGCCCGGTATAAGGCGAACATATAAGATAATGCCTTCTTTAAATGAACGCATTTACTCGATTTAAGGCAAACACAGGAGCTGATGCCTTTTTTTAATGAACGCATTTGCTCGGTTTAAAGCGAACAGAGTTGAAAATGCTTGCTATTAATAAACGCGTTTGCCCGGTATGTGGCGAACAGAAGAGATAAACCCTCCTTTAAATGATCACGTTTGCAAGGTATGACGAAACTATGCCTGTTCCTGTGGGAGGAACATTTCTCATTATAGGGTCTTGTCGTCATGCCCTTCTTGTTACAGTAAGGTTTATTGCCGGCAAATTTCAGGAGCAACTTCTTCTACCCCTTTATTCTGTTTAAATACATGTTCGCGAGCCGTCTCAAACCCAGTCGACGTGGGCTGAAATTTCTTCCAGCTCCCTGCATTGAGCATAAGAACGTGCTTCGAAATTCTCACCTCAGCTTTAACAGTCTTTAAAGGTAGTACATGATATATAAAGGGATTTTTTGGACCAAGAACTATTCGTTCTATACTGGGAGCTGCGGACTCGATCGAATCCAATTTTCAAGATATTTTGCTTGAAACTCGCAAATTTCCTCTCAGTGTCCAATGCACACGTTACGATTTTCTCACATGGAATTATCATTATGTTTATCTTTAAAAAAATAATTACAAAGATTTCGTCAATTTACCGCATCGTACACTGAAAGCAAATCAACAATATCTTTTATGTGCGAAAAGCATATAAAATCGAATTCGTTCTCTACAACTTCGTTTTATGTGCAGCATTTAAATTTTATTTAATGTCAATAGTATATACATGCACGCCTGTAAAAGGGGATTGCTGGGCACTTAAAATTTATTTATTCTGTAAATAAATATCCAATGCATTGATCCATAACCAATCAAGCATCAACTCAACGATCAAACTCTGAAAATAATTAAAAGATTTGGTGTTTCATAACGCGAAAAATGGCGGAGGAGTGGAAAGCGAAACTTCATTGTTGTGCTGTGACTTTTTCTTTCAAACAGATTTTTTTTTTAAATTGGAGCAGGTAATTTTTTTTTGACTATTGGAAACATTGATGGCTATTTGAAACATTTATCAGTTCAATCAAAGGTAATTGCCTATTTCCGGGGATTAAACCACCCGACTTGGACGTTAATTTACAATGTTATGAAAACTCATATGTGAATATGTACGTTATGTGGAAGATATTGATTTGGAAAATGTATTGGAGGTAACCACTTTCCCTTCGATGGGACTCGAACCCATGACCCTACACCCAAAAAAATCTGCACGTTCTTTCCACCTGAAAAAATACGTAGATTTTTTCCACCTGAAATTCACGTAACTTTTACCTGATTTTCCGAAAGAAATTTCATTCTACGTGGAAATCAGGTAAGCTCTACCTGAGTTTTGGATAGAATTCACCGGACACGTAAGTTTCACCTGAATTTTCTGAAGCATTTGCAGCTACGTGCGCACGAAAAATGTACCTGAAAATTCAGGTGGAAACAACGTTTAGATTATTTGGAGTGTACAGTACGCTAGACTGGTGCTTTAACCAACTAAGCTACGAAGGACCTCCGTCGGCCTTCGCAACCTAGCGGCTACTGAACGAGCTCGAGATTCCCAAATTGGACGCATAGTCAAATCACTCGCAATCCATTTCTCAAGCCAATACTTCCACATGTGTATTGTACACGTCCACATTAGAGGAGCGTGAGTATTTAGAATGTCTGGCGGCTGTACACATTCTTCATCAGCAACGGTACTGATCAAGTGAGGTTGTGTAAGCTATTTGCCAGTCGGTCGTCAAGCTGGGCTTTTCCATAAGACTTGACAAGAAAAAATCTTTATCTACTCGGCGGCTCGAACCGTGGACCTCT
Organism: Armigeres subalbatus; assembly: GCF_024139115.2. Taxonomy (NCBI): domain Eukaryota; kingdom Metazoa; phylum Arthropoda; class Insecta; order Diptera; family Culicidae; genus Armigeres; species Armigeres subalbatus. Next base: position 304,045,962 of record NC_085141.1, read on the forward strand.
TGATCTGCAGGCCCTGACACTACCACATAGCCCACTCTAGATCCATACCAGTGGGTCAAAAATACTGGATGACATTGCTCATAAATCATGGTCAACTTTGTTTTAGCATGGGGGGAATGGTCTTGCTTGACTACCCTATTCAAATGTTGAGTATATCATGAAAACTTCATTATTACATGCCGAAGATTATTTTTCAGAATAAAGTGATGTATGGACGAAACTTCCGTAACACTCGAAGGAAATGAACGGAAAAATTGAATTGGGCACATATTGAAAATTTATACTACCCCCAGAAGCATCTAAAACAAGGGGTGTCTCACCGTTAACAATCGCAGCGAATTTGAATTGAAATAAATTCGATTTAAAACGAATGGCATTCATAGCTACTACTTGATCAATTTAGCAACACACCTTCTGCGGCACTGAACTGTATTTTTAGTCCAAGCAAGCGTGGATTTTATAAGTTACCAATGACATCAAGTTGTTTATTTTTCCACCAACAAGAAAATGGACATGATTTCTGATTTTATATTTTTTACATTATGTAATAATATATTCATTGTTTATCATTTCAGATTGTAAACTAATCCTTGCCGAGATGATTTACAAGGAAAACAGCTGAAAATATCTTTGGAAATTTAATTGCGTTCAGCATTATTAACAAGAACTAAGCTGTTGTTGCCCGGTTGCCTAGAAATTTATTATTCTATTGACCTCGAGCTTGGATTTGAATAATTACAGCACAAATTTCATATTCGTCATCCTGTAAAAGACTTTATTGATATGCTCTGATCCCATGTAGAAATACTTGGATGTTCAAAACCCCTATTAGGTACCCGAGGATATGTTGTTCATTTCCAGACTTCTGCACTTAGTTCCTTAGTTCTACAACGGAAGAAATGCGTATAAAATGGGATGTGACAGCTGGCCTCATAGCTTAGATTTAGATTGAGGTTTAGATTTATTCACTAGGCCCAAGAAATTAGAAAAGTTTCGTCTATTGGAATTCGTCTGAAATTGGGGATAACATCTATATCATATACATATGTGCAACATCTACTTTCGTGAAGTGGAAGAGTATCTTGCTTCCTGCTTAATCTCTTCGCGCGAAGCTTCTTGATATGCAACCCAAGCTAAAACACGGCCTCCAAAAAGAACTAAAGTCTTATTAATGTTACAATGGTGTAACTATCTGGGACTATCACTCTAACTAAGGGTTAGCAATGAGCATGTTTGCTCTGCTTACTGTAATTTATAGGCGATCTCTGATAGTTCATATATAAATATTTTCTTTCCATAATACTTGTTTACTATCACTGTCATCATTCGTTTTGACAGATGGTGCATACGTTACGTTGCTAAAATCAGCAATTGGTCTTATAACCAAACTCAATTGACATCGAAATAAAGTCGCTTTGGTTACTTCGTTAATTTCTGCGGATAAATTCAATTTAATCTATGTGAGACACCCCTTGACCTAAAATTATTTTTCTGATTTTCAGGCATTTTTTTCAGCTAAATCTAATAAAAAGTCATAGAATAAGCCATCTAAACATCCTAGTATCAATGACAAAGTGGTAGATAATAGTCTAAAGAAGCTATCAACGACTAATCCTTTTATTATGTGGAGTTAAATTGATGCATTCAGACGACATTTCTACGAAAAAGTCTGAAAAATCACAAATCTCGTTTGATGCACCTTTAAATCTCCATGGATTTGGCTGAAAATTGGTCAGGAGACTCCATTTAAGATACTCATTGAAATAGAGGGGTGGCACTTTGAATTTGGAATACTTTTGAAAATGGTGAACAGGTCTAATGTATATACTATTGACATTAAATAAAATTTTTGCAATTCCTGATCATAATATCTGGTTTACATTTCGTCTTTGAGTCATAAAACAGCCTACTTTTCCATACCAACGAAATGGGTGCTTTAATGAACATTATGCAACTCAAATGGGTTGCATAATATTCATTATAACACTCATTTGGGTTCTATAATGAAAAACCAACATCAGAACAGTAATTACATTACTACATTTTGCTGAATTAGCTTGGATAAGTGTTCAAATAGTATATTCTCTGCGTCGCGTTATAAATGAAATAGTTTGATGGACATGACATCAAAATTTTCCAAAGGCAAGTACATCTATCGCTTCACGGTTTATCGAACTATGCAATGTGGCACGGCAACATGGAATCTGATTGTTATCTGCAGCAACATAATGTATTGGCAAAAATGATCATGTGGAGTAAACTAGAATGTACAATTTTGGTACTGATTCATCATATTAAAGTCCATTTTTCGTCATTGCAAAAAATAGCGTGTGCAACTCGTGCTGAAAAAATCATCTTTTTGCAACTTGTTGCACAAACTACTATTAAATGCTGCACATAAAACGAAGTTGTAGAGAACGAATTCGATTTTATATGCTTTTCGCACATAAAAAATATTGTTGATTTGTTTTCAGTGTATAACTTCTCCAAAATTGTGTGAACAAAGCCTGAACAGAAGTTGCGATAAGAAATAGTACAGACATTACACAGGATTTTGTTTTTACACGATTTTTTTTCGCTCGTTTTTTTGATCGTCTGACTTCAATTTACCACCAAACTCTTCGCAACATGTTTCAAAAAATCCAGAATAAATCAAAGAAAAATCACATGATAATTAATAAACGTTTAACATTTAGGATGAGTGGAAAATTGAGAAAATGTAAATCGTGTAAAAGCAGAATCCAGTGTATTCAACACAGTGCTCAATTAAGTCATCACACTGATGTTAGTTAAACCACAGAGAACAGACGTTGAAGCTGCACTCGCCATGTTGTGATAACTTTTTACTGTTCATTTTGAAATAACTTTGGAATGTCGCCGTTATCCCTTGCATAATCAGCGCTACCGTCATCAAAAAATGCCACTGTGCGCTAGTGTCGTTATGCATGCAAGAGCATACCAGCGCCATCGTGTTGTCAAAATGAGATTGTGAGTTGCAATGTCGACGTCGATGGCGTTGCGGTTCGGAATGTTGGTTTACACATGTTTTGCAAGAAATTTTGTTCGAGCCTCCATGTCTGTTCTCTGTGGTTAAACTAGTGAATGTTTGTTGGGTAACCTTAAATAAGCCAAAGAATTGACTGAGACAATAAAACGAGATATCATTTTTTATGGGAAAGGTCAATTTGACCTAACAACCAATAACTGCAGTTGCTTTTCCTTTGTACATTATTAAACTGATCCAACATTATTTATTACACCACTCACTGCAGGTAAACTATAAGAATTCTCAAAAAGGCAGCATATTGGGGCCCATATTGTATAACATTTTTACTTCTGACTTAATATCTGATTTACCATAAGAGTGCCGAAAGCTGTTGTTTGCAGATGATACGGTCCTTTCAGCCAAAGGACGAAGCCTTCATGTCAGTTGTAGCAGATTGCAAAAAAGTTTTGATATTTTTCCACTTACTTGCAAAAATGGAAGATTTCCCGAATGCTCAAAACTCAGCTCATCATTTTCTCACATAAGCCAACAGAGCTTCTTATTTAAACTCAACTGAAAATATTGTTAAGATGCTTTCGTATTATGATAAAGCTTAAGAAATTTTAACTCATCATGAGGATTATTCCTGAGATGTTTATGGCATGAAATGCTCTGGTCTTCAGCCAATTGAAGAATGAGGCTTTTCTCGTTGATTCCCATCGTAGCCTGAGGGTAGTATTAAATTTAAGATTCGAAGCGATAGATATCGTGAATTGCTGCAGATCGCATTCTTTCGGATACTGTATTTTGTGTAGGCATCAGCGCTCTCTAGATAGTGTAGGTCGAATAATAGCACTTCAGCCCACGAGCTCCGTAATTTGTAGTTCTACGAAAATTTATGCAAAGATTTTTTCTCAATCAGTACTGCACACACATATTGCTCACAGCGGAAAAATATAAAATGAACCAAAAACTTACTTGGAAACTTCAAGTTCTTCAGAAGAATTGTAAAATTTTATGTTTAATGTTTTATGCGTATGTTCTTACGTTTTTCTACCAATGCTCTACGAGAAGGCACAGATAGACACATAAAGAGCATAAAATATTCACCTTCTGAAGCGCATTCGCAATCGAGTTTTGACATTCGTATTTGGATTATTCAAAGCATAGAATGACTGTACACGATGTACACATTAATTTACGGAAGAACGTGGTTGTTCACTAAGCTGATTGTGTTTCATTTACTGAAATTTACAACTTTTGATAGAAACAAATAAGCTATTTAACATCAAAATAGTCTCTAAATTCTCGTTGTATTTTTAAAAGACGCTAAAAGAAGATAATTTTAAGTAGTGTTTGTTGAATTTGTATGAATCATCCTCTTCGGCGTAACATCCACGGTGGTTTCTTGCAGGATGCTGTGCTGCTGCTGTTGTATCTTTTCCTCATTGAGAAGAGAGTAAAAACCGGTCTTATGAACGACGGATGCAAATGATGCAATCGAGTGGGCTTTCAACCGGCTCCGGTGTTGGCCCGCGGAATGCGCACGGTGTGCGCCGATTCTTGCTGCAATATTTAGCATTCGACCGACCAGCAGCGATACCTACAAACATTTTAACTCGGTTCAACCGTCAGCGGGGATTCCATGCGGCTTAATTGCATGCACTAAATAAAATCTTTCGATTTATTCCCCAGCACTTGCTAAAAGCCATCATTGATTATAACGTCTAATTGAATTGGTATAAAGTATCAGCATCCACAGCCAGATACGATGCAAATATGTCTTTTCGCCACGCATTGAAGTCTTCCTCCGGCTCCGGCTAATGCTGACATTACCCTCACAGCATGTGACTTCACCTGCGACGTCGTCGCGTGAAGGACCTTGAACATGAACTTTATAATGACACACCTTTCTCGCTCTCGTCTACCTCATTTGCGTGTTTCGTCTGGGCCCCATGGATGTGGATGTTTATGCCACAGAGAATGCTTATGATATCGGCCGACGATGCTGCCTTTTACCTTTACTGCAGCATTGGAAAATGGAACGATGGAGGGAATCATGCGGCATACTGCGGACGGTGGCGCGGTGGGCACTCCCAACCGGGTCGATAATAACTTAATGGAATCGATATCCAATTAGAATGTGGTCAAATATGTAATTCGAGAAGGTCAGTAAACTCAGGATGCATCGTTACTATTTGGACTTTTTACTATCGTAAAAGACGAATTTCATACTATGTACCACCTTTTGGGTTTAGTATGGGTAAAGAAACAAGATGAGAAAATCCAAATAATACCTACTCGAATGATTCCTTATCACTGCAGAAGAAAAAATGTCTTGATCATGTGGTGGTTTGGATAAATTATAAATATTGCGTCATTATTAGCGAAGACCTAAGAGTTATGTTGAGTGAAGATTGGGAAAAGGTAATTCAAAACATGTTATGTTCAAAAAGGTTTAGCTAAACATACAAGAAGCATTGAAAATGTTTTGTACCACATTTTTACGACTTGCTGATAACATACTGGTTTTCGACATTTTTTCAGTTATTCAAGATGTTTTGTTTTACATTTCCACAATATCTATAAAACATGATTGTGTTTGAAGGAAGGATTGACAAACGATTTACAAAATCAATCAAAATGCAAATGTTACAAATATGCGACCATGGGGAGTGTAGAACATGATCATAACCATCCACTGTCCGACATTCTGACTACGTGCCCGGTCCACCGCAGTCGTCCGATTTCCGTGGTGTAAACGATAGATGGTTCTCTCAACAGCTGATGCAACTCGTGGTTCATTCGCCTTCTCCATGTACCGTCTTTCATCTGCACCCCGCCATAGATGGTACGCGACAGTTTCTCCTCGAAAACTCCAAGTGCGCGTTAATCCTCGACGAGCATCGCCCAGGTCTCGTGTCCTTACCCTTAGGACTACCGGCCTAATGAGTGTTTTGTAGATAGTCAGTTTGGTACGGAGGCGAACTCTATTCGTTCTTGTCTTGTGGAGTCTTCCCAAGCAACCAGAAGTTCAGATTTTACTTAAATTTACTCTTAACCGAACTTATTGGTTCACTATGGTTCACATCAAGTTCCAAGTATGCTTAACGGAACTTTAAAGTTCACTTTTACGCTCCCACCATACAAAAAATTACTTAAAATGAGAGCTGATTAAGCCAAAATAGCCCTTCTTATCCGAACTTCTGGTTGCTTGGGTTAAGTATGTACGATTTCCTGCCACCATGCGTCTCTGAAATGCTCTGCTGGTATCGTTATCGGAGTCCACCAGTGAGCCCAAGTACACGAATTCTTCAACCACATCGATTTCGTCAGCACCGATACTAACCCGTGGTGGATGACTAACATTGCCCTCTATTGAGCCTCTTTCTATCATGTACTTCGTCTTCGACGTATTGATGACTAGTCCGATCCTCTTTGCTTCCCTCTTCAGTCTGATGTAGGTTTCCTAGCAGCACACACGTTCCACATAGGTTACAGTAATTCATATGTAATCGGATTCAGTCACAATCAAGTTGCTGCAATAATTTTTGTCTGACTTGTGCTGCTCGAGTTTCATCCATCTTCTCAAAGTTATACCAATGTCGTCGGCGAAACCAAATAATTGGACGGACTTGAAAATCGTGGGCATTTCTACAATACCTGACGTACGGCGAACATCTGATCTGTGGTAGAGCGTTCACTCATAAATCCCGTCTGGTACTGCCCCACGAGTTCTCTTGCGATTGGTTTACAATGTTCTGAAAAACATTATGTGGAAGATATTGATTTGAAAAATGTATTGGAGGTAACCACTTTCCCTTCGAAGGGATTCGAACCCACGACCCTCAGTACGCTATACTGGTGCTTTAACCAACTAAGCTTCCTCCGGAAGTTCCTCCAGGAATACGTCCGAAAGTTTGTTATTGATGATTGTATATACCTGTTGTAGAAATAAAGAAATTTGTTCGCAACAGAGTTTGCAGTAGCCATCGATCAAGTAAGTGCAGTGCGTTTTTTAATTGTCGGGAAAATAATAAAATATCTATTTGTTGCTCGGCTCATGCGCATGCATTGCGCTTTGCTTCGGCCGAGACAAGTGCGATCTCCAATCCAGCTTTTTACGCTAGCCATAAATCAACTATGGTAATAAAGTTTTGACACTAGCTGTGTACAATGCTTATGGCACAATTATTGTCGCCTGGGTTACATTCTGAACTGTTTACGAGGCGATTTTTTTCTCTGTTTAATTATAAATGTAGCCCAAGCAGAACCTAACAAGCTGTCCGAAATTAATTAGGATTGTTTTACATGTATTTATGCATTTTTTGTCATTTTAGTTCTACTACTTTTATTATCTTACTGACTGGATATATAAGTCGGAAGGTCAAGTATTTGGGATCCGTAAGTCGTTTGGAGCTGACTTTTATTTATTTATCATCAGACTAAGGCCGGAGTGGCCTGTGCTGCACATAAAAGACTTCTCCATTCAGCTCGGTTCATGGCTGCACTTCGCCAACCACGCAGTCTGCGGAGGGTCCGCAAGTCGTCCTCCACCTGATCGATCCACCTTGCCCGCTGTGCACCTCGCCTTCTTGTTCCCGTCGGATCGTTGTCGAGAACCATTTTCACTGGATTACTGTCCGACATTCTGGCTACGTGCCCGGCCCACCGCAGTCTTCCGATTTTCGCGGTGTGAACGATGGATGGTTCTCCCAACAGCTGATGCAACTCGTGGTTCATTCGCCTCCTCCACGTACCGTCCGCCATCTGCAACCCACCATAGATGGTACGCAACACTTTCCTTTCGAAAACTCCCAGTGCGCGTTGGTCCTCCACGAGCATCGTCCAGGTCTCGTGTCCGTAGAGAACTACCGGTCTTATAAGCGTTTTGTAGATAGTCAGTTTGGTACGGCGGCGAACTCTATTCGATCGGAGCGTCTTGCGGAGTCCAAAGTACGTACGATTTCCAGCCACTATGCGTCTCCGAATTTCTCTGCTGGTATCGTTATCGGCGGTCACCAGTGAGCCCAAGTACACGAATTCTTCAACCACCTCGATTTCGTCACCACCGATACAAACTCGTGGTGGGTGGCTCACATTGACCACTCTTGAGCCTCTTCCTATCATGTACTTCGTCTTCGACGTGTTGATGACTAGTCCAATCCGTTTAGCTTCGCTTTTCAGTCTGATGTAGGCTTCCTCCATCCTCTCAAAGTTACGTGCCATGATATCAATGTCGTCGGCGAAACCAAATAACTGGACGGACTTCGTGAAAATCGTACCACTCGTGTCAATCCCCTGCCCTTCGTATTACTCCCTCCAAAGCGATGTTGAATAGCAGACACGAAAGACCATCACCTTGCCGTAACCCTCTACGGGTTTCGAAGGGACTCGAGAATGCCCCTGAAACTCGAACTACGCACATCACCCGATCCATCGTCGCCTTGATCAACCGTATCAGTTTATCCGGAAATCCGTTTTCGTGCATTAGCTGCCATAGCTGGTCCTGATCGATTGTATCATATGCGGCTTTAAAGTCGATAAATAGATGATGTGTGGGCACGTTGTATTCGCGGCATTTCTGCAATACCTGACGTATGGCGAACACCTGGTCTGTGGTAGAGCGTTCACCCATAAATCCCGCCTGGTACTGCCCCACGAACTCTTTTGCAATTGGTGTTAGTCGACGGCATAAAATTTGGGAGAGTACCTTGTAGGCGGCGTTCAGCAATGTGATTGCGCGGTAGTTGCTACAATCCAGCTTATCGCCCTTTTTGTAGATGGGACACACGACACCTTCCATCCACTCCATTTTTGGAGCTGACTTGTCTTACGTTTTAGGCTGAAAACTCGGCTGAAAACACGTTTATTGAATGGGAACTGTTTAACGGATAGATATTTATTCATGGTGTTCGTTCATACCTTTCTAAGCAACGGGCAAAGAAGTAAACTGGTCCTCAGAGCTTATAATTATTAATTATGGTCTATGGCGCATCTTTTCACTATCAGCTCCTGCAAAGCAACAGCTTCCAAATAATGTTCAAGTTCAGAATGAACAGGGGAACTGGATAACTCCAATCTACTAAGTGAAGCGGAAAACGATACGCTGTCTGTATCAATATGATTATCTGGAGATGAAATGTAGGACACCTAGGATCAGGGATCGTTAGAAAAGCCGAAGAGAGATGGTGGAGTTGGTCAAAAGACGCGTGTATGTATTGCATGCAAAAAACCTAATTACTACCGAACGGTACAATTGGAGCTAGTAAGATGTTCGCAATCAAACTAACACAGAGACGATTCGTTTAAAGAAAAGGCAACAACATTTTCAAAGAGGCATCAGGATATAGGTAACTTCGGCACGACACATAAAAAATCCAGCCAGGGGACATTTTTTTTACTTTACGACGCTCAATCCAGAACTTCGAGCAGTCATATTATACTTCGTAAATGCCTCCTTTCTCTGTATTTTGGTACATGGACCATATGCCCGTATTTAAGTACTATGACCTTTTCTTTGTCCTACGGTGGGCCCTCAATATGTATGAAACCTGGCTTCGAATGAGCATCCATCTAAAAATATAAACAGCGAATTAGTATATTAAAAAATCATATAAAAGAAATTAAAAAAAAGGTAAAATAGGTGGTCATTAGGTTTTGAAACAAAACTTTTTTGACGTTTTAGTTGTTCAGCAAAATCCGAACGAATCTACGAAGGTTACTAGGATGATAATACTATAAAATCCGTACACAGCATGTGTCAAAATGAATTACCAAAGTTGACCCGTTGCTATAATAAAAAGCTGGATAGTTTGCAGTAGTTATCGGGCAACTAAGTACAGAGTGCTGTGCATCCGTTCGGTCGTCCAAAACGCGATGGTGGGAATCTTTTTTGACCGCAGTTTCTTCTGGAGCCCGTAGTAGGCTCGACTTCCACATATGATGCGCCTTCGTATTTCACGACTAACATTGTTATCAGACGTTAGCAAGGATCCAAGGTAGACGAATTCCTTGACCACCTCGAAGGTATCCCCGTCTATCGTAACACTGCTTCCCAGACGGACCCTGCCGCACTCGGTTCCGCCCACAAGCATGTACTTTGTCTTCGACGCATTCACCATTCACCGTCAACGAAGCCGGCTTGATAATCTTCCACGAACTCATTCACTAATGGTGAAAGACGACGGAACATGATCTGGGATATCACTTTGTAGGCAGAATTAAGGATGGTGATCGCTCGAAAGTTGTCACACTCCAGTTTGTCGCCTTTCTTGATGGGGCATATATCCAGTATTTTGCGCTCGGTAATGGCGGCGTGAGTGCCATACAGTTTGACGTTCAAAAGGTAGAAAACATTGGAACTCATCTAGTTTGCTCTGGATAATAAAAAAAAATCAGAGAACAACAAACATCAACCAACATGAACAACAACAAGGATTCCCGCATGGATTTGATTTTAGATAAATGACTTTTATAATTACCTACATTTCTTTTCATTTCAGGCATTAAATAGGACAATCAAGGACCGCTTTATGAACGACCCATATGAAATATATACATATTGTGGGTAAAATAGTGTGAGGTTCTAGACATGCGATTACCCCTGCATCTTATTATGATAGAGCTCTATAATTAGAATATCCTTATGTACATCTTCAAGTCTCAAAAGAAGACAATTCACAGAATTACAATTATTTGCTTTCTCTCTGTTCTTGCCTTTATATGTACAGGATTCCAAATATATGAACGATGATGTATAGCGCAGTGGTATTTTACACTACAATCTACTTTCGAAATAAGGCTCAACGTTCAGACTATGGGAAAATCAAGAAAAAGACGATCATTCCGGTTTTCACATAGAATATAGTGTACATATTGTGTTTATTATAGTCTCGGGTAACTCGAGAATTCTCGACTTCCCCGCGTGTGACGACCGTGTAATTCAAACGTGAGGTATGATAATTCACACTTTATTCGAAACCCGTAGAGATAGAGTAGTACAAATTATGCACAATATGCCTATATTCCATAGAAGGCAGGAATTTAAAATAACAAAACAAAAACATTTCGTTACGATAAGAAACTACGATAAGATACGAAATTCCGTTAGAAGAGACTAATATTGAATTCACACAAAAATGAGAAGTATTCAAACCCACTGGTGGTTCGAGAAAAAAAAAATCTCGGGTGAAATATCGGGGGTCGCTCATAAAGAGGTTCTTGATTATCCTATTTTATGCCTGAAATGGAAAGAAATGTAGGTAAATTATGAAAGTCATTCAGCTAAAATCAAATCCAAACGGGAATCCGTGTTTTCGTTCGTGTGGTTGACGTTTGTTGCTCTCTGATTTTTTTTCTTATCCATGGCGAACTAGATGAGTTCCAATGTTTTCTACCTCTTGAACGTCAAACGGTATGGCACTCACGCCACCATTACCGAGCGCAAAATACTGGATATGCTTCCTTCCAATCCTCCGGTAGCTGTTCAGTTTCTCAGATACTGACTATCTGTTTGTGCAGGCAAGTGGGCAGCTTTTCCGGGCCCATCTTGATGAGCTCAGCTCCGATACCATCCTTACCAGCTGCTTTATTGGTCTTTAGCTGTTGGATGGCATCCTTAGCTTTCCTCAAGGTGGGGCTGTTTGGCTTCTATCGTCCGCTGAACTGACGTAGTCATCTCCTCCGTAGCGCCATTTAAATGTTTCTTGTAGTACTGCTTCCACCTTTCGGTCACTACACGCTCGTCCATCAAGATGCTCCCTGTGCAATTCAACATCGCACATACGAATCACCCATCATGTTTACATTGCTTGCACTCGCGATGAAGGAAGAATTGACTGACCGCGAATGTGTCTCTTGCATGCGATGGCTGCTACGATCTGTCATGTGACTGAAGAACAGTATATTAGACTTGTTCGTGTTTATAGGCCTGCCCAACGCCACACATCTCCCCTCTTCTCTAAAAAAAATAACGACTGGCATCTATGTTTAAAGAAAAAAATTACATTAACGACATATTATTAATGATGGGAATACTCTCTCACAATGATAAAAAAGCATCTTGAACCAAACGATCACTTCCGGCGCATTACTGTACAGCGAGCGTCTAATTTCGTAATCGTAAAACACTATTTTTAATAACCCTTTTTTGCTTCTAGTAAAAATCATCAGTACTAATACTACCTTTACTTTCTTTGAGCATACGTCTATTTCAATATGAAACTATAAATGTCAAACAACCAGCAACAAAAACTAGAAACCGATCCGGAATAGTATCGATAAACTGTTCTTAACTATAGGCGGATATCTTTTCTCAATGCAATCAATCTCCACGAGCACCTTACGAATCCACGGTAGAATCTTAATTCTTATGGGCGTTCTACCATTGTGGAGAAATTAAAATCTTGCCTTCGGACGTTCTACTACAGAGTTCTCACAATTTCGGTCTTTAGTAATACTATTCTTCTTACGAGCGTCCCACCAACGCAGAGGAAGAATCTTCTGAATGCGGGCGTCCTACCACACTGAGTTGTGATCATTCCGATCCACAATAACACCATTCTTCTTGCGGGCGTCCCACCAACGCAGAGGAAGAATCTACTGAATGCGGGCGTCCCACCACGCTGAATTGTGATCATTCCGATCCACAATAACACCATTCTTCTTGCGGGCGTCCCACCAACGCAGAGGAAGAATCTACTGAATGCGGGCGTCCCACCACGCTGAATTGTGATCATTCATATCCACAATAACACCATTCTTCTTGCGGGCGTCCCACCAACGCAGAGGAAGAATCTACTGAATGCGGGCGTCCCACCACGCTGAATTGTGATCATTCCAATCCACAATAACACAATTTTTCTTGCGGGCGTCCCACCAACGCAGAGGAAAAAACACTTGAACGCGGGTGTCTTTTCACGCTTAACTAAAAAAATAAAACTCTATTTATTGAACTCCTCGCTGAACTAACATCCTTAAATTTTTCAACAGAAAGATCAACAATATCCAAAAAGTACTTTTACGAATTTTTGGCAACACAGGTCACCAATAAAATTCACCTAATCTATATTGCTTTCTAAGCACAATACATCTAATCCACGCGGCATTGCAGATATTTTATGTCACAGTATCATTCGATTTCACTACACTCAGATACAAGAAGCATTGCGATTGCATATTTTCGGCAAATTCAACTATTGCAATCAAAAAGAAAATTCTGAAAACAACAACATTGAACATAACACATAGTTTTGAAAATGGAATTTGTAAATAGTAATTTATGAAACAACTCTTTCTCATAAGTAAATTTCAAATTTTCATTTTCTTACTTAAAATCATTCCTATACTTTTTCAACGGTACTTTCAATTTTATCAATAATTTTATTGTGTGTGTATTGATAATCATACATGAATTTAAAAAGCTTTACTAAAACCGGTTCATATATCGCCTTGCTCCGAGGTCAATCATATTTCACCCATCGCACACTTGGAATAATCCATCAACAAACAAATCCTACTCTACTCTTCTACTACCAAGTCTACTACTCTATTTAACTAATCTAAAGAAAGCCTTACGAAAGTTACTCTGTTTTACATACCAATCAAAGAGTATAAACCATAAAATGCCAGCACATAAACGTCCCAAACATCCGATGTTTTTTCAAATGTCCAAGAACAGCACCCAAAGGCAGCATCGGTCAAAAAATCAAAACATCAAAAATCATTGTCAGAAAATCTCCATAATAAGCTGTAAACAAGTATTCTTCGCATAGATGTGTGCATTCTAGGCGCAGTTGAGAAAGTACACGTGAAAAATAAACTCATACTATTGAGGTTTTTAGCATTATCATTGTTTACAAAACATTTCTTTGTTTTCTGTTAGAAATGTCAGTCTTGCCTGTTTGCTGCTAGATTATTCATGTCATTACATTCTAGGCATAAAATGCTGAAGAAAACATCAATAAAACGTTACAAACATCATTTTGTGTTCGGATCTACCGGAATGTTCAAGCAGAATCATATCAAAACAAAACCTTGAATGTAAATAATCGGGCTGCCGCTATACGTCTCATAAAATATCTTATAGCTAACTACCAACAAAACTTAATAAGTGAACGGTATGAATTAATTTTACATTCGGCGCAATCACTTATGCAATGAGGCAAATTGAAGAAATAGTTGTAACTAATTAAAAAACAACACAATGACAATTCCACGTAAGAAATCGCAATGTGTGCACTGAGAGGAGAGTTGCGGGTCTGTAGCAAAACATTTTGAAAATTAGAATCTCTCAAGTCAACGGCTCTCAGCCCGAGAGCGGCATCCACACAAATATAACGAAAACATTACTCCTTACCTATGCAAAAAAGCTTCGCCGCTCCAACCTCTTTTCGGCTTCCCGTGAAGTTCGTTCAAAACTGCTAAGCACACATCTTTACACAACATGATGGGTGATTCCACAAGCAACGCCAGCACACACTCCTGGCAGGATCGCCAAATGTGCAATTCAACATCGCACATACGAATCACCCATCATGTTTACATTGCTTGCACTCGCGATGAAGGAAGAATTGACTGACCGCGAATGTGTCTCTTGCATGCGATGGCTGCTACGATCTGTCATGTGACTGAAGAACAGTATATTAGACTTGTTCGTGTTTATAGGCCTGCCCAACGCCACACACTCCCATCCTTATCCCTGTACATTTTGGCTCGCGGCATGAAGCCTTTGCGGGATGCGTTGAGCTTCTGATAGAACTTGCAGCACAGCTGTTTCATCTCCTCGCACTCCGCTTCTTCCAGGGGGCGTTTCTTCTTCTGAAAAAGGCGGGTCAGCTGTCTCCGCTTCCGTCTATAACGTTCCACGTTTTGCCGAGTACCTCGCTATACAGCCCGACCGCCCGCGCTGCGTCCTTCTCCTCAGGAATATGTCTTCACTCTTGGTCGAACCAATCGTTCCGTCGACTTCGTCCCACATACCCGACGTTGTTCTCCGCAGCGTCAAACCATCGCCAGATAGTGGTCGGAGTCGATGTTAGCGCCACGATATGTCCTGACGTCAATATTGTCGGAGAAGTGCCGTCCATCAATCATAACGGGGTCGATTTGTGATTATGTCTACAGTGATGATCTCCAGGTGTATCGATACGGGAGGCTGTGTTGGAAGTAGGTGCTGTGAATGGCCATATTCTTGGAGGCGGCGAAATTAATTAGTCGTAGGCCGTTTCCGTTCGTTGGCAGGTGAGCGCTGAATATTCCAATAGTCTGTCTAAACTCCTCCTCTTGGCCAACCTGAGCGTTCAAATCTGCTATGATGATTTTGACGACAGCTGCCCATGTCGTACTCACGTTCCAGCTGTGCGTAGAATGCGTCCTTATCATCATCAGTGCTTCCGGAGTGTGGGCTTTTTTTAATTTTATTTTTTTACAAGGGAGAATGCATTTACACACTAACCCAGTACACGTGCATTGTAGTTGCCAAACTACCACACGGAAGTGTACTGGAGTGTCGGACTCGACCATACCGGTAATACCGACTAAACTCCCTTGGGCTCCACCATCGTTTCCCCCAGGAACTACCTCCCAGTACTACTTCTGGGGGATGGCAGTACTAAACGTACTCGTTCATCATCGCTCACACAGGCACCCGTCCCATGCGAGACTGACTTGGGTGCTCGCTCTATCGCACCCTCAAACACACCCTACATACTCTGTTGCACCCCTGTCATGCCGTGCAGGTCTAACTTGTGTGCCCACCCTTCTCATCCCATGTGGGTCTTAGTAACTAACCCTTGATTCACGCTCATGCACTCCATGCTTGCACACACGCTAACGCTCCTATGAGTCTGACTTGTGTGCTCACCTCTATCATGCCATGCGGGTCTAACTTTTGTGCCCACCCTTCTCATGCCATGTGGGACTGACTTGTATGCCCACCTTTATCATACCATGTGAGACTGCTCACCTCTTTCATTCAGTTCGCGCTGACACATACTTCTCTAGTCATTCGACCTAACACTCCCTCTGGCATCCCTTGTGGGACATTTCACTTAGGTTCCCACTTCTGACATACCATGTGAGTCTGACTCACCTCGCTCATGCCATATGAGACTAGCTCAACTCAACTCAACTCATTCCTTTCGTACCATGTGAGACTGACTTGGATGCTCACCCACACTCCTCTGCTACGCCGAGGGGTATCAGTAGTCGTAGGAACCAACATTCCTGCGCTACTCCCAGCGCGGCGTGTGCAGTCCATACATACACCTATTCATTCACACTTCTGCCATGCTTCGAGGTGACGATATCGGTTGCCACCCGCTGCGCCATTACCTCTGCATGGGCAGACCATTCACACACTTCTCCGCGTTCGACACTTTCGCTCTAACTAACCAATCACAAGTTAGTCATGCTTGTCGATTGTTGCTCGGCGCGCCAGATTCTCTGCAAGCTGCAGGCAATCTGAGTGGTTGCAGTCGAGACTGCGTTCCACTTCTCCACCGCTTGACACATCCTCTGGATAAGGTTATCCGGAGTTGTGTCACGGCCGCAAACGTCTAGCATTGCTCTTCTTTCGACTTCGAAACGAGGACATACGAACAGTATGTGCTCTGCAGTTTCGTCAACACCTGGGGAACAGACGGGGACCTTCGCGTGCCCAAACCTGTGGTGGTACTGTCGGAAACAGCCATGGCCTGACAGGAATTGTGTCAGATGGAAGTGAACCTCCCCATGGGGTCTCCCCACCCAGCTTGATATGTTAGGAATCAGCCGGTGGGTCCACCTACCTTTCGAGGAGATATCCCACTCGCGCTGCCATCTGGCAACCGAAGTCACCCTGGTACGCTCGCGGGCTCCTCTGGTGCCACGTAGGTCAAAACACTCCTCGTCTTCCCGGATGACCAGCCCGACTGGCATCATACTCGCTATCACGCAGGATGCGTCGTGCGATACCGTGCGGTAAGCCGATATCACCCTGAGACACATCAAGCGGTAGGTGCTCTCCAGTTTCTGCAGGTAACTGGTTACCCCCAGTGCTTTTGCCCAGGACGGGCCGCCGTACCTAAGAATAGATGCGGCAACGCCTGCCAGTAGCCTACGTCTACTGACGCACACCTTGGAGCTGTTGGACATCATCCTCGATAATGCCGCCACAGCAGTCGAAGCCTTCTTGCACGCATATTTGACATGGCTACCGAAGGTAAGCTTGTCGTCTATGATGACCCCAAGAATCTTCAGACTCCGCTTTGAAGTGATCGCGACGTCTCCCACGTGTACAACTGCATGTTGTGCCGACTTACGGTTGCTGACGATAACCACCTCCGTCTTATGCTGAGCGAGCTCAAGGCCTCTCGCACTCATCCAGTCCGCCATAGTGCTGATCGCGTGTTCTGCGGTTAGCTCTACTTCGGGGATTGACTCCCCGTAGACCTCTAGGGTTACATCGTCAGCAAAGCCGACGATCTTCACACCAGGAGGGAACTTTAGCTTCAGAACCCTGTCGTACATCAGGTTCCATAGTACCGGGCCCAGGATTGACACTTTTCTGACCGGCATCGGTCTCGTATAGCAGCACCCGGTTCTGGAAGTAGCTTTCCAAGATCCGGTACATTCCCTCCGGCAGGCTAAGCCGGTGTAACGAGAGCGCGATAGCATCCCAGCTTGCGCTGTTGAATGCGTTCTTCACGTCCAGTGTCACCAATGCACAGTATCGAATTCCTCGCCTTTTCCGTTGAATCGCTACCTCTGCAGTCTTGAGGACTGAATTGATAGCGTCCACCGTGGACTAACCCTTCCGAAAACCAAACTGGTTACTCGACAGGCCATCCGTACCCTCTGCGTACGGGGTGAGCCTGTTGAGGATGATCCTCTCGAGCAGATTACCCGTCGTGTCGATCATACAAATTCGTCTGTACGCCGATGGGTCACCCGGAGGCTTCCCGGCCTTCGGCAGCAGTACCAACTTCTGCCTTTTCCATCTCTCAGGGAAACAACACTCATCCAGGCATCTCTGCATAGCTAGCCTGAACATGTTCGGGTTCGCTATGATCGCTGCCTTGAGTGCACTGTTTGGAACTCCATCAGGGCCTGGAGCTTTGTTCATCGCAAGGGTGTTAGCCACTGCGAGTAACTCTTCGTTCGTCACCGGAGCCACCATTTCGGCCACACTCCCAGCGCCTTGCAGCGCAGGAGAAGGCCAGGGACTTGTGGCTCGGGACAGGAAGAGTACTTCGATAATCCTCGCCAACCGGTCCGGTGACCGTTCGGGGGGTGAAGAGCCCCCTTTGGTCTTGGCCATCACGATCCTATAGGCGTCACCCCACGGATTCGCATTGGCACCCTCGCACAGGTTGTCGAAGCACGCTCTCTTGCTGCTCTTAATGGCCTTGTTAAGGGCCAGTCTCGCAGCTTGAAACACTTCCCGGCGGATCGCTCTTTCCTCATCGGTGCGGGCTCGTTGCGTCCTACGTCTAGCCTTGAGGCAGGCTGATCGTAGGGCTGCAATTTCGGCACTCCACCAGTATACCGGGCGTTTTTTGGCAGGGCTTTCCTCGGCATAGTAGCATCGCACGCGCGTGACAGGACAGCTACCAGCGCATCCCCGCTTAGACTGTCCGTGTTGGTCTCCAGTCCCAGGGCCGCGGTGAATCCTTCGCTGTCAAAGTGATTGGTCTTCCACCCATGGACCTGACAGGGATCACCCGCCCTCGGACGCTGCACACCATAGTTGATCTTGAAGCGAATTGCTAGGTGATCACTGTGGGTGTAGCCCTCGTCTACCCTCCAGTCCAGGTCCGAGACCAGACTGGGGCTGACAAACGTTACATCTATCCATGACTCGGCCCCATTCCTACGGAATGTGCTACTGGCTCCGTCATTGACAAGCACTGCGTCGAGTTTTGCAAGTGCCTCGAGTAACGCTTGTCCCCTCTGATTGGTGCAGCGGCTGCCCCATTCCACTGCCCAAGCATTAAAGTCTCCCGCTATAACGAACGGGCTCCGACCTACTAGGTCGGCCGATAGCCTGTCGATCATCTGGTTCAACTGTTCCATTGGCCACCTTGGTGGAGCGTAGCAGCTACAATAGAACACCCCATTGATCTTGGCGAGTCCCTTCGAAACCCGCAGAGGGTTACGGCAAGGTGATGGTCTTTCGTGTCTGCTATTCAACATCGCTTTGGAAGGGGTAATAAGGAGAGCAGGGATTAACACGAGTGGTACAATTTTCAATAAGTCCGTCCAGCTATTTGGCTTCGCCGACGACATAGATATTATGGCACGTAACTTTGAGAAGATGGAGGAAGCCTACATCAGACTAAAGAGGGAAGCTAAGCGGATCGGACTAGTCATCAACACGTCGAAGACGAAGTACATGATAGGAAGAGGTTCAAGAGAAGACAATGTGAGCCACCCACCGCGAGTTTGCATCGGTGGTGACGAAATCGAGGTGGTAGAAGAATTTGTGTACTTGGGCTCACTGGTGACTGCCGAAAATGACACCAGCAGAGAAATTCGGAGACGCATAGTGGCTGGAAATCGTACGTACTTTGGACTCCGCAAGACGCTCCGATCGAATAGAGTTCGCCGCCGTACCAAACTGACAATCTACAAAACGCTCATTAGACCGGTAGTCCTCTACGGACACGAGACCTGGACGATGCTCGTGGAGGACCAACGCGCACTTGAAGTTTTCGAAAGGAAAGTGCTGCGTACCATCTATGGTGGGGTGCAGATGGCGGACGGTACGTGGAGGAGGCGAATGAACCACGAGTTGCATCAGCTGTTGGGAGAACCATCCATCGTTCACACCGCGAAAATCGGACGACTGCGATGGGCCGGGCACGTAGCCAGAATGTCGGACAGTAACCCGGTTAAAATGGTTCTCGACAACGATCCGACGGGCACAAGAAGGCGAGGTGCGCAGCGGGCAAGGTGGATCGATCAGGTGGAAGATGACTTGCGGACCCTCCGTAGACTGCGTGGTTGGCGACGTGTAGCCATGGACCGAGCCGAATGGAGAAGACTCTTATATACCGCACAGGCCACTTCGGCCTTAGTCTGAATAAATAAAAAATAATTGATCTTGGCTATCGCGACACTCTCCGCGGAGGAGTGTACAACCTCTTGAACGGGGTACCTTCCCGTTGTGCAGATTGCCGCCGGCCTAGACCCGTTCGCCACCCAGTTGCCATTGTCGGCAGGGACGTTTTACGGGTCGGACAGGAGGGCGACATCGATCCTCGACTCCGAGACCGCCTGCCACAGCAGTTGCTGGGCAGGTGCACAGTGATTCAGATTCAGCTGTGTTACTTGCACGGCTTTTTCCGATTGGCTTCTCCGAAGGGACATTAAGATGCACGCCCATAGCATGGTTCCGGGCCTGCTTCTTACTGGCGCAGATAAGGCACCTTGGTGCCTTGTCGCATTCCTGCGCCTTGTGTCCCTCCTCGCCGCAGCGACGACACATCTTGCTTCGGTCTGGGCCCTTGCAGTCATAAGACTTGTGCCCGGACTCAAGGCACCGGTAGCACCTGTCCACTGAAGGTGGCTGGAGCACGCTTACTGGGCATACTGACCAGCCGATCTTCAGCTTCCCTTTCTCAGTGACTTTTTTGGCATCAGCCACCGGTAGTCTGAGATAGGCTACCTGCGTACCAAAGAGTCCCCCTCTTAGACGTACAGAGGACCGCTCAACCTCTGTGCCGCACTGCTCTTTGACGGCAGAGACGACGTCTTCCGCGGTCGTGACCTCGTCCAGCTGCTTACACTGGAGGGTCACTTCCGCACCCAACGACCTGACCTGAGCGCCGTCACCCAAGACCTCCTGGGCAAGCTTTTTGTAAGCCATCCCGCTGGATTGCGCGCCACGCTTCAGTACCAAGATCATTTCACCGTTCTTGTTACGTCTAACGTTGCGCACATCCTGGCCCAGGGATTTCAGGACATCGGCGTATTTGTCCTTGTCGGTATTCACCAACAAGGCCTCGCCTCTGTCTCTCACCTTCTTCGTAGGTCGAGGGGTGTTTGACTTCCGTACCCTACTGACTAGTTGCCAAGGATTCGCATCCCCTTCGGCGAGTACCGATTGCTGGCTGGGGCCAGCTTGTGGCTCAGCAACTTGTGCCTGTGTAGTGCCTTTTGCCTTCTTGGGCACACGCCCTTCAGGCTCCGGTGCACCATCCAGGCGACGCTTCACCTTAATGGTAGCGCGTCTGGGTCACTTCGAACTTGGCGTTTTCTTGCCCTCACTGGCCGTAAGGGCGGTCGCCTCTTTCACGGCAGTAACACCGCTGGGGGAGGAGAGGGCCTTGGTCTGCGTACCTTTGGGTACCTTCTCTGCTGCCGCTACACGCCTGATATAAGTGTCTTGTTCTTGTCTTGCGACACGAACAGCTTGCCGGAGCACCAACAGGCTCTGCTTAAGGTCACTCCTGATAGAATCCAAGTTTCAAAGTGCTCGCGTTTTCGGGGGCACACCACTCGATACGGAAGCAACGCACAACTGTCATTTTTATTTTTTCCCGCATGCTGCGACGCAGCAAAGCTAAATCAACAAAAATGACAGTTGTCCGCCGCCTCCGTATCGAGTGGTGTGTCCCCGAAAACGCGAGCACTTTGAAACTTGGATTCTGTCAGGAGTGACCTTAAGCTCCTTGTTGGTGTTCTGCCTGCCGCTTACGAACTCGATGATCTCGTCGAGTTGCTCGGCCACCACCCATATCCCTAGTAGTGGCTCGTCAGGCGTGCAGGCAGGGCTACTCCCCACCACCACTGGAGACTCTTCGGTACTGCCAATAGCAGCAGCCGTCACTCCACTCGCCCCCTCTTTAATAGGGGACCTCGCTAGACCCCTTTTGGCAAAGGGGTCCGTCACCTCCAACTCCAACTCCAAAGACTGATTACGTTCAATGCTCATTGCTGTATGGGTTCCCCTTGCGGCTGCCGCCGAATCCTACTGGAGTAGTCGCCTTTAGTGATCCCATGGTTATCTATGCCTGCCTTGCGGCAAGCAGGGAGGCCATGCGAGGGTTGACACTTGCGTGTTCAGAGCCAGATCGGCGCAAGTCAGGAAAGGGCATCTGAGCCTACTCCCACCCAGTATGCAAAACTGGATGGCAGGATTAGGCAGCGTGCTACAAGGGCCGCCACGGTTTTATGGGACGGAAGACAGCCTAGCCATGAGCCCACTCGCCGTTTCGAGTCGGTGTCACCCGGCCCTACTTAGAGAGTAGAATGTCAGACTGCCAGCCCTCGCTTCACAATATAACAATATCCAAATACAAGACCAATACACGCAACCAGTATGCCATAATCAGGGTCTTACTGGTATCAACCCTGATGTGCCAGTAGCACTCCCTGGTCTTGTGCTTTTGAAGCGGCACACAGTCGCTTTGATAGAGTCTGATTACGGGCACTTGTGGTTTTTTTGGGAGGGATTTTAGCAGAGCCCACTGCTAAATTCCACCACGCCCTAGGTAGTTCTCCCTGACTCACAGACAGCTGGGTAGGGGTCGTCAAGCCCTTGGACATGGTCCCTGCTGCCCCCTCCGGAGTGTGGGCTATGGACGTTGATTATGCTGAAGTTGAAGAACCGGCCTTTGATCCTCAACCTGCACATTCTCTGATTGATCGGCCACCACCCGATCACCCGCCTTTGTATATCGCCCATCACGTGTGTGTTGCCGCAGCTCTGGTAGATGGTATGATTACTTCTAAACGTTCGCACCATTGATCCCTTCCAATAAAATCTCTGCAGCAGTACGATGCCGAATCCACGGTCCGGAGAGGTACAAAACCACCCCCCCTTCCCTGTCAGCATACGACCATAGTTCCCACCGGGGTTGGTTACCCGATCTTCCCTAAGTTTGCTCATATCCCGGCCAGCACCACGAGGAGGTAGGGAAATGAGTTGCTGGGTAAGAGGCTAAGGACCGCGAGATGGGGTCTATTTTATTCCTTCAGGTACGCGAAGTACCAATGGTACACCGGCGTCGTTATTGACTTTAGATATTTGAGCTCCAGAAACGTGTACATTAAGAATGGGTAGCTAGTCCCAAGCCCCATTTATTGTGTTCTCTGTACAATTTTGCAAGTTCTAATCAATCACGGAGTATCAACTTGATTGTCTAAGAGGTTTTTTATCCAGAACGGTGTCTTTGCAGGATTACCACCGCTTGTCGAAATTTTACTACCGCAAACGGGTCCAAAGTAAAACGAAGGCACGTGTCCAAGCAAAGATCGTAACGGGATCGCAAGAGCACGATGCGGTCTGGTTCTGACGTCGATAATGTCGGAGAAGTGCTGTCCAACAATCAGAACGTGGTCAATTAGTGATCTCCAGTTGTACCGATACGGAAGGCTGTGTTGAAATTAGGTTTTGCGAATGGCCATATTCTTGAAGGCGGGGAAATCAATTAGTCGTAGGCCGTTTTCATTCGTCTGTTGATGGGCGCTGAACTTTCAATACGTACTCACGTTAACAGTGGCGTAGCCAGAAAATTGGTCTGGGGGAGGTTTTCTGAACAATATTTGTTTCAAAAAAAAAAAATTTGTTCTAAAAATTTTGTCTCTGGGGGGGGGGGGTTTGTGCCCAAAACCACCCCCGTGGCTACGCCACTGCACGTTCAAGCTGCTCGTATAATGCATCCTTATCATCATCATTGCTTCCGGAGTGTGGGCTATGGACGCTGCTAAGGTTGAAGATCAGGCTTTTGATCCTCAAGCTGCACATTCTTTCATTTATCGGTCACCACCCGATCACGCGTCTCTGCATATCCATCACTATGAAAGCTGTTCGCAGCTCGTGTGTGTTGCCGCAGTTCTAGTGTGTTGCGAATAAATTTGGCTCAACTGTAAGTATTTTTGATACATGTACGGCAAAGCCTGATAAAACTAGAGTAAGGGTCGAAACATATCTCAATTGCAGATTTTGAGAGAACAACTCTGAGAAAGGAATATAAAAAAAGGATAACATCAGATAATAAGAATAAAAAAAATAAAAGACAATTTTTCGCAAAGCTAATAGCTTGACTACGTGGAATGTATGAAAAGTTTGAATACTTCTTCGGAAAGGTATGATAGGTGTCACACCATGGTAACCAAAAAGGGAGTGATTGCATACCATCATCTGATTGCGAGAGTTCGTCCTACACAACCAACTTCACCCTACTTGTGTGTTTTACTACACATATTTGCTGCCATGGAAGCCTGGAGGCACCACCTGAGTTGTCGCAGTTCTCTTCTCAATGTATGCAGCAAACAGCTCCTATAATAGGTGTAGGTAGGTAAGTACATGAGACGACGATAAACGTTAGGTTGTTTGCTATAGCTAGGGCTGTTGTTGATCAATGAGCCGTGTAAACGCCGCCACAACGCTGAGGGATGATGACGACGGAGACTTCAGTGATTGAGAATGATTCCGTGTGTTTGCGAGTCGGTCGGTTTGTCCGCAGCGTTCAGCATTCGCTATTCGGATTTAGGGATACATATTGTTGAAACCACTTTATGCAAGTATCACGCACCTACATAACTTGTGTTTTGGAACATTTTGGACGTTCAACAAGGCCCTAAACAACAGATGGAAAAAGTGTCTATAAGATCGCTAAAAACTATCAGTTAATTGATACAGAATGTTGTTCCCATCATTCGTAATTTGTGCACTCTTCTGTTAAAGTGTAATTGAGCAGCTCTGCATAGAATAGTGAAGTATGTAGTTTTCCCGTTTATGTGACTGAGCAATGAAAAAATAGGTAAACAAGTACTCGACTGCCTCAAGTAAGAAACAACACCGACCCCATTGCTTTGTGTACCAAATTGGTGTAGATCACTTGCGTAGCAAGGATTGTTGAAAATTAGAGAGGGTGAAATAATTAGCAAGACTCTTGTCAATAAACAGAAAAACATATAAGATGTTGGTGCCAAATAAAGTGCCAATATAGTGCACTATTGCTGAAATAAGATTGGATGTTTCCTCATGAATTTCCATTGAAAATTCGCATGAATTTTCGATGAAATTCACATGCGAACTCCGCATAATTTCCTATGAAAATTTCTAAGAATTTCCTATGGAAATTCCAAAGAGTTTCCTGTGGAAACTCAGAAGAATTTTCTTTGAATATTCATAAAAATTTCCGGTAGACTCCAATTTCCCAAGGCTACACCAATGGTGCTGTGCCCATAATTCAGCGAAAGACATAAATGTGCGGAGGCGACAGCGTCTCACTCAAATATTGCGCTGCTCCAGTTGGAGACTCTATAGATATACCTGGAAGAAAGGAAGTTTGAATAATTCTCGCGCGAGGACAGGTCTCGCGTGGCGGCACCATTGACGCGACTCGGTGCCCACTCCTCAGGTGCGCCTTCTGGTTGCGTTTTTTAGTCGCATGGTTGGCGTCGTTGCGTTGCGTTGGTAACGTTCGATAAACAGTCCGCAGTTTGGTGTTGTTGGTGCGTTTTCCGTTCGTTCGAATTCGGTACTCATTGTCAAAAACTGCGCCGATTTCGGGCTTTTCATTACGTGAACTACGGCAGATTGGCCGATCGATAGGCCGGTGGTTCATTTCCTGCCCCGCTAATTGTTAAGTAGCTAAACAAACCTTATCGGTCGGAACGCACGGCAGTAGGTAGGGAGTTTACCCGGTAGATTGGTGATTAGGGTGGTGGTGCAATGAAGGAAAACGAATCTCGCTAAAAATTGCAATCAGTAGCTGAAACAGAGGAAGAAATAAGGGAAATAAAGTGCCGTGATGAGAGCAAAAATTTCGCGAATGAACAGTTTGTTGTGAACGATCGAGATAATGAGAGATTGCGACGACCTCAAATAGATATTAGGCGGGTGATGAGTATGACGTCGGCAGATACCGGCGCGTTTGAGGAAGAAGCAGTTGATGGTAAAGTGTAGATTGTGTTGCCTTATCCAAGACGAAAGTAATATAGCAGAAAAAGTAAGCATAATAATTAAAATTTACTATTTTGCTATTTAAAAGGAAAGGTTAAAGAGTTCCCGTTAAAAGTTGAAGATTATTCAATCTTTTCAATGACTGATATAGTGAAATACCAGAAGTTTATTAATGGTTTCAAAATCGTATTTTATTTGTTTACAGTGTTTTACTTTAATTTTTTACATAGTTTTTGGGACTCAACTTGTTATTTCCTGTATGTCTGTGACAATCATTACATGAGATGAAAAACTGGATTGACCATAAAGATTTGTTTGAAATTTTCCATTGAAATGTGTATCATAATCCCATAAATGAGGTACTCAAGTGGTCTGGGTATTTATCTTGCCTTAAAATAGACATAAAGTTGATCAGACATTCTACCCTTGCAAACCATATACCGTCAACAGGGGTGACAATTAGCCTGGGGTGAGATTGGGCCATCGCTCTCATGAACAGTCTGTATGTCGGATAATTAAATCGATCAATGAGGTTTCTTATATTTTAGTTTTCTTGTCTTTAGATACATTAATTCCCTTATAAATATATTCTAAGTCGTTGGTCCATGCCCTCCCCCATTCTGCCCATTGTTACCCCCGATGACGGTAGCGCATTAAAATATAGGTAACAAGAACCCCATTTATTGCCATTATCGAGCATTCCTTTTCCGCAGACTGATAAATCGATCAAACTTTTCTGCTATTGCCCTGGCGCGGATCAAATTCACTCCCATATTACGTTTATGATGGAGCGGCTTTTATTATTTCTTGAGCTTGGTCTGTGTCTCGGTTCGAAAACTAATCAAGGTATTTGTATGTAATTTGTATGTTCGATACGTTAACCTTCTCTCAAAAGAACGTGTACATGTCTTTGTCTCTTATTAAATAAAATCAAAAGGAGTGAGTTAACCTTAACTTTGTTAATATTTTTCAAATCATGTATGGCCGATGATTTTTATCATTCTGTAATCAGATGTTGACAAAATTAAAAAGAAGATATTTTTTCTTAGCAAAGAGTTCAGCTTTACTGATTGAACCACTGAACGTTTATATTATTTTGAAATATTAACAACTTTTCTTTATTTCTGTTCAATTTCAACTGCGAATCGGAATCAAATTTGGAAAACAAAATGATTGATGAGTTGGACAAAATCGAAAATAAATTATAATAAAGAATGTAGAATAAAAAAACAGTTGAACATTAACATCAATTTACCCAAAACTATTCTGAACAAAGAACAGAACTTGGTGACCAATCGATAATATAACAAAATTAGCTCCCACTCCCACTCATGTGTCGCGAACTTTTGGGGTACAGACTAAAAAGCTCAAAACCTAATGCGTGACCAAAAAAAGCCGCATGTTTTACGACCTTGGGCTAACTTGTCCTGTTTACCGCCTGTTTTCAACAGCTACGTCCGGTTGGCCTCCGGTCTACTTCCGTCCACTTCCGCCGAAGCTGCCTGCGTTGATGCCGGCGTTCTTCCTTTCCGGCATCGGATTTTGATGGCCATCTGTCGCAAAGCTGCCTCTTTCGTCACCTCAGAAGATGACAGGATCCCTTTTCTCGACGAGGCTGACCGGACCCTGAGAACTGTAGCCGGTACTAGTCTTCCCCCAGTAGTGGCGCGGGTTCACTGGCACGGAGCAAAAGGCTGGCTGATGCCTCCTGTTAACATCGACCGCACCATATCGCCTCCCTCCCTTTAGTTGTAGCAGGCGACTTCAATGCGTGGGCAGTGGACTGGGGATCCCGGTCCACAAACGCCAGAGGTCATACCCTGCTAGAGTCGCTAGCGGTACTAAACGTAGTCCTGCTGAATGAAGGCCAAGTGCCAACGTTCAGGGGACCGAGCGGTGATTCATGCATCGATGTGACCTTCTGCAGCGCGGGATGGACGGTGGAGCCAGAATGGGAGGTTCATGAGGGGCATACCTCCAGCGATCATCAGGAAATTCGTTTTATGATCCGGTATACCCCCGTAGCAACCACAAGGCGGATCGGCAAAGCCGAGCTAGGATGGCGCACCTCGCAGTTCAACCCAGAACTCATGGAAGAATCACTACGATGGGAGACGCGAACAACGGGATTAAGTGGCGACGAGTTAATCGATGTACTAACCCGTGCATGCGATGTGACGATGCCTAGGAGGACCAAACCCCCCGGAAATCGGCAACCTGCGTACTGGTGGACTGACACAATTGCAGACCTTCGTAGAACCTGCCTTAGAGCAAAGAGAAGGCTGCGACGTGCCAGAACAGACGCTGAAAAGGTCGAGAGACGCAGGGTGTTCCAGACAGCGAGCAGAGCTCTGAACTACGAAATCAAATGTAGTAAGAGAGCCTGCTTTGAGCGGCTGTGCAGGATGGCAAACGACAATCCATGGGGAGATGCATACAGGATGGTGATGGCTAGGACCAATAGCACGCCACCTGAGAAATCTCCGGGGATGTTGGCCAAAATAGTAGACGGGTTGTTTCCGAGGCATGAATCATCGAACTGGCCCGCTACCCCGTACGAGTCAGTTGACGTGGTACCGTTAGTGACTAACGAAGAGCTTATCGTAGCAGCAAGAAAACTTAAGGTCAATAAGGCGCCAGGCCCGGATGGTATTCCAAACCTGGTCCTTAAACACGCCATTCTTGCCAATCCAGATATGTTCAGGAGCTGCCTCCAGAGATGCATGGACGAAGGAAACTTCCCAGATCGATGGAAACGGCAGAAATTGGTGCTATTACCGAAGCCTGGCAAACAGCCGGGGGATCCTTCGGCATACAGACCAATTTGCCTACTCGACACAGCTGGAAAGCTGCTAGAGAGGGTCATTCTGAATAGATTGTCGGCCTATACAGAGTGTGCTGGTGGCTTATCTAGCAACCAGTATGGCTTCCGTAAGGGCCGTTCTACCATCGAAGCAATTCGAGCGGTAACGGATACGGCCAAGATAGCGAGAGGTTTAAACAGAAGAGGTATTAGGTACTGCGCGTTGATTACACTTGATGTAAAAAACGCGTTTAACAATGCTAGCTGGGCAGCAATTGCTGACTCTCTGCACTGCACCGATTGAGAGTTCCGGATTACCTGTGCAGGGTACTGAAAATTTATTTTCAGAATAGGGTGCTGTTATACGACACTGATGCTGGTCAAAAGTTGATCGTAGTGTCCGCGGGTGTCCGCGGGTGTCCGCGATCCTCGGACCGGTTCTGTGGAATATTATGTACGACGGAGTATTGCGCTTAAGTCTCCCGGCCGGAGTAAAGATAGAAGGCTTCGCGGATGACGTAATGCTAGAAGTAGCAGGTGACACTCTCGACGAAGTCGAACTGAAGGCTTCATACGCGATTGGCAGAGTGGAGGAATGGCTCAACTCGAGGCGGTTGTCCCTTGCACATCACAAGACAGAAGTTGTGGTAGTGCATAACCGTCATGGGCTGCAACAGGCGAGGATAAGAGTAGGGACCTGCACAGTTAACTCCGTGAGGTCTCTCAAGCATATGGGCGTGATGATCGATGATAAGCTCAATTTTACGAGCCACGTCGATTATGCATGTCAGCGGGCTTCATTGGCGATAAAATCCTTATCACGAATGATGTCCAACAGATCGGCGGTGCATAGTCAAGTGCGTAGGCTGATAGCCGGCGTAGCATTGTCTATCATCCGTTATGGCGTGCCGGCATGGGCCGTAGCACTAAAAGCCGAGTACAATGTAAAGAAATTGATCAGAGTACACCGGCTGATGTGCTTACGTGTCGCGAGCGCATATCGCACCATATCATATGAGGCGGTGTGCGTTATAGCTGGAATGATGCCGATCGACACACTCCTAGAGGAGGATGTGGAGTGCTACAACGAAAGGGACTCGGTGCAAGTGCGACGTGTCAAGAGAGCAGCTTCGTTGCTCAAATGGCAAAGAGCATGGGACACCGCAGTCAAAGGTCGTTGGACCCACAGACTGATTCCAGATGTGTCCAACTGGGTTGATAGGAAGCATGGTCAAGTCAACTTCCACCTAACACAGGAAATTCCTACACAGGTTTGGCTTCGCAGATTCTGCGGAGTGTCCTGAATGTGTAGGTGAGGTAGAATCGGCAGAGCATGTGATGTTCGCATGCCCGCGATTCGAGGTAGAACGCAATACCATGCTGCTTATTAGTGGTATGGATACAACCCCGGACAACCTCGTCGAGAGGATGTGCCGGGAAGAAGCTATATGGAATGCGGTGAACACAGCATCTCAACAGATTATGTCGAAACTGCAGCGGTGGTGGCGTCTTGAACAAAACCAACGAGTGTAGTAAGGGCACCTGTGATGCAGTGAACACTTTGCTCACCCCGACAACCAACATGTCGCGGGTGGGCTGCGGGGACCTCAGTATGTAGATATAGAGGTCATTGCGGTTCGCGCGCGGTGGTTGTTGTCGGGGTGCTCGTCTCCAACGTGAGATTATGATACGGACCGCTAGGTTACTATCATAGCTTGCGATCGACGGGTGGTGAGGTAGCCACCCTTGAAGTCGATGTTGTGTGTATTGACGTCAAGTGCGTTAGCATAGACGTGAGCGTTCTCAATAGTCCCCCCTGATGTATTGCTTGGTTGCGGGTTGGGGAATACGGACTAGCGAAAGGGTTTTGGTTTTAGTGGGTCGGGTAAGAGTTACATGACATACCCATCCCCACACTACCTGAGTACCTCCTCAGGTGTCTGGTTGCAGATTTCCGTTTACCCTTACTCAAGAAAAAAAAAAAAAAAAAAAAAATTTCGCCTCCCTGTTAAAATGAGGTGATAACGCAGATGAACTCCGATGATACGCACTGGAACTCATTGCAACACGTTTCCGAAATAGTGAGATTTGGTATACCGACGAATCTGTCTCCAGCCGAGGAGGTGTCTGTGGAACTTATCTTGCCAAATCAGAGAGCCTACCTCGCCAGTGCAATATTTTTTCCGCCGCCGTTTTTGTCGCTTCCCCCCCTCCCGGCGAACAAGCCTTCACGGACTCCGCAAGTGTAATTTCCGCCCTTCTAAGTGAGACTCCGAAACACTCATGGATCCAGGAATCCTTTCAGGTATGATTCCCGGTACCACCTTCGCCTGGATCCCCGACCACTGCGGCATTAGGGGAAATACCGAAGCCGATGCCCTGGCCAGTGTCGGACACGAGGGTCTACTCGCTCCGTCCCGCTGGCCAACGCACAGTGGCGGGCCCTCATACAAATCCCGGACAAAACCTGAGATTGCGTTCAAAACATCACCACAGAGTAATTTTGAAACGTTGAATTCATTTTGAGGTTAAAATGGTTATCCGACATACTTTATGTTATCCAAGGGCTTCCACAAGCCCAACCTCTAGGATCTAGAACAAAGACAGCATCCTCATTCTAACATTGCACCAGTCAATTTCCCGCTTTGGCGCAGCTATGCGCAATTCACCACACTAACCACCGGAAAATAGACAAAAAAGAGTTTTTAATACATATTACCAGATCTATGCGAATCTTTCCCAAAAAAGTTTAGCCATATTTCATTTTCCCATACATATTTGTTCGGGAGACACTTTACGGAATGAACTTCAACAAGACACCAAAAATTAAATCATTCAATATATATGTTAAATTTAAAAAATATGGGCTTCACGAAAATCATGGAAACAAATTTGAGATTTTTCCCGGCTTTCCGCCACTGTGCGACGTTAAGAAAAGGACGAAGAGCGTCGTCGCCAATGAGTGGACTTTAATTTGAAGCAATAGCAGAGGACTCTTTTTGAGGAAAGTCAAAGAATCCATCGGCGCCTGGTATGATCTAGCTACTCAAAAAGAACAACAGGTGATATAGAGGCTCCGGACCAGCCACACAAGGGTCTCCCACAACTTCAGTGGAGGCCCCTTCCGGTCCCGTTGTGATCTCTGCGAAACCGAAAACATCGTGGAGCACTTTATCTGCAGGTGTCCCAAGTACGACCACCCCCGAAATCTTTACGGGATACCGGGTAGTATTCGGGACGCATATTGGCAGATGACGAAGCCATGTTTTGCTTCTCGAAGGATGCCGAATTGTTCTACGAAGTTTTGTACTTCTATCGGCGCCCGAACACTATACATCAGGGATAAGGCCCCTTACCGAAGGCGAACGGGCATTTTTTCGAACAAGATTAAGTTACAGTTACAATTAAAGGCGATGGCTTGTTTGGCATGCACGCTAAAAAAAATATTCGCGGTAAGCTGGAATAATAAAAAAAAATTACAGTTGTGCGTTGCTTCCGCATTGAGTGGTGTGCCCTTGGTGTGTTGTCAAATAATGATTCTTCAAGTGTCTGTTCTTCTTCTTCTATTACCGGATGTTCACGTTGTTGTTCATTTTTTGTAAACATTACTCTTAGCGGATGTTTTCTTGCTACTAAAAAGACGTGTGATGTCATCGTGGTTTAGTTCATAGTGGCTACCTACGTTGATTACGCCAGGAAGGCCTTCGAAGTGACAATTTATAGGGTTTCAGGTCATTTTCCCGAACGCCATTTGGCCGAACGCGTCGTTTGAGAAATGGGAAGTGAGAGCTGAGAAGGGAGAACAGACAGCTGAGAACTGAAAGCTGAGAATTGAGAACTGAACAAGAAGAACTGAGAACTGAGAACAGAGCCCTGAGAACTGAGAACTGCGATCTGGGAACTTAGAAATGAGAACTGAGAACTGTGAACAGAGACCTGAGAAGTGGGAACTGAAAACTGAGAAATGAGAAAAGAGAACTGAGAAATGGGAAATGAGAAGTGAAAAACAAGTGAGAAATGGGAAGTTAGATCTAAGAAGCGAGAAATGAGAACTTCATAGTAAGAATTGAGAACTGAGAAGTGAGAAATGAGAAGCGAAATAATAGAAGTGAGAAATAGGAAATGAGTATTGAAAGGTGAGAAATGAATTATTATTTATTCTTTTTTCATTGTCGTTTTTTAATCTTTTATTCTTGTTCCTTCTGCCTTCTTTCTTCTTCGTTCTTCCTTCTTTTTTCTTCATGTTTTTTTCTGTTTTATTTCTTCTTTTTTCACTTCCTTCTAAGGTAGAACACGGTGGCCTCGGTTTCTAAAAAATGGGTCCAGAACTGTAGGCGTGACATCGCTCCTGTTGTAATTGACGAGCTTAATTTTTGATAGGATAGTTATTGACACTACGGCTTGAGAACAACGCTAATCCCTGTTTACTAAGGAATTTTGCTCTTATTTATATATTGAACACAAGAAATGCATAAAACAGAAGAATTATTATTTATATTAAAGAAAGGGTAATGATTGAAATTCCAAACAACTCAATAAATTTCGTTGGTAACGGGAAGATCAAAACTTTACTTCATGGCTACCAAGGCATTACTAAAAATAAAGTTCACAGCATATGTCAAATTCGATTCTTATAGCAGTTTTTAAATTTTAAGAGTTTTTTTTTGTTTTCATTGTACGAAATTTGATAAATATTTTAGAGTGTATCATTAATCACTATAGCCTGGTATTGAATAAGGTTAGTTGTGGAAATATACCGAACTATGAACCATTGCATCATGACGTCATCGACAATTTTTTTTTACCCGTGTTCAAATGACGAGTGAAGTTTCAAGAGGGCAATATTTACATTTTTCTATATGGAGTTTTTGGCTCGTGCAATCGTCTATGTACAAATATTTCGCTCTTCAAAGGTACACGCTTAAAATCAATAACACAGAGATATGTTTGCTTCACACAAAACGGACCTAATGCAGAACAGCACCTAGATGAGCGACAGTTACACAGCCACAAAAATAACTCGTGTGGTTTTATTGAAGCTTGGATTTCAATATTTTCAACAGTATTTGGTTCCTCATGAAACAAGGAATCTGTACAAAAGAAGAGCAAAAACAAAGAGAAACAAAAACTTTCTCAATTTTCACATTTGTTTTATTAATTTGTAGGAAATTGATATTAAACCACATTTAAAAATGCATTGAAGTTTATATTATTTATCGACATCAAAAACTTTTCTGAACAGTCTGAACAATTGAAAATTGCTTGAAAGAATTAAAGTGCCCGTCTAAAGGCGGTCTTTATGTCATTATCCATTATCCATAGAGCAACAAATATGCTCAGTTTTATTAAAAGATTTAGTTATAACTTTCAAGATCCTTATACAATTAAAACTTTGTACGTTTCGTATGTCAGATCAATTATAGAATATTGTAGTATTGTATGGTCTCCGTATATGAAATCACATGATGATCGAATAGAATCAATTCAAAAGCAATTCCTTTTATATGCCTTACGCAAATTAGGGTGGACAACATTCCCACTTCCGTCGTACGAGGCGCGATGTATGCTTATAGATATCCAATCATTGAAAAAGCGTCGTGAGTTTGCCATGATCTCATTTGTGAATGATATTGTTTCGCACCGCATTGATTCTACCAAACTATTGTCTTGTTTAAATTTTTACACTCCTACTCGGCAATTGAGAAATCGAAACTTGTTTGCCACCTGTCATCATCGAACAAATTATGCAAAATTTAGTCCAATGAATCAAATGATGTCTGTTTACAATCAGTATTGTGAAGCAATTGATTTAGCCATGCCTCGTATGAGCCTAAGAAAATATTTTAGGAACATTAGTTACAATAGAACATAGTTATAAGTTTTTTAATGTAGTCTACATTATGTTTGACGAAATAAATAAATAAATATGGGTTAACGACGTAGAACTCACTTACCTGTTTGCATGATTACATGTTCATATAAGTTAAAATACTAAGTTATCACGATAATATAAATTATTACGATATCTGAATGTCCCCATGAGTGTTTTTCAGGCAAAAATGGGCCTCTCAGGGGCTTCCCTTGCTATCACTGTTATACATTATTAACCCTTTTGTTACCGACAAAAAAATACCCTTACGTTACCGACGGGGTACCCGGGTACCCACGTATTTACAATGATCATAACATTGTCAGTTTTTTTTACCGATTTTGACGATTTTGGTTGCCACGGATTCTGGAACTTACCCGCTATTCGATACATGTTACATAGAACCGATTCGAATAACCTGGTTACCGGAATTCCGGATTTACTGGGCCAAGTCCCAACATTAGCGTAAATTGAACGAAACCGTGGAACAAAAATTTTCTAGATTCGCTGTTCTGTAACCACTAGTGTTCTTTAGCTCGTCCTTATTCGATATTGAAGATATAGAGTAAGAGAGGTAACATCTACATGCTCGACTATATTGATTCACTTGCTGGTTTACCGTTTCGGTGGCAAACCTTCTTGAAGGCCCATCAGCTTATAGAAGCTATTTCAAAAATGTTGATACTTATCCAGTTTTTCCGAGCGATAACGACCACCAACTTGACTCTGAGTAATTTCAAATGACATTCCTCTGGAATTCAACCGTACCCACTGTTCTGAGCATTCTAAACAATATGGTAAATAAGAAGCTGTGTATACAATAGATCCACACTTTCCTATTTGTTGCATTTCTTAGATTGCTCCTTCTCACTTCATTCTTCTTCCTTTTTCTTTTTTTTTCTTTTCCTTCTAGCTTCTTTCTTCTTTTCCCGTTAAACTTCTCTGTACTTACTTCTCGCTTCTCGTGTATCACTTCATACTCTTCACTTCTTACTTCTCACATCTCATTTCACACTTCTCACTTCTTTCTTCTCATTTCTATCACTTCATTTTCCACTTTTCTTTTTCTACTCTTCACACTGCTCACTTCACACTATTCACTCCTAACTTGTCATTCGACCTAATGACCATTCGGCCTAATGACCCAGGATCGGTCCCACTTTCTTGAAAACATATGTTTTTGAAACAATTCCAAGAATTTTGATACCCATATTGTTTCTTCTAAATGAGTTTGTGGCCACTTCAGGGCCTCCGGGAACCTGTTCCAGGATGACCGTTCCGGTTGATATCCATCATATGGTCTCAACTACATGAAAAACATGTTTCCGGAACAATTCCAAGAATTTTGATACCCATATTGCCAGGGTTTCTTCTAAATGAATTTGTGGCCACTTTAGGCCTCACGGGAACCTGTTCCAGATTGACCGTTCCGGTTGATATCCATCCTATGGTCTCAATTACATGAAAAACATGTTTTAGGAACCTTTTCCAGAATTTTGATACCCATATTGCCAGGGTTTCTTCTAAATGATTTTGTGGCCACTATAGGGCCCACGGGAACCTATTCCGGGATGTCCGTTCCGAGAGCAAATGATCAGGTGGTCCTCATACGTTCTGAAGTCATAATCCTCGAATTTTCTACGAAACTGGTAACTCAGGATACAAGACATCATCATTTGGTTTCTATAACATCAGCATATCCATTTTTGAGACATGGTCTAGCAAATCCGGAATTCCGGTAACCAGGTAATCCGAATCGGTTCAATGTGGCATAGATCGGATAGAGGACGAATCCATAGCTAACAGAATCGTTCAAATCGGTTGAAAACTGACGAAGTTATGGTCATACCAAAAACGTGGGCACCCTGTCCCCCCTTACTGGATTTTCATTTTGATATCACCCAAACCTAAATTTTGCTGAATTTGAAGATGTCACGGAGCTTCAAGTTCTTGAGATGCTTAGAACCCTAAAATCATTTCACTTGAAAACGAAAAAGGTACCCGGGTACCCTGTCGGTAACATAAGGTTTAATAAATTAAAAATTAGGCCATTAGCCATGCTGCTGACTCGTGTTCTTTATGTTCCATACGAAATCGTCGTCAAAATTGGTCTTAACTCTTAAAACGATTTTATGGTGTGGGGCAGTATGCTCATGCTCATTTCTTATGACCGAGCTGAAACAGCTGAAACATTCGATTAATTGCTGGAATGTAAGACAATTAAAATGAAAATCAGTACGACTAGCACATACGCTGGCGCATCTCTCCCCGCATGGTTTCAAAATATTTTTTTTGGGTGCTTTAAAAAAATCAAATTTTTGCACAATAAAATGTTAAAATAGATAACTGTCGTCGGTGGTCAGTAGCAGATATGCTGTTCTTCAGTGTGCGTTGGTGAAGACTGGCTGAAATGATGGTTTTCATTGATAAAAACGGCATTTTCCTTAATGTGGGCGTCCTACCCCCAGTTCCCCTATTTTAAAAACTATTCAGCAGCATATAAGCATAAAAAGCATATGGAGACGCATGGTACATTTGTGTGATGATTCATCTTGTGACTTAACTTTTTATGCAAATTTCATCACATCCGTTTTGCGAAATAAATGAACAAGTGTGCAAACCTTTGTATGGAACTTGTATTAAGGAAAACTTATACCTAAATGCATGTTGAGATGTACTGCCCATAAATTCATAACAGTTCCATGCAGATAGGAAATTGAGCAAACATGAGACTGCACAGCCCAACAAACAATTTGAGGACACTCCTCATGGAATCCAAGTTTGAAAGTGCTCGCGTTTTCGGGGGCACACTACTCGATACGGAGGCGGCGCACAACTGTCATTTTTGTTGATTTAGCTTTGCTGCGTCGCAGCATGCGTGAAATAATAAAAATGACAGTTGTGCGTTGCTTCCGTATCGAGTGGCGTGCCCCCGAAAACGCGAGCACTTTGAAACTTGGACTCCGTAAAAAGTGACCGCTGAACAAGCTGTTTTTTTTTAGCTAAAGAAGCTTATTTTCAACGGAATAAGTCCTTTTTCAGCTTCCAATGTTTGTTGGGAGTGGCTAAAATCGTGCTTTGAGCGCGTTCAATGAATAGTACCTTTATTATGCAATTTAGCGTAATGGTGTCTTCGTGACATTTATTCAGTAAGTTAATGGGCTTTTTTGAAGGTATTCAGATTACTGATCAATCCCCCTAAAATTGAGATGAAAAATTTATTTTTTCCACTTCACAACATATAAGGTTTGAGTCTTCATATAAATTGTAGCAAAAGTTCTCCTGAAAAACTTTGTCGAAGACAGATTTTTTACATTTTATGCTGACAACCCCTAAGAATGGTTTTATCTTCATATCATTTTCATTTCTACATTTTTTGCATGTTCTAAAAAGTTCTAGATAATATTAAAATACGTCGTTGGGTGGTTATTGTGACATAAAACTTTTAAATTAAAAAGTTATAACAGTTTTATTGGATTTTTTAGTCCTGTTTGATTTAACTGCTTATTGACACCGTGCAAATTGTGGCAGTCAATCTCATACGCATAACAAAGTAGGTACAAGTAATGAGTTTTGAATTAATATCTGAACTGTAGAGTTGGAAGCGAATGTAAGTAATGTTTCATCAAAAACCATTTCCTACTTTGCAAGGTAGAAATCAATCACTCACCACGAGGAGCTAATGAACCAATGCACCATGCGTCTCCATAATATTGTATGCTTATACATCGAACATGTTCAAGACTTGTTGGCATAAAATGCAATGAATCTCCAAACATAATGAAATTACAAACTTGGTGTCTTCGAAAAAGTATTTCAGGAGAAATTTTGCTACAACTCTCGCGAAGACATATACCTTCCATGTTGTAAAGTGGAAAACAATAATTTTTCATCTCACTTTTATGGAGATTGATCATAAGCCTGAATATCTCCAAAAAAGCGTGTCGAGTTTCCTATAGTTTTCTATAGCATGTTATGTTTTTAGGGAACTGCATTTTTTTCGAAAGATGAAGCAGGCTTGGTAGTCATATGGCTTCTGCCTCATACGCAGGAGGTCGTGGGTTCAATCCCAGGTCCGTTCCATTCTCCTACTTTGTATCTTTCTCTATATTTCTCATGTTCTAGCAATCACTAGAACTGGAAATGGACTTCCATACCGTTTCCATTACTATTCCTACACCTTCAACTTGAGTATTCTAACAGTAATCTGCTAGTATTGGAAATGAACTATAGAGCTCGTTTCCTACATCCAATTAGAAATTCCATCAGTTGCTTTCTCCTATCTATCACATTGGCAGCTCATTAACCAAGACGGACCTCTGCCTCTCGAACCTAACCCAAAAAACGAGCATTGGGTAATGTTTTCAACATAACCGCGAGTAGACGTAGGACTTGTATGAACCTAGTGTATTTACATTTAACTTCTAACTTTTGGATCTATGGAGTTTGATTATAGTATTGATATTGGAAACGACAACTTCCATGCTGTGTAGAATTATTAGCAATTTGTGTATTCAAAACTTCTGGAAATAAAACTAATAATTAAATACATACTTAGAATTGGTTTGATTCTAACTTTTAAGCCCTTATTTACTCAAGCAAATGTAGGGTATTTATGGATTTCTTATTGATGATAGTATTTGAAGTTTAAAAATTCTATTTATAAAATTTTCAAACATGGGAAAAATGTGCTATTTTGGGGGAACTATCCTGTTTCCCAAACAAAGAAATACAGCACCAATTTCGTTGCTTCTTTTTGCTAACATGCGTGTTTACTGCTGAAAAAAATCACAACAATAAGAAACAAGTCAAATAGCAGTAACTCTACTAAAATAGAGGAGGTTACTGCTAACACATCAACGAAAAATTATTTAATGTTTTGATTCCAAACTCCGAGTCTACGTCAAATTTAATATAACATTTTTTGCTGAAGTGTTAACAAGTTTTGCTGAAGTGTTAAGAAAAGGCAGAAACAAGATACCAGAGCAGTCAAGAGAAGAAAAACGGAAGCCAAATCCTGTAGTTATTGTTAAGCCAAAAGCAGGTATAAAAGTGGAAGATGTTCGAGCAGAATTGCGAAAAAAAAGTGGATGCTAGATGTCTAAATGTGAAGCGGGTGACAAGTGGTAAAGACGGTGAGGTCATGATTGCACTGAATGATGAGAATAGTGTAAAAATTCTGAAGGAGAAGGTGGAAAAAAATATGGGTGGACTATATGATGTAAATGTTCGAGAAAATCTGAAACCAACTATAAAATTAATCGGCATGAGTGATGAACTGGATGAACAAGAGTTGAAAGAGACTCTAGTGGATCAAAATGAATCATTTGGAAGCCTTACGCATTTCAAATTGTGCAAAACGTACTGTAATACAAAATTGCAGTTTAATAATGTGAGTGCAATTATTGAATTGGACGCCGAAACATTCGTCAATGTAATGAAAGAAGAAAAATTGAATTGTGGATGGGATCGCTGCAGAGTGATTGATGGATTGCAAGTGACTAGATGCTTCAAGTGTTGTGCATTCAACCATAAAAGTAAGGACTGTAAGGCAGAATCTCCCAAGTGCCCAATATGCAGCGAGAGCCATGTAGTGCAAGCGTGCAAATCAATCAAAAGGAATGTGCAAACTGTAAGAAAATGAACGTTGAGCGGAAATTGCGAATCGAAACAAACCATGCTGCATGGAGTGAGTTGTGCCCGGTGTATCAAAGACAACTGGAGAAGCGTAGGAGCCTCGTCGACTATTCAAAGTAGCAACTAACACATTCAGGACACCAGCTCAACCGACTGACTGGTCCAGGTAAAGCTAAGATTAGTATATGTCCGCCCGAAGCAGACGAAGGTACTGCACCCGCCCTGAATCGAGTGACCACTTTTCAGAAGGATCCCGCTTTCCTCGACGCTACCGTTTCCGGAGCTCCTGCTGCTGAGTTTCGCCTTTTTCCGCTTTCCGACGAAAGGTGCTTGATTTTGCAGGACAATCCATCTCTGCCCGACTCAGGACACCGGCTCAACCGACTGACTGGTCCAGGCAGGACCGGATTTAGCCGGAAGGGGGCCCCGGGGCCGACGGTATGTGGGGGCCCAAAAATGTCCAAAAAATGTTGGTTTTGGTACATAAGATTTGTGGGGGCCCGGGGCCACGGCCCCCCCGGCCCCCCCATAAATCCGGCCCTGGGTCCAGGTAAAGCTAAGATCAGTATATGTCCGCCCGAAGCAAACGAAGATACTGCACCCGCCCTCAATCGAGTGACCACTTTCCAGAAGGATCCCGCTTTCTTTGACGCTACCGTTTCCGGAGCTCCTGCTGCTCAGTTTCGCCTTTCTTCACTTTCCGACGAAAGATGCACGTTCTCGGAGGATAATCCATCCCTACCCGACTCAGGACACCAGCGCAACCAACTGGCTGGTCTAGGTAAAGCTAAGATTAGTATATGTCCGCCCGAAGCAGACGAAGATACTGCACCCGCCCTCAATGGAGTGACCCCATTTCAGATTGAAACCGAACACCCAGACGCTATTATTTCCGGAGCTCCCATTGCCCAGTCTCGTCTACCTCATGAGAATCAGATCAACAACATCCAGTCTAATAGCAGCAATAATCTTCTGGTTTATTATCAGAACGTCAGAGGCTTACGCACAAAGATTGATAGATTCCTATTAGCCGTGTCTGATTCACATTACGACGTCATCGTGTTGACAGAAACATGGTTAGATGATAAGATCTATTCAGCACAACTATTCGGCGAATCTTATTCCGTCTTTAGAAACGACCGCAACAGGAAGAACAGCACCAAATCTCGAGGCGGTGGAGTACTAATTGCTGTATCTTCTAAACTAAACTGTTCCGTCGATCGTGCTCCCGTCGATGACACTCTTGAACAACTGTGGGTTCTGCTAAAATTACCAGATAGAAATCTTAGCATCGGCGTTATATATCTACCTCCTGATCGTAAGAACGATTTGCAGAGCATAAATAATCATGTTGAATCTATCCATTCTGTGCACGCTAATCTCAGGCTGCACGATCACGCTGTCTTATTCGGAGATTATAACCAGTCAGCATTAGTTTGGAACACTTCAACAAACAATCGACTCTATGTAAATGCAACAGATTCGTACATTTCTACGCAATGCGCTGCACTTCTTGATGGCTTCAATTTAAGCGGTTTAAATCAAATCAATGGAATATCGAATAGAAATGGACGGTTTCTTGATCTGGCACTAGTAACCGATTCTTTGTTGAGCCAGTGTGGTCTATTCGAAGCAGCTGAACCTTTAACTCCCCTCGACGCAGATCATCCAGCTCTCACTTTGGAAATCAAAATTCAATCCGATCTGATGTTTGAAGATTTCTCTGAGAGACTCGATTTGAATTTCCGAAGAGCAGACTTTGTCGCCCTGACCAATGAATTAAGACAAATTGATTGGACCTTTCTAGAATCGGTGACGGATGTTGATGAAGCTGTGAATAATTTTACACAATTGATTACACAAATTATACCGGAATATGTGCCTGTGCGTAGGCCAATTCAAAAACCAATCTGGGGAAACGCTCGCTTGCGAAATCTAAAAAGAATCAGATCAAAATTGCTTCGAAAGTACTGCAGAACTCGATGCCCTTTTGCGAAACAGAAATTTGTACAAGCAAGCAATAATTACCGGGTATACAACAGTTTTTTATATCGAAAATACGTTCTTCGTACACAAGAGAATCTTCGGAAAAACCCTAAACAGTTCTGGTCCTTTATAAACGACAAACGCAATGAAAGAGGCTTGCCGGTAGAGATGTTTCTGAGAGATGAAACTGCAAGCACGCCAGGCGATAAAAGTGAGTTGTTTGCAAAACACTTCAAAAGTGCGTTCAATACGTCTATAGCAACACATGATGAAGCCCTAGAAGCATGCGTTGATACACCACTCAACGTGTGTGAATTGAGAAACTTCAACATAAATCACCAACAGGTAGAGAATGCAATCTACAAGCTGAAGTATTCTACTGCTGCTAGTCTTGACGGAATCCCATCTTGCGTACTAAAAAAGTGTTGTGGAGCTTTGATTCATCCTTTGATGCTACTATTTAATATGTCGCTACAACAGGGTACATTTCCTTTCAAATGGAAATCGTCCATAATGTTTCCAGTGTTCAAGAAAGGTGATAAACAAAACATTGAAAACTACCGCGGAATTACCTCGTTATGTGCGTGTTCGAAGGTTTTTGAAATTATCATCAACGATGTA
Source organism: Armigeres subalbatus (assembly GCF_024139115.2). Taxonomy (NCBI): domain Eukaryota; kingdom Metazoa; phylum Arthropoda; class Insecta; order Diptera; family Culicidae; genus Armigeres; species Armigeres subalbatus. The sequence continues at coordinate 304,088,764 of NC_085141.1, forward strand.
CTGTTTGCTTGCTGCAAAAACTATATATCTCCGGAGCAGCACGGTTTTTACCCGAAAAGATCAGTCTCCACGAACCTAGCCCAATTCACCTCATTTAGCATACGACACATAGACGCTGGATCACAAGTGAACGTAATATATACCGATCTAAAAGCTGCGTTCGATCGAGTTGATCATGAAATATTGCTGTCAAAACTTGACAAGCTCGGCATATCTTCCAGCCTTATACGATGGTTTCAATTGTACCTTACAAATCGAATGCTAAGCGTATTGATTGGTGGCGAATCGTCAGACTTTTTTTCAAATCTGTCTGGCGTTCCTCAAGGAAGCAACTTAGGACCACTTTTGTTCTCAATTTTTGTCAACGAGTTAGCCGATATACTGCCACCGGGCTGCCGGTTATTTTACGCGGATGATGTGAAATTATATTTTGTGATAAACTGCATACAAGATTGCCACGTATTACAGGGTCTGATCAACAAATTCGCAGATTGGTGTACCAGGAACAAATTGACCATAAGTATAGCGAAATGCAATGTGATAACATTCCATCGGAAATTAAATCCTATAATAATTTCCTAATAATTTCCTATAACAATTTTGAACCAACGATTGGAGCGCGTAGATCACATTCGTGACCTAGGAGTCATTCTAGACTCAGCTTTATCATTCCGTCTACATTATGAACACATGATAAGTAAAGCAAATAGACAGCTGGGGTTCATCTTCAAAATTTGCGACGAATTTCGTGATCCTCTATGTCTACGGTCATTGTTTTGTGCACTAGTCCGTTCAATTTTGGAGACTAGTTCAGTTGTCTGGTGCCCATATCACACCAACTGGATTGCCAGAATCGAAGCCATACAAAGAAAATTCGTGAGAAAAGCCCTACGCAGACTTCCATGGCGTGACCCGACAAACCTACCACCGTATGAAGATCGATGTCGCCTCTTAGGATTGCAAACGTTGGAATACAGAAGATTTATCAGTCAAGTGAGCTTCGTTGGGAAAATCTTGCTGGGAGATATAGATTCGATGGAAATATTAGGCCAGCTGAACTTATATGCCCCTGAGAGGAACCTTCGGCAGCGTGATTTTCTGCAGCTACAGCCCCGTCGCGCTGTGTATGGTCTTCACGACCCTATCCGATTCATGTCTGCAAGGTTCAACGTAGTATTTCATCTTTTTGACTTCAACTGTTCTGCATCTACATTTCAACGCAAACTTCAGGAAAGGGGACCATCACTATTGAATAGGTGAGTTCCAGTCCAATGCTAATTATGAAGAAGAATCGTTCTACTTGATGCCTTTTCTTTTCTCGATAATTACCATCGCTGAGCATATTTCCACGGATTCCAAAAAACCCCGACGACGTTTGATAAGGCAGGATGACCTCAAATATTTATAAGTTAATTTTAGTATAACTTTGACTCAATCTCTTTGTTTGTTTGTAAAATCTTATTTATGTACTGTACTGTTTTGAAAAGATATGAGGTTTTTATGCCAATTTGAGTAAGATGTTAGTCTACTCAAACTGGCATTTCCTCGTCACACTTTATTAAGCAGCAAGCAGATGAAGTTTAATCAATAAAATAAATAAATAAAATAAATAAAAGATTAAATAAGAAAAAAATTCTCAGAAAATGAAAAACAAAGAATAGGATAAAGTTTATTTGAAAATTATTTTTTGCGGACTTTTTTAAAATGATTTACATGTAATACAGCGAATTTTTCTAATCTAAAATAGATATCAGCACTATTGCTGATTTTGCATCTTTAATTGCTAATGCCTTCTGCAAATAAATGAAGGTAATTATTTTAATCAAATTTTTATTGTCATCAGTGTAGTTGATTTTTTTTTTGTTAGAGAATCAGAACTGTTATAGTATAACCATGTTTTAATGTACGTGTCGTTTAGTACCAAGCACAATTTAACATATGGTCAGTCATATGACATGACTCGTACCATGTGGATTATGAAACCAATCACTTTTCGTGGATGAGCAGACCAAATCTTTCTGATTTGATTCTTCTTCATCAACCACCGCTGCCCTCACTGCCTCAGCCATTATCGGCCTCTAGCCGTGAACTCCGAGCGATGCGATGGGTGATTGCATCCATCGCAACCGACACCACTGCATCCGACCATCATCAAGCACAGAATGACATAAAAAATGCGCCCACTTCTTTCATGCATATTCGCAGACCCACCGGCAGTTCTACCGCTGCTGGTGACTGCATGCTGTCGCTATGTAGGTATACAGCGAACGAACGAACGAAACAAAAAATGCGCGAGCAAAAAGCGGGATCAAGGATGTTTTCGATCATTTAGTAATTTGCATTCGATCATTTAGTAGTTTGTCTTTAACTCATTCCAGAAGCTGAATTTCAAAATGTGTTGTATGATGGACTTCTAGTGCGAAGGTTTTTCTACAACTCTGCTTAATGGTTCGTTGTTAGAATTTAACTAATAACGGAGTTATAGCACTAGTTGCAGTAACTTAAACTAAATGATTGGAATTTTGTTATCATTTAGTCTAAGTTACTGAAACTATAGTTTTAACTCCGTTACTAGTGGAATTCAAACAACGAACCATAAGACAGAGTTGCAGAAAACCCTTCGCACTAGAAGTCCACCATACAACACATTTTGAAATTCAGTTTCTGGAATGAGTTATTGACAAACTACTAAATGATCGAATGCGAATTACTAAATGATCGATAACATCCTTGAGCGGGATAGTAAAGAAAGACGTAAGTCCTACGTCAAAAATCCAACAAATTCCGCATGAACTCGTGGCATGTGCAGAGGTATATTCGGCTTGCAATGGGCGAGTGATGGGCGAGTGATTGCATCATCATTTCCTCCCCTTCCCTCTATTGACTTGCATTCTTCTGACGTGGCAGGCGCCAATATGACCTAACAAATAAGATCACCAGTACTTGCACATTGAAGAGTGTGCTAGTCCCAAGCAAACATCTGTTGGTTTCCTGTGCAAGAACAGCTGATCTGATCATAATGGAGTAGCAACTACGAGCAGTCAATCAAGCTCAAGCTCAACTGCATTTTTTTCGAAAGATGAGCGGTAGTACGGATTTTGATTTACCAAATTCATTATGAGTAAAATTAACCGATTCATAGAAAGTTCAGAACGGAAATCAACCCAGCTTGTCCATTCAAGCCCCTAAAGTCCTAGTGTATGACATTAGTTTGATACAGGTGTTCTCGGTTCTTAAAATTGAAGTTCAAATTCTGGAGTGCAGATCAATGCTAGAGTGCTTTGAGAATAGGTCGTATGTGCAAAAAAAGGCGAAAAATACCCTAGCTTGGAAAACCTGAATAAAAGTGTATAATTTTCTGAATAAATCACCTTCTGTTTTGTACTGAATTTTCATTACGTTCTCCATTATGTTTACCATCTATTTCTTCTCTATTCTATTTTATTCCAATTTAATACCATTCTATATATTCAACACATTTTTTTTGCAACTCGTTAAAGTAAATCACTATCAGCCCTTTCGTGCCATTTAAAGCTAAGATAGGTTACACACACGAGAGTGTAAACAATAAAACTATTACATCCATACTGAGGCTCCAGAATAGTACTAATTCCTGCGGTAATTATCCGTTATCCATTAACTAATGTTTTTCAAATTACCATCTCAATCATTCTCTCTACACTCAAGTCGGGTCACCCGAGTTCACGTGGTGGAGATTCTTCCCATAACCTGTTTGCTGTTTTGTGTATTATTACTTGATTACCTACATATGTAGTATGTACATGTGTATATTGTTTGGGCGGAATCGTCGGACGCACCCTCCACCGATGATTTGCGCCTTTGCTGCCAACCAACACCGTTGACCACAAATTACACCCCTACAGTTGATTTCCCTACAGTTGGGTCTCGTTTTAGGCCGACCCACGGGGCCCAGCCCAATCGACCACCGAGTGGGATGACGATTCGATTCTCACGGACAAAACGACACCCACCTGTAAAAATGCATGACTAGTGATATGTGGCACGTTTGATGATATCATTCTCACCGGAGACTTTGGGTTTTTTCTTCTTTTCTCTTTTCAGCGAAAACAAAAAACCGCGCATCGAAGCTCGGAGTTTGAGTAGTGAGTGTTTCGATCGATTTGTGGTACTCGTGCCCCGTGGTGCTTTTATCCAGCTAACTAACCAACCAACCTACCTGTTTTCCGTCGTGGCACACTGGGGCGGAGCTGTGATTGTTGACAGAACTTTTATTTAGTTTATAATGGACTTCCCTTAATTTAAGTTTTGAGTCATTTTTTCGCCTTTTTGTTGAGCCAACTAAAAAAGGGTCTGAAATATCGTTGAAAAGCAAATGATTAACGGTTTCGATTTTGTAATAAAGTATGTAACACCGCAGATCTATAACTTCTCTCGCCGGGTTCATTTTTGTAGAACTCTTCAAAACAAAACTTGCAGAAAATTTAGTGACGATTAGATTCAAAAGCTGAAGCCTTTCCTAAAAAGCAATTTCAATGGTATTTCATTGGAAATTCCTTTTTAAGATTTTTGAGATTTTTCTTTGTGGAAAAAAAAGAGTTTCTCTTGGAGAATTCTAGTAAAACTTTAAAAGAATTTTCCGTTGGAATTCAAAACAATTTCTCAGATAAAAGAGCTTCTAATGATAGCGAATCAGACAAGTGCATAGAATAAGTAGATTTTTTATGTTTTAGATTATTTTTATAGACAGTGCATTGGAACATCCGCTATAGCAGGACAAGTCGTCGCCGACGGGCCGCCATTTATGGATGTTTATCCTCTCCATTTTCTGTAATTGACCTTTCAACAAATTGTATACCATCAATACATGTTTTCTGCAAATTTTGAATACAAATGAAAAACAAATCCTACGAAAAATAGTTTGATTCCGACACCATAAGGCACCGTTCCCTCATATGATCAGTGACGGAGACTAAATTATAATAATTTTCGTTCATTTAATTTTTTGTCGGTGTATTGTTATAACTTGTGGAATTCAAACACCGAAGAGTTTAACAAAGTTGTAGAAAAAGTACGGAGCTACGAATCTACCATATGACTGATTTAAAATTTAAGTTTATGTAAACATTTATTAGTAAATAAGTCAAGTTCTAATTAAATTATCAGCACCATCCCAGAACGTATACCAAGGCATAATTCAAAGAATCCCAACTGAAGACACCACGTCACCTGTAAGTTTAAACCATCTAAAACACGTTCCCAGCCCCAGTGTGCGCCAGTCGATGTCGTGTGCACTATTATGGATGGCCGACTCCCCGGCTATGGTATGATGATGGCTGTTGGTTGCTGTTGAGGACCTGTTGTAAGTCGCGCACCTCTCCGCGCGCGGTCACCGTCGTCATCGTCACCAATCACCGCCGCGACCGACCGGCCCGGCCGTACCTCGCCGCAGCAGAGTCGTGCGGAGGATTGATTGAAGTTGCTCCTGCGAGGTCGTTCGTCAGTTCCTCGAGAGTATTCATCGGTTTAGTGCGCCGCGGCCGCGGTACTATCATTTTTAGGCTTTACGAGATTTCATTCGTTAACTGCGTTTGAATGAAGCTTACAGCGTTAGGCGGTTTGATCCAGCGGATCTTGAATAGAACGATGACGTGATTTGCGATTTATGCTGAACGCGAATATGGGTCAGATCTTGAAACGGTCGAACGTGACAGAATTCTACAAGCTACGGTTGATGTGAAGTGTTAGAATATCAGAGCCTAAAGGTGAATGAGTCTCATAATATCTTATGAAAGAGTGATAAAATGTTTTGAAGAAGCTGTGTTTTGACGGCGATAGCCGAGATAGTGATTCCAGGCCCGAAAAATATGGAGCAACAGTGAGAAAATTTGATATATTTTTATCGTCTAGGGTGTCACATCAAGATAAGAAGTTTGGCCAAGCAATTTATAGCTACGGGGCCTACGCGGCGAAACTCGTTTGGCCTTTGCCGATAAGTCGTCGCCTTATGATTGGAGAAGAATGTGAGTGAAATCCGCTACTTAGGAATGATATTTCAGCGGGGAAAAAAGTGACGCGAAGAATAAATAATCGTTTGTATAAATCAAAGTTGCTGAATATGGAATGCGACCAGCAGCGCGACCAAATGTCGACTGTGAATACAATGGATAACGACAGCGTAGCTGATATGATGGGCATCGGGAGCATGGCTCCGATGCAAAACGAGGACGACGAATACGAGCTGGAGCTAGAGCGGCGGCTGGATATGGGCCGGCAGCTCTCGCAGGACGACGAGGAAGCCGGCGGCGAGGACGTGGACTTCGATGACGGTGAGTTCAAAGCGGAATTTCAATGTAAGTGATCGCCGCTAATTTGTTTTTAATTACTAACCGTACCTCGGCATATGTTATACATATCAGCATATTGAACCGTTCGCGCAGTAAAGCGTAATGAGCTGTTGATCGTTGCTTTCCACAGACAACAACGTGGACCGGTCTCGAGCGTTGGACAAGGTGGGCATTTCTTCACCGGTTCGGTCTGTTATCTTCGAACTGCGACTAGTTGTTTGATTTTATTGTTCACACAATTTTATGAAAAGCAGTACGATCATTATAAATTTTGGATGGAGGTCTCTGAGAATTAATTCGTCAAATCGGATGAAATTTCAATTTCAATAAATTCCTTACTATAACTATACCGTAATCAATAAGTTTGGATATACTTTGAAAATGCAATATATTAACCCAGATGATACATATATACTATTTTCGGATGTTTTACGGAAGAATTATTTGTCTAACTAAATTAACTACGGCAAATATTAAATCATCTCTCATTTAGGCTTTTTTTTTTGTCTGCTTCAAATGTTTGGATCATTACCATATGATACTTCATAGTTTCTGCCAATCAATGTCGTCATTCCCCATTATTTAATTGATTCTCTTGCCATCTGCGTTTGGGTTCTATCTAAGATATTCTGATCGTATATGAGAGTAGAGATCTGACTTCAAATTGAGATTTTCACAGAAATCAGTTATTGAGAAATATGCAACTATCTTGATTAGTGTACTTACTTCAAGTTCATTTATTAGACATTACCCGAGCAGCACCAATCAGACAAAAATGGTTGCAACAACTTCATTGTGACTGAATCTGGTCACATATGAGTTGCAGTAACCTATGCGAAAGATCATCAAATAACCACGTGTTTATTTTTCGCAGTTTTTTAAATCCTATAAACCATCATGTGGTTTATCGTGGTCTTGTAGTATACACGCTTTTGTGCGGCTCTGAATTATATTGAGTAGGGTTACTGGAGGTAATATTGGCATAGGACAAAATGTTGACTCTTCACGCACATACATCAATAATTTAGCGACAACCAGTGGCGTAGCCACGGGGGTGGTTTATTAGGACAAATTTCGAACACTTTCATATAAAAAAGTTCGGACCCCCCACCCATTTTTTCTGCGCCACTGGCGACAACACATTGTTTTGCAGGGAAATATTTATTACCGCTGCTTTAGAAAAGTGTATCGACCACATTTTATTTGCACTACACTATAATCCTGCACTTTTTCAACTGATTAACGCAGTAAACTTGCGTAAAAAATCACTTTGACATGGTTTTGCCTTTCTCGTACAACAAAGTTGTACCAGAAGGCTATAATTTCACTCCAAAAGCCAAATTTTGATAGAAGGCTCGGAGACCCATAGTGTTATATACCAATCGACTCAGCTCGAAAAACTGAGCACATGTCTGACTGTGTGTGTGTGTGTGTGTGTGTAGCCCCGGGATTTTTTATTGTTAAACACGTTTCATATAGAAGGACTTGACCGATTCGAGTGCAACTAGTTTCATTCGACGGAGAAACTTTCCTAGTTGGACACTATTGTTTTTGTTTGCTAATAACTCATTCGATTTGAATAATATTTCTATTTTTCTTTTAACAAATACGCTGTTTACATGCACACTTTAAGTCATTAATGAATTTAGCCATGACGCAATCCATTTCTCTCATAATAATTGCTTAAAATTACTCAATTATTGAGTAATTTATAAGCAGCGTGATAGAGTTGCATTAAATATTTTAACCGCCAAGATGTAGGCAATTAGCACAGCATTTACAACATTAATTCGAATCCAACATATCGAATCGAGAAAGGCATAATCACCACTTGGGGATAAATTTGGGTTTTTAGCAGCTATGTTTGATCGACTTATGCGTCCGTTCAAGAATTTTTTCTTCTGCCTAATAAAGGAATTTTCTGAATGAATTTACATATTTTGGCACATCAGGTGAACGGATAACAATCACACTATGTTAGCTAACATATTTTTTTCACAATTTCCATTAGTATAGCGACACGATTAACCAAAACTTTTTTGGATTATATTGGAACACCCGTTGCCGAATAGCGGCATGCGATTTTGATTCATAGCAGCCAGCAGGAGAAAATCGAAAATCAAAACATTCCGATATCCGATAACCCGACGAAAATAACTACATGATATAATTGATCAGGATCGCTTATTCTATACGAAGAACTTTAGAGATCATGCGGATAATTTTTAGTCTAATTCTTTCATCATAACTCAGACAACTCGCTTGCAAAAAGTATTTGATATGAAATATGGTATGAGAAAAGCGTTTTGTTTTTACTCGGAGAGTTGCAACACGTGAGAGGTTTGAGAAGATTCACAACAGCTGATCGATATAGAGAGGAGTGATATCAGACGGACTTATTAAACTACATCAAGGTACGCTGCGTCGAAAATAAGCATCCAATCATTGTAATTATGTATCTTGACGTAATAATATCAGATAGGAGGCAGAGTTCTAGCTATTTATGCAAAATAATAAGCAAGTTATTCTCGCGCTGAGTTTCATAGGGGTGTAATTATTATTAATATCTTTATTAATGAGGTTTTCGGCCCTGGACCGGTTCGCCTCGTATAGGGGTGTAACTGTATTGATTAATTTCTCTTAATCAATTTTATATTTTGTTTATAACTCAATTGTTTTAAAAGCTACAACCGTGATTATTGATTCTGGAACAAGATACAATCTTCCTATCACACCAAACCATTAAATCATCGACAAACTAGCGCAATTCGGTACAATAATAAAAAGAAAACGAATCTACGAAGAGAAATCGATCCATACAGTTACGCCCCTATGAAACTAAGTGCGAGAATTGTCTAGAATAAGGTTTGCAATTGAATTTCTCCATTGGTGCGTTTTTGCGGCATTCCCACCAAATGCCATGTTCATTTTTTGGAAAATAAATCTCTCAGGAGCTTCACGAGGGCAGGTGTGTTGATTTTTTGCTCTCGTTTGCATACTGCCACATAACATATAGGCATCATTGCCGTGGAATGTGGTCCTTCCATGATTCGCGAACGCTAGCGAACCTAGCGGTGGAAGTCAAGCTTTACTGAGCAACACGCATTAGACAGAGCAGCATCGCATGCTTTGCTGTCTCTTTCTTTCGCCTTTGATATACGGGAGTGCCGTTCGTCGATTGTTGAAAAACAAAAAGCCTACTTTGAAATTTGCAGTTTATTCTATGATGCCTATCTGTTTTGTGATGCTGCCTTTGTTCAACGTAAGTAAAACGGCAAATTACCAAACAGCAACCCATCTTTATCTTTCGTATGTTTGAAATCAACAGCCGCTTGTCCCAAGTGGGTTGAAAACAGCATCCACCTATAGAACTCATATAGGGAAAATTAGCCAATATTTTATCCATTTCGCTCGATACTTTTGGAGGCTCAAATAAGATATTGTGGGCAATTATTGTTGTTTTTAACTACTTGGCGCAATAACCAAAAGTAGGCAAGTCGCCAGATGGCATACTATTGGTTAAAGCACCAATATATGCTGATGTACAACAATAAATATGTTCAACTACAGCATAATAGGCTAAGGTTTGAGCCATATATCCTATTCCAGATTTTTCGAAAGGCTCTCATAATCTTATTTGGTTATATTTACGGTGCAGGAGTTAAAAAAAATGAAAATTAAATGTTCATTTTATCCGCACTATCTTTGTACGATTCTATCACAAACGCCCGAATGCCGCTCGCCCGAATGATAAACGCCCTAATGTAACATTCACCCGAATTCCATTCGCCCGAATGGGTCATATATTTATGTATAACTCCAGATTCTATAACATGTTATTTTTCCTAATCATATTAAAAGAAAAAAATATGCCAATCACCTGGAATATATGAACGTACCAGTTTGTCTAGTTTTTCATTCTTTTCTGCTATTTTAGATGTCTTCTTAGCCTGTAGTAGTCGTAGGGTATCAGTGGTCGCATTTCTTTCTTCTAGTTGGAATGGAAGTGTTTTGGAACGCTGTAAAACGGAGGACTTTCTCGTTTCAAAAACGTATTCCACTTGTTTTTTCCACCCTAAAATGTTATTAAAAGTATGAGGAATACTGTTTAGGGCAGGGTTCTTATATCAGGGTTCACTCACTTCGACAGTAGATGGGAGAGACTAGCGCGGGGTGAACAATTCATTTTCAGTGCAAAACATAAACAAACTCGGTGGCTGCCTCATATAAAAATCCAAGATGGCTGAGTCATGAAAGTGGCATACTGCTACACCTGTTTATATTCACCTTGGTTTAGGGTAATCTCATAGACCGACCATAGTGAAAGGGAGAAAATTGGGTCTTTAGTGGGCTTTTTATGCGTTGATTGGCGACCATTCACATGAGTCCGCTACGTTAGGGATAAAAACGTTAGGCATGATGGACGATTCGCATTACGGACGTTAGGCATATTGGTCGATTGGCATAATTCTGCCTTCTTTATGTTATGGACTGTTCTTTGGGTCATTTATGTATAACGTCCATTTTGCCTAACGGGTACACTGCCGTGAATCGCATATCTGTCCCATATTTGCTGGGTTTCCTATGCATATGGGACAAATATGCGATTCATGGCAGTACACCCCATTCACATAATACTTGCTTACATAAATAAAAAACGTTTCTTTGGGCAAGATTTTCGAACCTCCTTGAATACCTTTGTTATATCTTATTTAACATGAAAAAGTGCTAAGGTAACAAACTTTTTTTTAGACAAGTGGAAGTCTGTAGTCCTTCCCGTATGCCGATTGTAATCCCAATCGCTGATGTTTCCTTGAAACTTGAATTTGGGAAGACACGTTCATCAGCATTTTTCTCAGTCTTCTTACTTCTTATACTCTGGATCTAACGTATACTGATAAATTTCGTTCCATAAATGAACAAAAGGCTGTATCATACGATCCCGTGTTTTTATATAAAAAGACAGGAACACCGTCTTCGACCAGAGGTCATACAGACTGAACACTTAACACCTAGCATTAGACAACGGACATATAACACCCAGTGGACCAGTGGAGAATTTTTCGATCACGAAAAGTTTCCTCCTTACCGGGGCGGGAATCGAACCCACACTCCATAGCACATGCGTCTAGACGATTGACGTCGCTAACCGCACGGCCACGAAGCCCACAAGTTTTAGCATTAATACCAAGGGAACGAATCGACGGTGTTGACCTTCGCCTACAGCTCCGTGAACTGTGAACACTTGAGCAAATTGTTGTGGAACAGTTGAGAATCACCTGTCATAAGACGAGTTTATACAATCCCATTGAATTCCACCACTCGACTAAGTCGAGTCAAGTACGAGACACTGAAGACGGCCTTACTGTTGAGGTCGAAATAAGTATCTGTCAAAATACAATTAAGTGGTGGAATTCAATGGGATTGTATAAACTCGTCTTATGACAGGTGAAAACATTCCACTAAAAAGCTCAAAATGATTTTCTTATCAGTTGAGAATGTTCACTGAATGATGTGTTGAAGGAAATAGAAAAATCGTTCCATCATTACCATGGATAGTCGATTGCAAGAAAGGTTCTGCGTCCAATGTTGTCGATCTGTCGATATACACATATATATCACATTCTGATGGTTATAAGAGTTCATCACGTCATCACCGGCGTTACATTATACGACGTGGCTCGTTTTTGCTTATCTTTAAAACGAATTTTGCTCGAACCTTAATACTTAGGGAAGAAATCATGTCTTCAATACATTTAGAAATAACAATGTATGAAGAGAAGAAGGCATGTAAACAAAAAAAACTCATAATCGGCCCGCCAGTTGTTCGTAGTTGTTCGTAGAATTTTTGCTATATTGAAGGAATAACATCTGAATCCAAGCATTCTATGAAATATGATATTTGAAAGGGCCCAGGTAGGAAACAAAAGTTGATAGATTTTCAAAGGTTTCCATTTGAATTTCCATTTATTGATTAAAATTATTGGAACAATCCCTAGTAACATTTTGGTTTTTTTTACTGGTTTTATGACACTCTAATAGAGAAAATTATGGTCTTCAAGAGCGTTATAAATCTTACAATATTATTTGCGGTGGATTATAGAAGCTACAAACCCTTTTCACTCAAGCTAATATGAAATCGGAAAATGCAGTACGAACCGAAACCTTTCCAGGACGGTGAACTTGGCAAGGAATGCACTTCGGCTGTTGTTGACATCGTGCCCTAAGGAAACAGTCTCCTTCAGTAGCATTAGTTTGCGCGGAACACGGTAAAGACTCTGAAGAGTAAAGTTTTCGCAGAAGAATTGAAAGCTTGAGTTTATTAAAGCTTTCATAAGAACTACAGTGCCCATAACCGTAATAGTTACAACTAATGTTTTTTATACGTGACAAAACTATTGTGATAATAATCAAACCTATAAGATGCATACCGACCAAAAATCAAATTGACCGTTACAGAACACCCATCATACTTAACAAAGAGCAATCAAATTTTTTTCCCTGAAGAAGACATCGAACCCGATGTCGAAACGTTGGACAAAATTTAAAAAAAATGTTCTAATAAACCAGACTGCATAGCCGAAAAATCTCAAAAATTAACACTACAGTCGAAGTCAACAATTGAAAGCTACTTTACGTGAAAAAGCGACCAGCTTCATATTCTGGCAATCGATAAAAATATTGATGTGAAAAACGTAGCAAAGACTGCTTTCTTCATCGACATTTTCGAATGACAGAGAAATTGGCAGCTTTATTCCCAATGCAGGGAACAACTAACGGGGAAACCCCGAAGATTGTTAAAAACTGTGTAAAAGAACTTTTATTCTCCTTCGAAAACTTAAGTGACCTTACGATTACGATTGCGATTGATGGAGCACTAGCAAAGACAGGAAAGAACAAAGGCGTTGTGACAATCCACATAGATATGGCAATATTTCCCTGCCATTGTCACCAAAAGAATCCATATGCGAAAATCGACTTTATCAACGTTAGGGAACTCAACCCCACCAACTATAAATGATGTTAACGGAAATGAAAGCCGAATACGGAGACTTGCTGTATTATTGCGAATTTAATGCTCAAGAGATTTTATTCTTTTCGAAAAGAAAATGGCACTATAAAGATAAGATAAAGTAAAACCACTACGCAAGAAAGATCCTGAACAGTGTTGTAAAATGTCATTTGCATTCGTTTGTATAATTTTCCCAGAACTTTTTTCTGAAGGTAGCCATAATTCCTGAGGTATGACGAACTTATAGCGCTTAAATGTGCCTACAACTTTGTCTAATAAGACATTGCTGTAAATATGTAATCTGAGGCGTGGGAGGCAAAATGTCATTCAAATGACATTATGTCAAATGACACGTGACATTTTGGAGAGTTTTCACTATCCAGCCTCATATGTTATATTTAGGGCAATGTACCCTTGGACAAAAATGTAGCCCTACTCAAGCGTTATGAGTACATCTAAAATTTTGAAATAAATTTAGCTTCTGAAGAAAGTTATGGACAAATTAGTCAAATGACATGCAGATGACATTTTACAAGCCTGATTGATTGATTGATGAAGGATTCCTGAATAGATGAGTGAATTAGCTTTTCTTGCAGACATCAATGACTTGAACATAAAGCACCTTGGCATAGTGGATTGTAAATTAACGAAATTCCCATTTTTTCAACATTCGGTAAAAGGTGTGAATAGATCGACGAAATCAAAATAAACAAAAAAGATTAAGAAGTGGAGGAAAGAAAGATTGTTTGAAAGCAATTAAATCGTGTTTAGTTTTTCTAGAAAATGAAAAAAAAACAGTAATTATTTTGAAAATATTTAAAAAGTTATGTACAAAATATTTGCTGGCCCGCTAGCAAGTGTGAATTCTAAAAATTAGTCCGTGGTTTGAAAAGGTTGGGCAGGCCTGTTAAATAAATACCCTTGCAACGATATTTTTTGCTACAGCTCTAATTATTTCGGCAGGTTCTGATTCATTTCAGGATGTTTGTGGACCGCTATAAGTGACCAGCATACATAAAACATATTTCAATAAATATCTGATTCTCTCAAAAATGCTGAGCGATTGAAACTGACTTTTTTTTTCTATGTGAATGGATTGGAAGACAATGATGAGCAAATTATCCTCGTTTTATGATTGAATTCAAAGCAAGTGCTTAACGTGTTCATTTAACCACCTATTCTCCTACACCCATTAAATGTTACCCGAGCAGCACCAGTCAGACAAAAAAAGGTGGTTGCAGCAACTTCATTGTGACTGGGTCTGGTTATATATGAGTTACAGGGGTTAGACAAAAAGGTTGAGATAGGTAAAAATAAGTCGAAATTCAAATCAGCATAACTTTGCGTATAATAATCCGATTTTGATAAAACCGGGACCATCAGAAGCGGACACTCTTCTAGTATACTGTCCTCCAGCAAAACCTGAGATTGGTCCTTGGCCACCGGTGGTGTTCCGGGTTTTCCGAGGGTATGTTCAAGACGCATTTTTTCCACTGCTTGTAATTTTATGTGACGTTAACTTTCATCATGTTTTATACTTTCTCCGAAAACTAGAACTAATATGCCGGCCAATGGTGGCTGTAGCTCGAGAATCCATCTAAACTACACAGAGATACGGCCATTTCCGTAAAAACGGTACCGATAACATGAAGAAATGATAACAAATCGGAATAATACAAATATGAGTATCTGACTTCATGGCTTTGCGAGACGATGATTATAGAAACATTTCCAGAATGATAGTGTCCACTGGCACCCTTATAGCAGGTTCCATGGGCCTTCCAGGAGAGGCCGGTTTCGGCACCATCTGGAACCATACATATATGGGTGTCAAAATTCATGTTTTCCCAAGACGATGAATATAGGATCTTTTAAGAGATATATTTTGAGGACTGTAAGACTCTTTGGCCAATTTGTAACAGGTTCCGGAAGTTCTGCGAAAGTGACATTTGTTCAGGGTGTATGGCCAATCCCGTATCGTTTTCACGAAAATGGCCATATCTCTGCGTATACCTAACGGATTTTAGATCTGCAGCCAGCATTGGTCAGCATATTAGTTCTAGTTTCTGGGGAAAGCATTAAACATGATGGCAGTAAACGTCATATAAAATGACAAGCAGCAGAAAAAATGCATTTTTAACATACCCTCGGAAAACCCGGAACACCACCGGTGGCCAAGGGCCAATCAGAGGTTTCGCATAGGGCCAGTATACTAGAAGAGTTTCCGCGTCCGATGGTCCCAGTTTGATCAAAATCGGATCATTCTACGCAAAGTTATGCTGATTTGAATTTCGACAAATTTTTGCCTATCTCAACCTTTTTGTCTAACCCCTGTATATATAACCACGTGTTTATTTTTCGCAGTTTTTTTTCTGGGGTTTACTTTGTTATGGTGAAACTCGAAGAGCGTCACGAAAATATGACAGACTTTGAACGTTAATATCTTAGCCGTTTCTCGATGGATTTTCAATTTTCCATTCCATCAAGAAAGATTCAACGCTTCTATACAATATTCTAATAATATTGATTTTTAGATAACAATATCATCAATAATTGTTGAATAGTTTAGTAATAGTAATAGTCAATCATGTTCGTGTTTCGCAAGCACAGATATCAAAATCGAGCAACCTGCGAGTTTGGCTCTAATCCTCAGTTCAAACAAAGTTTCGTGGAGAGCGGACACAGCAGCGCAGCAACGAAGGCACCGGTAGCTATGGCAACGGAATACGATCTTCATCGGTGATGGTCGTCAGAGTGGTTACTGAGAAGAATTCAACCGCAACGATGACGTCTGTTGCAGTGGTATCAGGCCATTCGGCCGCAGGTCATTAGGCCGAATGGTCATTAGGCCGAACGGTCATTAGGCCGAATGGCCATTACGCCGAATTAGCGCTCAGGGAATCAATTTTTCTAGGATGCGCATGCGAAAAAAGCGACAAAAAAGAACCAACGACAAAGCTTTGTTTTTGATAATAATGACAATGATCCGAAAACTTTTGTCGGCAATAAAAAAGAAGTCAATTTTGTTGCTAATTTTGTATTCCGTTATTTTGCATTATCTTTACAGCAAATTTCGGTTTTATGCTATCGTAGCTTCTGCTTTTATGGGAATATTCGAGAATCTAACTCTGATTACAAAAATAGCATCGTATTCCCGGAAATATCAAAGCATGCAAGGCAAATGATTCTTATCATATGGTGTTCGGATTCTGATGAAGGCCTGTTGCGAAGTGCGTTTGTCAGTAACAAACTCTGTGGACGACAGATGGTATATTGTTAGGCATTGCTCGAATATTGATTCCCTGAATAGAAGCAAAAAGTGAAAAATGAGAAGTTCTTTCTTCACCTTACCCCTTCTTCCTTCTTGCATCCTCCATCTTCTATCAGTCTTCTTTTTTATTTTTTATTTTTCGCTCTTCCTTCTTTCTTCTTCTTTGTTACTTATTTCTTCTCCCTTCTTCCTTCTTCTTTCTGCATTCTTCTTCCTTCTGTCTTCCTTCATTCTTCTTCTTTCTTTGTTCTTCCTTCTTCCTTCTTTCTCTCCCTTATTTCTTCTTTTCCCCACCCTTCTTCTTTCTAGTTTCTTCTTCTTTTTTCCTTCTTCTTTCTCCCTTCTTCTTCTTTCTTCTTTCTTTTCAATTATTCCTTCTTTCTTCCTTCTTCTTAATTTTTCTTTTTTCGATTTTTCTCCCTTCTACCTCTTTCCTTCTTCCTAATTCTTCATTCCTTCTTCCTATCTCCTTATTTCTCCTTCCTTTTTCTTTCTTCCTTCTTGTTTCTTTTTTCTTCCTTCTTATTTCTTCGTTCTTCCTTCTTGTTTCTTTGTTCTTCCTCATTTCTTCTTCTTTCTTCCTCCTTCCTTCAGCCTTCTTCCTGTTTCCTTCTGCCTTCTTCCTTCTTCTCTATTCCTTCCTGCTTCCTTCCCTTAACCTTCTTCCTTCTTCTTTCTTATTTCTTCCTTATTCCTTCTCCCTTTTTCCTTCTTTCTTCTTTTTCTTCTTCCTTCTTCCTTCTGCATTCTTTCTTCTTCCTTCTTCTTTCTTCTTTCTCCCGTCTTTCCTTCTTCCTTCTTCCTTCTACCTTCTTCCTTCTTTCCTCTTCCTTCTACCTTTTTCTCACATCTTACTCCCGAGTTCTCATTCGGCCTAATGGCCATTCGACGTAATGACCTTCGGCCTAATGACCCAGAATCGTTGCAGCTTAGTGATAAATTATGGGGCGGTCGGCACGACGGAGCACTTAAGTGAAATTTTCTTGCGAGTTTCGGACCAATGGTTGACTGCTGTTGAGTAAGTGATTGGAAGCACGCATGATTAGAAGTACATCTGTCCTTTTAAGGGCCGAACAATTTACTTTAGAAAAGAAGAGAGTGACGGACGGGAAATATCTTTGCAGTATCACAGTCGGAAAGAAAGCAATGCATAGTGTTGCGTTTTGCCGATTTAATGCGCTTTTTTATAGCATTGTTTCTGTCATTGGCAATACTACAGGGGGCTAGGGAGGGCTATAGCCCCACCTAGAACTAAATTAGCCCCCTCTAGAATTTTTGCCGCTTTGCATGAATATTGCACTTGTCTAGCTCTCTGATCATATATAGGCGTAACTGCCAGGAATTAGTTCTCTTCATTCACATCTCTCTCTACGAAACATTGAATCTATTTTAACAAATTTTCGAACTTCGAACAATTGTTATATCTTACGATAGTAATGTTAAACACGAAACATAGTACGCTCCCTTGATTCTCCAGCGCCAGAAATTGCCACTTTAGGAAATTGGAGTAAGGACAGTGGTTCCATGCTGATGCAATGATTGAATAAATAATAGAAGCAACAGACTAAGAAATACAATTTAAAATACAAACACAATTTCTAAAATTTTGATTGGATAAAGAAAGTTCTAGTGGCTGTAGCTTCTAGTCTGTACGGACTCCAGACTCCAGAAAGGCAAAATCTTGAGTTTTCAACATAAATTTAAATGAGAAAGAAATCGAAATTATTTCGGATGGATAAAACTCCACAGGCGTCTTACTACCCAACAAACAGTTTAAGTTGAATAAGCTAGTTTTTTAGCTGAACAAGCCAAATTGTGGCGAAATAAGTTCTTTAACAGCTTCCAATGCTTGTTGGGTAAGCTCATATGTCTTTCTAATCGCATAAAGGTTTTCTGGAATCCAACGACAGAAAATTCGTCACTCATACTCAACGGTGTCAGGCCATTTGGCCGAATGCCATTTGGCCGAATGCCGTTTGGCCGAACGCCATTTGGCCGAATGCCGTTTGGCCGAACGGGTCGTTTGGCCGAATGCCGTTTGGCCGAATAGTTAAAAAAATTTAACCTCAGTTAACGATTGGTCCTTCTTCCTCCTTCTTTCTTCTTCCTTCCTTCTTCTTTCTTCCTTCCTCCTCATTCCTTCTTCCGTTTTCCTTCTTTCTACTTTCTTCTTTTTCCCATCCTCTATCTTCTTTCTTCCTTCCTCCTTCTCCCTTCTTCCTTCTTCCTTCTTCCTTCTTCCTTCTCCCTTCTTCCTTCTTTCTTCTTCTTTCTGCCTTCGTTTTTCTTCCTTCATTTTTCTTACTTTTTTCTTCTTCTTTCTTCCTTTTTTTCTTCTTTCTTCCTTCTCCCTTCTTCTTTTTTCCTTCTTACTTCTTCCTTATCCTTCTTTCTACTTTCCTCTTCTTTCTTCCTTCGTTTTTCTTTCTTCCTCTACCTTCCTTCTTTATTCTTTCTTCTTTCTTATCCCTTCTTCTTATTTCTTCCTTCTTCCTTCTTCCTTCTTTCTTCGTCCTTCTTTCCTCTTCTTTCTTCCTTCGTTTTTGTTCTTTCTTCCTTCTTTCTTCTTCCTTTCTCCTTCTTCCTTCTTCTCTTTCTTCTTCTCTTCTTCCTTCTTTATTCTTTCTTCTTCTTTCTTTTTTTTCTTCTTCCTTCTTCCTTCTTACTTTCTTCTTTCTTCTTCCTTCTTCCCTCTTTCCTCTTCTTTCACCCTTTTTTCTTCTTTCTTCCTCCTTCTTCCTTCTTCTTTATTCCTTCCTACTTATTTCTTCTTCCTCCTTCCTTCTTCCTTCTTTCTTCTTCCTCCTTTCTTCTTCCTTCTCCCTTTTTCCTTCTTCCTTTTTCCTTCTTCCTTCTTCCTTCTTCCTTTTTCCTTCTTCATTCTTCCTTTTTGCTTCTTTTTCTTACTTCTTCCTTTTTCATCATCCTTCTTCCTTTTTTATTCTTTCTTCTTCCTTCTTCTTTCTTCTTTCTTTTTTCTTACTTCTTCCTTCTTCTTTCTTCCTTCTTCTTTCTTCTATTTACCCTCTTTCCTCTTTTTTAACCCTTTTTCCTTTTTCCTTCCTCCTTCTTCTGTATTCCCTTTTTCCTTCTTTCTTTCTCCTTCTTCCTTCCTCCTTCTTTCTTCTTCTTTATTCCTTCCTACTTATTTCTTCTTCCTCCTTCCTTCTTTCTTCTTCCGTCTTCCTTTTTCTTTCTTCCTTCTTGCTTCTTCCTTCTTGATTCTTCCTTCTTCCTTTTTCCTTCTTCCTTCTTCCTTCTTCCTCCTTCCTTCTTCCTTCTTCATTCTTTCTCTCGTCTTCTTTTTTCTTCTTTCTTCTTTCTTCCTTCTTCCTACTTCCTTCTTCCTTCTTCCTTCTACCTCCTTCCTTCTTCCTACTTCATTATTTCTTCTCACTTCTTCTTTCTTCCTTCTTCCTTTTTCCTTCTTCCTTCTTCCTTCTTCCTTCTTCCTTCTTCCTTCTTCCTTCTTCCTTCCTCCTTTTTCTTTCTTTCTTCTTCCTTCTTTCTTCTTCTTTGTTGCTACTCAATACTCACTTCTCACTTCGTAAAAAGCGTATTCCAACTATTCGGCCAAACGACATTCGGCCAAATGGCGTTCTGCCAAATGACCCTTTCGGCCAAACGGCATTCGGCCAAACGACATTCGGCCAAACGGCATTCGGCCAAATGACCCTAAACCTACTCAACAATGCGCTTTTCCAATCACAGGCAAAATCAGAATTATGAAGGAAAATTTCGTTTGACTACTCTGACATCAACGTCAAATGATTTGCCATCCAGAGAGAAAAAAATTTCTGCAGCTTCGGCAAGCGATTATGATTTGCACTTTGAAGTATGTTAGTCTCGGCTTAACCTCCTCTAGTGTATCTGAGAAAAACCGATTTTTTTTCAATAATGTTCCTTTCCAATTACAAACAGAAATAACATCCGAATTTTGAAAGAAATTATCACTTGACTACTACCGACGCCAACGTTTCTGCAGCGTTGCTCTCCGACGAGCGTTGGTGATTCTGATACTGACGGAAACTTCCTTCAGTACCGCGAGAATGCAACCGACGGCGACGCCATTGCTTGCTATCAACCCTTTCTTTTCATAAAATGCTGGTCCTGAAAAAAAGTCGATTTTCAATCCACAATGCGTCTTTCGCATCACTCACAGCAATCAAACTTTAATCCGAATCTTGCGTTAAAAATCCACTGCTACTGCTGTCCGCCCTAGCAGCACACATGTTCCACATGGGTTACTGCAACTCATATGAAACCAGATTTAGTCACAATCAAGTTGCTGCAATCATTTTTGCCTGACTTGTGCTGCTCGGGCGACGGCCACTAAATGATTTTCCGCTAAGGCGCTAAGGATTAAAGTTCAGCACCGCCACTGACATCCCGAGACCGCAATCGACGCCTAAGAAGTATAGATTTTCTTTTAACAAAGCGCCTTTCTAATCACTGACAGAAGCGAAACGATAGTCAGAGCATTGCGGGGATATTTCTCTTGAGTACTGTTATACTCTACTGGTACGGCTCTTCTAGCCCTCGAGGATTTCGGTCCGGAACCCAGAAGGGGAATCCGATTAAAACCCCAGGCCACTGGTCTGACCTACGGCAGCCAACGGGGTGGGCGCGGAAGGCCTCTTTTTGGTCCTCGAGTCCCAGGGTCGTTTTGAGGAAGCGGGGAGGCTTTCGGATCTGGTTAGCAACGGAATTGGAGGTTAGTTTTGCAAACTTTATTTACTCACTCGGAAACGATGTCTGGAAGCGCTAATTCTGTAAACCACAGTGTAATCGCTGACTGGACTGGCAAACTTGGCGATGACAGCAATCCGGTGGGACTGCTGTTGGTTACGCTAGCCTTGACGGTTGGGGTCCAATGTCGACGGAACGACGGGCCGGATCGGTGAAAATCGTGATGGAACGGTATCTTGATAGGCTGGGTATAGAACGCTGGTGAGGGCGGTGAACGACTGATAGCACGGCGAGAATGGCGATATCGACGGCAACTAGAGACTGGCAGGCTGGCTGTGCGACGCACCGGCTCAGCGACTATCGCGATGGCGGTTCTAGCTTTGCAGGCTTGATAGCGGGACAAGAATGGCGATGGCGACGGTAGTTGGCCAGCAGGCTTGCTGATCGATGGGTAGGGTTCGGGAAAATCACGATGGCGACGATAGTTTGACAGGTGGATCGAACAACGCGTATAGCGAGGCTCACCGGGCGATGCGCTGGGTCAGCGACAATCGCGATGGCAATGGTGGCTTGGCAGGAGCGGCGAAAATAGCGAGGCCGGCAATAGATCGGCCAGCAGGTTTGCTAGACGACGGGCAGGATCAACGGTAATCGCAATGATTGCGCTGACGGAACGGACCGGGAAAGCGGTCACCCTGTCGGCGTGACGAGTAGGCGGCCAGAATGATAGGCGAAAACCGCAATCTGTTGTGGCCACTCGATTGGCCGAATCTCGAACTTAGGACCAAACTGTCCTTAAGGACTAACACTGAGTCCTTCACGTACAATTACCCGCACGTTTTTTAAACCGGCTCTAATTGGCTCTTCTGTTGCACAAAAACTAACCGTTCTCCACGAGGCTTCTCATCCAACTCCCGAAAACCATCTATCTCCCGAGTCTTCTGTCCCCACCCATACAGTCATCCAGCTCTGTGCTCCCCATTCTCGACATTCGTCGTGTCATTTCCCGGTTTCCGTTCCCTGTGCTGTCACCCAGCTACCAACAAGCGCCATCTGTTAGGGAGTTTGTCGTCCCCATTGGTTGGTAGCACATGCCCGCGTAATAGGGTTCTAAAACCATACCTCCGTTCCCATACACTATCCGAATAGTGAAAATCGCAATATAACTTTTCTCCACTGTTTTGGAACATGCAATGTTACAGTACTGCTACTTTCGGCGACGGCCAGAGCATTCTAATCTCTTGTTTTTAATAATTGGGGAAAATCTTAAAGAGTTCGTCGATCGATTGATACCAAAATCTCGAAAATCGTTACTTTTTGTAAATGTCTCAAATTTGAATTACCTCCCTATCTTCACAAAGGATGTAATCCTGTACGTCAAAAATTAGCCCCCCTAGAATTTTTTGTTAGTTACGCCAATGGTTTCTGTTGATTTTTTAGCTGTAGTTTGTTTGGAGAAAACGTTAGATATGAAAAGGGCCTTTTTTGGTAAATCTGTAAAATGATTAATCCACCTAAAAGTAAGATAAAAATTTAGCTTAATCACCGAAACCAGATATGTGCCTAGTGTCTTTAAGAAAGTTGTAGCGGATGGTATTTCAAGCCACTTTGCCAAAGACACCCCATACCTATGACTTATATAGTACGAGATATGTGATATTTTCTGTGGAAGGTCCCTGAAATCGGGTCCACGACGTTAGGCTTAAGTACGTTAGACATGATGTACGTTAGGCATAACGGACGATTGGCTAAATTTAGTACGTTAGGCATAATGGACGTTTGGCATAATTCTGCTTTCTTCATATCATAGGCTGTTCTTTGGGACATTTTATGCCTAACGTCCATTATGCCTATCGTCTGTTATGCCTAACGTCCATTATGCCTAACGTACTTATGCTTAACGTCCTTATCCCTAACATACTTATGCCTAACGGGGTATACCCCCTGACATCAGGCATTTTTAACACAAAGTTGTTTGGCTAACAAAAATACACGTTTTTGTAGAATATTGCGAAGCTTTTTCTTTTAAAATTGAAAAGTTATTTGAGAAACTATGTTTTTTCTAGGGGTGTTTAAGAATCGTGTAACTTGTTCCGACGCAAAATGGCGCACACACTTCACATTTAAGCATTTCAAGAATGCCATTATGCAGCAAATCAAAACTTGTTTCAAATGTTTAGAAATTTTGTGGCATTTTTGTGGTGTTTAGATCGATTTCTCTTGGATTTAGTATTTCGTTTATAACTCAACTATTTCATAAGCTGCAGTCCTGATTGTTACTTTTGGTGCAAGATGTACTCATCCTTTATAACACCTAACCATTAAATCTTTGTCAATATACAGCAACTCGCAACTGTGATAACTGGGATAAAAACAAACAAAAAAACCGACGAAGAGAAATCGATCAATGCAGTTACGCGCCTATGATTCTTAGCGCGAGATTTATTTGATATCCGCTTCGCTACGTTATTTTTTAGCCACGTTAAATCTTGTAAATCCAAAATGTTATCTATCGAAGGCTGAAAAGGCTACAAACCTTTTCTAAAACATCCGACAGTCAACATCTGACAATATAAATATCATTTTCATACCAAGAATTTATCCGAGAAGAATCAAACTCTTGCTAGGTGGATTATCTGACTTTTTAGGGTGGGATCCGCCTTACTGATTGTAGAGCTGGTTCCATCCACACTGCTTATGAGTCGTTCGATGGGTAATGTCCGTAAAGTGGAGATTGCTTATCAACACATATCAGCTCAGTCCTACGAAATTCTGAAGCAGGTATTTACCTTTCGTCGTCACCGGGCACGCTGCGCTGCTTAACGTTTCGGGAGGTGGTGACAAAATGTAAACATAACCATGGGAAACATATAATTTTCGACACGAGCTGCATACGAGTTGAGTGACGTTGATGTTGCCGGGCCACACCGGCCGCGCGCCGTCAGCCGTATGGCTACAAATGGGTTCATTTGAGGTTGAACACCAACCAAGCGTCATAGTGATAGCTTTTGTGATTGACATCCCATGTTCGATTTATAGATGATAACGATGCTGGCATTGGAATTGTTATTAATTTTGTACATAACGGTGGAGATAGTTGTCACCTCTTTTATGTTTGAGGAATGGAATTCATTGACCTTCGTGTGATTTGTTAAGAACCTAGCAATTAGCACCAGGTGATGCAAGAAAATTTTAATGAATTTCTGTATTCTGGCCCCATAAACATAACCTGCATGTCCAAATATAGACCGTTCCGATAGTAATAAATACACTTTGTTTATTGAACAATTTCAATTTTTACATGTCATCTACTGTTTTATGGTTATATATGGTCCAAAATTTTATTTACTTTCATTATAGCATGAATTTTTACTTCTCATTGTTTTGAGGTTTTGCACAACGTGTTTTTCAGCTATTTCTTGAAAAAAATCATAAATATTTTTACTTAATACATTCGATCTGTTTTTGCACTCATTTAACAAGCATTATGGATTTTGGTAATTGCAATAAGACGAGAATGAGAACAATTTCAAATTAATAGCGACTAGCCCCAAAAAAGATTAGATATTATTTCGAGCTCTCGTTTTCACTAATGCAACAGGTTTTTTACTTTTTGGAGCAATGTAGTCTGTGTAATTAGTGTCCAGATCAAAATTAGTGTCCAGATATACCGTACCTGAGCGTCTGTTTTCAAAGCCATATTCGTGCTCATGAGGATTATTACATTTTCGAAATATTTTTTGTTGTTTTTTGGAGTTTTGTTAATGCGGCAAGACAGACATTTTTATGCATCTTTAGTTATACGATTTTTTTTACCAAAAAAAAACACGTACCACAAATAACCCCAGCTTGTAAAAAACCTGCCAATAATAGAACAAAAACTGTCGTAGCCGTCAATTTGGTAATGTTTCCTTTCTCTTACTTTATCTACATCTCTTAATCATATAGAAAGGATCACTGCTTCCATCTGTCACATCACGGGTTAATGAGCCTTTTAACTAAAGGTGTGGGTCCCACACTGTGGGAATTAAAAAACCTTGGCCAGCACGCAAACTTTTTGTCGCACGTAGTGCGATATTAATATGAATATTAGCCTTCCAAAATAAACACGCGACCATCCGTTGCCAAGTCTAGGTGGCTGTTAAAACGTGATACCGTCTCATAACAATGACACATAGTCCTCAGCTCACCAATGGCGCTGCCGCTTTCGGCTAGGCAAAGTTTATTGTACCAGTTGGTCTTGGTCAAATACCTCACATTACCACCGCAGTAGTCACTCGCCATCCTCGCCGTGTCGTCGTTGTCGAGGTAGGTTAGTTAATAATCAACCTTGACATGCCTGGAATGGCAAAGACACAAACATCCCACCGAGTAATGGAGCGAAGAGAGCCTGCAGTGCCGCCTGTTAGAAATCACATAATACGTCTATGATGGCGCATGATTCGTGATAGATCAGAATGCTGCTGGGAAAACAGTGCTCGAATATGGTCTTGACAGCACTTTGCCAAGTGAGCTGCACTAAAATCTCCAGAACAAACAATTTGGATCGCCCGCCGTTACTAGCCACAAGTAGTGGAATTTATAAACAATAGTATTTAGGCACGTTGTATCGATGACGTTCATGGTGCACAAACCCAGTTTTAAGTAGATCATCTATAGCTTCAAGGCGTGACGAACGTCGAGGTACACATTATTTGCACAAGTCATCGATCACCCCTCAAACATAGATAAGGGACATACAACTCGGAATTGAATATGTCAAAGACATTTAACGGAAATCGAACAATGTTCGCTGCCAGAATACAAAAGAATTGATTTATCTCACTTTACAAATCACTCTGAGTAAGAAAAGTATTAAGCTCTTTCAGTGGAATGTTTAATTGAAATCTTTACAGATACGTATTTCAACCTCAACTGTAAGGCCATTTCAGTGCCTCATACCGGTCTAAGCAATTTTCGGACTGGAAATTGTTTCGACTTCCCTGGGCATAAAAGTATCATCGTTCTAGCCTCATGATATACGAATGCAAAAATGGTAACCTGGCTTAGAAACCTCGCAGTTAATAACTGTAGAAATGCTTAATGAACACTAAGCTGCGAGGCGGCTCTGTCCCAGTGTGGGGATGTAATGCCAATAAGAAGAAGAAGAAGAAGATACTAGTAGTCGAGACAAACTTAAAAGTTCTGATGGCATTGGCATGATTTATCCCACTACTTTTTTTGAGATCTAACATTTGAAAACTCTTCAAAAACTTGCTATACTTGATATACAAAAAAGCCTAAAAAGTACCGATTGAGCGCAATAACTCTCCATAATTGCATCACAGTAACAAAATAAAACCTGCCAAAGTCATAACTTCTAATTTAAAATCCAATATTTAAACGCTTCCATCTTGAGTTCATCGTTGAATTGATGTGTTAGGAATAACGTCCTTGGCACTCATATCATATTTCTTTGACACACTCTTTCATCGGAGCATTCATATCATATTTATTTGAGTATACTTTCAGTTTTTACGATACTTTCAACAAATCAAAAGTGCTTGACGACCAACATCGGCTTGTCTATGACTTCGCTTTTGCGGTGAAATGTTCGACTAACGCCTGCCGGAATCATAATAAATATTGCTTATGCGGTGTATTGAAGACATAGAAACTGAATCATATTCTGCCGATTTCTGTCTTTGAGGGAACTCCGTCGCCATTGATTCTTTTATGGATCGTAATTGAAGGCTAGAACATTCGCCTTCGAAATCGCCTGATCCCATGAAGTTAAGACGATTGTCTAAGCGGATCAACGAATGACAGATGTTATTATATCATATTATTTTAGTTTTTAGCTGTGAAGATCATTCGTGAATTGTAGTTCTACCCAATGCCAACTCTAAAGTAGACGTCTAATATTTGCACAGTTTTGTCTTAAAATTGCTCGGTGTCAACCTTTCAAGGCAAAATACATCGTTGCCAGCCCAGTCGTTTGCATAAATTCAAATGAAAAAGCTACAAACCATGTGAAAACAAAATATTTGCCATCTTTTTGAGAAGCGTCAAACTGTGCGAAGATGAACTCAAACGAAGTCTCAACAAGATGATGCAATACACTTCAATGAAAAAGCGTTTGGAGGTGATTGAAATGGAAAAACAAGTTTAATCTTACCTGGAAATGGGTGACATCTGGATGGGGATCCACATATAAGCAACAGCAACTCTTTTTAGCAAAACTTGTTTTGTGTACAATCATACAACATTGCCAAGTATACTTGATTATTGAAATTATATTTATTTGTAATTTATTCGACACAATCGAATATGATTTTCTAGCTTTCATTGTGGTTATAGTGTTATATACTTTTCACAAATTCCTGCTGTTTTCAAAATCGAAATTATCCGATTTGGGGTTCGTCGCTTAAAAATTCAAATCTGTTGAATTTATTTGTACTTTTAATTTATCAATAATGTAGAACGTATAGTCCCTTTTAGAACCCGAATTTTTTTCACTCTCAGGAACTTTATTTGAGGGAACTTAGAGCTTATCTGAGATCAGTGAAGGTACCGTAATTAGAAATGTACACAAACAGAGATCATAGAAGGCATAGGAACAGATGGAGACGCATGGTACAACTTTGCGCATTTTTGTGTTTAATTGTGTCATTTCAAAATTTTCATATTGACCGCTCTTCTCTTTTTCTTCTCCTTCTATCTATTTCCTATCTTTCTTCTTCTATCTTCTATATATAAAAAAATAGTTTGCATTTCCTTCGAGGAAATGATCGGATGTACCGATCTGCAAGATTTTCTCACCTATCGATTCGTCTTGAGATGAGCTGTGTTTATATATAAAGAATGATAGATATTTTCATTGGAATAGTTTGAAAATGTATAAAGCTGGTGCGTTGTGTAGAATTTCAAAACAATCGTGTCAAAATCGATCTAGAATGCGGCGCTGCTAATTTGACATTTTACCAAGAAAATCAACTGCCTAACCCGGGTAAGGCAGGGTCTGATTAGCTAGTCTTCTCTTCTTCTTCTACTTTCCTTTTTTCTTCTTTCTTCTCCTTCTTATTCTTCTTCTATTTATATCTTCTACTTCTTCTATATCTTCTATATATATAAAAATGAAATGGTCTGTGTTCGTATCCGTATAACTCAAAAACGGCTGGATGGATTTTCTTCATTTCTTCAGCAAATATGTTCGTTACCGTTTCCGACGGGTTTATATAATATTTCCTCATGTAAAAATTACGAGTAAGGATGAGAAAACTGAAATTAAGATTTGTATAGTAATTTCGCTTGAGTAGTTCAGAACGCGCATTTTCGCCTACTATGCAGGATAACGTCTGCCGGGTCGACTAGTCTGTATATAAAAATGAGTTTGCATTTCCTTCGAGGCAATATAACTCATGAACGGATGAACCGATTAGCAGGAATTCCTCACTAATCGATTCGTCTCAGGATCGGCTGTGTTTGTATATATGGAAAGGAGGAAAATTTTGTTGGTTAAGCATGATAATCATGAAAATGCAACGATCATGCTTGCATGCTTAAAAATGCAACAATCATGCTTGCACTAAAATCGATCTAGAGTGCGGCGCTGCGATGAACTCATATGCTGACAGTTTGAACGCAAAAAATGCAAAACCGAACAGGATCGGGCGGGTTTTACTAGTCTTCTTCTTCTATCTTCTATTTTATTTTATATATAAAAATGAGTTTGCATTTCCTTTGAGGCAATATCACTCACGAACGGGCTGACCGATTTGCAAGATCTTCTCACCAATCGATTCGTCTTGAGTTCTTCAAAAAGTTGGTGCATTTGATGGGGAAAGTTGAAACATTATCAAAATATAACGTTTTCGTGAGTTCTGAAGAAAGCCATCAGCTCGAATTTAAATCGATCTAGAGTGCGACGCCGCAATCAAACAAACGATTGACACAGTTAGATAAAACAAAATCACGAGCGAGATCGGGTAGGCTCGACCTGGGCCCTGTAGCATAATCAGACTAATAATGTTAGCTACAAGTTACAAGTTACAAGTCAATAAACTACAAGTACTTGTTATTTGCGTCGCACAATAATGTTTTGCCAACTAATGATATTAGTAATAGTATTATTAGTAAGGTTGAAATTGAAAGGCCGTTAGGTTCATTTACCTGTCAAAATTCATCTGACAGTTCACTGTCAATGCGGAGGTAAACGGTTTGTTCACGTTTGTTTGCAAATTTGCAGATAGAATATATATTTTGACTGCGATAGGTATGCACGGAACACTCTCTGTAAATTTATTGATTCCGCGGTTTAAGCCGGCTTCGTGGTATTGGCATTTTTAACCAAGCCAATGTAATGCACACTGGAGTCGTTTTTATGTTGTCTTTGGGATTGACTTCAGTTTTAATTAAGGCGATTTGTAAGGTACGCGAACGTACCTATGCTCCATGACAAATCGAATCCCGCTAGATTTGTTTGTTGTGGGGTTTTGAAGAGGGTTTAATTTACGTGTATTGTGAGACTTGTGCGGGTTTAGGTTTTGCTTCTAATTTGATTATGAAATTTGGACGATTCCTTTTTTAGTTCAAAATACTAACTGATGAAAATATCGTAATAAATTCTACTTAGAATTTAGGTAGTTTTTCCGTTTTTCTTTTCTTTCCCATGATTGTTGTCAAACATAAAGCAATATGCATGATCTTAAACGAGATTGTTTAGTATAATAATACTACAATAATACAATAATACAAACTTCAGTAAATTAATATATTCTCAATTTTGAGATGGATAAAGTCAACTTTGGGTAAACTAAACTTAGCTTTGGTTAATATGTTTTAAGTGGATTAAGTTAAACTACTAAGTGTTACGAAACTAATTTCACTTAAAATTGGGATAATGGTCCAAAGTACGGATTTGAGCTAAACAACCCACATTTGAATAGTGTTAGGTTTCTGTGTACTGTATAATTTAATGATCTTTAGCGCTCCTCCATTTGAATACTTGATGTCAGCACTTAAAGTACTTCTACTATATTTAAAGTCATTTGAAAATTTTCATAATTCTCAGTGTTATATCGGAACGAGAAATTTATTATTAGTGCACAGTTTTTCATTATATGGTAATTTGAAGCAACTAGTATAGTAGTTTCTTTCTCTGTTAATTTGTTAAAAACAATTAAACGATGCATGATTGCTTCGCACAGCTAAAATAATAAAATAAAAGCTACTTGTAAATTAAATTACAGCACCATTCATACTTGTAAAAGAAACTACAAGCCATAGCTAATAATTTGTACTTGTATTTTCTTTATGCAACAGTTACTTGTGAATTCCACTAATATTATTAGTGCGGTTTACTTGTAATATTAGTCTTGTAAATTCATACTTGTAGATTCATTATGCAACAGAAAAATACAAGTTACAAGCTACTCTACTAATATTATTAGTAAAGTTTCGATTATGCTACAGGCCCCTGGGAGGGAGCTCTCGATACTGCACATCAAATAAATAAATAAGGTACACTGGGGGAACTGGAAAAGGAAAAATCGATAGTGCATGTTTGAATTAGTGTAAAACCAATTTAAATGATCTAAATGTGTTCAATCAAAATGGACTATAAAAAACAGTCAATTTTGCACCAACTGTGCGGTAATCTGTACCATTTTGGTCGCTTGGAATTTATGGAAATAGATTTTAAAATTAGGAGTTGTTTTTCCACTTACCCTAGTGGAATGGGGTAAGTGGAAAACCCATGTTACCTTGACCTTCAATAGTGATGAGTAGTTACATATAACTAAAATCAATACGAAAATTGCTCTGAGCATCTTTTGTGGAATAATTTCATTACCTTAACGGAATAAATCCTCAAGGAATTCTCGTAATAGCTAGGGGAAGGCTGGTTTTGCATTCTCGAACACTAAGTGTACGTAAAATCTATATGTTCGCCCCAAAGATTAACTTTTTAAAGGAAAAATGGGACTTACAGGGTTATAGACTAATCAACTTAGTTTTACGAATTGAGATGATGTCTGTATGTGCGTATTTGTTTATATGTGTGTGCGCAAAGCACGTACAAAATTATCAGTTATTTTTAAGCACTTGTCATTTAATCAATTTGTTCGCAAAAAAAAATTGCATTCAACGGCGAAACTTGTTATGAATAAAAATAATGTGAATTATAGAATATATTTTTATTTTTAACTTTCTTATATTTTTTTTCATATTTTAAACATGTGAAAGGCATCAATACCGATAGGTGGATTAATCTAGCATTTCCTCGTTTATATTAGTCCAATCATCACTGGAATCACAATGATAACAAAGAAGGAACATATTAAGATTTACAGCTATCGAAATAAACCTTGGAGGGAAGAAAAAAAAATGCGTATTTCGAACATTATCCACTTCCCCCGCAGTGTTTAATACCTGGGGTAAGTGTAAAATCTTTGAATTATTTGCTTTCTTGGTACAAACCACTACCAATTGAATGGGATAAGTTTAATTGTATTATAATGGTCACCTGTGACATAAATTCACTGGAAAAAGGGACAATTGGTGCAAATAAGAATTGATTTTATGAATGCAAAAATCAACTTTTCGCGAAACCTAAAATTACAGTTCAAGCGTTAACCGTGTTAGTATATGTATTATACAAATTTCAACATAGTATTAGTGTGAGCATCAAAGTATATTCTTGCATAATGTTATGATGTGGTAAAATCTGTAAAGTATGTACAATTCAAATTTTTCGAGTTCGAGGGGAGATGAGCCAGCCTAGGGCTGAAAATCTCTTTAATAAAGATATAAAAAAAAAAAAAAAAAAAATTTTCGAGTCGATTTTTACACTTACCCCCTTTTTCCACTTCCCCCAGTGTACCAGATAACAAGCAAATTTTCATCAAGAATAAACAATCAACGTAGGCGATACCTGAAAAGACCAAATTTTGTTTTGTGTGTTATTGTTGTTATATTGCCTTAGAAAATTTTCTTGACGAGAGTTTTGTTCTCGGCTCGCACTGACATGTCATGACAGCTAGATTTCGGCTCAGCTTGACACACACATTTTTTGAATCTGTTTCTCCCTCCCAGGGCTCGACTATAGATTACAGAAAGTATTTACTTGACAATATTTTATTTTATTTATTAGCGTTCATGGCGAGAATTACCTAATCCATATATTACTTTTGTGCAATTTAACAAACAAACGAAGATTGCTTTGGAGAGTCGTAGGGAGTGAGTGCTAGTAATGGACCCCTTAACGACTAAAATTTACTTCAGTCGCTTCGCTAGGGCGAGCCTCTTGACAAATTGTAGTTCTGCTGCACCAGATGACAAGCAACAGGTACCAGCATTGTGTTTCGTACATAAAATTAGCCAAAACATTCATTTTTACCAATAAAAAAGCATTTCAAAATTATGTAACTAGAATGCCTATTATTGCCACCCCCGGGTCCATAATACGCAACGTCGAGTTTGTTCATATACGTATTATGGTCCCCCCATTTGATTTACAGGTTCCATTCCCACATGTTCCTTTTGCCTATAATGGACCCACCCTTGTGTGCTAGTAATGGACCCTTTAGCATATTTACATTTACAAATTAGTTAATATAACTAAATTTCTGTTTCCCTGTCCATAGCAAATGTATGGATCTGCTGTCCTGTTACATGAAGCAACTTTACCCGACGGAAGCTTGCAGAAAATTGTCGATTCTTGCGTTTAATTTGGGATTTTGTTCAGGGGGTCCATTATACGCACGGGGTCCACTACTAGCACTTACTTCCTAGTAGCCGTAGGAGAGTCGTAGTGCAAGGAGGTGGACGTCATAATTTTTTGTCCCCTCGAATTTTTAATTTTCTATCAGCGGTTTTGCTTTTTTACGATTCGTTAGTTTATTATAAGTCTGATACCCAGAGTGGTGCAGTGATAACCTTGAATATGACATGTTGAAAATTCATTAAATATGTTTAAATTGTGTTGTATATTTTAAAAATGTAGTGCTGGAAGAATTATGTTCCTTGTGTTATAGGAAGCGAATTGGAGCGACTTTAAGGGCACTCCTGACGGAATTCAAGTTTAAAAGTACTCGCGTTTTCGGGGGCACACCACTCGATACGGAAGCAACGCACAATCTTTTTTTTTTATTATTTCACGCATGCTGCGACGCAGCAAAGCTAAATCTACAAAAATGACAGTTGTGCGCCGCTTCTGAAACGAGTGGTGTGCCACCGAAAACGCGAGGTCAGGAGTGACCTTAAAGGATCACAAAAGCAAGGAAAAATTATTCAAGGAAGTATCTTTTATTACTATATAGGTCCTGTCTGATAAGCGGCTTTAAGTGGTTTTGGGTTGTTTCTATCCCGCTCGGTTTTATTTGTTGACAAAAGAAAACGAGCGGTACGAAAGAGAATTCAGGCTACTGCTTTGGATTTGGATTGAATTGGAATTGGATTTGGATTGTAATTGGATTTAAAATGTGATTGAATCTAGATATGATTTGAATTGGATTTTAATTTAAATTGCATTGGGAATTAATTTCGATTTGAATTTAGATTGGGTTTGGATTGTTTTTGGATTTTATTTGTTTTAGATTTTTATTGGATTTTTGCTGTATTTTGATTGGATATGATTTGCATTTTGATTAGGAATGGATTTGAGTATAATTTATATTGAATTTGGATTGTTTTTGGATTGAATATGATGATTGGATATGAATTAAATTTGGATTGGAATAATTAATAATTGGAATAGTGATATGGAAATGCTAATATCATCTTCCAAACTTAGACGTACATGTTCATGATAGAATTAGAAGCGAAAGTATAGAATTGATAGTTCCGTTAGGATACGGCAGGCATGAAGAATGTTTTTATAGAAGTCGATTTGAAAGCGAGCGGAGGGCAATATTTGTGATGGCACATATCACACGACCTTCCTTCTGCCAAGCTCTCGTATGAAGGGGGAGGGAAGAATATCATTGTGGCTAGCCAGTGGAGATATATCAGCTTTCACACTGATATTCTTCCCTCCCCCTTCATACGGGAGCTTGGCAGAAGGAAGGTCGTGTGATATGTGCCATCACAAATATTGCCCTCCGCTCGCTTTCAAATCGACTTCTATAAAAACATTCTTCATGCCTGCCGTATCCTAACGGAACTATCAATTCTATACTTTCGCCTCTAATGCTATCATGAACATGTACGTCCAAGTTTGGAAGATGATATTAGCATTTCCATAGGTATTGATTTGTTTTGGCAGATGTCCTATTGGTCTTATAGGAAAGCACCTGCGATTCTAAAGTCCAGATGATTTATGATTTTCTAATCGCGATTTTTAAGATTAATTTAATTTTGGATTTAAATTGGGGTAGGATTGGATTTGAATTGAATTGTATTTGGATTGGATTTGAACATTTAATTGGATTTGGATTGGATATGGGCTGGTTTGGGATTGAATTGGACTTCGGCTGGATCTGGAATGGATTTGTATTTGAAATGGATTTCTCGCTTAACTTTTCAAAAGGTCCTAAGTAACATTTTTTTCATGAATTAATTTGAGTACTGCAATCAAAAGCTTTCATGTTGTTCTGTTGATTGCGCTATTCAAAATAATTCATGAAAAAAATGTTACTTAGGACCTTTTGAAAAGTTAAGCGAGATTTGTATTTGTATTTGATTCGGATTGAATTTTTGATTGTATTTGGATTGGAATTCGATTTGGATGTAATTTGAATTTGATTCGGATTTGTGTTTGTAATGGATTTTTGTTTGGATTTAGACCTGTGCGCCGCCGCCGCCGGTGGTTTTACTTACGCCGCCGCCGCCGGCGATTTTGGGTCGGCGCGCCGCCGATCATAATTTTGCCACGCCGATGACTAATCGCAATAAAAAAAATCAATTAACTTGAGTCGAGTCGAGTAAAATAAGAGACACTGAAGATGGCCTTGCAGAGACGAAATACGTATTTGTAAGACAATACAACGTGGTGGAATTGATTGGAATAGTACGTAACTCGTGTTATGATTGTTGTTGTTAGTTAGTTGTTAGAATGTTGTTGAGGTAGAACTCGTCAGAATTCAATTTCAAATCTACCTCAAGTGATGGTCCCATCTGGTGTTGATTAGTTGTGAATTTGAATTAGGCTGTATCTAGTAGATTTAGGGCCAATTTCTTCACCTCCGCTTAACTCTTAAGCGGTGTTTACCCATACGATTAAGCCTGGTTTAAGCACTAAGCGGAGGTGAAGAAATCGGCCCTTAATCTACTTAGGGCCGTTTTCTTCACCTTCGTTTAACTCTTAAGCGGTGCTTACCCTTACGTTTAAACCTGGTTTAAGCACTAAGCGGAGGTGAAGAAATTGGCCCTTAGGCCCGATTTCTTCACCTCCGCTTAACTCTTGAGCGGTGCTTACCCATACGCTTAAACATGGTTTAAGGCCTAAGCGGAGGTGAAGAAATCGTCCCTAAGTAGAATAATATAAAAAATGTTGAATTGGTCTTTGGAATTCGTCTATGCCAAATTATGCCCAACTGGTGCCAATTCGTCTATGCCTCATTCAGTCGGGCACCTAAATCTGTAGGCAGTGTTGTCCTATACTCTGTGCAAAAAATTCTGCTCTATGATTTTACTCCATCCAAACGATTTTACAATCTTAACTAAGTAAGTGCAACTAATAGAAGGCTATTTGAATTTTCTAAATGTCCATCGTTTAGATGGAGTAAAATCAAAGAGCAGAATTTCTTGCACAGAGTGTAAGACAACACTGCCTATAGGTGACTCGCAAATTATGTTTGTTGTGGCACATAGGCTTTTGTGAAGGCTTGAATATATGCCCAAAGCGCTAAAACCACTTGGTATATTTCCTAGTACATTCCTCCAGATATTCCTCCGAAAAGTTTCAATAAAAAACCTTAGAAAATTATTTTACGAAATTTCTCCGAAAATTCTTCCAGAAATTCCATTACGGATTTCTTCAGAAAATCTTTCATGAATTTCTTCAGGAAATTCCTTATGGAATGCACACAAAAAATTGTTTCAGTAATTTTTACGAAAATGTTGCTAAGAATTCCTTAGGAGAATCGTTAAGGAATTCCCTTGGAAGTTTCTTCAGCGATTCCTCCGGATATTTCCTAATAAATTTCTCAAGAAATTCCATTTGGAGTTTCTTCAAAAACTGTTTAGCAACTATTCAATTTTTTAAAGGAATACCTCCTCATGAATTTCTTCGGCAATTATTCTATGAATTCCTCAAATAAATTCTTCCAGAGATTGCATAAGGGATTTCTTCCTAATTTTCCTAAGGAATTTCTTCAGAACTTCTTCCAGCAATTCCTTTAAAATATTCTCCGAGAATTCTTCCAGAACTTCCTGCAGGAATTCCATCGAAAATGCCTTCATGGGTTCTTTACGAAATTCTTTCAGTAATACCTTCAGATTTTTTCAGTGTTAGTTGTTTAATTTATTTGATTTATTTTTTCAAAAATTCAATTAGCAACCGAAAACTATTTCATTATCCAATTAATTTTCAATGGATACTGGAAGAAACTTATAAAGAAATCCCTGATGCAATATCCAAAGGAATTATTGGTGGAGTTTTTTTTAGATTATTCAAGGAAATTTTTTTGATTTTTCAAATGATCAAATAATTTTTTTGGGAAGGTTTTGAGAAATTCCTGGAGGGTTTTGTGCAGGAATTTCTAAATGTATTTCAGAAGGCACTTTTAAAAGAGAGCCTGAATGGATTTTCGAAAATAATTCACGTTTGAACTACTTTAAGAGATTTTGAAAGTATTTTTAAACAACTTCCCACAAACCACGTAGGCCAAATTTTCACATTTTCAAACACACAACCCCCCCCCGCCCCCTAGTAGACTTTTCCAAAACCCCTCCCCCACCCCCTTGAAATCTACTTAGACTTTTTCAAATTTAACAAAATGTCATATGTGATTAGAAAAAAAAATGGAAATCAACCACGTTTTCAGCAATTCAGATATATAAATCCATTTTCAAATCCATTGTAAACACTACAGTAAACTTCAAATTTTCAAACCTAAGAAAATCAAACTGAACAAAATCCAACTCAATATCAATTAAAAATTCAAAACGAAATCAAATTCAATCCTCAAACCAAATCTCGAAGCCAAATAATTTAATTTCTGTTGGATTTGATTCCTCCTAAAGGTGTGCGCCACCGCCACCGGCACTTGCATAGGC
This sequence comes from Armigeres subalbatus, assembly GCF_024139115.2. Classification (NCBI taxonomy): domain Eukaryota; kingdom Metazoa; phylum Arthropoda; class Insecta; order Diptera; family Culicidae; genus Armigeres; species Armigeres subalbatus. The sequence goes on from NC_085141.1 coordinate 304,126,259, forward strand.
GCGCCACTGCTTAAAATCTGTCACGCATCTGAATTATAATTCTTCATGCCGGTTCAATTTTGTAGAAAACCCAAGAATTTTCAGAATTTCGAAAAAATTCGAGTTGAAATTCCGAGAACGTCAAGTCTACATTCCAAAAAGTTTGTCGTAGAAATTCCGTAGAATTTCCCGATTGATAACCTTCAAAGTTTCCAGGTAATACGCCAAAGAACTCTCCGTGATAAATCCGATATTTTTCTTGAAAATTCCATTCCGTTGAAATATCAAGATTTTTTTCTAAATTCCAAAAGTTTTCCCGTTAAAATGTCGAGTAATTTTCCGTGAAAATTTTGAATTATTTCCCGTTGAAACCGATTTCCTGAAGAAATTTAAAAAAATCCTATGGACATTCCAAAGAGTTTTCCAGATAATTTTCGGTGGAAATTATGAAGGATTTCAGTTGAATTTGTGGTGAATTTATCGTAAAAAAATAGAATAAATTTTCATGAAAATTACAAATGCTTTCTTACAAGAATTGCAATATTTTTTTTGTGAAAACTCCAAGAGTTTTTGGTAGGAAATTCAAATAATTTCTCGTGGAATTTCCGTTAGTTTTTTTTTTGTTAAATTGTTAAAAAAATCCTTGTTTCTCAGAATGGACGAATTCGGTATGTGTTGTGAAAATAGTGTAGTCTGCGTTACTCTGGAAAATGAGGCTGAAAGGAGAAATGCATGCTGACGATGGTTCATGTCAAGGTTTTTGTCAAGATCCTTCGCATGAAAACTGGATGGGAGGAGGATTTTAACGGAAAACCCTGCGTAGCTGGTGAGATCTACCTAATTTACCCTTTTAAATCCTTTGTACATAATTCAAAATAAATAATGGTCACGGTAATTCTAGGCTATCTCATACAGAACATTTCATATAAAACCCAGTTTCTATATGATTGAAACATAGTTTTGAAAAGGTACCAATCCGTTGAACTTGAGTTTTGATCACTTAAATTTTATTAGATCCATTTATATATACCTATGTTCGATACATTTTAATATTCCATATGATTTTCTACACGTTTTGTATGTTTACTTCCTTGAACTGGAATATACATTTTGAACTAATAACGAATAGGTTTTATTAGTTGTGATTTTTGCATTTGTATATCATGAGGCTAACACCGGAGTTTTGAAGTGAAAATTTTCAAGAATTTATTATCGGATTTAGGGTGTTTTGAGCGTTCTGTTCTTATTCAAGCCAATCTAGACTAAACAGAATATGGAACAAGCAATCGAGAGAGCTATTTCAACTTTATTAATGCCGGATCTGGAAAACTTAAGTATAATCTAGTTTATGTAGTTTGATTTCTTGAAATTTGCGAACATATAGATGGAAGGTGTAACCAGTGATACGAGTGTTGATGGTTAACTAATCTGTGAAGGTAGGATTTGACCTTTAGATGAGCGTTCGGAGATTGTTTCTGAAAAATATTTGTTGAAAAAGGAGTGATTATATTTATTTGGATAATTACCTCAATCGCTAAGATTAAACTCTTCAATATCGTAAATCTCCTCCAATATGGTATGGAACCGATACATTTCCAATGACAATTGCTGCAATTCTTCATAAGTTAAATCTCCGTATCGCAATGTATTCTGATTCAGAACGTCCCACCATGTAAAATTTGGCCAACAATAAGACAAGGGGCAACCTTGTTTAATGACCCGTTTCCTCTCCATTAGGCAGGATAGTTGACGTTGTCACAAGACTTGCTATAGCTCTTTTTGGAAGCATTCAATAACACGATTTATAAAGAAATGTGGTAATATAGTCGTAATTATTAACTTTATATTATTGAACAGAAATCGACTAGTTCAGAACAGGCATAGACAATAACTTTCCGTGAAAGATTGATTGTTTGCGTTCGAGTTTAGAAAATAACTACTGAGTACCTAAAACATCGCCGCAGTTTAACGAAAACATTAATAAATAATAACTCGCCGCGAACGAATGTTTGTTTGAAATCACGTTGGAAACATATATATGTAATTCATAATTATCGTGTCGTCAACCCAAAGTACAAATAAACAAGTCTATTGCTACGATATTGATTATTTTTCCTCGCGTTAGATGAATATAAAACAATCTAGCTTATTATCGCGGACAGTTAAAAGATAAATTAACAATAGCTCTACCGGAGAGATTGATTGTCTACTCGTACGTTGGGTGAACAATGACACAACAAAACACGTCATAACTGATCTATACTTTGTTCTCGCGTCAACATCAACATGCTAGTTACTTGGATTACATCACTTACCAAGGTGAATCCTTATCTAAGTAATGACACTTCCTCTCCTTACTTACAATACTCCTTCCCGTAACGACCGTAGAGATGCAGACGATTCGTCGGTTTCTAAAACAACGGTTGTTACACTAACATTCCTTCCCTTCCCTCGATGATCGTAAGGACGTGGCCGGCGCCGTTATTGACCCATTAATAGTTGAGCTTTCGGAACGTGCACATTGAGGATGAGGTGCTAATCCCAAGTCCCATCTGTTGGTTCCCTGTGCAATTCCGCTAGTTCTGTCAATCACGGAGTAGCAACTACGAATTGTACGGTCATCTCATGCTCATGCTCATGCTCATGCTCATGCTCATGCTCATGGAAATTCAAATAATTTCTCGTGAAAGTTTTCAACAATTTCTTTTCACATCGATAATTCCAAAGAATTTTCATTAGAACTGCCGAAGAAATTGCCGTTAAATTTCGAAGAATTTCGCTTATATGTATGTCCAAAGAATTCCTCGCGAATATTCCAAGAATTTCAGAAATTAAGAAAAATTTCCAGGGGACTTCCCAGAAAATCTTCAGTGGAAATTCTGAAGAATTTCTCACGGAAATTTCGGAAAATTCCTCTTACAAGTTCCAAAGAATGTCTTTTGGAAATTCCATAGACTTCTTCTTGGATATTCCAAAATGCTTCCTTTGTAAATTCTTAATAATTTTTGTCGAAGTGCGACATAATTCCCAGTGTAAATTCTAAAGAATCACTTGTAGTTTCTAAAGAAGTTCCTGCCGAAAATCAAATGATATTTTAGTAGAATCTACAATGTAATCAATGTAATCAAAGTGGAAATTTTGAAATTTTTTCGAAATTTTTTATTGAATACTTTGGAGAATTTTCCTGCTCAACAACAAGCCGCAGTTCAGACTATTACATCAGTGAAATCCATAAGAGATTCGAGAGATTATTTCGGTAAAATCATGCAAAAAAAACGAAAAAATCGAAAAAAAATCAAACAAGTGAACTTCGCACAAAGCTGCTGTATGAAATGTTTTCCGAAAATAAAAATAAAATAAAAAAAGTCTACGTAGACTTTTCGTATACCCCCGCCCCCCTTCGTAGACTGACGTAGACTTTTTTGAACCCCCTCCCCCTCAAGAGTCTACGTGGTTTATGGACAACCCCTAAAGGAATTTCTGAAGGAATATTTGAAGGAATTTCCGGAGGAATTCTCAAAGGAATTTATGAAGAAATTTCAAATAGAATTTCAGAGGAAATGCCTACTGGTATTTCTGAAGTAATTCCTAGATTTCTCCAGGATTTTCTTTTGTAATTCTCCAAAAAATCCTATGGAGATTCGTCCAGGAATTTCCTCGGATATTACCTCAAGAAGTTCTACAAAACTCCTCTAAAAACGAAGTCTTTCGAAAATTCTCTCAGCTATATTCTGAAATTTCTCTCAGGAATTAGTTCGGAAAAAGTTCCTTCAGAAATTTGTTTAAGATAACCTTGGGAAAAGTCGAGTCAAGTACAAGACACTGAAGACGACCACACAGTTGTGGTCGAAATACGTATCTGCAAAGATAACGAAAATTATCTGGTGGAATTAAATGGACAGTACTTAATTCGTCTTAGACGGTATAATACATTCCACTAAACGAGCTTAATAGTTTTTTGTTGGGAAAATCGTTAAGGTATATTCCTTCCTCAAGAAATTCTTCTAAGAACTCTTTTGGAATTTCTTGAAAAGTTATAGGACAAAATTTCCTTAAGAATTCCTGGACAAGTTCCTGAAGGAATATTCGTAGAAGTCCCTGAAGGTTTTTTTCAAAATAACTCCTTCTTCTTCTGAAAAGAAACTTCTGACAGTCTTAGATATCTCCGAAAATTCTTTTGGGCATTCCGTCAAGACTTCGTTCAGAAATTCGGATATACCTTCTGAAAACCCTTCTTTTTGAAATATCTACAGAGAATGTTTTTGGAGTACCTTAGGAAATTGTTTCAAAATTCCAAAAAAAATCTCTAAAAACTTCTTCAGAAATTTATTAACTTATTACTTCGGAAATTTCTGTCAGCTTCGGAGTTTTGCTTTGGAGTTTCTTTGAAAATCAATTTGATATTCCTTCGGAGTTCCTTAGCACGTTCCTTGACAATAATTGTTCCTGAAATTCCCATAGGAATTCTTCCAAAACTACTTTGAGCAATTTAATATAGAATTTCTCAGGGTAATCCTTTAAAAATTCCTCCAGAAAATTCTTTTGTAACTTCATGAAGCTACCTACAGACACTGACTAAACTAGCTCTGTAAACATCGTTGATTCGTCCACTGTCCCTGTGTGGCCATGAATCATGGACGTTAAAAGATGCAGATTATCAAATTCTCAAAGTGTATGCAGGAACCCGAGTAGACGAAAATAGCTCAATAATATCAAATGTTGATAAGATAGCAAAATGAGATATGGACATGATTGATATAAGAGATAAAAGATCAGACGACAATATCAATATTTTGCACTAAAATCTCATAAGGATATCAAGATATGTTATTTGTAATAAGTGATCGATATCAAGTGCCATTAGTTTGTTCTTATCCATAGCATATCTTGATATTTAAATGATATTTCGGTGCAAATTTTTGATATTGTTGCCTGTTCTTTTATCTCTTATATCAATCAAGTCCATATCATGATTTGTTATTCTGTTCATGGCTTCTGCCCGGGAAGAGAGACCAGCAAAAGAACTTGCAGAGAACCTGGAACATGACGTTGGCTTTGGGGTGTGCAATCGAGGAAGATGCGGAAGCAGCCGCTGATGCATTTTGGAAATACTGTTAGGAATTCCTTCGAAATGTCTGTGGGGATTTGCTCAAAATTTTCTTAAAAGGTTCCTACTACACTTTGCAACACTACTTCAGGAATTTTCTCGGAAAGTCCTTTAGAAAATTCTCTTAGGAATTCCATCAGAAAATAGTTCATTCTTCACTAAATTTCCGAATGAATTCCTGCAGGAATATTTTACGTTTTACTAAAGGAATTTCCCAAAGAGAACCTGAATGGATTATTCTTTCTAAAACAGAAAAAATCTGCAGACATTGTCATAGGATTTTACGAGGGAATTCCTAATGAAATTTACAGAGAAAAGCCTGTAGGAATTGAAAAAAAATCATAGTTTCCTCCAGAAATTCTTTCAGAAACTCCACCAAGAGCTTTGTTGGCATATTTAGGTAAATTTCAGGAAAATATTAGATTTTTTCGGAAACTTAGTTATTTTGAGATCAAACCGACTGAAGTGCATCTAAATCCTAAATTCGAAATAACTTTTGAAAAAAGTTATTACCAATTTGCTCTATGACACCGAAACCTAATTCTTTACTTAGGGGTCACGAAAAAATAAAGCAGGATTTATTGTTAAAATTTGATTAATCAAAATCAAAGAGTAACAAAATAGTGGTAATTCAAATAATATTTTGAAATCAGGTATTGATTAGTATCGCCGGCAATTGACTATTTTGAATGTGCTGTTTGATGATCGGCAAACGCAGAATATTGCAATTTCAATCCACTGAAGTCGGTTTTTATACGGGCGATTCAAACCGTGTGAATCAAACCCCTTTATCCAAAAATCCACGGTAAAATTTATTTTTTCAGCCATTGATTTTTTCATCCACGCCGGTTCACGCCGCCGCCGCCGCCGCCGATAAAAGTCAACGGCGCGTCGCCGTGACGCCGCCGCCGCCGGAGCAAACGTGATCACCACGCCGCCGCCGCCGCCGGAGCAAACGTGATCACCACGCCGCCGCCGCTGATATGAGCGGCGCACAGGTCTATTTGGATTTTAATTGGTTTAGGTTAGGTATTGTATTGGATTTCGACTGGGTTTTAATTGGGTATGAATTTGAGTTGGACTGGATTTGGATTTGATTCGGATTGAATTTGATTGGATTGGTTAGAATTGGATTGGGATTGGATTTTATCTGGATTTGGATCAGATTTGTTGGATTGAAATTATTTTGGATTTGAATTGATTATGGATTGGATTTGGATTCAGTTACTATGTCTGAAACTTGATTATGCATATGTACAACATGTGATAGATTTAGTTCGGAAAAGGTATTGGAGGGTAGCCGCCCCTTCGGTGGGGTTTGATCCCACGACCCCAGATCAAACCCCACCGAAGGGGCGGCTACCCTCCAATACCTTTTCCGAACTAAATCTATCACATGTTGTACATATGCATAATCAAGTTTCAGACATAGTAATTAATTTCCACTCCGGGTGGCTTAATACCCGGCATATAGGCAATTAACTTTGGATGTACTTTGGATTCAGATTGGATTTGGATTGGATTTAAATCGAAGTTGAATTGGATTTGAATTGTATTTTGATTGAATACGGATTACATTTGAATTGAATTTGGATTGTGTTCGAAATTAGTAAGAATTGAATTTGATTTTTATTGGGTTTCAATTCTATTTCAATTGGGTTTGAATAAGATTTGGGAGGATTCGGATTGATTTGTGATTTGGATTTGATTTGGATTATATTTAGATTGGATTTGAATTTGATCTGGTTTGGATTTGATTGCGATTGGATTTGATTTGGATTTGGATAATATTTGTATGTGATTTGGGTTCGAATTGGATTATTTTTGGATTGGATCTGGTTTAGATTGGATTTGGATTGGATTTGGATTGGATTTGGATTTGGATTGGATTTGGATTGGATTTGGATTGAATTTGGATTGGATTTGGATTGGATTTGGATTGGATTGGATTTGATTTGGATTTGGATTGGATTTGGACTGGATTCGGATTGGATTTGGATTGGATTTGAATCGGCTTTGGATTGGCTTTGGATTGGATTTGAATTGGATTTAGATTGGATTTGAGTTGGATTTGGATTGGATTTGAATTTGGATTGGAATTGGATTATAATTGGATTTGGAATGGGATTGGATCTAGATTTGATTTAAATTTGAATTGGATTGGAAATGAATTTTCGATTTGGAATTAGATTCGATTTGGATTGTTTTTGGATTTGGTTTGATTAAGATTTTTATTGGATTTTTACTGGATTCAGATTGGATATGAATTGGATTGGGAATGGACCTGAGTTGAATTTAGATTGGATTTTAATTGTTTTTGGATCGATTATGATGATTGGATGTGAATTAGATTTGGATTGAAAAATTGATAATTGTAATAGGATTTTGATTTGGATTGGATTTGGATTTAGATTGGATTTGGATTCTGGTTGGGTTTGAATGGGATTTGGATCGGATTTGGATATTTTCTTGATTTGGTTTAGATTGAATTTGATTTGGATTTGGATGTATTCTGAAATATGTGTCAGGATTTTTTTGAAAGTATTTTTTTGAACTGCAAATTCTGCAGAACTGCAGAAATTCGTTCCATAGGTTTCCTCCAGAAATTCTCCCACAAATTTGGATTTGGATTCTGATTGGGTTTGAATGGGATTTGGATCGGATTTGAATATTTTCTTGATTTGGTTTAGATTGGATTTGATTTGGATTTAGATAGGATTTGGATTGGATTTTGATTGGATTTGGATTGGGTTTGGATTCGATTTGGGCCAGATTTGGATTTGATTTGGACAGAGTAGGATTTTGTTTGGATTCTAAATGGATTTTTACTGGATTTGGATGGAATTTGGAATCGATTTGGATTGGGTTTTGATTGGGATTAGAATCGGATTGAATTTGGATTGGGAATGAATTTCGATGAGAATTTCAATGGATTTGGATTGAATTCGGATCTGATTTTTGAATTGGGTTGATTTTTGATTGGAATCGGATTGGATTATAATTGAATTTGGATTGGATTTGAATTGGATTTGGATTGGATTTGGATTGGATTGGACTTGGATTGGATTTGGATTGGATTGGATTTGGATTGGATTTATATTGGATTTGGATTGGATTTGGATTGGTTTTGAATTGGCTTTGGATTGGATTTGAATTGGATTTGGATTGAATTTGAGTTGGATTGGATTTGGATTAGATTTGAATTTGGATTGGAATTGAATTATAATTAGATTTCGGATGGGATTGGATCTAGATTTGATTTCAATTTGAATTGGATTGGAAATGAATTTTCGATTTTGAATTAGATTCGATTTTGATTGATTTTGGATTTGGTTTGATTTAGATTTTTATTGGATTTTTACTGGATTCAGATTGGATATGAATTGGATAGGGAATGGACTTGAGTTGAATTTAGATTGGATTTGGATTGTTTTAGGATGGATAATGATGATTGGATATGAAATTGATTTGGATTGAAAAATTGATAATTGTAATAGGATTTTGATTTGGATTGGATTTGGATTTAGATTGGATTTGGATTGTGGTTGGGTTTGAATGGGATTTGGATCGGATTTTGATATTTTCTTGATTTGGATTTGGATGTATTCTGAAATATGTGTCAGGATTTTTTTGAAAGTATTTTTTTGAACTGCAAAGAGTTCCATTCTGGAATTTCTCCAGAAATTCTCCCACAAATTTGGATTTGGATTTAGATTGGATTTGGATTGTGGTTGGGTTTGAATGAATTTGATTTGGATATTTTCTTGATTTGGTTTAGATTGGATTTGATTTGGATTTGGATAGGATTTGGATTGGATTCGAATTGGATTTTGATTGGATTTGGATTGGGTTTGGATTCGATTTGGGCCAGATTTGGATTTGATGTGGACAGAGTAGGATTTTGTTTGGATTCTTAATGGATTTTTACTGGATTTGGATTGGATCTGGATGGGATTTGGAATCGATTTGGATTGGGTTTTGATTGGGATTAGAATCGGATTGAATTTGGATTGGGATTAGATGTGGATTGAATTTCGATGAGAATTTCAATGGATTTGGATTGAATTCGGATCTGATTTTTGAATTGCGTCTAGTTTTGAATTGGATTGCGATTGAAATTTGATTGGTTTTGGATTGGATTTGGATTAGATTTAGATTTGGATTAGGTTTGGGTTGGATTTCAGTAGGATTTGGATTGGATTGGGTTTAATTTTGGTTGGATTTGGAAAAGATTTGAATTGGATTTGGTTTGGATTTTGGGTTTGATTTGAATTAGATTTGAATTGGATTTATGTGATTGAGATTTGGATTGGTTTCGAATTGGATTGAGTTTAGATGGGATTCAAATTTTATGTTGGTTGTGTTCGAAATGGATTTGGATGGTATTTGGAATCGATTTGGTTTGGATTTAAATTAGGATTAGTTTCGGATTAGATTTGGATTGGGAATAGATGTGGATTGAATTTGGATTGGATTTGTATTCCAGTTGGATTGGATTATGATGGAATTTCTATTTGATTTGGATTATATCCGAATTGGTTTTGGACTGAATTGGGATTGAATTTGGACTTGTATTTGGGGAAACATTATTTAAATTCTTCAAGTGGAATGTTTTCAACCGTACAAGACGAGTTTAGTAATTTCCATTTAATTCCACTACGTTTTGTTATCTTTATAGATACGTATTTCGACCTCAACTGTGAGGTCGTCTTCAGATAACAAAACGTCTGTAAAGATAACATAACGTAGTGGAATTGAATGGAAAGTACTAAACTCGTCTTAGACGGTTCGGATTTGGATTGAATTTAAATTAGATTTGTATTGGGTTTGGATTGAATGCGGATTTTATTTAGATTTGTATTTGAGTTGGATTGGATTTGGATTAGATTCAGATTCAATTTTGAGTGGATTTAGGTTGGAGTTGCATTGGATTTGGATGTTATGTGGATTTGATTTGGATTGGATTTTGTTTGGGTTGAGATAAGTTTTGAATTGAATTGGGATGAGATGTTTTTAAATTTTGGATTTGGAATGGATTTTGATTGGGTGTGAAGTGGATTTGGTTTTCTTTTTCAAGTTTGCTTATTTGGAAGGCTCAGGCGTGTATAACACTTTATAGAGCCATGGTTCCAGCCATGTTCCAGAGCCATGTACAATCAATATCATTTTATTATTAAATTAGTAAGACAGGGATATAAGCCAACGTACTCGTGGTGACTCGAGGTTAGTTTAAATGTGTAAGGATATTGGTTTATTTTAAACTGAATATGAATTCGACTTAGACCAAATAACTTCAGTTGACAACATTTTTAATTTAACTTCTTTGATAGCCCTGGGAGTAAAATATTTTTATAAGAATTGATTGATATGTAAAAGTTTGATCATGACGAGAATGTATGTGGTCATGCCATGAGCTTTGGATTCTTCTTCTTCTTATTGGCATTACAGAAATAACGGAAAAAAAGACACCACCAAGCACAAAAAGTAGTCCGAAGAATTATAAAAATGCCATTTTGCAACAGTCTTCTAAAATGTGGGGGCTCGGGGACACGGACACCGAAGTAAGTACCATTTTCTTAATAAGTTAATAACATATATAATATTATTAAAAATATAACAGTTGGCAGTTGGTGGGGCCCTCTTTAGCCGTGCGGTAAGATGCGCGGCTACAAAGCAGGACCATGCTGAGGGTGGCTGGGTTCGATTCCCGGTGCCGGTCTAGGCAATTTTCGGATTGGAAATTGTCTCGACTTCCCTGGGCATAAAAGTATCATCGTGTTAGCCTCATGATCAGTGTTGTAAAATGTCATTTGCATTCGTTTGTATAATTTTCCCAGAACTTGTTTCAGAAGGTAGCTATCAATTCATTATCTATGGCGAACTTATAGAGCTTAAATGTGGCTACAACTTTGTCTAACAAGATATTGCTGTAAATATGTAATCTGGGGCGTGGGAGGCAAAATGTCATTTAAATGACGTTATGTCAAATGACACGTGACATTTTGGAGAGTTTTCACTCTCCAGCCTCAGATGTTATATTTAGAGCAATGTACTCTTGGACAAAAATATAGCCCTACTCAAGCGTTATGAGTACATCTAAAATTATGGAATAAATTTTGCCTTCTAAAGAAAGTTATGACCAAATTAGTCAAATGACATGCAGATGACATTTTACAAGCCTGCTCATGATATACGAATGCAAAAATTTTAACTTGGCTTAGAAACCTCGCAGTCAATAACTGTGAAAGAGCTTAATGAACACTAAGCTGCGAGGCGGCTCTGTCCCAGTGTGGGAATGTAATGCCAAAAAGAAGAAGAAGAAGAACAGTTGGCAGTAGTACATTTTTTTTATCTCAAAATCAAAAAGATCAAACAAAACCATACAGTGATCACCCGACCATATTTTCCTTACATATGTTACATCGCAAACCGATAAGACTCATTACATATTCTAAACACCTTCATTTGAATCAATTCCTACATGTTCGTAGCACTTAAGCATTGTCATTTAATTACCATAGATTCAATGTTCAGAGGCTAAATCTGTGTTATTCACCACACTGCTTTAACAGTCTGCGCCTCATCGATCTGTGCGTAGGCAGTTTGCGTTGAACTCGAACGATGGCACTGCTGTGCCCGATGCAAAAGGGGGCCCCATTGAGTCGGAAAGAATTCATCACATCACAGGTATGGCACCGACGACGACAAGACAAGACAACTCGTTCCGAGTTGGGCTGTGCCGCCGGGGGCAACACCAACGCCATGCATGAAACTGATTGGCGGGAGCGTGGGTGCATAGCATCCGCTTTGGTGAAATCGACACATTACTAGTAATGCTCGTGCGTTGTTTTATGTGGGTACTGTTGGCTGGCGGAATTTTAGTAAAGAATTAGCAAAAATGTATAGCATGAAAAGTTTTTTTTAAATTAACATTTGAATGAAAGCGCTTATACAGAATTTTACTATTTTGGCTCAATTTCCTTCTGGTTTACGGTACGCCAACCGAAGTGAAGCAATCAAGAGAAAACAAAAGTGATGTTCTGGCTGGGTCGACAGTCCTGTTGAAGGCAAGATGAGTATCACAGACGATGGCGGTGATAGCAAGACACTTAGCTAAATTGTTTGTTACTGCATGCAGCACATTAAAGTCTAAATTGATTGAAATTCAGATCAGGAGTGACGTCCACCTATAGATTGCCTAACCAAACATTTGTATGCAAACCGAACAATGTCTAGCATTTATAGTATGATACTGCACTAGTCAAATGAGATCATTCAAACAAATGGGATTAGTGACTTAATTCGTCTTCGAGTATGGAAGGCAAAACAAACCAATTTGCCATGGAATTAAAATTCCAATTCACACTTTGTTTTCGTGTGGACGAATTGATGTCGAATCGAATTATCAATTGATTTACTCGTTGATCTTGATGGTAGAGAATGGGACTTTTTGTGTGAATTTATTCAGGACTGATAGGTTCAACGACAGCTCAGAATACGAAATTCTGACTCATTGTGTACGTGATGTCAACGATCGATCCCCAACCCTAACTAGCTGGTCGCATGGCATGTCACGAAGTCAAATGAATTGTCGTGTTCATCCATATGGGGAGTAATTATCGGTCTGACGCGAAACAGGAATGGAATTAATTGTCTCTGGAGTGAACGTTGCGACTGTACTGAATCAATGGCACTCAGTGCCATCCATTGCATTGCATTACTTACAGTTAATTGATCGTTCCAAGTGCGGCGGACAATCCCACACCGCCTGGTATTGGTAATTCAATTGCCTTAAACGACATCGCCGCAACGAGCGCGCTGTAAATCTACTACAATATTTACTCGGTGCAAATATTCTTTGAAGGTTACAAGTCGCATGGTGGTGTTTGAGAACTTGGCTCATAAAACTATGAGCTGTTTATTCGCTTGATTCAAGGGTTGGCTGTAAAGTTTGTGGTACATTTTGCTTAATACCTTACTGTTTAAAAGTGTGTGACATCATTCAACTACGAACAATTCCGCTCAGTGTGATTCACAAAGGATGTGAAAATTGTAACATTAGAACACTTAAAGTTAAAAAAAGTAGAGGGTTGTTTCAAAGATACTACCGCAAATTGAACGTAGAATTGCGTATAGTGCGATCAGCGATGCCAGAGCTACGGAAATTTCCGCGGCCGTACCTTTCGACAGTCATTCGCCGCGTGATGTTTTGAGCAAGTACCCATTTGGGAACATTACAACTGCCGCGCAGTGTATCACATCCAGAGAGTCTGATAATAACCATAGGGTGATCAGTCGAGTCTGTCACGCCAGCAATATGACAATGAATATTTCAAAATCACTGGAGTGAAACATGTGTCAGGATTTTTTTGAAAGGATTTTTTTGAACTGCAAAGAGTTCCATCCTGGAATTTCTCCAGAAATTCGTTCCATAGGTTTCCTCCAGAAATTCTCCCACAAATTTGTACTGGAGGAATTCCCGGAGAAATTGCTGTAAGTAAAACCAAAAGAATTCCTCGAAGAATTCTCCTGGAAGATCTCTTATTGGAAATCATAGAGAAGGTTATATGGAAACTTCCGGAAATAATTCTAAAAAAAATCCTGAAAGTCTATGGACACTGCCTGGGAAATTCTTGGAAGGTTTCTATAACTCAGGGTTGCTAGAAGAACTCCGGGAACATCTCTCATAAAATATGTTTTAGATGAAATCGCAGAATAACTTCTTGAGGACTCATGGAAGAACTTATGTAACAATTCATAGGGGAATTTCTTGAGGAATTCCTGGAAGATCTCGCATAGGGTCTCATGAATGAGCTCTCATAATGGTTTCTATTTAAACTCCCTGAGTAATGCCCAGAAAAGAAAAAAAAAGGATTTCTATCTTAAACAAAACTTTGAATATTACACCAGTTTATTGGCCAGTTGTTCGCTTTAAATATTTCAGTGTATTAAGACAAAAATACGAGAGTGACGATTCACAAACAAGAAAAATCGGAACCAAAGTGCTGAAATTTTGCAGGGCGCTAAATTTGGGAACTAGCGAATAATTTTATTTTATGTTTTTTCCATTCCCGTTTAGATACCGCCGGTGTAAAAGTGGATCTTTATATAAGGCTCAGGAATAGGGATAGGGACCTAAATAGAGATTATCGTGGCCATGCCCAAAATTGAGCAATTTATTCAGCAATTCATTTCGGCTGAACTTTGACAGACATTTCACTTGTACTCCAGCACATTTTATTTTCCAGCAAAATCCACTGTACTGTATATCCAGTGAGTACAATTTTATGTTGATGTTGTTGATGTTGTGATTCAAGCTACCATATATTCTCCGGCTCTGACTTTATACGTGCGTTTCTAATACATCTTTAGGAAAAAACTTTTTTGTTTGTTTTTTATTTGACTATATTATTGAACTTATTTTGGTTGGTTTTTTGCTTCGCAGAGTTAGGGATTTCATTGACACGAGCAAATTAAAAAAAATAAATTTTAAAACACTATTTCCGGGTACTTCGCTTATCGACTACTTACTATGAAATTAATTATGCTTGCTTGCGCATTTTGCGCCGTCTAACAAATGATTTGCAGTGCGGCATGGCATGATCCACGTTGCTTAAAACTGCACCTACTGACTAACTCTCCTAGCAGGATTTCCTAACACAGTCTTGAAGGGAATTGAAAACTATGTTTTTAATCTTTTCCCGACGTTTCGGTCCATTCAGGACATTTTTCAAGCGGTCGATTTGTTAAAGTTTCTTCGTCAGATATGTTTCTGTGTAACGTACAATGTCATGTGAACTATATGGTACAAATTTGGTCCGAACGAATTTAATATCGGACAATTTGAATAAAATTCCGCTATCCGAAATTCGGTGTCTGGGGTTGCTAATTTCTACCATTGCATTTCTGCTTCATTACTTTCGTTCAATTAGCATAGCATAGCATAGCATAGTACTTCGTAGATTGGACACTAGTGATAGGGGAATTGTGGGTAAAACCGACACCACTTCAAATATCTGATTTCAAGTGATTATCGAACAGAATTTCGACACACTTTGAATAAACGTTTGATTTCTTGTATTTCTAGTCATTTTGTAACTGGTGGAGACGAGTAAGAGTCATAATAAACAGACAATTAGCATTGATCACCATTGAGGAGATGAATTATGTAAAATTTTGGCATCGGTGAATAAGCTTTTACGGCAATAATTTGTTGATTTTCAGTATTTAATCCATCTCTGCTCCATAATTGAACATCATTTTGTGTGTGTTGTGGAAAAATAGTTAACTTTTCTAATTGTGAACATCCACATGTATCTCATCATTATTATGTTATCAGTTGGTATAAATTCGACACCTGCCATCGAATCATGAAATACCTCTGTATTATGACTCATCATTCGCATAGTATATTTCAAGTATTGAAAAACGAGGCGCCGGGGAATATAACTTAATCATAGACTGATTACATACCATATCATCATTGGGCGTGACAATAGGTCTAGGGGGTAATATTGAGTCATCAAGGAAAAACTTGCAGGTCGGATAACAATCGCGCTCAAAGAAGAATCGTATTTTCAGGCTTATTTCACTCTTAGATATATTCAATCCGTTCTCTAGTGTTGATCTTCGTGATCCATTTTCACCCCTGTAAACATGTAGCTTGTCACCTACGAAACTAGTCATTTTCATTTCTTGTCGTAACTGCACCATACGCATTTATTTTAAATCTCCGTTATAAACAGCTTTTTAAAATAAGTGAAATTTAAATGTAGATTAATATTTACAGTAGTTAGTAAATTTGTTACTAACAATCTTATACTCTATACATTTTTCACACGACTAAATAGAAGAAACTAAATAAAAATTATATGTGATGATGATTTTAAATATATAAAATTTTGTTCAACCATCGTTTATGAGTGACCCCTAAACATGAATTTCATACACAAATATCAAAATGAATGTTGTTAAACATTTCCAATTATGTTGTAACAAAATTTAGAATTGTTCTGATGCACAATTCCATAACGACTTGATGTGTCGGTTTTACCCTCATGTGGTGTCGATCTTACCCGCATCCCAGCTGGTTGGGCTGGAATATGGACTGTTCGTGTTTTAATCATAAATCAAATTCTATCAAGAAATATTGTCCTGAGACCTCATGGACTGATGCATGAAGAGCCAAAGTATGCTTGTATGAAATTTCTAGACCGAAAAATTGCTTCATAGATTGGGGAACTGTGAAGTTGCTTAAGGTGTCGGTTTTACCCACTTTTCCCCTACTCATGTTTTTCTTTTGAAATCCTTATTCAGATTGCTATCAGAAATCAAGGTGGGTGTGCTCCTTGATTTCAATCTAGGATAAAAATGACAAAAGCATGAGGATTACTACTCCTGGCCACGCCCATCTTCACCGTAACTTGGGAGGGGAAGGAAGTGTTGATGTAGTACTTACTTAACGAGAGGCCCCCGACTCAGCAACACCCTCATAAGTATCACAGAGTTGGATAGTGGGGAGATTTTCGTTGGGTCAGGATTTGCCTGCAGCTGACAATGTGACCGTGGTAGATCTTACACCGTAACACACCACACAAAGGTGTCTACCCAGCGTTACGGGGTTACTTTCGTTCAATTGCACACAAATTGTGATTAAATTTTCTCCCATTTTCGGTTGTCGCGACTGTTATGAGTAAAGCACATGATAACGCACATGGCAATTCTGACATCTGAAAACGAGAGAAAATTTGACCATAGACAAACAGACATAACACTCGACAAATTTCCATTGTTCACTGATTTACTGGTCAAATCAAATAATCATTAGTTGGCCAATCGATCACTCATGGCGGCGCATCGGATTCGCTCGAGTTTGACGTTTGCACACTACCGCCTTCTGGTTCGTGGTTTGCCTAACTGACTAAAATCAACAGATGTCATTAGTGTTTACACGACGATGAAATTGATGGGTTAATGCTCAATGTGTTATGTTTGTTTGTCTGTGATTTGTCCAACGCCAGATCTCACTTAATTTTTGTACTGGAACTTGAAGGTTTCTAACTGATCACCGGAATCGGGATCATCAACATTTTATGTATGTTCATGCCGGATCGATAATAGCCGAACGTTGGTTGGCAAAATTGAATTGTTCAATAATTAAATGCATTGAATCAATTGTTTACAATAGTTGTATAGAATCTTAGAGAGTTTAGATGGTTCTCCCAGCAGCTCATGCAACTCGTGGTTCATTCGCCTCCTCCACGTACATCGTTCACACCGCGAAAATCGGACGACTGCGGTGGGTCAGGCACGTAGCCAGAATGTCGGACAGTAACCCGGTGAAAATGGTTCATTCGCCTCCTCCACGTACCGTCCGCCATCTGCACCCCACCATAGATGGTACGCAGCACTTTCCTTTCGAAAACTCCAATTGCGCGTTGGTCCTCCACGAGCATCGTCCAGGTCTCGTGTCCGTAGAGGACTACCGTTCTAATGAGCGTTTTGTAGATTGTCAGTTTGGTACGGCGGCGAACTTTATTCGATCGGAGCGTCTTGCGTAGTCCAAAGTACGTATGATTTCCAGCCACTATGCGTCTCCGAATTTCTCTGCTGGTATCATTTTTGGCAGTCATTAGTGAGCCCAAGTACACGAATTCTTCTACCACCTCGATTTCGTCACCACCGATGAAAACTCGCGGTGGGTGGCTCACATTGTCTACTCTTGAACCTCTTCCTATCATGTACTTCGTCTTCGACGTGTTGATGACCAGTCCATTCCGTTTAGCTTCGCTTATGAGTCTGATGTAGGCTTTCTCCATCCTCTCAAAGTTACGTGCCATAATGTCAAAGTCGTCGGCGAAACCAAATAACTGGACGGACTTCGTAAAAATCGTACCACTTGTGACAATCCGTGCCCTTTGTATTACTCTTTCCAAAGCGATGTTGAATAGCAGACACGAAAGACCATCACCTTGCCGTAACCCTCTGCGCGTTTCAAAGGGACTCGAGAATGCCCCTGAAACTCGAACTACGCACATCACCCGATCCATCGTCGCCTTGATCAACCGTATCAGTTTATCCGAAAATGCGTTTTCGTGCATTAGCTTCCATATCTGGTTCCGATCGATTGTATCATATGTGGTTTTGAAGTCGATGAATAGATGATGTGTGGGCACGTTGTATTAGCGGCATTTCTGCAATACCTGACGTACGGCGAACACCTGGTCTGTGGTAGAGCGTTCACCCATAAATCCCGCCTGGTTCTGCCCCATGAACTGTCTTGCAATTGGTGGTAGTCGGCGGCATAAAATTTGGGAGAGTACCCTGTAGGCGGCGTTCAGCAATGTGATTGCGTGGTAGTTGCTACAATCCAGCTTATCTCCCTTTTTGTAGATGGGATACACGACACCTTCCATCCACTCCTGCGGCAGAACCTCTTCCTCCCAAACATTGGTAATTACCCAGTGCAGCGCTCTAGCCAGTGCCACACCACCGTGTTTAAGAAGCTCTCCTGGTTGTTGGTCAACTCCAGGGACTTTGTTGTTTTCAGGCGGCCGATCTCCTCCTGGATTTCTTGGAGATTCGGAGCCGGAAGTCGCATGTCCTAGTTCATTACCATACCGCCACCGTTGTCTGCCATATCGCTATTCAGGTGCTCTTCGTAGTGCTGCCGCCACCTTTGGATCACCTCACGCTCGTTCGTAAGAAGGTTCCCGTACATGTCCTTACACATATCATGCTGTGGCACGTGGCCGTTACGTGAACGGTTTAACTTCTCATAGAACTTTCGAGCGTTATTAGCGCGGTACAGTTGCTCCGTCTCTTCACGGTCTCGATCTTCCTGCTGGCGCTTTTTCCTCCGGAAAATCGAGTTTTGTCTGTTCCGCGCCCGTTTGTATCGTGCCTCGTTCGCCCTAGTGCGGTGTTGCAGCAATCTCGCCCATGCTGCATTCTTCTCCTCAACTAACTGCTCACATTCACCGTCATACCAGTCGTTTATCTGATCCGGGGTCCCAAGCCCAAGTCCTGGTGTTAGGTGGGACGCTACGCAGAGCTGACACGACGGCCCTCCGACGAGACAGGAGCAGTACTGGAATAAGTCGTGATCGTCATAAGACAGAGAGCAAAGCGCTGAAAATAAAAATTCTTTCATTTGGTCGCCGGAAATTGAAATTCCGGCGACCAAATGAAAGAATCGTGGGTTCTTTGATCAATTTCGCATGAAAGGCAGTCATGAAAGGATGTTGTGCTTTATTTTAAAATTAAAATTTCTAAGTTATTTTAATACATATATGCAAATAATAGTGACTAGTGGATAAATTAAACAAATTCCTTAAATTCACCGGGTTGGAAGTGGTAATAAACACAAAAATAAAGCAGATATTGCACACTTTCATGCCCTGTCACGGGACAAATATTGTTTGAGATTTTTGTAGCATGCCATTCATCCTTCGCGTTTCTATAGATATTGAAAGATGCAGATATGTAAACATCGCGTGACATCTCTCATTGAAAATGAAAAATTCCAGTACTGGACAGGAGGTTTGCGCAGGCCCAATAAGCCGCCTTTAAAAACAACAATCACGAACGACATAGAAGATAATACGATTCGATAGAATCGGCAACGACCTAGGCGACGCGGATGATATGGGACAACGTAAAAAACGAGTAAATACCAAAATGTTTGAATGAACAGCGGATATCCCGAAATTCGGATGAAAAAAATCGCATAAAAAGCTATTCATGTAAAAAAAAATGCATTAAAAACGACTTCAGTGTATGAAGGTATGAAGCGTTGATTCCTCCTGGATCGAATGGTCCAAGAAAATTGGAAATCCATCTAGAAACGGCTGAGATATTAATGACCAAAGTCTATCATATTTTCATGACGTTTTTCTTACTCTTACTTCTTTGACTTACAATCGTAAAGCGTACCCCAATATAGAAAAGGTTTTCCTTTGCTTTCTTTAATTAAAAGCAGTGATCGTTAATCGCATAGTACAATTCAACTTTCCACGCTCGGTAATGGCGGCTTATCGCACACTGGTTCAAATACCCTCAAAACGTGCGTTTTTAGTGCTCGACCTGAAAACACCATTTTAGAGTGATGGTGTCTTCAGAAACGTTGAATGATATTTCTTAGGCTTACTTATGATAAGAAAACATCTATGACCTATCCACCTTGAAGGGCGGTTTGGAATAAAAAAATTATGCGGCTGTACTAAACCAGTAGTTGGAACATCTTTTCCGAAAAGAAAATATTGAAATAATGGTTTGGTAACTAGTAAGTAAGAGTAGGAGTAAGAGCACGTTTTGTATGAATAATCCTAAATATTTATATGTAGAGCTTAACTATTTTGAAAATTATTTCAGCAGTATGGTTTATTCTAGAAAGTTGTGCATAATGACAAAAAACCTGTTCGTCTAGAAGACTACTTTGATCTATCTTGAAACCTGTCAAAGTTATTGAGGAATCTTAAGAAAAAAATAGTCAATTTTCACATCAGCACACCATGAAAAGCGGCAAGCCAAACAGCCACCATCTGAAAGCGAATGTACGAATGCACAATGTTGTTTCGCTGTGTTCCACTATTATTTTGAATAAACTTAAAATAGTCCCTAATGTACGTTTTTCAGTACAACTGTTACGTAAACAATTATTACAATGAGCATGAGCATGAGCATGAGCAGGATAACCGTACAATTCGTAGTTGCTACTCCGTGATTGATTAGAACTTGCGAAATTGCACAGGGAACCAATTGAATGGAGCTTGGGTTTTAGCTATCATTCTCAATGTTCAAATTTCGGAAATTCAATGCATTTTACTAGGTCAATTACGGCGCCGGCCACGTCCTTACGGTCATCAATGGAAAGAAGGATTATTAGTTCAACTCTCGTTGCTACTAGAGACCGAGTATACCTCTGCATCTCCACGATAGTCTTAGGATAGGACATTGTGTTAGTATGAAGGGATATATTATCTGGATTCACTTTGGTAAGTGATGCGATCTATGGGATAGGGATATATGAATGAGAATTAGAAGTACTAGAGTAATGAGAAAGTATTAAAGTGAATTCTAATGGGATTCATTTTTTACAATTAGAATTTGATTGCTATTGGATTCTAATACCACGCACACGTATACCACACCATCGCTACCCGCACATCAACCTCACACATTCTTACTTGTATGAGGCCTGCACGAGCATAGCGACCGTATATAGCATTCGTATGCGGGTACAAATGAATACCAATCTATTTTTACATTTTTATTTACTGCTACTAAGTAACAGGTAGCTTTGTATAACAATTCTATGTTTAGAATCATACTTGCTAGCAATGAGAATTTGATTTGCAAAGAGATTGAGTTATATGATTAACGAAATTATCTAATAGGAAATTGGAAAGGGCCAGGGATCAAACCCTTAATCTCCTGCTTATGAGGCAGAAGCAGTGACACAAGGCCACCAAGCACCCCTTTGTTACGTAAACAATTATTACAATCTCGACAAATGACAGCCATTCGTCTTAAATGTGGCTGTTTCGTCTTGATGGAGATACTTTGCAATAAATAACCAATCATGTTAGTCACTTTTAAATGTTTATCTATGGGAAGCATAAAAGATATTTTAGTTACTAGATAAAGATTGTCGCTGTCGTCGCTGTCCGGAACATCTTTTGCTGGCGAGGATAGGGGAGCTAAATGTCAAAGAAGGAAAATCCATACGATTTGACAGCTTGGTAACCAACATGTTCCGGACAGCAGAACAAAGGGAACCGAAGCGACAATCTTTATCTAGTAACTAAAATATCTTTTGGAAGCATGGACAGACATATGTCAATCGTAGTGATCATTTCGATTTCGTATCGTTTCGAAATATCGAAAGTAAATCTATGTTACGTTTCGTTTCGTTAGGAAGAATTGTCCTATCGCATACCCTTATTCAAAGCAATTCAAAATCGCAGCACAAAAGACAAAAAAAGCATTCTAATTCTAATCAATTTTTTATTATAAACTAGCAGAACGTACCCTGCGTTGCTCGGTTTCGTTGTGGAATTTGGCGTTCTAGGTAAATGTCAGTTTAAAAGTTATGTTCATTCTAGTTCAAGTTTCGTGTGATAGCATCGTTTTTCCTTACAACGCATCTTATTTTTGTATTTTCCATTTTTTCAACTGTCCCATTGCAACTTACTAACTTTTTGTATATAGAAACACAGGAGAGCCCTGCATAGTAGGCGAAAATGCGCGATGTGAACCGCCTTTGCGAAATTTCCACACAAATCTTAATTTAAGTTTTCCACGATTTACTTAACCTTACTCGTGATTTTCGCAAGAGGAAATATCATATAAACCCATCCAGAATTTACGTATTACAGAGAACAAGTAATAGATCTTTTTTGAAAAGTCGTGAACAATGGATTTCAACAAGTGCCTGGGCAAAACGCCCTACCTTCACCAAAAACGTTTCATAGCCCTTCATTAGAATTCTATCTAATCCATAATAAAAAGGTCACAAACCACTTTGTAGGGTAAGACAGCATTATATAGGGTGTCCCAGAAAGTATAACCACGATTTAAAAATAACATTATGACTTTGTTTTTTGAAAATATTTTATTATTCTTTCGCTATTATGTCCTGTACTATGCTTTACTGTAATTCAGCATCACTTATCCTAGATCCTTTTAATCGTTCGACAAGGAATGGGATTATGATCTGCATGAACCGTTTGTCAACGATTTAGACTATATTTTCATTATTTAAAAAAACAGTTAAGATGGAGTCCGTTTCCTCAAATGTGCCTTTGTCAAAGCCCAAAAAGTTTCAATAGAAATTTTCTGGGAATGGCTTAGAGAATCCATCTCCGGATTCGACTCCTTTTGCTTTGTACCATATTACCGTGCCCATCGCGTAATACATTGATTTCAAAACAAGCCAAAATAATACTGGGTTATGATGCTTTTGGAAAATGGACATATGCGGCATGTTATTGACTTCTTTTTTTCTTCTTCTGCTTCCTGAAAGTCCGTAGTTCATTTTGTGTCTTGTTCGGTCGACTTTATTCTTCGATGTTTTCAGATTTTTTTCAAATTTTGAACAGACGAACCATTTTTTGGGAAAAGATTGAACAATTTTCCGATCGAGCATATCATTTGGAAGCAACCGCTGCAGGCCCGCTGCGCTTGTGTCTAGTTGGTAAGGGCATATCGTACTGCCTACAGAAGGGAGCAATTTTATATCATAATAAACACTGAGAAAAGTTATTTTGTTGCGAAACTGAGTGCTGCGAGTTTTGAGGAAAGTATAGCAGCGTCGCTTCATAATGCAACGTACACACCAGTCAAGCAGATTGACGAACATTGACTCCGCCCCCACGAAAACCCTTCGGTTGCTGCTTTGTTTGAACGTATGTGAAGTTGTTCGAACAACCATTTGACAGTTGGCGGCTCGGTTGGAAAAAATTAAAACGGTTTGATTTTGGTTTGAGTTGTCAGGGGCGGAGTCAAGGTTCGCCGAACACGTTTGAGCATTTGTAGTGAAGTTGCCCAAACTCCCATATTTTTTTGAAGGTTGGTGCTCAAGTTGGCGCTTCGGTTATTCGTGTGTGATATTGTTGGTCGACGTCCGACGAGACAGGAGGTTTGCGCAGGCACAATAATCCGCCTTTAAAAACAACTATTACAAACGACATAGAAGATAATACGACTCGATACAATCGGCAACGACCTAGGCGACGAATAAAGGATCACGATTGGAAGCTTGGAACATGGAATTGCAAGTCGCTAGGCTTCGCAGGTTGCGACAGGATAATCTACGATGAATTACATCCCCGCAACTTCGATGTCGTAGCGCTGCAGGAAATCTGCTGGACAGGACAGAAAGTGTGGAAAAGCGGGCATCGAGCGGCTACTTTCTACCAAAGCTGTGGCACCACCAACGAGCTGGGAACCGGCTTCATAGTACTGGGAAAGATGCGCCAACGCGTGATTGGGTGGCAGCCAATCAACGCAAGGATGTGCAAGCTGAGGATAAAAGGCCGTTTGTTCAACTATAGCATCATCAACGTGCACTGCCCACACGAAGGGAGATCCGACGACGAGAAAGAAGCGTTCTATGCGCAGCTGGAGCAGACATACGATGGATGCCCACTGCGGGACGTCAAAATCGTCATCGGTGACATGAACGCTCAGGTAGGAAGGGAGGAAATGTATAGACCGGTCATCGGACCGGATAGTCTGCATACCGTATCGAACGACAACGGCCAACGATGCATAAACTTTTCAGCCTCCCGCGGAATGGTAGTCCGAAGCACTTTCTTCCCCGCAAGAATATCCACAAGGCCACATGGAAATCACCTAATCAAGTAACGGAAAACCAAATCGACCACGTTCTAATCGACGGTAAATTCTTCTCCGACATCACGAACGTACGCACTTACCGCAGTGCGAATATTGAATCCGACCACTACCTCGTTGCAGTATGTCTGCGCTCAAAACTCTCGACGGTGTACAACACGCGTCGGAGTCGTCCGCCGCGGCTAAACATTGGGCGGCTACAAGACGGTAGACTAGCCCAAGACTACGCGCAGCAGCTGGAAGTGGCACTCCCAACGGAAGAGCAGCTAGGCGCAGCATCTCTTGAAGATGGCTGGAGAGTTATTCGATCCGCCATTGGAAGCACCGCAACCGCTGCACTAGGCACGGTGGCTCCGGATCAGAGAAACGACTGGTATGACGGCGAATGTGAGCAGTTAGTTGAGGAGAAGAATGCAGCATGGGCGAGATTGCTGCAACACCGCACGAGGGCGAACGAGGCACGATACAAACGGGCGCGGAACAGACAAAACTCGATTTTCCGGAGGAAAAAGCGCCAGCAGGAAGATCGTGACCGTGAAGAGACGGAACAAATGTACCGCGCTAATAACGCACGAAAGTTCTATGAGAAGTTGCACCGTTCACGTAAGGGCCACGTGCCACAGCCCGATATGTGTAAGGACATAAACGGGAACCTTCTTACAAATGAGCTTGAGGTGATCCAAAGGTGGCGGCAGCACTACGAAGAGCACCTGAATTGCGATATGGCAGACAACGGTGGCGGTATGGTAATGAACCTAAGAGCACGCGCGCAGGACATGCGACTTCCGGCTCCGAATCTCCAGGAAATCCAGGAGGAGATCGGCCGGCTGAAAACAACAAAGCCCCTGGAGTTGACCAACTACCAGGAGAGCTGTTTAAACACGGTGGTGAGGCACTGGCTAGAGCGCTGCACTGGGTGATTACCAAGGTTTGGGAGGATGAGGTTCTGCCGCAAGAGTGGATGGAAGGTGTCGTGTGTCCCATCTACAAAAAGGGCGATAAGCTAGATTGTAGCAACTACCGCGCAATCACATTGCTGAACGCCGCCTACAAGGTACTCTCCCAAATTTTATGCCGCCGACTAACACCAATTGCATGAGAGTTCGTGGGGCAGTACCAGGCGGGATTTATGGGTGAACGCTCTACCACAGACCAGGTGTTCGCCATACGTCAGGTATTGCAGAAATGCCGCGAATACAACGTACCCACACATCATCATCGATCGGGACCAGCTATGGCAGCTAATGCACGAACACGGATTTCCAGATAAACTGATACGGTTGATCAAGGCGACGATGGATCGGGTGATGTGCGTAGTTTGAGTTTCAGGGGCATTCTCGAGTTCCTTCGAAACGCGTAGAGGGTTACGGCAAGGTGATGGTCTTTCGTGTCTGCTATTCAACATCGCTTTGGAGGGAGTAATACGAAGGGCAGGGATTGACACGAGTGGTACGATTTTCACGAAGTCCGTTTAGTTATTTGGTTTCGCCGTCGACATTGATATCTTGGCACGTAACTTTGAGAGGATGGAGGAAGCCTACATCAGACTGAAAAGCGAAGCTAAACGGATTGGACTAGTCATCAACACGTCGAAGACGAAGTACATGATAGGAAGAGGCTCAAGAGAGGTCAATGTGAGCCACCCACCACGAGTTTCTATCGGTGGTGACGAAATCGAGGTGGTTGAAGAATTCGTGTACTTGGGCTCACTGGTGACCGCCGATAACGATACCAGCAGAGAAATTCGGAGACGCATAGTGGCTGGAAATCGTACGTACTTTGGACTCCGCAAGACGCTCCGATCGAATAGAGTTCGCCGCCGTACCAAACTGACTATCTACAAAACGCTTATAAGACCGGTAGTTCTCTACGGACACGAGACCTGGACGATGCTCGTGGAGGACCAACGCGCACTGGGAGTTTTTGCGTACCATCTATGGTGGGGTGCAGATGGCGGACGGTACGTGGAGGAGGCGAATGAACCACGAGTTGCATCAGCTGTTGGGAGAACCATCCATCGTTCACACCGCGAAAATCGGAAGACTGCGGTGGGCCGGGCACGTAGCCAGAATGTCGGACAGTAATCCGGTGAAAATGGTTCTCGACAACGATCCGACGGGAACAAGAAGGCGAGGTGCACAGCGGGCAAGGTGGATCGATCAGGTGGAGGACGACTTGCGGACCCTCCGCAGACTGCGTGGTTGGCGAAGTGCAGCCATGGACCGAGCTGAATGGAGAAGTCTTTTATGTGCAGCACAGGCCACTCCGGCCTTAGTCTAATCTATATAATAAAAATGAAATGGTCTGTGTTCGTATCCGCATAACTCGAAAACGGCTGGATGGATTTTCTTCATTCCTTCAGCAAGTATGTTGGTTATCGTTTCCGACGGGTTTATATGATATTTCCTCATGCGAAAATCACGGGAAAAGTTGAGAAAATAGTGAAAAACTAAAATTATGATTTGTATGGAAATTTCGCATGGGCAGTTCACAACGCGCATTTTCGCCTACTATGCAGGACAACGTCTGCCGGGTCGACTAGTTGTTCAATAAATATAAATAATTGTTGGTCGAATAAATTGATTGTTTGTGCCGCTGTTGGTAAAACTTTTTGAATGTTTGAACAAACGAGAGGTGGAGTCAATGTTGGTCAAACTGCTTGACCGTATGTACGTTCCATAATGTTGAGCAAACAACCATTAAAAGTTACATCAAATCTGTATTTTTTTTGAATTTTCCTATTATTTTCATTATGTAGTTCAAAAATACTTCCACATTCACATAGTACGATGTTTTTACAAATATTTAAAGGTACCAAATGAAGTTTAATCTTGGTTAGTTAGTTATTAAACAAGGGCGTTTTGGTCAGGGGCGCATTATACCGTCTTACCCTATGTTATAATTCATAATCTATGTATGTTAGCATTATGAAATGGAAAATTATGTATATTTAATGTACTAGCCTACGACGGTTGACGAAATCAATACATAAAACCAAAAACAAAACAAAATCGAATATTAAGTTCAGGTACGTAGTACTGGAAAAAGCAAAACGTTTAGCAAAGCTGTAATTATCAACATGAACATTCAAATTTTTAATATTAATTGAGATTGAACAAATCTTACTTATCTTTCTGATCGACAACAAAATAGATATATGTATCCACATTCCAATAAATCCATTCAAAAATGGAACGCTGGTGTCACAATATTCAGATAATTTTGTACCGATGAAATTACCAGTAGTAAACAATGCCTTGTCCGGATACTGGCGGAAACTGATCTCTCCGATTCAACCCCCGCAAATCCACTGGTGTTAAATAGTTCGCTTGATGTCTTGCTTCGCCTATTGGAAGCAGCAGCTCAAGATTGGAAGTGCGCCGGGCGTTGTTGTTTGCGAGAGCACTTCTGCGGTTTATTTGCAGAGTTTGTGGGTAGGAAAACAAACGGGGCTATTAAATTGACACCCAGATTCATCCACTTATGATACGGGAATTGTTCTTACAGCATTCAAATACCTACATACAGTTATATTTATTTGCACTTTTTACGTTTCTTCATCTGTAGAAGCTAATTCGAATTCAAATTCGAGTGCTTTCTGAGATAGATTACATGTGGCCAGATGTTTGGAGAAAATCAATTGCTAAAATCTCAATATGTAACGAAATTTACTCAACTTGTAAATGAATCTATCAATGTTGAGTACCAAACAGTTTGTTGTTTATTTATACACTCGCGCACATAAACCAGACTTCGACGATGGAAATCCAAAAAACTCCAATATTCACGTAGAGTCCATTCAAGTTAGTTACACGTTTGTTACTGAAACTCCCAATTTCAGACTGATCGTATAGCCTTTCCCTATGATCACCGAAGAAGAAAGGCACAAATATGAATGTGGGTGGCACCCACAATCAATATCGTTGTCATGCCATATGTCCCATATAGCTGGCGTTAAGATTGTTACCGCCTATCTGATCAATCAGTGTAAGTATTGGTACGCATGCAATGCGGTGCGTTTTAAGGTCAAAGATAACGGTTTCAGCATAGTACAAAAGTAACGAACAATATTGACTTCATATATACCTACAACATGTGTCATTATTGTATGCATTTTTGAATAAAAAAGGGAACACCATCACCGCTGGCTATTTTCGATTGATCGATCTTCCAACAAAAAAACTTCATAATTGCTTTCATGTGCCGCCTACCGGGCATATCTGTATGAAAATAAGTCTCGCTTAACTGTTCAAAAGAAACAAAGTGACTTTGGAAGAATTATCTTTGGCTTCCCTAGAGGACAACATCTAGTCAATAATTTTCCGATTAAATCGAGAGATATTCAGCCCAGAAACAGTGAAACAAACAATTCTCTCATTGCTACGTTGAAACACTTCGAAATGTTAAGCTGGAATTCTTTTTATGCATGACAACACCCTCCACGCGAAGACGCGTATTTCGAACTCCATTTGAATACTTCTGCACTTGGGGTCTTAACGCGCCCGCGCGGCTCATTTGTGTCTCCTCTCGGCGGGGATGCAGCTTGCAATAATAATGATCGAATTAAAAAAGCAAAAGTGCCACAAATGGAACCGGCTTGGAATGTGCTAAATTCACTCTTATCGCTTCACGCGGTATGGGCCATAAGCCCGGCACCACACCGCTACCAAGGGGTTGTACACTTATTACGTAAGCAATTTTTCTGGGTTTTTCGACCCCCCCTCCCCCCTTGTAAGATTTTTTTCATACAAAAGATTTTTTATTTTTATGGAGCGTAAGATATTGACCGACCCCTCCTCCCCCCATAAGTGCTTACGTAATATGTGTACGGCCCCAACTGAAGCGTCACGGACAGCCAGCGTGATATCGACGATTGTGCGCGATAACGTCATTCCAGCAGCAGCCAGCGGCGCTATTTACGAAAAAAACGACATTTGCATGCCAAATGAGCAACCGTCACAGCAAATCACGCCGAATCGATCCCATTTAGTGCATTTAAATTCGATTCGGGGAACCAGAAGCGGACGAAAAGTCAAGGATAATGAGGGCGCTGTTTTCAAATGGGTTCATTCATCAAACTATAAAAATCTCGAATGCGTATGAAAATGAGAGTCGTATAATGCCTACAATAAAATCGCAGATGTTCATTTGATAAACAAATTTATTCGCGAATCTTGTGTCACATTGACATAAAATTGGTGGAAGCGCACGCAAGGTAAAACAGGTTTACATATTCGAGAAGACCTTCACGCAGAAACTGGGTAATGTAAACTTTGTCTTTTTCATATAATTAGAGTTACGTTTCCATTCATTTCATTTATTCAAACCAAAGCCTAGGTTACCTACTGTTTGGGAATTTTATCTGCGGATATTGCTCCCATGTTATCCAATCCAAAAGGCTGTAAAATCAAAATATTGACCCTTTTTAAAACACATGGGGTGGAAAATTAGACAGCGATTCAGTCGAAAATGGAACATTACCTGCAGCGACCCAACGATAGAATCGCGACGACTAGTTCAAGACAAAATTTTCAAAACGACTTATCTGCTTTTGTAAACAAAGATTAAAACGACGATTTGACGAAACTGATAACTCTCCCACGCAAACCAACACCATCAACAGGTAGCGGAAACCTTCACCTACCTATTGATGGTGTTGGTTTGCGTGGGAGAGCTATCAAATTCGTCAAATTGTCGTTTGAATCTTTGTTTACGAAAGCAGATAAGTCGTTTTGAAAATTTTGTCTTGAGTTGTCGCCGTCGCGGCGATGAAATCGCTTAGGTCTGGGGGAGCCTTAAATCGAACGTAATGTTTGTTCTATGCATTCATTTTTATTGGCGACATTGTTTTCTAACGATCGTGCCTATAACATTTGCTTTTTTAATTAGACATCTAAGTATCGATTGAAAATAATATTTGCAAAGGGTAAATACTAGAAACTAGTCATCTCGCTAATCGATTTCGTCATGTGTGTTGACAAGACATGTAAAATTTATTGCCATTTTTAATAAATGAAGAAATCTTCTTATTCTTCTTCGTCTTCAATGACTCTACACTCCAACTGGAACTTGGCCTGCTTTTTAATTTAGTATCTTCAGTTCGTATAGAAAGCTTTTCTTTGTCCGCCAGGAGTATGCATGCAAGCGCAATGGATACACTATGCCCAAAGAGTCGAGAATCTTTCCCACCCGAAAGCATCCCAGACCAGATCAAGAATCGAACTCACCATCTTAGGATTGACAATCCTACGCATTTACTCGCAAGGCTTACTGGAGAACCCATGTGGAAGTCATAGAACTTCAATATAAATAACTAACGACTATTCGCTAGAAGCACATACTCATTTATACATCCTACGTAGAACCGGTTGTTAGATTTCGTGGGTAGTTTGGAATTTAACTGAAACTGACACCATTTCGTTTATTTCAAGATGTTGAAAGTGATGCCAAATATTGGAATGAATATCGCAAACACACGTACGAATACTTTTATATCTAGGGACGTAGAGAAAATTTATCGTCCCAACAGGTCACCTTCAACATGGTCTGCTATGTCACAGATCTTACCACTGAGTGACTTAGTGCTAATATAGATCGAATGTGTCGAATGATCGCGAGACTAATTTCAAACATACAGGGGTTAGACAAAAAGGTTGAGATAGGCAAAATTTTGTCGAAATTCAAATCAGACAATCGGACATTTATCCCAAAAATCAGGGAAACTTGGGGATTAAAAGAAAAATACGAAGACAGAAGGATTAAGGAACAAGAAGATCTCTATCCCTATTTCTTTCCTGAGACAACATCGACTGATTTATCAATTTGTGGTATTTTCGAACCTTTTAAAGTTGTATGCATTTTGACCTATCGAGATCTGTGCATATACATCTTTAACAAGAGGATCAAACCTATCTTCATATTCGTTCATATTTTTTATTTACCCAAGAACTCCGTAGGGTCGATTTCTGAAACTTTAATCCTCGTAACGGAGGGAGTTGCCGGAGAGGCATGACCCTTCCTGTTATTTATTTATTTATTTATTTCGTCAACCGACTAGTCTACGTACAAATACATAGGGTAACCGTACCCTTAGTGGAGGTAGCACCAATAGTGGATATTTATCATAATTATACACTTCACGATGGTTTCAGTTGATGCGTCGTGCTTTAAATATCATGTTATATGCAACTTATATATCATGTTAACAATCTTAAGATTTCGCTTGAAAAACTATTGAAAACAATGATTTTTCTTAACAAAATTGACTCCCTTGCACCTATAGTGGTGCAACTGTACCAATAGTGGCGAGTCTCATAAGAAACCAATGGATAGCACCACTATAGGAACCAAAATTAATTTTACCGCCACTAAAGGAACAGTATACCATTAGTGGTGCAAGCAATATTTGGTAATTGTTGATGTTAAATGACATCTATCTCATTTTTTTAGCAAATTTATTAGTTTATCTATTGACTAAGATATTAAAGCAGTAAATTTCCCATAATTATCAATTTAAAAAAAAAAAAATTTCTTTTGTGGATCTACTAATACCTCCACTATTGGTACCGTTACCCTATACATGTTTTTTTTCTTTCGTAATGCTATAGTAGATTATGAAATACAATAAAAAACATTTAAGGACATAGTTGGAAGAGTACCAAGATGGCAGCCAATATGGCACCGGACCTTCCACGGGCCAACCCCACACCTCCCGCACTCCTCTCCCACCAACACTCGAATGCATCGAACGGCATCGAACAAAAGTTAATTATTCAAATTACTAACCTGTTCACAGCATATTTCCTTACTTCCCGTGATAATGAACATGTTTCTTCAATGAATCCTATGTATTCCGGCTCGGATTGTAGCATAAATTAGCAGTTTCGTGCCAATTTAATAGCCGTCCGCGATTTGTTGGGTTCATCACTGCACTTCACTTCTTCTCAAAGGGCATTGGAAAAATCAAGTTTTTACTCACTTCTCCGCACATGAGCAGCCCGAAATGTTGATAGAATGCAAATTAAACACCACTTTTGAAATCAGTCACTTATTTGAACCGAAAACTTAGTATAAACTGCTAGATTTGCCCGAAAAAACGATTAAAACTGATCGCGGAGCGAATGTAAACACCGCGGTGCACCGGCACCGGCAGCAGCAAACTAATAAGTAGGGTGGCTCAAAAAATAATTTTGCTTCGCCACGCTCAGTTGATTATGATTTATAATTTGGGTGTCATCCAATGGTTTGGGCTGGTTTGAATAGGCTTACCGTGCGCAGGTCGTTTCAGGTTTGTATGACAGTTGATATGGCGCGGTTGAATTTAACATTATTCTGATTCTGGCACTCCGTCATTGGGCGATGGCGCGGGGGGAGACCATATGACGGGATGAAATATTTAAGAGCTTCAACTCCATAGACAATCCATATTGAATGGTCGTTCCAATAGTTGGGAGTCGATTTTAATCGAGGTTGCGATTCTTTCGCATGATAATTGGGCTTCTCAGAAGGCATCAGTGAAACGTGCAATTCAACAAAATACCCAGAATTTGTCTGTGATATCTATCGCATCAGGGGCAGATACTTCTAGTCTAGTCTAGTCTATACTATCGTACCAGGGGCAGATACTTCATACAAAAAGTGTGACATAAGGGTGAGTATAAAATGCTATATTTGCGTTACGTAATCAATGGATCTTTCCTGCGGTGCGGTTTTCGTTCACTGAAGTCTCTGATATGTTGCTTTCAGCAATGTGGGTTCTCTTTTCGCCAGCGTTTGGAGGGAAAGCGCCGTAATCAGTGTAATAAAAGGTTTAGTTTCCCATTCTAGTTTTCATACAAACTTGAACCGGCTTGCGCTCAACCAGTTTTTGTTCAAATCGTTTTTTTTAGGACACTCGGAGCATGGGACGGAATCGAGTGAGCGTGATGGTGCTGGGTCGTTTTTTGAACCACCCTACTACCAATACTACTACAGTATATGAAAGTTTTTACTGTACCAATACTATCAAAGCTTTGTTTTGGTACTCAACCCACCTTCACCTTAAAAAAATATATATTTTTTTTGCTAAAGTTGTTTGTAATTATGAATTTAAATTGTTGAATTTCTTATGTTTGTTTTTTGAAAATATTGTTTAATGTTATGCCGAGACATTGTTAAGTCAATAGCTTCGCAGTGTTGATTATAAACAGCCATCATTCGGTTAAGATGTCCAAATTTGGTATAATTTGTTCGGCGGTGGTTAGTGAAAAATAATGTCCTATGTCGAAGTAGCCGAGAAGGTATGTAAAAATTTAATTTCGACAAAATTTCAGTTGAGTCAACAGGTTGAGATAGTATATCGTTAACAAATGAAACCGTTGAAAACTCTCGACGCTGTTTCAATGTTTGTATGTTTATAAGCATGCAACGTGATTCATAAGATGGAAGAGGAAATGACGTCCAACCTAATTTACGAAGAGCGTATATTGTTTTTGTACTGATTCTATTCTTTCTTCATGTGTGGTTAAGTAACGAAGACGAAGAAGTAACGTAAAAAAACGTTATAAATGTTATCGATACATTTATGTCACCAAAGTTCCCACTATTCCACTGTCTCGTACTTGACTGACACTGAAGAGGACCTTACAGTTGAGGTCGAAATACGTATATGTACAAGTAATACGTCTTATGACATTGGAAACATTCCATTAAAAAAGAGCTAAATAATTTACTTTTCCTACTATTTGTTTATTTGAGATGCCATTATGTTTTTATCCAGCTCGTCTATAACGTTCATAAGTCACCTAGAACATAACAAACCTATTCGGTTTCTTCGCGCCGCATGCCTACCACAAAGACAGTCGCGCAGCCAAAAGTTATGATGATTTCCATCGTCACTTCTTCTCAAACAATTGATTGCACGTCGTTATAGACGTTATAGACGAGCTGGATAAAAACATAATGGCATCTCAAATAAACAAATAGTAGGAGAAGTAAATTATTTAGCTCTTTTTTAATGGAATGTTTCCAATGTCATAAGATGTATTACTTTTACATATACGTATTTCGACCTCAACTGTAAGGTCCTCTTCAGTGTCAGTCAAGTACGAGACAGTGGAATAGTAGGAACTTTGGTGACATAAATGTATCGATAACATTTATAACGTTTTTATACGTTACTTCTTTGTCTTCGTTCTCGACACTACAAATTGTCGTTACTGTGGCATTTCGTGCTGTGACGATGACTATTGTCAGCCCTGGAAGGATTGTAGGAAGGGAAGGATTGTTAGTCCGACTCCTGTTGCTACTAGAGACCGAGTATACCTCTGCATCTGCACGATTGTCTTGGATAGGGTATCGTGTTAGTCATAGAGGATAATTTATCTAGGCTCTTTCCGGTAAGTTATAGGATGTATGGGATGCGAGATAATTATGTGTATCGAAAATATTCTACTCACGTTCCTTCCTATTGAACCGGCTTGCTAACCTCAAATACGACCAAACGTGCACTAATTAATTCATTCGCCAGCCCGCACAAAACAGAAAAAACTATTGCGGATGATCGCGCCATCGTTCTGCATGCTTCTTGGAAACACGAGCGAACACGCACTGGGAGAAGTGGGAAATTATAATCGAGAAGTGAAAAATCAATCCTTATTCCTTCCTTCTTTCTTCTCCCATTTTCTTCCTATATTTCTCTTCTTCCTTTTTCCTTCTCTATAATTTCTTCTACCTTCTTCCTCCTTAGGGGTCGTACACTAATTACATAAGCACTTAGAGTAGAGTGGGGCAAGAGTGCGCGTGGGGTAAGAGTACGTTTTCGATTTTTTGAAGTAATAAAAAAAGATAAACTAGCAACACTGCATCAGTTTGACAGGTATTCTGGCCAACTATTATCATGTGTAATTGTAAACGATTTGAATAAACAACAAGGGAGATATGGAGTTAGATAACTTTTTGGTCATTTTGCTAAAAATAATTGGAATTCCGCAACTAGTATTTCATTACCATATATACGTTCAATCAGGTGAACATTATACCATTTCGATAACCTATTGTATAGAGTACTTTGTGGTACGGAACACCAATGGGGTAAAAGTACGCAGGAACCGGTGGGGCAAGAGTACGCATATCTTCAAGTTATGATGTCAAACCCGTATCTCCGGCCGAAATAAGACTTCCTCCAAAGCGTAAAGATCCACAACCAAGAAAAAAGGGACAGAATTCGAAATTATAAGTTTTCAGGATAAGTTGAAGTAATTCGGTGTTAGAAAGCACTGAAGCGAAATAATGAAATTGTATTAGGACTTGTTGTACACCTAAACATAGTACGAAAACACAATTTCTTCTAAATGATAATTTCATTTAATCAAAAGAAACATTCATAAATTACGCAACGTTTAGCCGGGAGGGGTTGTGATATGTGTAACGATCCATATAATTTTTAGAGGATTCATACAAATAGTGTAAGATAGGGGGGAGGGGTGATGAAATAGCCAAATTTTACGTTACGTGATTGTTAGACTTTCTTCAAGGACAATGCCTTTGTATATGCCACGCGAAACATGATATATATTTTTACCTCTGTATTTTTTTGTATATATAATAAAAACAATGGTTTTTCGT
The DNA here is from genome assembly GCF_024139115.2 of Armigeres subalbatus. Taxonomy (NCBI): domain Eukaryota; kingdom Metazoa; phylum Arthropoda; class Insecta; order Diptera; family Culicidae; genus Armigeres; species Armigeres subalbatus. The sequence goes on from NC_085141.1 coordinate 304,162,305, forward strand.
ATGAAAGTGCACATTTTTAGGACCCCCTCCCCTTTTAAGAGTTACGTAATCTTTAAACATTCCCTAATATATGCTCATTAAACATCAATTAAATGTTATTAACTCTTATTTGTGTTAATATATACTTAAAGCACATGATTGGATAAATGCGTACTCTTACCCCACCCGATGCGCACTTTTACCCCATCGGTGGGGTAAGAGTGCGTTTTTCACTTGTCTTGCAATAAGGGTTCTACTAAAACGAATCTCAATAATTTCAATATTTTTTCCACTGGGTAACATAAAGGAAGAGTATATGAATCATCGACACTGATTTGATATGCAGAAGCTTGCTTCATAAGGGCCACATGATCGATTGAAAACTAAGTGCGTACTCTTGCCCCACTCTACTCTAAGGGGGAAGGAGGGGTCTGCCATTTTCATACGCTCCATATAAATAAAAAATTATTTGTATGGGAAAAATCTTACATGGGGAGAGGGGGGTGGAAAAACCCAGAAAAATTGCTTACGTAATTAGTGTTTTTGGGGCTGTTCGGCCACATTGAGAGTTGACGTAAAGTCAATGTCAACTTCTCTCTACGAACAGCCTAGATAGCCGTGTGGTATCGGCAGCTGGTTAAGAATTGGGTAAGAATAACATTACGAATTTCCTGTTCCAGTGGTAAAAGTCCACCATACAGGTGACCCCTAATGCTCGGTGTGATGCGGCTTTATGCTTACCGTGCCTACGAATGAATGGTTAGGGGGGTCTAATAAGAACCTAAGCGCAAACGGAGCCTGTGAAGCACCAGGGCCACTTTCACAGTATTTAGCCCTCGATGCGCCAACCGGAGCTATGGCGTAGTTGATTTTTTGCTTCTCCGAGAGAATCGGCTACTCTTATTCAATCTCAACGTGAGGTTAAATAAGAGTGGGGTTATGAATATGTGTTTCACTTAGTTTTTCAACAAATTATCACCTATATGGATTCGCATTATGCGTTTTTATACAATGTACTTTGTGTCTGTCACCTATATGGATTCGTTTTTCACAGTGTACTCTGTGTTTCGTCTTTGACGTTCGGCTTTGGCTACTCTTGTTTAATCTCAACTTGAGGTTAAATAAGGGTGGGGTTTTGAACATGTTTTTTTTACTTAATTTTTCAACAAATTGCAAAAACATGCAAATTGATATAATAAATGCGATCTATACCTCCTTTTTCTTACCTTTATTGAATGTGATTTTTTCAATACATTACATTTTATGATGCACGATTTCTCGTGCATCGTCGCCGCCTGGTATGGGGTATGAGGGTATTTTTATTCTTACTTTTCTCTTATGTCTCCCTTCTCACTCACGCGCATGCAAAATAAACGGCAAAGGGAACATACGATAATTCTTTGTTTTTGTCGGAGATAACAATTACAATATCAAAGATTAGAACTATTTAATTGGCTACAAGAAAGAAGCAAATGATGTTGCCATGATGGCATCTTTGCAATCTTGCCACTTTTCTCCTCGTTATTTTGCCTTATTATTGCAATTGAGGTTTCTGCTTTTATGGAAATATCCGAAAATCTATCCTTGTCTTGTCTTGTCTTGTCTTGTCTTAGCACATGCACAGCCAGTATTGAAAAGCATCCTGGAAATGTCGGTTGTGTTCCCGAGCATTTTCTTGTCTGCATTAATATTTGCAGCATATCATAAATATGACACAAGTATTAAAACGGCCAGGCCCACCGTGCAGGCTTGAATTTGGGAGACAATCCATAACTCCCCGGCAATCAGATTATTTAGAAATAAATAACATGATCAACGAAGAGTTTTGAATCTACGAAAGGAAGAAACGGGGACAGCCGTACCAACCGTTTCACATTCAGGGGAAAATATGATTGACGAATCGTTGGGAGTGACTTTGCTAAGAAGATTAATGTACACTCCTTAAGTCCTCGACGTCTTGGGATGGGACACAGTTTTTAGTCTAGTGCCCAGGCTTATACACAGACGGGCAGAAGTATTCGCATAAATTCAGATAGATTACTATTAAAACATGACGAATACTTATGCACATCAGTGCACATGTAGGCCTAGGTTTAAGCGCCATTTCTCGCTCTCTGGAACGAGAAAAAGAAACAAAGGGATGAAAAACAAGCAAAAACTAAGACAATAAAATTATACCATATTTGTACTTACAGCATCTCCATATTTTCCGGCACAATGAGTCTGTCTGATAGGTTTAAACTCGTATTTAATTTGGGTCGGACGAAAGAACTTTTTTTTTTTAATCTGCTTTCCCGGAAAACTATAGTGAAAATGTCTAGCTTTCCCCAGATACCATCTTTGAAAAACCATATATTCAAAAAAGAAAGCCCTTCATTAGAAACGTCCTCATGTCTATTTATAAACAGTTAATAATTTGTTATTTGAGAACTATTCATATAATGTTTTTTTGAAACCATATCTAATTGCTTTTACATGTTAAAAACAACATATAAGGGAAAAGTAAAAGAAACTAAAATTGTTCATAGCTTTACGACTCCAGACACTAACGGTAGAGGCATCATCAGCACGCTCCTGCAAATTTGCAATCAATTGGGGTATCATACGCACTAACTATGACAAATTCTAGGAAAATGGTGTAATATTTTGGAAATTTTGGCATTTTGTTAAAATATAATGGCATATTCACATTTTGTTTAAAATAATCTCCGAAATGAAAAACTGGCCTGCAATATTTTACAATACTTCGCAAACTCTTTTTTTTTGTTTTGGAAGCATGGAATGAATTACCAACGTATATGTGCAAAAGCTATTTAATAACCGGTATGAATGAACCGCCAGAAATCGACGAAAGACATCTGACGCTGGTCCTTTCAAAAGAAGGAACTTTTCACGAAAAGCTATTTGGTACCAGTTATGGTGGAAGTTATTTGTTACTACGCCTACAAATATGTTTTCGAAGAAGATGCTTAATTTTGGGAAATCGAACCTTAAATGCCTTTCGCCAACTTGCTTTACATTGTTCTCTAGCAGGAAATAAAACAATTGAATTATTTTTCTCATGTGTAACTTAATGATAGGTCATGCTGAATTAAAGGCCCAGTAGTCTTGTGTAGACCATGAAATAGATGTTTAAATTGTACGCCATGCTAGTTACAAATCAATTTGACCGGCACTGATTGACGATTCTTCAATAGCGGGCATCATATCCCTAACATAGTAGCAACAGACATCGTTTGCCTGATTGCTTGCGGCAAAAGCCCTTTATGGCATACATCAATTACTAGATCACTCATGTTTAACTGGAAAATAAATCCACTTACCTCGGGTGGCAAGACATGCCTTCTAGAAGTGGAAACGCCCTATAACTCACCAACAGAGCACCAGACTAAACTCGCCGATGTACCGATACAAAAGTAGAATTCTGAAGGATACAGAGGTTGAACGCATCATCTTGGGTATTATTTTTGATGAATTCAATCCACCCGTCACTCATGCTTTCTTGACCGAGTAATTCGATTAATGAATTGGAACACCACAGGAATTCACAGAGGGGTCTCTCGTCCGAAGCCACGTCTCGATCGAAACTGATCCTTGAACGACCTTGCCTACTGTCCTGTCCGCTCCTCCGATCAGATTTCAGGATTCTCAAAGATACAAAGTTTTTTGGTGTGAGTATTGGCATAATTATTTGCTCGATTCTTGAATTTTTTCAGTTAGAAACAGAGAAAATTTGAAATTTTGGCAGGAGATGAAAAAATATGCGTCCGTTATCTTGAATAGCATACTACGATCCTCTCTAAGGTGCTGCGGACAATACTCGGCGGTAAACAGGAGAACGGTATCTGGCGACGTCGCATGAATCACGAATTGTACCAGGTGTATAAAGGGCTGAATATTATCAAGCTTATACAAAACGGCAGACTACGGTGGGCTGGTCACGTTGTTCGAATGCCGGAAGAACGTCAAGCGAAGATTTAGTAGAGAACCCGGAAGAGGCCGCAGGCTTCGTGGAAGGCCGCGTACACGATGGCTTTTTGCAGTTGAAGAGGACCTGAGGGCGCTTAATGTTCAGGGCGACTGGAAGCGATTGGCCCAGGATCGAGTCCAGTGGAGAAGGATACTCCATTCGGCGTAGGTTCATCGAAGAGCTGTAGCCCATCAAGTATCAAGTAAGTTAGTATCTTTTTCTATATTTCTAATATTCGAAAATCTAACCTTGAATAATAAAATAACATCGTATTCTCGGAATATTGGAGCATATAAAGCAAAAAATGATTCTTTTCATGTTGTGTTCATGTTCTGATGAAGGTTTGTTGCAAGGTACGTTAACCAGCATCAAGCTTAGTTAATGGCACTCACCTCTCGACAAAAGATACATTGTTGGGCGCCGCTCGATTTTTGATTCCCTGCACTTCTCACTTTTTGAGAGGGAACAAATTTCAGCATCCAGACAAATGACTCTTTATAAAAAATACCATTTACTCGATTGGATCAAACGAATCAATTCTATCCAGCGTTGATTGGAATTATATTTCTCACCATTAATCGGTCAATTAGCAATTTAAAGTAATTGAACTTGAGCTTGAGCTTGATTGACTGCTCGTAGTTGCTACTCCATTATGACCAGATCATCTGTTCTTGCACAGGGAACCAACAGATGTTTGCTTGGGACTAGCACACATCTTCAATGTACAAGTACTGGTGATCTCATTTGTTAGGACATACTGGCGCCTGCCACGTCAGAATGCAAGTCAATGTAGGGAAGGGGGGGAGGAAATGATGATGCAATCACTCGCCCACTGCAAGCCGAATATACCTCTGTACTTGCCACGAGTTCATGCAGAATTTGTTGGAATTTTTGGGTTAGGTTCGAGAGGCAGAGGTCCGTCTTGGTTAACGAGCTGCCAATGTGATAGATAGAAGAAAGCATCTGATGGAATTTCTAATTGGATGTAGAAAACAAGCTCTATAGTTTCATTTCCAATTCTAGCAGATTACTGTTAGAATACTCAAATTTTAAGGTTAGGAACAGTAATGGAAACGGTATGGAAGTCCATTTCCAGTTCTAGCGATTGCTAGAACATGAGAAATATAGAGAAAGATATAAAGTTGGAGAATGGAACGGACCTGGGATAGAACCCACGACCTCCTGCGTATGAGGCAGAAGCAGTAGCCATATGACTACCAAGCCCGCTACAATTAGCAATTTAAAGTAATTTCGCATAAGTCGTTTGAAACAAAATTTCGTTTGGCATAATTAAACCTTGATTAATCCACCTTTCGGTGTTAGTGCCTTTCTCGAGCGACATAAAAGGTAAATTACGTTTAAGCAAAGTATAAAGTAAGTGGATAGGTGAATAGGCCCATTATTCACAATTAATATACTCATTACAAGAACCCTATTATAACTTATTTCTAACAAATCAGATGAGTATAAATGCCTGAAAACACATTTTTTTATTGCTGAAGCCTAGCAAAAATTTTGCTAATTTTTGTGCAATTTTTCAGCCAAAACCATGATCATTTAGCACAAAATTAGTCATATTTATGTGGTTTTATCGCATCCGGAAGAAGAACTATTATTTAACCCAGAACAATAAACTTGAACGTTTGTTCTAACGTTAGGGGCAGTTCAAATGCAAATCAAAAGTAGAATAAGGTTGCTATGCATAAGATTAAATAGGAGAGGTGGAGGTGGAAGCTCCTTCCTCTTTTAGCTAAGATCTGACCCTTCCCCATTTTCAAAAATATGTTGTATAAAAGTATTGTTTTGTTAATCAGGTATTTTGGTGAAGACAATTTTGTCTACCAAACCTCAACCCTTCCCCCAATTGCGAAAACATATTTTTCAATAATTGCCCATTTTTTTAACCTTGTAACCTCAACAACATACACATTTTAAAGTTTAGAAAAAAATTGCATTTGTTTGAAATGCATTTTTCCTAAATTTTTTACTATTTTCCTAAGTCTGATGCCTGGCCATTGAATAGTATACAAGACACGTCATTCAAAGCAAGTCAATTTTAAGATTTTTGGCCACCATTTTCCCAATAGTGTAATGATGGGGCACCAGCATGTTTGGCGTAATTGATTAATTTATAATTTAGCGTCAGTAGGAATTATAATTGGAGGCTATAATCAGTCAAGCGAAAATTCATACATTCATACATTCATACAAATATTACAGAATTTTGATTGCAGATATTTTCTATATTTAAATAGTTTCCCAAGAAAGTTTCTTCTAAAATTCCTTCACGAATTCTTTAAGGTATTTATTCAGAAATTGTTTTAGAAATTCTTTTGAAAATTTCTTCGGAAATACCTCAGGAATACCTATAGAAATTGTTTAATAAAAATTGATTTCATAATATGTTCGGAATATGTTTTAGATAATCCTTCAGAAATTCTTTTGAGAACTCCTCCCGGAATTAACTCCAGGGATAATTTACAAAATTATGCTAGGAATTCCTTTTTACATTCGCCCAGGGAGTCCATCGGAAAATTCTCTGAAAAGTCCGAAGGCCTTAAGGAATTTCTAATTCAATTTCCGGAGGAATGTCCGAAGGAAGTTCTGAAGAAATTTCGCAGGAACTCCGAAAACGATTTCTTCCTAGAGTTTCCGAAGGGATTTCTGAAGGAATACTGGAAAAATTTCTTTATAAAATGCTGAAATAATTGCTGCAACAATTTTTTTTAAACAAGTTCGGAGGAATTGCTAAACCGATTTCCACAGAAATTTCTAAAGTAATTTCCAAAAGAAATCGTGAAGAAATTTCCGATGGAATTTTCCTAAGGGAATATCTGAAGGTTTTCCTGAAACTATTTCCGTAGGTTTTGCCAAAGAATTTTTCATAGGAAATCGACCAAATTTTCAAGGGAATTTACTTTGGGATTTCTAAGAGAATTACCGAAGATTTTTTTTAAAGAACCCGTTAAGAAATTTGCGAAGGAATTTTAGAAGAAATCTTGGAAGGAATTTCCGACAAAATTCTCAAGACGCAAGTATTCCCTGAGGATTTTTTTAGATTATCGTATAGGACTTTTTGAAGGAATATTTTGATGCCCTTGCAAAATAATTTCTAGATCTATCTCCGAAGTAATTTCCTGACAACTCGGATTTCCTTCGGAAATTCTAGAAGGAAATTCTGGCGGAATTACGGGAGCTGAGGGTATGGAATGTTTAATGGAATGCCTGGAAAACTTCTGAAACTGTTGCTAAAGTAATTCCTGAATGAAATTCCGGAGTAGTTTCTAATAGAATTCGTAGACAAATTTTTGAAGGAATTTTGGTAAGAATTACTTAAGGAAATTTTGAAGGTATTTCTAGATTCATTTGAGGAGGATTTTTGAAGAAATTCCTTGTGGAGAGAGAAGAAATTTACGATCCGAAGAAGTATTATGATAGATCGACTGCAATCTCGATACATTGGGATTTTTTTTGGCGAGTCTCAAATCCAGAGTCAAAACAAGGGTTTGTTCCATTTTTGTATGGATTTTTGAAGGAATTTCCGGTGAAATTTTTAGTAGAATTCTCGAAGGAATACCTTCATATGCTCCTGAACGAATTTTTCGAATTCTAATCTCCGAAGGTATTCCTAAAATAATTCGTAAAGCAATTTCCAATTCAATATATGTAGAATTTGTTTCAGGAGAAATTTTTGCAGGAATCCTTGGGAAGTCCAAACTATTTTCGGAAATAATTTCGGAAATAAATTTCTTTAAAAATTCCATCAGATTTTTTTTTGTTTTTGGGATTACTTTAATTAATGTTGAAGAAAAGGAAAAGGAAAGGATAAGGAAAGGAAAAGGAAAGGAAAAAAAAGGAAAAGGAAAGGAAAAGGAAAGAAAAAGGAAAAGGAAAAGAAAAGGAAAGGAAAAGAAAAGGAAAGGAAAAGGAAAGGAAAAGGAAAGGAAAAGGAAAGGAAAAGGAAAGCAAATGGAAAGGAAAAGGAAAGGAAAAGGAAAGGAAAAGGAAAGGAAAACGAAAGGAAAAGGAAAGGACAAGGAAAGGAAAAGGAAAGGAAAAGGAAAGGAAAAGGAAAGGATAAGGAAAGGAAAAGGAAAAGGAAAGGAAAAGCAAAAGGAAAGGAAAGGAAAAAGAAAGGAAAAGGAAAGGAAAAGGAAAGGAAAAGGAAAGGAAAAGGAAAGGAAAAAGAAAGGAAAAGGAAAGGAAAAGGAAAGGAAAAGGAAAGGAAAAGGAAAGGAAAAGGAAAGGAAAAGGAAAGGAAAGGAAGGAAAGGAAAAGGAAAGAAAAGGAAAGGAAAGGAAAGGAAAGGAAAGGAAAGGAAAGGAAAGGAAAGGAAAGGAAAGGAAAGGAAAGGAAAGGAAAGGAAAGGAAAGGAAAGGAAAGGAAAAGGAAAGGAAAAGGAAAGGAAAAGGAAAGGAAAAGGAAAGGAAAAGGAAAGGAAAAGGAAAGGAAAAGGAAAGGAAAAGGAAAGGAAAAGGAAAGGAAAAGGAAAGGAAAAGGAAAGGAAAAGGAAAGGAAAAGGAAAGGAAAAGGAAAAGGAAAGAAAAGGATAAGGAAAGGAAAGGAAAGGAAAAAGAAGGAAAGGAAAAGGAAAGGGAAAGGAAAGGGAAAGGAAAGGGAAAGGAAAGGGAAAGGAAAGGGAAAGGAAAGGGAAAGGAAAGGGAAAGGAAAGGGAAAGGAAAGGGAAAGGAAAGGGAAAGGAAAGGGAAAGGAAAGGGAAAGGAAAGGGAAAGGAAAGGAAAGGAAAAGGGAAAGGAAAGGGAAAGGAAAGGGAAAGGAAAGGGAAAGGAAAGGAAAAAGGAAAAGGAAAGAAAGGAAAAGGAAAGGAAAAGGAAAGGAAAAGGAAAGGAAAAGGAAAGGAAAAGGAAAGGAAAAGGAAAGGGAAAGGAAAGGGAAAGGAAAGGAAAAGGAAAGGGAAAGGAAAGGGAAGGAAAAGGAAAGGAAAAGGAAAGGAAAAGGAAAGGAAAAGGAAAGGAAAGGAAAAGGAAAGGAAAAGGAAAGGAAAAGGAAAGGAAAAGGAAAGGAAAGGAAAAGGAAAGGAAAAGGAAAGGAAAAGGAAAGGAAGAAAGGAAAGGAAGAAAGGAAAGGAAGAAAGGAAAGGAAAAAAGGAAAGGAAGCAAGGAAAGGAAAGGAAAGGAAAGGAAAGGAAAGGAAAAGGAAAGAGGCATTCCACGGGGGCATGTCAGTCGATCCTGAGCGACCATTTCGAAAATATTTGAAACTCTGCACAGTTTTTCAATTTCATCTAAATCGTCATTTTTCGATATCAAATCTTCATATTGAGTCACGACTAACTTTTCAAAAGGGTGTATGTGAAAATGGTTCAAAAATATTTAAAAAGCTGCTCGATTGTTATGATTTTTTCAGCAAAGTTAGACAACTAAATGGTGATTCTTAAGAAAATGTGCACAGTAAAAAAAAATTTTTTTTGCCTTTAAAAATATCATTTTTGTCACAAAAACTCAAATATCTCAAAACCCTATCTTTTTCGAACGTAATTTTTTAGGAAAACGGTCCATTATATTAGCTATCTACCATAAAATTTGGTGATGGTAAACTAATAAACAAAAAAGTTATGACATTTCAAACATTTCACAATTTTCACATTTAGTAAAAAAATTTTTTTCTGTGTAAGTTATTTCGAGAATTGCAGTTTGATGCAGATTTTATTGTTAAGGGACGTGATTTAAACAAGTTGTTTTCATGATATTTTGATTTAATTATTCATAGCATCTATAAGAAACTTAGACACGATCCAGTGTTGTGATCAAAAGTATTGATAGTGTCATAATTTTCATTGCACGTGACTGGCGAAAAATTCTTTTAATAGTGTTGAAACCTGTTGATAATAACGTTGATAGAAACATATCAGAAATGTTATTTTTAAGACAAAAGCTGCAAAATCAAAGATTTATATACACGTGTACGTCTATAGTTTACCTGCAAAAATATACCTCTTAGAGAATAGACTTTATGATCGGAGGAAACGGGTATCTTCAACAACAACAAATGCATGATAGGTACATACCATGACAATGTTTCACGAAAAGCAAAAAATTACTACTACTAAGGTTGTTAAAGATCTTATAGTAATTTTTTTCTTCAGTCAAGCAAATGACACCAAACTAGTCAGTAAAAACTTAAAAGTGATTTTGTTTATTGAAATATTACGAACAACATGAGTAGCCGCTTTCTCAACTGTTGTTGTAGGCCGTTTGATGGAAAAAGTGTTCAAAAGAGTTACGAAATCTCACCGAAAGCACCATAGATAAACTGAAAGCGACTGGTTATGCTCCAATGTCCACATTGAATACAAATTTACGCATTTGCACGTCCTGCCGTCTAAACGTTGACAAAAGAGCAATCTGTATATCATCGGTTGAGCAGAGCGCAGGAAGTTCGAAAACGACAGCAACTGAGGAATTGCCAGATGTATCGACAACAACTGAGGAATTACCAGAAGTATTAAGTGCTGAGAGCCTTGCCACCGTACCATCAGCGAAATCTGTTTCAACAAATCAATCGGAAGATGAGTGTATCCAAAAGGTCAACATCGAACGCTTTAACGAGGGCATAGCTGGGATAAAAGTGACCTGATTAAATGGAGTAAGATGGACTACGTTTATTACCCGGAGAAAAATACCGTGAAATAAACGAAGCTGTACGAAGAAACCTCTTCAAATTAGGGACCTGATGATGTGGAAAATACAGACTACGATGAGGTAATTATAAATATGAAGGAAAGGTTCTCGAATGCAGCCACGACAAGGAAAGAAAAATTATTGATTTTGTCGATGCTGCCAAGTTCGTGGTCTATTCAGGATGCCATTGATGAGTTCAAAACCAATAGAAATACAGTAAAAAGAGGCAAAACAATTGAAGAATAACTGTCTTTCAACCAAAAATACTAGGTCTAGTACTGCATTAACAGATGAGACAAAAGAAATAGTAGTTCAATATTTTGAAGATGATGAAGTAAGTCGAGCTATGCCTGGTCAAAAAGATTATGTATCAGTAAAAAAAGATGCAAAGCGTCAAGCAATCCAAAAACGATTAATGATGACGACTTTGAAAGAAGCGTACACACGCTTCAAGGAAATTCACGATAATATTAAAATAGGTTTTTCCTCATTCAAGGAAAAGGAAAGGAAAAGGAAAGGAAAAGGAAAGGAAAAGGAAAGGAAAAGGAAAGGAAAAGGAAAGGAAAAGGAAAGGAAAAGGAAAGGAAAAGGAAAGGAAAAGGAAAGGAAAAGGAAAGGAAAAGGAAAGGAAAAGGAAAGGAAAAGGAAAGGAAAAGGAAAGGAAAAGGAAAGGAAAAGGAAAGGAAAAGGAAAGGAAAAGGAAAGGAAAAGGAAAAGGAAAAGGAAAGGAAAAGGAAAGGAAAAGGAAAGGAAAAGGAAAGGAAAAGGAAAGGAAAAGGAAAGGAAAGGAAAAGGAAAGGAAAAGGAAAGGAAAAGGAAAGGAAAAGGAAAGGAAAAGGAAAGGAAAAGGAAAGGAAAAGGAAAGGAAAAGGAAAGGAAAAAGGAAAAGAAAAGGAAAGGAAAGGAAAGGAAAAGGAAAGGAAAAGGAAAGGAAAAGGAAAAGGAAAGGAAAAGGAAAGGAAAAGGAAAGGATAAGGAAAGGAAAAGGAAAGGATAAGGAAAGGATAAGGAAAGGATAAGGAAAGGATAAGGAAAGGATAAGGAAAGGATAAGGAAAGGATAAGGAAAGGATAAGGAAAGGATAAGGAAAGGATAAGGAAAGGATAAGGAAAGGATAAGGAAAGGATAAGGAAAGGATAAGGAAAGGACAAGGAAAGGAAAGGAAAAGGAAAGGAAAAGGAAAGGAAAATGAAAGGAAAAGGAAAAGAAAAGGGAAGGAAAAGGGAAGGAAAAGGAAAGGAAAAGGAAGGGAAAAGGAAGGGAAAATGAAAGGAAAAGGCAAGGATAAGGAAAGAATAAGGAAAGGATAAGGAAAGGAACAGGAATGTAACTGTATTTCAGCTAACAATCAAAAGAAATGCTGTACCCCAGCAAATTAATGAATGGTTCAGTAATTAAAATTACTGGATAATAAGAATAAAATTTGGTGTGTAGTGATTTTTTTGGTACTATAAATAATCTACTTAGCGGTGATGGTGCCTTTCTCGTTCGGTTCAGAAGCATATACGAAAGGACATTAATATGTGGATAGCGCTTAGTATTCACATTTATTCATATTAGCTAGATATTTGCAAGCGTGTGTGTTACATTGAGCTTTTTGTCAATGTTGAAGATGTTGTTTACTCTCAGTTCCCAGTCATTCTTCGGACTCGAGAATCATCCTATGACAAACATATTAAAGATACTCACGTATCTGAAAGAACTTACAGAATAAATACCGCACTAGATGGATTACGCCACCCTCATCTTAGTTAATACCCGTATTGTTGAATCAACTACTAAGCAACACCTTCCAACTCATAATTAAATTACCAAACATTGACTCTTCCATTTATGGTTTGGCCGGCACCGTGCGGCGGTCGACACTAATCAGCCGCACAAGCATCTTCCGAAGGTCATTTGAAAGCTTACAAACCACTTTGTTAGTTGTTATGCTACTAGCAATGGGTGTCCAACAAACGATTCACAACAGCGACCCACATCCCGTTCGAATCGACTCATAAAGTAAGCAATCTTTTTCTCCTGCTGGTGTTGCTACTAAAGTCAAAGTTGTTATTTCTTGAACCAAATAAATCGTCTTGGGATACATGTATGGGCTCTTTTGTTGGAATAAGGGTGTAAGTTCTCAGGAGAAGAAAATTATCGTCGTTGCATTAGTGTGATAATCTTTGTGATTTATCATGAGCTAAATAGAAACTTGCGCAACTAGGTGATACAGAGCAAAAAAACCTTCACTTTGATACGTTTATTCAAAAGATGAGATATCAACGCCCTTGTTTCAGCAGAGGCTTCATATGCATGTACTACATTCATCAGCTGACGGCTCTGCGATGCTTGTTGTTTTCACATCCATAATGTGCTAATCTATACAAATGCTTTGAGCTACCGCGCATTGCCCTTAACTGCTACGTTCGGAAGATGTGAAACATATTTAAGTAATAACGGTTTCGGAGTCTTCAGAGAAAGAAAGATGAACCAGTCAATCGACACATCGCTGCCGAGGCCGGAAATCTCCGATAGATGGATGTGTCTTTCCGTTTGAACGCTCCCGACCCGTTCTGTTCGCTCGTGCAACGTTTGTGATTTATGGACGTTTGGTATCTAGTTATCCAGATTTAAGTAAGAAAATTAATATACGAATGTGTGATAATTGGTGTGGTGAAATGCAAAATGCTAAATTTTTACAGCTCTCGAGGTCAATAGCTGTTCTTGTACATTCTAAAAAGGTAATCATTAATTTGCACTATGACGAGTTGGTTCCGGCGCGATTAACCTTTAGGCTCGATTATCAGATATTCTCTAACAGACAATGAAGAACTCATGATTATTTTTTTGCTCAAATGACACAATTGTGAAGCATTAGTTTTACAAACAAAAGATATCAAAGATATCAATCTTGCTCTCGTTTATTGCCAAGAACGTCAACCGACACGACTTATATTGCGTTCAACCACAAATTCAATGAATTCCAAACATTAAAAAAAAACCGCGTAAACTATTCCACGAACACAACCGGAAATGCTACCGGTTTGCAGCTAATCACATAATTCAATTAGCAAAAACACAAAGCGCGCGTTCCAAACTGGTTTTATGTCAAACAACTCCACCTCCTCGGGATTAATGAGACGGTTAAAGCACTCGGATCTAGGCTAAATGGATGAAAATGTATAATTTGCTTCCCCTGAGAGCAATTGGGTGGAACGTTAGTAAATAATTTGTTGTTCATATCTACATGTGTAGATATGTATAATTTGTTGAGCCTTAAGGTGATAATATGGGATTTTCCCAAAGGTGTAGGCTACCGGAAATGGAAGAAGTATCGTTTGAAAAAGATTTTTTGTTTTCAATGAAACATGGAGTCGAGAAGGTGAGCGTTTGCATCCATTAAGAAGACGAGCAAATATTCCTCTTTTTCTTATTGTGTAATGCAAGTCCTGAATGATATATCCGTGCATCACTAAACATTCCAGCTAGTTAAATCGAGCTGGTAGGATTCCACTCAATTATCTTACAAGCTACAGTGGACCCTCCAGGCGTCGATGTTATAAGACTCGATATCGACTCTTGGCAACAAATGATACGATACTAAAACTTTTTTTTAACTAATTTTATTCGCGAATTATCTTATACATCCATTCATCTCTTAGACTAGGTGTTCCGTGTTTTCTCAATTGCTTAATTGCTTATTTGCTATGTTACATTTTTAGTTAGGTATTATTAATATATTTCAATAGCATCTGGCAGTTAGGATTTTTCCTCTGGTTGAATTGAACCATGTAGGAATTACAATGTTTATATTTAAACTAAATTAACTTAATTTATACTAAAGGTACAAGGAGCTGATCGTTGCAATAGAAGATTGCAACGATTTTTGTCTAAAATTGGAATTTATTTTGTTGGACAGTTGTTGCAATGTCTCAATATTAGAAATTCTATGAAGTTCACGGAGGCATCTTCAGAATCATTGTCAAAATTTTATTTTGAATCCTCTGAAATGCCTTGTTTTTGGTATTGTAGCAACTAGTCCATATTGGCACAGCATACAACATCCCAAGTAACATTTTAAGATTTATGATTTACTACAAGAGTATTTGAATCCTACAGCAATAAAACCATAGTCAAGATATTTTATTCTTTATTGCTAACACCAAAACCTTTTGGTGAGTAGTATCTGCCTAGTTGGCCCATTCTTGAAATGGTTTTGAAGCCGGTAAATGCAAGACGGGTTTTAAGATCAGAATATGACAAAACATGAATACGAATTCGGCACCAAAAACCTCTCGTAATCTATTTGTAAACTATTATAAAAGACAGGGGCCCTCCTTAGCCGTGTGGTAAGATGCGCGGCTACAAAGCAAAACCATGCTGAGGGTGGCTGGGTTCGATTCCCGGTGCCGGTCTAGGGAATTTTCGGATTGGAAATTGTCTCGACTTCCCAGGACATAAAAGTATCATCGTGCTAGCCTCATGATATACGAATGCAAAAATGGTAACCTGGCCTAGAAACCTCGCAGTTAATAACTGTGGAAGTTCTTAATGAACACTAAGCTACGAGGCGGCTCTGTCCCAGTGTGGGGATGTAATGCCAATAAGAAGAAGAAGATAAAAGACAGTTGGCCTTATTTGAAACCTTTTCTAAGCCACTTAATCTTAATGCCTGCGGAAATCCCTAGATCTAGCTTTATGCAAACATTCACATGAATTAATAAAATACGTTCAGTCTCAACAAAACAAATTAAAGTTTATTGTACATGAAACCATCAAATGTCATAATCATATATTGAAATGAAATATTTATTTATAATCATCGTGAAAAGTAATCAATCAGATTTGATGTATGATGCTTCAATTTTTGGTGCCAAATGAGATTTATTGCGTTGCGTTGCGTTGCGTTGTAACGGAGTATTTCGTAGATTGCATACTGATAGTTGTCATGTATATTCTTTATCTTTCTTACCCCAATTGCTTATGGATTTCCATTTGGGATTCAATGGAAATCCAATTGGGGGTCCAAAATGATAAAACATGAAAGCTATCATTGCCGGCCACGCCCATCTTCTCCGTTACTAGGAAAGGGAAGGAAATGATGATATGACATCTACTTAACGAGAGGCCAGCGACTCACCGACGCCCTCATAGATGTCAAGGAATTGGATGGTGTAGGTATGTGGTTTAGGAGTATCATTATAAGCAAATGATAGAAAATTTAGGAAATACGTTGGGAGTGACTCTGCTAAGAAATTTATGTCACTCCATTATCCTTGCCGATGATTTTCCTCGGATGGGGCGAAGGTATTAGCCTTGCCCTGGCTAATACCCTAGGTTTAAGCGCCTTTGCTCGCTTTCTGAAACGAAAAAAAGAGCAAAAGAAATTAAATTCCTCTTCCCCTGATATGATAAATGATTTTGATCAACAAATGAATTAAAATGTGGAACGCTTCACGATTTTGCGTGTCATCCTTGCGCAGGGCCATGCTAATCTTCTCTGTATCGTTCCAATTTTAGTATATGTCCAGCCGAAGCTAGAAATTGATCAGAAATTGTCCAGAAATCGACAATAACTATGATCTGAATTGAATTTTGGTAATGATCCGACAGCGGCAAGAACATGTGATGTGCAGATGTCAACCATGTAGCATGTGTAGTATGTTCCGTTCAACTTTGAACCGAGTTAAATTTTAGTGGGTTTTACATACTGAGATGTATCTTTTTCATGATGAATTAAAAAAAGAATCTATTTCAAGCATCATGAATGTTTGAATACAATGAATGGTGCTATTTATTCAAGACTGAAAAGAGAATAAGGAGCAAAATTAAGAAACGGAAGAAAAAATCATCAAGAAATCCGATTTTCGTTTGCCTCCCAGGTTCAATCAAGAGAAAAAAGGAATGATTCAAAGATGTTTTTCACCACAAACTACGAAACATTCTCCATCGACCAGAAAATTGCATGATTTCGTCTCATCAAACGAAAAGTACGAACACTGCAAAGAAATATACTTTTTGGGATATATCATTGTACTTAAGACAATTTTACCATCTGAAGTACCATCTTAACAAATATGTATATAAACGAAGTTTGGTATTCGTTCCAAAACAGCGTTTAAAAAAATCAAGAGATTTTAATAAGCCACAAAACCTAATTACAAATAGGTTTCGAACATCTTCAGGGCAAACGTTTTCAATTGCGATTATACGTGGCGATGTTCCAGGTATATTCTGACAAATAATATACAGTTGTGAAGTCAAGACGCAGACTGTATGATGCACCTATAGGGGAAACTGGACACACATGATCCCCACTTTTTGTTTAGGATATTTCTCGATGTACCATGCATAGATTTGCACGCTTCTTGATGGACTTGATAAAGAATTTAATAAGCTATTCAAATACGTCATTGGAAGCAATTATATGTTCATGAAAGTTACCAAAAAATCAATTTTGCTGAAAGATAGAAATTTTGGCATTTTCAAAACTTGCAGGAGACTTGATCCCCATATAGGGGGAAATTGATCCCTTTATGAGCTGAATATGTTTTAGGTTCTTCCAAGTCTAATGGAAGGTTGAATCGGTCAACCTCAAATCCTAATAATTCTTCATAGTCTGCCGTAATATCAGTCGTGTAAAATTAAATATTGTTGGTATTAGGCAAGGCAAGTATTTTAGTTCTCGAATAGAGTAATAGTGACAGTTAGAATGTGTGCTATAGCAACAAAATTGGCATGGTGATGATGATTTATCTGCAAACCATTCACTCCACTAAAAGACAGTGGTCATATCACGACAAACCATGATGTTCCTAAGAGGATCTCTCTTTGTGATTGATACAGTTATGATACCAAAAATGGTTGATTGATACATGAATATATCTTTGTAGTTTTAGGATCTAATTATTCTATTAAATTGTTCAAAAGGTCTCTTATATTTTGATCTTCTTGCCCTCAGATGCATTCAATCTATTCTACAATCATTCTAAGTAGCTGAAACAGTGACACATTCTCACCCTATTTGACCCATTGCTTCCCCACGACGGTACATCGTGGATCGCCAGGCTACTACCAATACCACAACCATGATCATACCAGGATGATGACTTTATACATCAATATGGTACTATCACGCATCATCATTTTGTAGGGCGTGTTATTATAACACAAATGCGATTTCTCTTAAAACGACTGACCACAAGATGTTTAATGATCCTATTATTAAAAATTCCATAAGAAGATTTCATAAATAAATGGTGATTGTAAGCAAACTTCTCCTAGTTCAAAATGGAAAAAAAAATAATACCAGATCGAACAATACTGATTTTAAGCCCTGTGATTTGTTGAGAATTTTCGTGCTTAATTTACACTCTTTTCATTGAAAATAATGTTAAAATGTATTTAATAAAACTAATCAAAATCTAAGTATGTTCAACTACACTTTGTTGTGGTTAATGAAATAAGGCTATTGAAAATTCAAATTGTGCGTGTATTGTCTGATTAACAAAATTAAAGAGAAATAAAATTTCTTTATACTTTTTAACTAGAAAAGAATTTTAACAGATCAATTAGTTACATACAATACAACAATATGCGACGGTATACAATAAACGCCTTAATATATGCAATATAAGAGGATCAAACCTATCTCTTCATATTCGTTCAAGCTTTTTATTTACCCAAGAACTCCGTAGGGTCGATTTCTGAAGCATTAATCCTCGTAACGAAGGGAGTTGCCGGAGAGGCTAACCTTCCTGTTATTTATTTATTTATTTATTTCGTCAACCGACTAGTCTACGTACAAATACATAGGGTAACTGCATTTAGTGGAGGTAGCACCAATAGTGGATTTATCGCATAATTATACACTCTCACATGGTTTCAAGGCTACGTCGCTTCAAATATCATGTTATATGCAACTTATCTTAAGATTTCGCTTGAAAAACTATTGAAAACAATGATTTTCTTAAAATTGAATCCCTTGACCTATAGTGGCAACCTGTACCAATAGTATGGAGCCTCATAAGAAACCAATGGATAGCACCACTATAGGAACAAAATTAATTTTACCACTAAAGGAACATGTACATTAGTGTGCAAGCAATATTTGGTAATTGTTGATGTTAAATGACATCTATCTCGTTTTTAATAAATTTATTAGTTTATCTGTTGACTAAGATATAAGTGTAGCAATTTCCCATACATTTAATTTAAAAAAAAAAATTTCTTTGTGGATCTACTAATACCTCCACTATTGGTGATGTTACCCCATCATGTTTTTTCTTCTTGTAATGCTATAGTAGATTATGAAATACAATAAAAACATTAAGGACATAGTTGAAGAGTACCAAGATGGCAGCAATATGGCACCGGACCTTCCAGGCACAACCCCACACCTCCCTGCACTCTCCCACCAAAACTGAATGCATCAACGGCATCGAACAAAAGTTAATTATTCAAATTACTAACCTGTTCACAGCATATTTCCACTTCCCGTGATAATGAACATGTTTCTTCAATGAACTATTCCGGCTCGGATTGTATAGCAAATTAGCACGTTCGTGCCAATTTAATAGCGTCCGCGATTTGTGGGTTCATCACTGCACTTCACTTCTTCTCAAGGGCATTGAAAAATCAAGTTTTTACTCACTTCTCCGCAATATGAGCCCGAAATGTTGATAGAATGCAAATTAAACACCATTTTTGAAATCAGACTATTTGAACCGAAACTTAGTATCAAACTGCTAGATTTGCCCGAAAAACGATTAAAACTGATCGCGGAGGCGAATAAACCATGCGGTGCACCGGCACCGGCAGCAGCAACTATAAGTAGGGGTGGCTAATAATTTTGTTCGCCACGCTCAGTTGATTATGATTATAAAGTCATCCAATGGTTTGGGCTGGTTTGAATAGGCTTACGCGCGCAGTTCGCAGGTTTGTATGACAGTTGATATGGCGCGGTTGAATTTAACATTATTCTGATTCTGCACTCCGTCATTGCGATGGCGCGGGGAGACCATATGACGGGATGAAATATTTAAGAGCTTCAACTCCATAGACAATCCATATTGAATGGTCGTTCCAATAGTTGGAGTCGATTTTAATCGAGGTTGCGATTCTTTCGCATGATAATTAGGCTTCCTGAAGGCATCAGTGAACGTGCATCAACAAAATACCCAGAATTTGTCTGTGATATCTATCATACAGGGGATCTTCTAGTTCAGTCTAGTCTATACTCGTACCAGGGCAGATACTTTCAGCGTGTGACATAAGGTGAGTATAAATGCCATATTTGCGTTACGTAATCAGGATCTTCTGCGTGCGGTTTTCGTTCACTGAAGTTCTGATATGTTGCTTTCAGCAATGTGGGTTCTCTTTTCGCCAGCGTTTGGAGGAAAGCGCCGTAATCAGTGTAATAAAAGGTTTAGTTTCATTCTAGTTTTTACAAATTGAGCGGTTTCGCTCAACCAGTTTTTGTTCAAATCGGTTTTTAGGGACTCGAATGGGACGGAATCGAGTGAGCGTGATGGTGCTGGGTCGTTTGAACCAATTCCTACTAATATACGACACCAATATCTACTACAGTATATGTGGAAGTTTTATTATTAATACTATCAAAGCTTTGTTTTTGCATCAACCCACTTCACCTTAAAAAATATATATTTTTTAGCAAAGTTGTTTGTAATTATGAATTTAAATTGTTGAATTTCTTATGTTTGTTTTTTAAAATATTGTTTAATGTTATACTGAGACATTGTTAAGTCAATAGCTTCGCAGTGTTGATTATAAACAGCCATCATTTGTTGGAGTGTCCCCTGGTATAATTTGTTCGGCGGTGGTTAGTGAAAATAATGTCCTATGTCGAAGTAGCTGAGAAGAGTGTAAAATTTAATTTCGACAAAATTTCAGTGAGTCAACAGGTTGAGATAGTATATCGTTAACAAATGAAACCGTTGAAAACTCTCGACGCTGTTTCAATGTTTGTAAGGTTTATAAGGCATGCAACGTGATTCATAAGATAGGAAAAGACGTCCAAACCTAATTTACGAAGAGCGTATATTGTTTTTGACTGATTCTATTCTTTCTTCATATAGATGCTATTTCAAATACATTTTTTTCCTGGACTATTTGCTCTATATTTGAGATGCCATTATGTTTTTATCCAGCCTGTCTATAACGTTCATAAGTCACCTAGAACATAACAAACCTATTCGGTTCTTCGCGCCGCATGCCTACCACAGAACAGTCGCGCAGCCAAAATTTATGATTGATCTCATCGTCACTTCTTCTCAAACAATTGATTGCACGTCGTTATAGACGTTATAGAGAGCTGGATAAAAACATAATGGCATCTCAAATAAACAAATAGTAGGAGAAATAAATTATTTAGCTCTTTTTAATGGAATGTTTCCAATGTCATAAGATGTATTACTTTTACATATACGCATTTCGACCTCAACTGAGGTCCTCTTCAGTGTCAGTCAAGGCGTGAGACAGTGGGAATAGTAGGAACTTTGGTGACATAAATGTATCGATAACATTTATAACGTTTTTATACGTACTTTTGTCTTCGTTCTCAAATTACAAATTGTCGTTACTGTGGCATTTCGTGCTGTGACGATGACTATTGTCAGCCCTGGAAGGATTGTAGAAAGGAAGGATTGTTAGTCCGACTTTGTTGCTACTAGAGACCGAGTATACCTCTGCATCTGCACGATTGTCTGGATAGGTATCGTGTTAGTCATAGAGGATAATTTATTCAGGCTCTTTCCGGTAAGTTATAGGATGATGTATGGGATGAGATAATTATGTATCGAAAATATTCACTCACGTTCCTTCCTATTGAACCGGTTTCTAACCTCAAATACGACCAAACGTGCACTAATTAATTCATTCGCCAGCCCGCACAAAACAGAAAACACGGATGATGCGCCATCGTTCTGCATGCTTGGAAACACGAGCGAATGCACCAGGGAGAAGTAGGAAATTTGAGAAGTGAAAATCATCCTTATTCCTTCCTTCTTCTTTCTCCATTTTCTTCCTATATTTCTCTTCCTTTTCCTTCTATATAATTTCTTCCACCTTCTTCCTCCTTAGGGGTCGTACACCAATTACAAGCACCTAGAGTAGAGGCAAGAGTGCGCGTGGGTAAGAGTACGTTTTCGATTTTTGAAGTAATAAAAAAGATTAACTAGCAACACTGCATCAGTTTGACAGGTATTCTTGCCAACTATTATCATGTGTAATTGTAAACGATTTGAATAAACAACAAGGAGATATGGAGTAGATATACTCTTTGGTCATGTTAAAATAAATTGGAATCTAAACTAGTATTTCATTACCATATACAAGTTCAATCAGGTGAAAATTATACCATTTCTGATAACCCATTGTATAGAGTACTTGTGGTACTAGAACACCAATGGGGTAAAAGTAATGCAGGAAACGGTGGGCAAGAGTAGATAATGAATCTTCAGTATGATGTCAAACCTGTATCTCCGGCGAAATAAGATTCTCCAAAGCGTAAAGATCCACAACTAAGAAAAAGGGACAGAATTCGAAATTATCACAAGTTTTAGGATAAGTTGAAGAATGTGTTAGAAAGATGTAAGCGGAATAATGAAATTGTATTAGGACTTGTTGTACACCAAAACATAGAACGAAAACACAATTTCATCTAAATGATAATTTCATTTAATCAAAAGAAACATTCATAAATTACGCAACGTTTAGCGGGGAGGGTGTGATTATGTAACGATCCATATAATTTTAGAGGATTCATACAAATAGTGTAAGATAGGGGAGGGGTGATGAAATAGCCAAATTTTACGTTACGTGATTGTTAGATCTTTCTTTAAGGACAATGCCTTTGTATATGCCACGCGAAACATGATATATATTTTTACCTCTGATTTTTTTGTATATATAATAAAAACAATGGTTGTTCGTATGAAAGTGCAATTTTTGGACCCCTCCCTTTAAGAGTTACGTAATCTTTAAACATTCCTAATATATGCTCAAACATCAAATAAATGCATTAACTCTTATTTGTGTAATATATACCAGCATAGATTGGATAAATGCGTACTTCACCTCATCGATGCGCACTTTTACCCCATCGGGGGTAAGAGTGCGTTTTCACTTGTCTTGCAATAAGGGTTCTACTAAAACGAATCTCAATAATTTCAATATTTTTTCCACTGGTAACATAAAGGAAGAGATATGAATCATCGACACTGATTGATATGCAGAAGCTTTTTCATAAGGCCACATGATCGATTGAAAACTAGTAGCATGCCCCATTCACTCTAAGGGGAAGGAGGGGTCTGCCATTTTCTTACGCTTTATATAAATAAAAATGATTTGTAGGGAAAATCTTACATGGGGAGAGGGGGTTGAAACCCAGAAAATTGCTTACGTAATTAGTGTTTTTGGGGCAATGTCAATGTCAATCTTCTACGAACAGCCTAGATAGCCTGTGGTATCGGCAGCTGGTTAAGAATTGTAAGAATAACATTACGAATTTCCTGTTCCAGTGGTAAAGTCCACTACAGGTGACCCCAATTTCGGTGTGATGCGGCTTTATGCTTACTGTGCCTCGAATGAATGGTTAGGGGGTCTAAGAACTCCAAGGCGGGAGCCTGAAGCACCAGGCCACTTTTCACAGTATTTAGTTCCTCGATGCGCCAACCGAGCTATGGCGTAGTTGATTTTTTCTCCGAGAGAATCGGCTACTTATTCAATCTCAACGTAAGGTTAAATAAGAGTGGGGTGAATATGTGTTTTACTTGGTTTTCAACAAATTATCACCTATATGGATTCGCGTTATGCGTTTTATACAATGTACTTTGTGTCTGTCACCTATATGGATTCGTTTTTCACAGTGAATTCTTGTGTTTCGTCTTTGACGTTCTCTTTACCTTGTTTAATCTCAACTTGAGGTTAAATAAGTGGGGTTTGAACATGTTTTTTTTACCTAATTTTTCAACAAATTGCAAAACATGCAAATTGAATAATAAATGCGATCTATGCCTCCTTTCTGACCTTTATTGAATGTGATTTTTCAATACATTATTTTATGATGCACGATTTCGTGATCGTCGCCGCCTGGTATGGGTATGAGGGTATTTATTCTTGCTTATCTCTTGCTTCTTCACTCACGCGCATGCAAAATAAACGGCAAAGGGAACATTCTGACAATGCTTTGTTTTTTCGGAGATAACAATTACAATATCAAAGATCGAACTATTTAATTGCTACAAGAAAGAAGCAAATGATGTTGCCATGTTGGCATATCGCTGCCGTCTTGCCACTTTTCATCTCGTTATTTGCATTATTTTGCAATTGAGTTTCTGCCTTTTATGGAAATATCCGAAAATCTATCCTGTCTTGTCTTGTCTTTGTCTTTGTCTTTAGCACATGCACAGCCAGTATTGAAAGCATCCTGGAAATGTCGTTGTGTTCCTGAGCATTTTCTTGTCTGCATTAATATTTGCAGCATATCATAAATATGACACAAGTATTAAAACGGCCAGGCCTACCGTGCAGGCTTTGAATTTGGGAGATATAACTCCCCTCAATCAGATTATTTAGAAATAAATAACATGATCAACGAAGAGTTTTAATCTACGAAAGGAAGAAACGGACAGCCGTACCAACCGTTTCACATTACGGGAAAATATGATTGACGAATCGTTGGAGTGACTTTGCTAAGATTAATGTATATCTCCTTAAGTCCTCGACGTCTTGGGATGGGACATGTTTTAGTCTAGTGCTCAGGCTTATATAAGACGGGCGAAGTATCTGCATAAATTGATAGATTACTATTAAACATGACGAATACTTATGCATGCAGCATGTAGGCCTAGGGTTTAGCGCCATTTCTCGCCTCTCGAGAAAAAGAAAAAAGGGATGAAAAAGCAAAAACTCATAAGACAATAAAATTATACCCATATTGTACTTACAGCATCTCCATATTTTCTCGAGCAAATGAGTCTGTCTGATAGGTTTAAATCTGTATTTAATTTTGGACGAAAGAACTTTTTTTTAATCTGCTTTCCGGAAAACTATGAGTGAAAATGTCTAGCTTTCCCCAGATACCAATCTTTGAAAACCTATATTCAAAAAAGAAAGGCCTTCATTAGAAACGTCCTCATGTCTATTTATAAAAAGTTAATAATTTGTTATTTGAGAACTATTCATATAATGTTTTTGAAACCATATCTAATTGCTTTTACATTAAAAAACAACATATAAGGAAAAGTAAAAGAAACTAAAATTGTTCATAGCTTTATTGACTCCGACACCTAACGGTAGAGGCATCATCAGCATCGCTCCCGAATTTGCTAATCAATTGGGGTATATACACTAAATTATGACAATTCTAGGAAAATGGTGTAATATTTTGTGGGCATTTTGTTAAATATAATGGCATATTCATATTTTGTTTAAAATAATCTCCGAAATGAAAACTGGCCTGCAATATTTTACAATACTTCGCAAACTCTTTTGTTTGTTTTGGAAGCATGGAATGAATTACCAACGTATATGTGCAAAAGCTATTTAATAACCGGTATGAAAACGCCAGAAATCGACGAAAGACATCTGACGCTGGTCCTTTAAAAGAAGGAACTTTTCACGAAAAGCTATATGGTACCAGTTATGGTGGAAGTTATTTGTTACTACGCTACAAATATGTTTTCGAAGAAGATGCTTAATTTTGAAATCGAACTTAAATGCCTTTTGCCAACTTGCCATATCTTCAGGAAATAAAACAATTGAATTATTTTTCATGTGTAACTTAATGATAGGTCGTGCTGAATTAAAGGCCCAGTAGTCTTGTGTAGACCATTAAATAGATGCTTAATTGTACGCCATGCTAGTTACAAATCAATTTGACCAGCAATGATTGACGATTCTTCAATAGCGGCATCATATCCTCAACATAGTAAAGCAATGTATTGCCATCGTTTGCTCATTGCTTGGCAAAAGCCCTTTATATAGCATCAATTACTAGATCACTCATGTTTAACTGGAAAATAAATCCACTTACCTCGGGTGGCAAGACATGCCTTCTAGAAGTGGAAACGCCCATAACTCACCAACAGAGCACCAGACTAAACTCGCCGATGTACCGATACAAAAGTAGAATTCTGATACAGAGGTTGAACGCACTCATCTGGGTATTATTTTGATGAATTCAATCCACCCGTCACTCATGCTTTCTTGACCGAGTAATTCGATTAATGAATTGGAACACCACAGGAATAGAGGGTCTCTCGTCCGAAGCCAGTCTTCGATCGAAACTGATCCGAACGACTTTGCCACCGTCCTGTCCGCTCCTCCTGATCAGATTTCAGGATTCTCAAAGATACAAAGTTTTTGGTGTGAGTATTGGCATACTTATTTGCTCGATTCTTGAATTTTTTCAGTTAGAAACAGAAAATGAAAATTTTGGGAGATGAAAAATTATGCGTCCGTTATCTTGAATAGCATACTACGATCCTCTCTAAGGTGGCTGCGGACAATACTCGGCGGTAAACAGGAGAACGGTATCTCGACGTCGCATGAATCACGAATTGTACCAGGTGTATAAAGGCTGAATATTATCGCTTATACAAAACGGCAGACTACGGGCTGGCTGCTGTTCGAATGCCGGAAGAACGTCAGCGAAGATTTAGTAGAGAACCGGAAGAGGCCGCAGGCTTCGTGGAAGGCCGCGTACACGATGGCTTTTTGCAGTTGAAGAGGACCTGAGGGCGCGTAATGTTCAGGCGATCGGAAGCGATTGGCCCAGGATCGAGTCCAGTGGAGAAGGATACCCATTCGGCGTAGGTTCTACGAAGAGTCGTAGCCCATCAAGCTACGGCAGGCTTTTTCTATATTTCATATCCGAATATCTAACCTTGAATAATAAAATAACAACGTATTCTCGGAAATATTGGAGCAAAAGCAAATGATTCTGTTCATGTTGTGTTCATGTTCTGATGGGTTGTTGCAAGGTACGTTAACCAGCATCAAGCTTAGTTAAGACAAAAGGTATTATTATTATTGTCTTTATCAGAGAGGCTTTCAGCCCTTGACTGGCTCAACTCTCGGCAAAAGATACATTGTTGCCGCTGACCTTTGATTCCTTGCACTTCTCATTTTTATGAGGGAAAAAATTTCAACTATTCAGTATTCAGTTAAATGGCGTTAGGCAAATGGCCCTATATCAAAAATCCCATGTACTGATTGATCAAACGAATCAATTCTATCCAGCGTTGATTGAATATATATTTCACCATTAATCGGTCAATTAGCAATTTAGTAATTGAACTTGAGCTTGAGCTTGATTGACTGCTCGTAGTTGTTACTCCATTATGACCAGATCATCTGTTCTTGCACAGGAACCAACAGATGTTTGCTTGGGACTAGCACACATCTTCAATGTACAAGTACTGCGATCTCATTTGTTAGGACATACTGGCGCCTGCCACGTCAGAATGCAAGTCAATGTAGGGAAGGGGAGAATGATGATGCAAATCACTCGCCCACTCAAAGTCCGAATATACCTCTGTACTTGCCACGAGTTCATGCAGAATTTGTTGAATTTGTTGCGAGAGGCAGAGGTCCGTCTGGTTAACGAGCTGCCAATGGATAGATAGAAGAAAGCATCTGATGGAATTTCAATTGATGTAGAAACAAGTTTATAGTTTCATTTCCAATTCTAGCAGATTACTGTTAGAATACTCAAATTTTAAGGTTAGGAACAGTAATGGAAACGGTATGGAAGTTCATTTCCAGTTCTAGCTTACTAGAACATGAGAAATATAGAGAAAGATATAAAGTTGGAGAATGGAACGACCTGGATAGAACCCACGACCTCCTGCGTATGAGGCAGAAGCAGTAGCCATATGACTACCAAGCCTGCTACAATTAGGCAATTTAAAGTAATTCTGCATAAAGTCCTTTGAAACAAATGTCGTTTATATAATTAAACTCTGATCAATTCACTTTCGGTGTTAGTGTCTTTCTCGAGCGATATAAAAGATAAATTACTTTAAGCAAAGCATAAAGTAAGTGGATAGGTGAATAGGTCCATTATTCACATTTAATAAACTCATATAAGAACCCTATCATGACTTATTTCTAACAAATCAGATGAGTATAAATGCCAGAATACACGCTATTTTTTTTATTGCTGAAGCCTTTGCGAAAATTTTGCTGATTTTTTTGCAAATTTTTCAGCCAAAACCATAAGCATTTAGCATAAAATTAGTCTTATTTAAGTGTTTACACATCCGGAAGGTGTAACTAGCATTTAACCCAGTAATGAGCTGTATTCCTGAACAATAAACTTGAGCGTTTGTTCTAATGTTAGGGCAGTTCAAATGCAATTCAAACTAGAATAAGGTTGTATAAGATTTAAAGAGGAGGGCGGTGGAAGCCCGCGCCTCCTTCCTAGCTAAGATCTGAACTTCCCATTTTCAAAAATATGTTGTATAAAAGTATTGTTTTGTTAATCAGGTATTTTGGTGAAGACAATTTTGTCTACCAAACCTCAACCCTTCCCCCAATTAAAAACATGTTTTCAATAATTGCCCATTTTTAACTCTTGTAACCTCAACAACATCTATTTTAAAGTTTAGAAAAAATTCATTTGTTTGAAATGCATTTTTCCCTAAAATTTCACTATTTTCCTAAGTCTGATGCCTGGCCATTGAATAGTATACAAGACACGTCATTCAAAGTAAGTCAATTTTTAGATTTTTGGCCACCATTTTCCCAATAGTGTAATGATGGGAAGTCAGCATGTTTAGTAATTGATTAATTTATAATTTGGCGTCAGTAGGAAATATAATTGGAGGCTATAATCAGTCAAATTCAAAACATTACAAAATTTTGATTGCAGATATTTTCTATATTTTAATAGTTTCAAGAAAGTTTCTTCTAAAATTCCTAAATTCTTTTAAGAAATTTATTCAGAAATTGTTTTAGAAATTTTTGAAAATTTCTTCGAAATACCTTCGAATACTTCTAGAAATTGTTTAATAAAAATTGATTTCAAAATGTCTTCGTAATATGTTTTAGATAATCCTTCAGAAATTTTTTGAGAACTCCTCTCGAATTAACTCCAGGGATAATTTAGAAAACTTCGCTAGGAATTCCTTTACATTCTCAGGAGTCCTTCGAAAATTCTCTGAGAAGTCCGAAGATCTTAGGAAATTCTAATTAAATTTCCGAGGAATGTCCCATGGAAGTTCTGAACAAATTTTGCAGGAACTCCAAAACGATTTCTCCTAGCAGTTCTGAAGGGATTTCTAAGGAATACTGAAGAATTTGTTTAAAAATGCTGAAATAATTGGGGTAGCATTTTTTTTTAAAACAAGTTCGAAGGAATTGCTAAACTGATTTCCACAGAAATTCCTAAGTAATTTCCAAAATAAATTGTAAAGAAATTTCGATGGAATTTTCCTAAGAGAATTTTTTGAAGGTTTCTGAAACAATTTTCGTAGGTTTTGTCAAAGAATTTTCCATAGGAAATCAACCAAAATCCAAAGGAATTTCCCTGGAATTTAAGAGAATTACGAAGATTTTTTTAAAGAACCGTTAAGAAATTTAAGGAATTTAGAAGAAATCTTGGAAGGAATTTCCGACAAAATTCTCAAGACGCAAGTATTCCCTGACGATTTTAGATTATCGTATAGGTAGGACTTTTGAAGGAATATTTGATGCCCTTGCAAAAGAACTTCGATCTATTCGAAGTAATTTCTGATAACTGATTCCTTTCGGAATTTAGAAGGAAATTTTGAATTACGGGAGCTGAGGGTATGGAAATTTTAATGGAATGCCTGAAGAACTTTCAGTGTTGTTAAAGCAATTCCTGAATGAAATTCCGGAGTAGTTTCTAATAGAATCTGTAGACATTTTTTGAAGGAATTTTGTTTGAATTACTTAAGGAAATTTTGAAGGTATTTCTAGATTCATTTGAGGAGGATTTTGAAGAAATTCCTTGGGGAGAGAGAAGAAATTATTATCCGAAGAAGTATTATGGATCGACTGCAATCTCGATATATTTGAGATTTTTTCGAGTCTCAATTCAGAGTCAAACAAGGATTTGTTCCATTTTGTATGGATTTTGAAGGAAATTTCGGTGAAATTTTAGTAGAATTTCGAAGGAATACCTTCATATGCTCTCTGAACGAATTTTTCAATTCTAATCTCGAAGGTATTCCCAAAATAATTCGTAAAGCAATTTTAATTCAATATATGTAGAATTTGTTTCAGGAGAAATTTTTGGGAACTTTGGAAGTCCAAACTATTTCGGAAATAATTTGGAAATAAATTTCTTTAAAATTCCATCAGATTTTTTGTTTTGGATTACTTTAATTAATGTGAAGAAAAAGGAAAGGAAAGGATAAGGAAAAGGAAAAAAGAAGGAAAAAAGGAAAAGGAAAGAAAAAGAAAGGAAAAGAAAAAAGAAAGGAAAAGAAAAGGAAAGGAAAAGGAAAGGAAAAGGAAAGGAAAAGAAAAAAGCAAAGAAAGGAAAAGGAAAAGGAAAAGGAGAAAGGAAAAGAAAGAAAAGGAAAAGGAAGGAGAAAGGAAAGGAGAAGGAAAGGAAGAAAGGAAAAAAAAGAGAAGGAAAAGAGGAAAGGAAAAGGAAAGGAAAAGGAAAGGAAGGAAAGGAAAGGAAAGGAAAAAAGAGAGAAAAAGGAAAGAAAAGGAAAGGAAAAGGAAAAAAAAGAAAGAAAGGAAAGGAAAAGGAAAGGAAAAGGAAAGGGAGAAGGAAAGAAAGGAAGAGGAAAGGAAGAGGAAAGGAAGAGGAAAGGAAGAAAGGAAAGGAAAGGAAAGGGAAAAGGAAAGGAAAAGGAAGAAAGAAAAGGAAAGGAAAAGGAAAGGAAAAGGAAAGGAAAAGGAAAAGGAAAAGGAAAGGAAAGAAAAGGAAAAGGAAAAGGAAAGAAGGAAAGGAAAAGAGAAAGGAAAAGGAAAAAAAGAGAAAGGAAAAGGGAAAGGAAGAGAGAAAGGAAAGGAAAAGGAAAGGAAGGAAGAGGAAAGGAGGAAGGAAAGAAGGAAAGGAAAAGGAAAGGAAAAGGGAAGAGAGGAAAAAGGAAAGGAAAGGAAAAGGAAAAGGAAAGGAAAAAAGGAAAGGAAAAGGAAAGGAAAGGAAAGGAAAAGGAAAGGAAAAGGAAAAAGGGAAAGGGAGAGAAAAGGAAAGGAAAAGGAAAGGAAAAGGGAAAGGAAAAGGAAAGGAAAGAGAGGAGAGGAAAAGGAAAGGAAAGGGGAGAGAAGGGAAAAGAGGAAGAAAAGAAGGAAGGGCAGAGGATTCCACGGGGCATGTGTCGATCCTGAGCGACCATTTCGAAAATATTTGAAACCTGCACAGTTTTCAATTTACTAAATCATCGATATCAAATCTTCATATTGAGCACTAACTTGAAAAAATAATCAAAATATTTAAAACTTGTTGATTTTTTTCAGCAAAGTGACAACCAACAAGATTCTTTAAGAAAATAAAAAATTTTTTCTTTAAAAATCATTTTGTCCAAAAACCAAATATTCAAAACCCCATTTTTTCGAATAATTTTTGAAAACGGTCCATTATATTAGCTATCACACAAAAAATTTGTGATAAACTAATAAACAAAAAAGCATATTTCAAACATTATTCACATTTAGATAAAAAAATTTTTTTTCTAAGTTATTTCTGAGAATTGCAGTTTGATGATTTTATTGTTAAGGACGTGATTTAAACAAGTTGTTTTCATGATATTTTGATTTAATTATTCATAGCATCTATAAGAAACTTAGACACGATCCAAAAAGTATGTGATGTGTCATAATTTTCATTGCACGTGACTGGCGAAAATTTTTTAGTGTTGAAACCTGTTGAGTGATAGAAACATATCAGAAATGTTATTTTTAAGACAAAAGCTGAAATCAAGATTTATATACACGCGTACGTATAGTTTACCTGCAAAATATACTCTTTAGAGAATAGACTTTATGATCGGGAGAGGCGTATTTTCTAACAACAACAGCTATGATAGGTAAATACCATGACAATGTTTCACGAAAAAGCAAAAATTACTACTACTATGTTGTTAAAGATCTTATAGTAATTTTTTTCTTCAGTCAAGCAAATGACACCAAACTAGTCAGTAAAACTTAAAAAGTATTTGTTTATTGAAATATTACGAACAACATGAGTAGCCGCTTTCAACTGTTGTAGGCCGTTTATGGAAAAAGTGTTCAAAAGAGTTCGAAATCTCACCGAAAGCACCATAGATAAACCTGAAAGCGACTGTTTATGCTCAATGTCCACATTGAATACAAATTTACGCATTTGCACGTCCTGCCGTCTAAACGTTGACAAAAGAGCAATCTGTATCATCGGTTGAGCAGAGCGCAGGAAGTTCGAAAACGACAGCACTGAGGAATCCAGATGTATCGACAACAACTGAGGAATTCCGATATTAAGTGCTGAGAGCCTAGCCACGTACCATCAGCGAAATCTGTTTCAACAAATCAATCGGAAGATGAGGTATCCAAAAGGTCAACATCGAACGCTTTAACGAGGGCATAGCTGGGATAAAAGTGACCTGATTAAATGGAGTAAGATGGACTACGTTTATTACCCGGAGAAAAATACGTGAAATAAACGAAGCTGCAAAGAAACCTCAAATTAGGACCTGATGATGTGGAAAATACAGACTACGATGAGGTAATTATAAATATGAAGGAAAGGCTCGAATGCAGCCACGACAAGGAAAGAAAAATTATTGATTTTGTCGATGCTGCCAAGTTCGTGGTCTATTCAGGATGCCATTGATGAGTTCAAACCAATAGAAAGTAAAAAGAGGCAAAACAATTGAAGAATAACTGTCTTTCAACCAAAAATACTAGGTCTAGTACTGCATTAACAGATGAGACAAAAGAAATAGTAGTTCAATATTGAAGATGATGAAGTAAGTCGAGCTATGCCTGGTCAAAAAGATTATGTATCAGTAAAAAGATGCAAAGCGTCAAGCAATCCAAAACGATTAATGATGATGATTTTGAAAGAAAGCGTACACACGCTCAAGGAAATTCAGATAATATTAAATAGGTTTTTCCTCATTCAAGGAAAGAGAAAAGGAAAGGAAAAAGGAAAGGAAAAGGAAAGGAAAAGGAAAGGAAAAAAGAAAGGAAAAGGAAAGGAAAAGGAAAGGAAAAGGAAAGGAAAAGGAAAGGAAAAGGAAAGGAAAAGGAAAGGAAAAGGAAAGGAAAAGGAAAGGAAAAGGAAAAGGAAAAGAAAAGGAAAAGGAAAGGAAAAGGAAAAGGAAAAGGAAAGGAAAAGGAAAGGAAAGGAAAGGAAAAGGAAAGGAAAAGGAAAAAAAGGGAAGGAAAAGGAAAGGAAAAGGAAAGGAAAAGGAAAGGAAAAGGAAAGGAAAAGGAAAGGGGGAAAGGAAAAGGAAAGGAAAAGGAAAGGAAAAGGAAAGGAAAAGGAAAGGAAAAGGAAAGGAAAGGAAAGGAAAAGAAGGAAAAGGAAAGAAAAAGGAAAGGAAAAGGAAAGGAAAAGGAAAAGGAAAGGAAAAGGAAAGGAAAAGGAAAGGAAAAGGAAAGGAAAAGGAAAGGAAAAAGAAAGGAAAAGGAAAGAAAGGAAAAGGAAAGAAAAAGGAAAGGAAAAGGAAAGGGAAAAGGAAAGAAAAGGAAAGAAAAGGAAAGGAAAAGGAAAGGAAAAGGAAAGGAAAAGGAAGGAAAAGGAAAAGGAAAGGAAAAGGAAAAGAAAGGAAAAGGAAAGGAAAAGGAAAGGAAAATGAAAGGAAAAGGAAAAGAAAAGGAAAGAAAAAGGAAGGAAAAGGGAAGGAAAAAGGAAGGGAAAAGGAAGGAAATGAAAGGAAAAGGCAAGGATAAGGAAAGAATAAGGAAAGGATAAGGTGAGAACAGGAAGTAATCGTATTTTGCTAATAATCTAAAAGAAATGCTGTACCCCAGCAAATTATCGAATGGTCTAGTAATTAAAATTACTGATGATAAGAATAAAATTTGTGTGTGTAGTGATTTTTTTGTACTATAAATAATCTACTTAGCGGTGATGGTGCCTTCTTCGGTTCAGAAGCATTACGAAAGGACATTAATATGTGGATAGCGCTTAGTATTCACATTTATTCATATTAGCTAGATATTTGCAAGCGTGTGTGTTACATTGAGCTTGTTGTCAATGTTGAAGATGTTTGTTGACTCTCAGTTCTCAGTCATTCTTCGGACTCGAGGATCATCTTAATTTAGATTATCTTACATCACCTATGACAAACATATTAAGGTTGCTCACATATCTAAAAGAACTTACAGAATAAATACCGCACTAGATGGATTACGCCACCTCATCTTAGTTATACCGTTTGTTGAAACAACATGAGCAACACCTTCCAACTCATAATTAAATTACCAAACATTGACTCTTCCATTTATGGTTTGGCGGCACGTGCGGCGGTCGACACTAATCAGCCGCACAAGCATCTTCCGAAGGTCATTTGAAAGCTTACAAACCACTTTGTTAGTTGTTATGCTACTAGAATGGGTGTCCAACAAACGATTCACAACAGCGACACAATCCTCGAATCGACTCCAAAAGTAAGCAATCTTTTCTTCTTCAAGTGTTGCTACTAAAGTCAAAGTTGTTATTTCTTGAACCAAATCAATCGTCTTGGGATACATGTATGGGCTCTTTGTTGGAATAAGGTGTAAGTTCTCAGGAGAAGAAAATTATCGTCGTTACATTATGTGATAATCTGTGATTTATCATGAGCTAAAGAAACTTGCGCAACTAGGTGATACAGAGCAAAAACCCTTCATTTTGATACAATCATTCAAAGATGAGAAATCAAGCCCTTGTTTCAGCAGAGGCTTCATATGCATGTACTACATTCATCAGCTGACGGCTCAGTGATGTTTGTTGTTTTCACATCCATAAGTGCTAATCTAAAATGCTTTGACATCATGCTCTTAACTGCTTTACGTTCAAGATGGA
This sequence comes from Armigeres subalbatus, assembly GCF_024139115.2. Lineage (NCBI taxonomy): Eukaryota > Metazoa > Arthropoda > Insecta > Diptera > Culicidae > Armigeres > Armigeres subalbatus. The sequence goes on from NC_085141.1 coordinate 304,196,875, forward strand.
AACATATTTAAGTAATAGCGGTTTCGAGTCTTCGAGAAAGAAAGATGAACCAGTCAATATGCACATGCTGCCGAGGCCGGAAATCCGATAGATGGATGTGTTTTCCGTTTGAGCGCCCTGAGTCCCGACCTGTTCTGTTCGCGTGCAACGTTTGTGATTTATGGACGTTTGGTATCTAGTTATCCAGATTTAAGCAAGAAAATTAATATACGAATGTGTGATATTGTGTGGTGAAATGCAAATGCTAAATTTTACAGCTCTGAGGTCAATAGCTGTTCTTGTACATTCTAAAAGGTAATCATAATCTGCACTATGACGAGTTGGTTCCGGCGCGATTAACCTCTAGGCTCGATTATCAGATATTCTCTAACAGACAATGAAGAACCCATTTTTTTGCTCAAATGACACACCATGAAGCATTAGTTTTACAAACAAAAGATATCAAAGTTATCAATCTTGCTCTGCTTTATTGCCAAGACCGTCAACCGACACGACTTATATTGCGTTCAACCACAAATTCAATGAATTCCAAACATTAAAAAAACCGCGTAAACTATTCCACGAACACAACCGGAAATGCTACCGGTTTGCAGCTAATCACATTCTCTAGCAAAAACACAAAGGCGCGTTCCAAACTGGTTTATGTCAAACAACTCCACCTCCTCGGGATTAATGAGAGTTAAAGCACTGATCTCAGGCTAAATGGATGAAAATGGATGCTTCCTGAGCGATTGGGTGGAACGTTAGTAACACTTGTTGTTCATATCTACAGTGTAGATATGTATAAGTTGAGCTTTTAGGTGACCATATGGATTTTCCCAAAGGTGAAGCTACGGAGTGTACATTTTGAAAAATATTTTTGTTTTCATGATACATGGAGTCGAGAAGGTGAGCGTTCGCATTCAAAGAAAACGAAAATCTTTTTCTTTCCTGTGTAATGCAAGTCCTGAATGATATATCCGTGCATCACAAAACATTCCAGCAGTTAAATCGCTGATAGGATTCCACACAATTCTTTTACAAGTTACAGTGGACCTTCCAAGAGTCGATGTTATAAGACCCGATATCGACTATTGGCACCAAATGATACGATACTAAACTTTTTTAACTAATTTTATTCGCGAATTATCTTATACATCCATTCATCTCTTAGACTAGGTGTTCCGTGTTTTTCAATTGCTTAATTGCTTATTTGCTATATTTTTAGTTAGGTATTATTAATATATTTCACAATAGCCTCTGGCAGGGATTTTTCCTCTGGTTGAATTGAACCATGTAGGAATTATAATGTTTATATTTAAACCAAATTAACTTAATTTATACTAAAGGTACAAGGAGCTATCGTTGCAATAGAAGATTGCAAGATTTTTCAAAATTGGAATTTATTTTGTTGGACAGTTGTTGCAATGTCTCAATATGAGAAATTCTAGAAGTTCATTGGTTTATATCACGGAGGCAACTTCAGAATCATTGTCAAAATTTTATTTTGAATCTCTGAAACGCCTTGTTTTGGTATTGTAGCAACTAGTCCATATTGGCACAGCATACAACATCCCAAGTAACATTTTAAGATTTATGATTTACATTACAAGAGTATTTGAACTGCAGTAACATAAAACCATAGTCAAGATATTTTATTCTTTATTGCATACCAAAACTCTTGAGAGTAGTATCTGTCTAGTTGGCCCAGGTTGAAATGGTTTTGAAGGGTGCACAGAGGGTTTTAGGATCAGAATATGACAAAACATGAATACGAATTCGGCACCAAAAACCTTTCGTAATCTATTTGTAAACTATTATAAAGCATAGGCCCTCCTTAGCCGTGGTAAGAGCGCGGCTAAAAGCAAACCATGCTGAGGGTAGCTGGTTCGATTCCGGTGCCGGTCTAGGAATTTTCGGATTGAAATTGTCTCGACTTCCAGACATAAAAGTATCATCGTGTATTCCATGATATACGAATGCAAAATGGTACTGGCTTAGAAACCTCGCAGTTAATAACTGTGGAAGTTTAATGAACACTGTACGAGGCGGCTCTGTCCCAGTGTGGGGATGTAATGCCAATAAGAAGAAGAAGAATAAAAGACAGTTGGTTATTTGAAACCTTTTCAAGCCACTTAATCTTAATGCCTGCGGAAAACCCTAGATCTAGCTTATAAACATTACATGAATTAATATACGTTCAGCTCAACACAATAAATTAACTTTTACAAAACACATCAAATGTCATAATCAAATATTGAAATGAAATTATTTATAATCATCGTGAAAAGTAATCAATCAGATTTGATGTTGATGCCGAATTTTTGGTGCTAAATGAGATTTATTGCTGTTGGTTGCGTTGTAACGGAGTATTTCGTGATTGCATACTGATAGTTGTCATGTATATTCTTTATCTTTCACTCCCAATTGCTTATGGATTTCCATTTTGGGATTCAATGGAAATCCAATTGGGGGTCCAAATGAAAAACATGAAAGCTACATTGCCGGCCACGCCCATCTTTCGCGTTACTAGAAAGGGAAGGAATGATGTATACATCTCTTAACGAGAGGCTGAAGTGACTCACCGACCTGAGAAAACAACGACTGATTTATCAACTTGTGGTATTTTCGAACCTTTTGAAGTTGTATACATTTTGACCTATCGAGATCTGTGCATACATCTTTACTGCCCATGATCACATAGTTGACGTATAAACCAAAATTACCAAAACACACTTTTTTGCGGATATGGATTCTTCGTACGATTATACATATGCTCCATGAAAAAATATTCATGTTTTGTTCGGAAACATTCGAGTTATGGCGATAATTGTTTTTGGAAAAATGGTCATTTGATCGCATAAGTTGACGTACCTCCATTACCTGCTGCAATATGGAGCAAAAACCTGTCTCATATTTTTTCGACATTCACAATCCACTAATTAAGCACAACAGAGGTTTTCGTTTTACTTTGTCGTATTTCAGGACTACTTTATGATTTCTGTTCTGTAATCAAAAATTAATATACAAGTACCTGCTAAAGCAAGCATTTCTTGTGAAATCCACGGTACAATCCGACAAAATAAGGTTTCTTCCATCGAGGTGTAGCTCTGGAGATAAACGTTTGCATTCTTTTGAATCAATAAAATAATGTTTGTTTGCTAAATATTGTCGCCAAAAGTTTTGATTTAAGACAATCGCGATCATTCAAAAGGAAGTATAATATAAAAGAAGAATGAAAATCCATTAATTATGTAACGCAATGATTAGCCATTTGTGTCACACTTTTTTTAGAAGCATATCAAAATTGTGTATGGGAAATCACACTTATCTAAATCCCCATTCCTCCTCTAAAGTGTATTTATTTATGGGTATTTTCTAAAAGTGCATATCAGAATCAAAATCTAGCTTCATTTTTGGCGTGGCAGGAGAGGTCTGCCACTGAGGACTTTTTTTTTATTTGTGGCAAAATAATTGTACATAAGAAACTTATTCTATATAACCTGGCTCATTCGGCGACACCTAGCGCCATCACGGAGCCGTGATTCGTATTTAGTTTTGATTGATTTTAGATAATAATATTTTGTGATGAAAGGGAACGGTAGAAAGGTAGGAATGATTCTTTACACAGGGTCATATCTTTTGGTCAATAGATTGAAGAAACTTATTGATGTGTTTCAAATATTCAATGTTTCGGGATCCAAGCACGTCTCGAATGGATTGTTGGCATTTTTGCCCTCGTCAGACCTCTTATCAGTACCGTCCTGTTCGCGGAATGGCGTTCGCACGACCACACAATGTGATCTATATCTTCGTAGTCTCTTGCGCATGGACACCTGTTTTCCTGCAATACATTAATTCGGAAAAGATAGGATTTACAATTGTAATGGTTAGATATAATGCGTGACATATTTCGAATGAAACTTCTGGTTAACGATACGCCTTTGAACCAAGGTTTCCATTAGGGCAGTTCAAATTTAAAAAATGTTCGAAAATTCCAACTCCCATATATCTATTAGCATCATTTTGATAATATAGGAGCCCTGGCAAAATTTCAGGCAATTCGATGGCCATTTAGGGGTGGCGCGAAGTCAATTTATGTTTATATGGAAATTTGTATGGGAAAAACTTAAAATTTATTCAAATCTCCCTACAACTCATAAATCGTGATGAATTCAAATAAACATCCCCAACCTCCATTTTTGGGATCTATTTGAGCTGGACCAGTAGTGGGTAACTCATCAATTTTGGTTTATATTTCCACTGCTACGTTGAGGCTAATTACACCATTTTAGCCATTTATCCCATATTCACACTGTCAATAGAACCGTTCAATCCACTCATAACTAATGTGTTATCCGGAGGTCTCATTTATATGGATTCCAAAAAGGGAGGTTGGGATGTTTATTTGAATTCATCTCGATTTGACAGCTGTAGGGATACTTGAATAAATTTTACTTTTTTCCCATACAAATTTCCATATAAACATAAATTGACTTCGCGCCACCCCTAAATGGCCACCGAATTGCCTGAAATTTTGCCAGGACTCCTATATTATGCTAATGATGCTAATAGACGTATGGGAGTTTTCGAACATTTTTGAAATTTGAACTGCCCTAGTTTCCATGAAACTGTTGGGCATATTGAGAAACACCATCTACCTAATTGATCTTTTCCCATGACCTTTGCCACTCTGAACGTACATAGTCCTTTATTTGCGTGAAGTATTCTGATGCTTGGATTTCTCTCTGGTATAAAGGTCCATTTAAAGCGCCTTCTTTTGCTAGAGCATCTGCCTCTTCGTTTCCATAGATTGAACTATGAGCGGGAACCCACAAAAAGACGATTGAATATCCTATCTGAGATAGTTCGTGAACAATTGCCTTAATTTTCAAAAGAAAATGGGACGCTTTATTATTAAAACGATTAGTATTGAGTGCGCTTAACACACTCATACTATCTGAACAAATGAAATACCTAGATGGAGTATTCTGCCGGATTAACTGACAACTATAAAAGATTGCCGTTACTTCGGCTATAAAAACTGAACATGGCTCAGATAATCTGCAGGAGTGACCTTCTTGATTATGGTGAAGCCCAAACCCTGCTGTGGATCCGGATTTTGAGCCATCCGTATAAAAAACTTGTGCATTTTTTACAGTTGTCAGTTTCTGATATAGTGCAGAAGCTGCAACTCTAGGTATCAACCAATCAGAAACATCACGTAATGTATCATGAGAGAAATCGACGGTCAATGGGAATATGTGGATGTCTATTGGATAATCGAAATATTTTTGGGAAGGTGCTCTTTCCATTTCGATAGTGATTACATATCTATACGATGAAAGTATTCTAGATGAAGGATTTATTGCGAACAACCTGTCTGCAGTATTTTCAATTTCATTATTCGAATTAAAGTTCTGTATTAGAAATCGACTGTTGAGTTCGAAAAATCTCAAAGATAGTGGAGGAATCCCAGATAAAACTTCTAATGACTGATCGTGGGTTGATTGCATTAAACCAAGAGAAATTCGAATGCAGCGATTTTGAAGCCTGCAAAGCTTAAGCATGTGTGTCTGAGCAGTGAAACCAAATACGAAACAGTTGTATTCTAATACAGAGAGAATTGTAGTCTTGTACAATGTCAGCAAGAGTTTTGGATGGGCTCCCCACCAAGTGCCTGTAATGGTTCTCAGAAAATTAACACGTTTTTGACATTTTTTCAATAAGTATTTGATGTGACTTTTCCTGGTCATCTTAAGGTCAAACCATACACCTAGGTATTTTGATTCAAAAACTAGTTTTATGTTTGTATCATAAAGCTGGATTTTTATATTGCAGGGAGATCGTTTTCGAGAAAATACCATTATTCCGGTTTTAGCAGTTGAAAAAGTGAAGCCCTTCGAACTTCCCCAGGATTCCAAATTGTTAATTGAACGCTGAAGCGAATTTTGCATAACTTTTCTATCACTACCAGCAACCCAGATGACACTATCGTCGGCGTATTGTATGAGGTAACACTCATCAACCATACACTCGTCGATGTCGTTTATGTATATATTAAACAAAAATGGGCTCAGACACGATCCTTGCGGTAGACCAAAATAGCTGTATCTGGATGTCTTCAAGATGTTGCTTAGAAAAAAGCTCATTTCTTTTTTCGAGAGTAGGTTTAGCAAAAAGTTCGAGATGAGGGTTGGGATTCCCAGAGTATGTAATTTAGAACAAAGTTTATCTATTGGTACCGAATCATATGCACCCGAAATATCGACAAAAGCTGCGGCTAACTCCTCTTTTCGGCTGAAGGCGATTTGGACGTTTAATGCTAAAAGAGCTAGACAATCGCGGGTTCCTCTACCACACCGGAATCCGTATTGAGATACCGATAGAACTTCTTCCCTTTCTGCCCAAGTTTCTAAGCGATTCAGTATCATTTTCTCTAGTATCTTACGGGGGCACTGTAACAGACATATTGGTCGATAAGATTCATCCGAGGATGGATCTTTATGAGGTTTCAAAATACCGGCGATTTTGACTTCTCGCCATTCCTCTGGACATACAATTTCAGTGATGAACTTATTAAATATATTGATTAAAAATGGCTTCGCTTCTGTTGGAAGTTTTTGTAGGACACTGAATTTTATACCATCCAACCCAGGGGAAGAATTTTGGGATGCACTCAAAGCAAAATCCAATTCTTCAATTGAGAATGGAGCAGCAATATCGACGTTAGAATTGTCGGATTCATTGTCAACGATATACACATTGTCCGTTTCATCAATATCGGGGCATATTTTCTCGGCAAATCGAAAGATCCATTCTTCAGAATAACTTTCGACTGGGCTGGTACATTTGCTGCTATTCCGAAGCTTACGTGCAGTCGACCATAGAGTTGTTAATGCAGTGTCTTTATTCAAACTTTCAACAAACGATTTCCAATAATTTCTTTTTTTCTTTTTTGTAATTCGTACAAATAAAGCTTCTAGACGTTTATACTCGATGTAGTCGTTTTTTGACCCGGATCTTCGGAATACTTTAAACATTCTGGACTTGCACGACAAAGCTTCACTATACATTCTGCGTCCCACCAGATTGTAGGGGAACGTTACGAGTGGAAGGGATTGGTTTCGTTTGAGACTTGGATAGTGCGTCAACAATTCCGTGAGCAAATCTAGTGTATCCTTCGTTAGGATTTACTATGTCGTGTATGTTATTGATCAATTCTAAAACCTTACGTGAAAAGGCTTTCCAATCAACATGATTCGTACTGAAAGCTCTGCTCCTGTAGAACCTCCCCTGGCTTCGAATAAGTAATTAGAATTGGGAGATGATCGCTCCCAAATGGATCATTTATGGCCCAAATTACCGTAATCCAGTCATTGACAAGAAAACAGCCACGTGCTTGTACCACCCCCAGGAAAAAATCCGCCCACTTAGGAGAAAATGCATTCCCCAGCTGAATCGGGGAAGCACTCTTGTTTTAAAACTACATCAACATAAAGTGGTGACTTCAATACATCCGTGGGATGCTTCATTTGGATGAATTTCGTAATATTATTTGAAAAAACTGCCTTTTGCAGAAAATATTGCAAAGTTGAAAAAATATTTTTCCAGGAGGGGAAACCGTCGATTTACTCTCACGCTCTCTTATACTTTGCAGATACTCGAAAATCATCGTTCAGTGTTGCGTGTTGATTTGTTCTATATGTTATGCTTGTTTTCTGAAATATGTACGTAAACATCAAGCAATAATCTATGAAAGAGATGCTTTTCATGCTATATATTGACACTAAATATTAGATGTGAGCTAGAACTGTAAAAACGCAAGCATTCATAAGCAACGCAGGTTATTTATTTTTTCATAATTCAAGTGTAATGTAATGCTAAAATAATAATGTAATGCTAAAACGGCATCACTTTTCATGTACACAGAGAGAAGACCGATCATATGGTCATGTAAAAAATCCATTGAATCTGGACGAACATTTGAGAAGGTAGTCAACTGCATCATAATTTTACATTCATGTAAAATGCATGTAGGAAATTGTGTAATAAGGAGAAGGATGCATAACAAATCAATCTCAGATGCATGTTTGAGGTTGTTTATGCGTATCACTATAATCTGTGCGCTGTACAGGTATTGAAAAGGACGTAAATATTTTGTGGAAATATATAGAGTTTGATACCTTATGAAATGTTTGTGTACTTTGTACAAAATCAGATCTGAGCGAATGAGTAGGCTCTCCGCAAAAAAAAAAGAAGCGAACAGCAGGAAAAAGAAGTCGATTTGATGTATGACATTTGAACCTTATTGTCTTCCAAGAACAATATAACGCAATCGTTGAAGAGCATAGGGAAAGGTCTAAGCAAGAATGTTTATTCGAAGAAGTGATTCGGGTGTGGGAACCATCGTTCAAGATGCTAAAGCGAAAATCGTCGATGATATCTAATAGTATTTTTGCTCTCCCGTCATCCCTTGACGAGCCCCAAGCAACTCCGTGGGCGTTAAAATCACCAAGAATCATACACGGCTCCGGTACAGAGTTTAGAATTTGGCTCATTGCCTCTTCACTGAATCTACCATTTGAAGGAAAATAAAACGAAAGAATCAAACAAGTGAAATTTTTCATCTTCAGTGTGCAGCCGACCACTTCTACGGCACTAGAATTAACTAGAGAAAGAGATTGAAATTCAATACCTTGGCGTATACCCACTAGAACGCCATCGAATGGCCGATCACGGTCTTTACGAAGAATATGGTAACCAGGAATATTTAAAAAGTTAGCATCAGTCAACCATGTTTCGCTAATACAAATAATATCTACATCGAGATCAGATAGCATGGCTCGTAAGCCAGTTAGTCTTGGAATGATACTTCGAGGATTCCACTGAAGAATTGACAAACAGTGCCTAGGATTACTCTTGTCCATTTACTGAATGGAAAAGATCAACCAGTGGCGAAAGGAGGGGCAGAAGGGACTTAAGCATTTCCCAGAGCTTCGATAGTATGGGGGCAACAGTTTCAATCACTTTGCACAATGAAGAATTGATACCGAATAAGTTACACAGCGATTTCAATGTTTTCACTAAATAATCATCAACTGTCTCTGTATGCTCTACTTTTTTGAAACCCGGGACATCTTTTGTGTGTGGTAACGGTGGAAATTGTTCGGAAGCCAATATCGGAAAGGATCGCTTCGATTTTTTGACCGAAATAGGTGTGCTACTTACGGTACCAGAATTAGCCTTTCGTTTTTTCGGAGGATTGTAGCTACAATGTGCTACACCCTCGAGATCATTTACGTTGGAATGGGATCATTTGTCATTTTCAATAGATCGACTCGAGTAGCTTTGCTACGAGCCATCACTTTGTTTCTAACCTGTTTTTTCGCATCTTGATAGGCTTTGCATGTGGTAACGGAATCGTGGACCCCTTTGCAAAGAATGCACGTGTTCTCGTTAATCGTGCATTTCGAAGATTCGTGATTATCACCACATTTGATGCATTTAATTTTGTTTGTACAAAACTTTTCTGTGTGACCGAACATGTTACATCGGGCGCAGAGCATGACTTTGGGAGTATAGATTCGAACAGGGATTAGAACTTTACTGATGCATGCAAAATCCGGAATCATGGTTCCCGCAAATGTGATTCTGAGGGCATTCGAGGGTATCCTGCTTGTTTTGTCAGCGCCAAGCATGCTTAGCCTCTCGCAATCCAAAATCGACACTGAAGGAATTGCTCTGTTACGGAACCTTCCCTCTCCTTGACTCATTACCTCATTGGGGGTCAAAGCCTCGTCATAGATGACCCCATCTATTTCGACATCTGCACATGGAATATACGTACGGTACACTCCATCAAACCGTTGCATTCTAACCACTGCGTTTGCCTCCTCTCGTTTCGACAGGATGACTCTGACCTTGAACTCATTTATTTTTTTTACTTCTTTGATGGAGGAGAATTTACTGTAAAGTTCTGCTGAGATCAACAAAACTTTGAGCGGCGTTGAAATTTTGCGGAAATATACCACGAAAGGGCCCTGAGAACCGACTGGGTATTCCCTGATTCTAGGAGATCGTTGCAGTTGTTCGGATTTGTCCGAACTACTGTCCTCATCTCCTTCCTCGTCCATTGCAACAATGGACGTGCAGAATCTAGCACACAATGGGTGGTACACACAGACTCGATAAAGAGCCTTTCTATTCTACTGCGAACAAGGGATACTTAGCTTGCTACGATGCTGCTCCAAACAATAGACTGCTAACTAAAAAAGTTGCTACAAACAATTAATCACGAGAGAAATGGAAAACACCTCTGCTGCCGACAACTGTTGAGCGAAGACTGCCACTGAGGACTTAACACATAAGAATTAGTGCGTGTTAAATGGCTTTTAATTTGTACCTCAGCTTGAAAACATTGGTATGTTTATTTCAAGCACATTTACCGGGAAAGATCCTACTATATTCCACTTCCACGGCTGTTATTTTAGTTTTTACAAATGCAATGCAATTCTTATTCACGTTTTTCATTACCTTACCCCGACAAAACTAAATTATAAAACATGATATGGACTGTGATGTATCTTAAAGATTGAAAAGAGCAGGCAAAAATATCAACAACAAAATGCACCGAAGTGTTATTTAAATATCAAGGTGTGTTATGGATAAAAACAAACTAATAGCTTGAGATATTAATCACTTCTTCCAAATACTATTAACTGATTACCTCATGATATTTCAGAGCAAATTTGGATATTGTCGTCTGATATTTTGTGCTTCCTACATATAAATCAGGCCCATATCTCATTTCGCAATCTAATCACGATTGATTTACTTGAAAACCTCGTCTACTCGGGTATTTTAAAATAGGGATTGGAACCATGTTTGTTTTAAATTTGGTTGGAACGAGGGCTTTGACCAATACAGGGTAACTGCTTGCACTTTCACGGAAAGAGCTATCCGAAAAACCTTTCCCGGAAACTCGAACTTTTCAAAAGATTTCCCTTCTTCAATCAATAAATCATTGGAACTAACTACAATTATTCTTTAGCGCTATATAACCACACATAGTAGCCTGGTTTTTACGCCATGTTATGGGAACAAGCATTTCACAAAACGTTTATTTGATCGCATAAACTGTCGTATGCATATTTTGAACACTTCAACCAAAGGAATAATAATTAATTCCCCGCGGCCTTAATATAACTACTAATATTGTCCATTTAGACAGATTAGTTCATGTATTTTGTTGATTGATATGATGATTCGGGTAAAATTAATAAAAATGCGTTTTCCCAACATCGATGGTGCTGGTTGTTACGTCAACTATGAAATCATGGGCACTGGGCAGTGTATTATGTATCTCACCTCCGGTGTGATCCAAATGACATCATTTACAATTACCTTTCCTTCATGGCTTGGATTAGCTTTCATATGCACCCACATTTTTTTTAACGGTTGAAATTCAATAATTTCTCGGTTAACCTGAACTTCCACAGCTTTTTAATACCATTCGAATTTTCTTTGTTTTTTTGTGATTTTTTTTTGTGTGATTAACTCATTGTTTCATTGACGCTGAAGGTCTTGAACGACTAAAACCAAACCGTGTAAAAAACCCTGTGTGTAGTCATTCATATATACGGATTTTTCAATGTATACCTTTGTGGATTTTGTAGTTTTAAATTGCGATCAAATATAAATAAAAAATTTTATCAGTACGTGCTTGAAATATTTCAACAAAATATACATTTGTTTGATCCCATTTTAAGAATAAACTTGTTTTTTTTTTGCCTGTGGCGTTTTTTTTTCAATCCATATAGTTTTAACTCCTCAGTCTCAAATTGAGACCAAATAAGAATCGCAGTACGAACATGAGCTTGATTCCATTCAAATAATTATAAGAATTGATTTACTCAAGCACACTGCATTTTGAGACACGATTTCGACGTGCTTCAATTGATACCAGTCTGGAACCCTTCAAGGTGCTTCAAGGCTAAATAATAAATCTATCTGCATATAAACGGTAAAACGTCCTATCGTTGTGGTATGTCCTAATGTTGCGGTAGTGTTAAAATAGTCCATCCTGAATATGATAGCTTTCAAAACAATTGTGAATCCGCTAAAACTCTCCGAATCAACGAATAGAATACCTTTTGTTTGACAAAATTCCGTTCAAAATGATGAAAAATCAATAGCTTCCTTTGAGCCTATTATTGCGGTAGTGCTGAGGTCCTATTGTTGTGGTATCGATTTCCATAAGAATTGCATGCAATACCGCAACAATAGGACTGACCTTGAAAAAATGTCGCAACGATAGGCAACTGCGTCCTATTATTGCGGTAGTTAGTTTTTATTATGATAAAAACAAAGCAACATAAGTTTACCACAAATGACGTAATATTTACGAATCCATAGTTAACGAGCATCCTATTCAACTACTGCAATGTGAAAAAAGATAAACAATTTATTTTTAAAGAATTTTTGAAATCAATTTTGTTTTGACGCGGCGCTTAACCCCTCCATAATAGGACGTTTTACCCTACCTTAGTTTCTTCCTATGCTTTTGTGACACACTCAGAGATTGAATCCTAAAGAGAATGAGCAAGTCTCTCACTTATCATCTCTGTATACATATACGATATGTCGCAAGTTGTCATGATAGAGAACTGATTCGGGAGGCTATACCCCATGATAAATTTCTTTTAGAAAGCTCCAAAAGCGGGGAGCACTGGCTCTGATGATGTATCTCAACTTGTTCTACACAGCTGTGCAGTAACCAACACGAAATGAGCGAAAACAAAGCGAGAATCACCATTTTTCTTTAGAGTCTGCCTATCCGATTCTGTTTTTCTGCTCTTGTATACAAGTTTGATAAATTTGTTATCATGGCTTGTTATTATTCGAACAGTTTTTACCTCTCTTTTATCGTTGTTTGTTATCTATTGCGAGCGATTTCTGCAAACCCAGGACACACCTCTTTAGTACCTGGTTGGCTACAGCGTCGATACACCTATGCCTGCGTATTGTAGAGCTACATAATCGTCGGTCTTGGGCGATGTTCCTCCAGTTCCCCTGAACGTTCAGGGTCCACAGATCCGATTCCACCGCGTGCAGCCAGCGTGTTCCTGGCCTTCCACGAAGTTGCCGGCCCCTATCTGGTTCTCTGTTGAATATTGTTTTCGCTATTCTTTCTTCTGATATTCGCACTAAGTGACCAGCCCACTGAAGTCTGCCGTATTTTATACGATTCACAATATTTTCTTCTTTGTATACTTGATACAGCTCATGATTCATGCGTCTGCGCCACACGCCATTTTCTAGTTTCCCTCCGAGTATTGTACGCAGCACTTTTCGCTCGAAAACTCCGAAAGCTCTCCGGTCTGCTTCTTTTAATGTCCATGCTTCATGTCCATAAAGGGCCACTGGTAGAATCGGAGTTTTTTATAGAGCAAATTTCGTTTCCGTCTGCATGTTGCGGGACCTAAGTTGGTTACGTAATCCGTAAAAGGCCCTATTCTCAGCAGCAATACGTCTTTTCACTTCACGGGCAACTTCATTGTCACATGTCACAAGCGTTTCAAGTACTTTATCTTGGTAGGTTGATCCTATCTTCGCCGTTTCTCTCTTCAGTGGGACAAAAGCCTCCACTACTGCTCTGCGATCGATTCAAATAAGGTCGATGCCGTCCGCAAAGCCCAGGAGCATATGCAACCGTGTGATAGTGCCGTTCATCTGCACGCCAGATCTCCTAATAGCGCCTTCGAGTGCAATGTTGAACAATAAATTCGAATGTGCATCACCCTGCTTCAATCCGTCTAAGGTCATAAACGAGGTTGACACTTCGTCTGCAATCCGAATACTTGATTTCGAGCCATCCAATGTCGCACGTATCAGTCTAATCAGTTTCGCCGGAAAACCATGTTCGGACATTATCTGCCACTGCTCATTTCTTTTTACTGAATCGTACGCTGCTTTAAAATCAATTAACAGATGGTGAGTCTGCAACCAGTCTACTCCCGGAATACATCAAGGATCATCCGCAGGGTAAACATCTGATCCGCCGTTGATCGGCCCTCACGAAAACCTGCCTGGTACTCGCCAACGAAGGACTCCTCAAGCGGTCTCAGTCTGTTAAACAGGATACGCGACAGGATGTTGTACGCCGAGTTCAGAAGGGTGATCCCTCTGTAATTGGCACACTCTAGTATGTGCCCTTTCCTATAGATCTCGATGTTCTCTGAGCATATTTTGTTCTGAATTCACTTTTCTTATGTCGATATGTTCAAATTTTTAGGCTACTAGACCATCTCTGGACAATAACAAACACATCAGCAATAGGAAATGACAATTGTTTTGTTGTCGTTTTTCATGGCAACAAGCTTTTTTGGATCTAGTACCCATTTCAATTTTCCTTCCATTCCTCGATCTCTCCCTTTTCTCTTCAATATCGAGATGTGGAGAGGCAACTGTATTTTATTTGAAAACGGTTTGGATTTCTTAGTTTCTCATAGAAATTTCCTTATCAATATGGATTTGCTTTACGCTGTTTTTACAGTCTACTCTGTGTTTTGCCTTTGGCGTATTCAAAAACCCTCTTCTAGGGCTCCTTCCCCAGAAACCTGTTCCATTCTCCTTTCCAGCTTCATCTCCTCTTCTTTCTCCTTTCACTTCCTTTTCCGTCAGGTAAATAATGAGAAAAACCAGTGGAAGCGATGGCACAAATCTCCCAAATTGAGAGATAAGCCGACGTTCTGATACCTGATATCTTAAGTTTTGACTGATAAGGGGCACGCCTTGATGAGAAACTCTCTGCGAAAGGGTTTAAATAGCTGGACCTTGTCGTAATATGATCGTAACTGTATCGTAGCTGATACTGCATTGCTTCTCAATACCACTGGAATTATTCGACATGCAATTATACACTAAGGATACGGGTAAAGCTATAATAGATCTAATGAATGGTCGCAGTGGAAAATTCTTACAGTCATACAGTCGACCATCGAGATTTGATACACTCCATATGGAGATGTGGAGCAGAAGTTCCGGAAATTGTTGGAAAGGACTGTCAGAGTAACCGAGAAAATATTTAAGCATGGCATCATTTGTTTCCACGAGTCGATATCGAGTATTAGAACATTGACTCATGGAGGGTCCACTGTATCTTGTAAGAGTGGAATCCTACCAGCTCGATTTAACTGCTGGGATGTTTAGTGCTGCACGTACTTGGTGCAGTACTTGGTTGATCTCCAAGACTCCAGGACGTTTTGGAGAACCAAAAAGGTAGTAGCTTGTAACAGAAATGAGTGAAATCATTTTTAAACTCAATGACGTTTTGTGGGCCCTGAAATAGTTAACGTTTATTCAAAACTCAATCAATTTATGTCTTATGATCTCATAGATATTTGGGGGCATATTTCTCAGCTTAATATTTTATTTTTTATTTCTAAACGCATTTCCTGATACTTTCGAGGATGTGTACTCCAGATAAGTTTGGACGGGCTACCCGGGTAGACGAAAATGGCTCATTAACAGTAAAACGTGATATTGATAACAAAACATGATATTAACTTGTTTGAAATAAGAGTAAAAATAACAAGCGAAAATAACAAAAAATTGCACCGAAATATCATAAAAATATCGGGTTTTGCCATTAACAAGAACTTATCAATATCTTGAGCTATTAGTTTGTTCTTCTTAATAGCAAAACCCGATATTTTTATGATATTTCGGTGCAAGTTTTTGTTATTTTCGCTACCCGACTAGTTAGTCATAACATAATTTTATCACAATTATATCAATATGTGTTACAAATAACAAAACTTGAAATAATTTTGTTATAAATTCTCTGCCAAAGATGAAGGAAATAAAATTTCATGATCGTCATAACATGATTATAACACAATGTGTTATGTTTATTTCCCCAGAAAAAAAATTGCCTACATTTTTGGTAGATAGGAATTGGAAAAAAAAGTAAGGTAGCACCTATAGTATAACTTGAATCTACATTCAAAGTTGAACCAGCTGGACAAGATAATTGCCTACATTATGGATAATCATAATCTTTGCAAGAACATAATTTGTTATAGTATAAGCTATTTTCACCGCTTTTCATGTAACACAACGAGTTATAATTTTGTTCAATTAATAACATATTTAGTAATATTTTTGTTAAAACTAGAAGAGATTTTGTTACAATTTTTGTTATTTTAACTACTAATGGTACATGTTTTATAACAACCGCTGTTATAAAAAACTGCTGTAACAGAATAACAAGGTCTGATATAAATCTGTTACTATCTACTGGTCGGGTAGTTATTTCAATCAAGTTAATATCATATTTTGTTATCAATATCACGGTTTCTACCCGGGTAGAGCAGCCGAAACAAATGTTCATCTCTTTTTCAGTTCTATCTATACTAGTTTTGATAGGATCCATTGAAAAAACCCAAATTTGTTCGTTTAATCTCAGTAAAAAGTCGTCCTGAAAGGGTTAAGACAACCACTACCGAAACTACACGGCTATCCTAGATCGGGAAAAGAAGATAACTTTGATGGTGAACTTCCTACGAGACCGCCAGGCCCATAACCCACGTGTCTTGATGGAAGTTGAACCTACAACCTCCTACACTTTAAATAGACGGCATCCAATAATTTACCTAATACTTAATGGGATCAATAATGACGTGCCTCAATAATTTGTAATAAAATGAAAATAAATAAAACAGGTTCAATTTATGTACGCTAATGGCAAAATGCATTGCAGTCCTTTGACCAAGCCATCTATTACTATTACCATATTTATGTTAAAATTTGCATGGAATTTGTTTAGTGAAAATTCCTTACAAGTTATTAATCTGCAACACCATGCAGTGAAAGATTGCCGGCCGATCTATGAACTTTCTGGGGATAGAATACTGACGCTTACGTAAGATGCCAAAGCAAAACATGCAAACAAGCAAAACCATGCTGAAGGTGGTTGGGTTCAATTCCCGGTCCACTCTAGGAAATTTTCGGGTTGGATATATCCTCGACATCCCTGGGCATGGTGTGTTTGTCCGAAGAGGCTTATTTCCAAAAAAGCAGTATCTCTAAAACACCCACTACACGAAAGTATAGGTTTACCTTTTTCACGTTGGTGTATTTTTAAAATGTTCTACAGGGTGTTCAATAAGTTCGAATACAAATGTTTGATCATTGTGTTTGTTAGCCCAATGTACATATTCTGTATTAGTATTGGTGTCAGCGTTTGCGGTATATATACGCTATCGGATGTGTGTGGTGTTGACATTCTGTCACTTATTGTTTGTTTATTGCGCGCGTTGAAAATGGATTGGGGCATAATAAATGGCCGTTTTTGAAAGTCAAAATCATGGCGGCGTACTACAAAACTGAGGTTTTGAGGACTATTGATGCCCCCAGTGGCCCGCTGCTTAGACGGAGATGAGCCCTACGTGTTCCAATAGGACGATAACCCTTTATACACCGAAATTGCGATTTTATCCTAATATGGGGACAATTTCATCGACTTTTTGGACAAAACATTGCGACCTCTCAGCTTCCCGGATTTGAACCATCTTAACCTTTTTATTTGGTCCTTTATTGTGTTAAAGCTGTACGAATACAAGGTCAGTAACTTGGACCAGTTCAAGACGTAATTCTCAAACTCTGGAACGAAATGCCCATGCAGACCGTGCGTGCCGCTTGCGATGGGTTTTAGAAACGTTTGAAGCTCGTGAAGAAGTACAAAAAAGAGGTCATTCCAAAAGAAATGTTACAAACGTTCCTTATAAACAATACTTCCAATTAAATGCAACCGGGAAAAGAAATAATTTAATCTCAATTTTTAAACATTTTTTGAAAGTGTATTCGAACTTATTGAACACCCTGTATAGGGGGTCATTTTTCCTTACATTTTTGGGGGGTTAAAATTGGCTATCATTTGAGATTTATATGGAGTTTTCACCAAAAATAGTGAAAAATATAAAAAAAAATTTCTAGATCCCCCGATAGTACATTTTAGTTTACCCACTGTTCTCGATGTTTGTAGGGTTAAGAACGTCCGCCACAAGTAGATTCTCGTTCAGCAAATTACAACGCTTGATAGAGTTGGTTGTAACGTAGCTTTAGATAAATCTGTTTGCACGTATAGCTTTAAGGACAGTTCTACCGTACTATATGTGTTCCGTGTGTGTCTAATTGCATGGAATTCACACGATTTTATAGAGAACAAACCACTAATTTTAGTTAAGGATATTTAGCTCGTATTTAGCTTTCTGAAATAATACCGTTCGCTGCACGTTTTTGTTTCAATAAACAGCAAGAAGCCGAATCAATAGTAGACAGGTTACCTTCATCTACATGTCATCCTCCGTCATCCTGACAGGTCTGTCAACGGGTCAACCTGCCGTATCGGCCGTCACATTAGCGTGACCAGCAGTGCTGCCAGTGTTAACATCCTCTCCCCCGTAATACTGGCCACCAGGTCCAGTCTTACCAACTTCATCCACCTCAAGTACCGCTAGCCTAGCCACTGGCCTACGCACAAGACCCCTCGCAGTTTGAACCATAGCCTGCCTAATTCTCCCATCCGCCCCGGGAATCGCTTTAACCACCCTGCCTCTTATCCATTCGTTTCGTTTCCCGTCTCCAACTACCAGCACTAACTGACCCTCCGTTAAAGGTTTTGCTTCACCACACCACTTTGGCCTCTTAGTCAGTGTGGGGAGGTACTCCATGATCCATCTTCTCCAAAACACATCCAGCTGGTGCTGTACTTGATGCCATGACGACCGTATACCTTGCGCTGCATCGGTTGCCTCGACCACTGGTTGCCGAACGCCACACGAGTTTCCCAGCAAGAAATGGTTCGGTGTGAGTGCCTCGCTCTCGTCCGACGTTAGTGGCAAATACGTTAGTGGTCGTGTATTAACGATAGCTTCGGCTTCCACCATGAATGTAATCAACGCTTCGTCATCCAGCTTGCGATGGTTGTTGTACGACGTCTCCACCGCCACTTTGATAGAGCGGACCATCCGCTCCCAGGCTCCACCCATGTGCGGAGTTCCAGGCGGATTGAATACCCAGGTCCTCAATTTGCTCCTTCAGTAGTCTAGCGGCTCCCACGAAATTCGTGCCGTTGTCTGAATAGATCTCGGCCGGTGCACCTCGGCGGCAGATGAAGCGTCGAATACATTTGACGCACGAGTCCGTAGTGAGATTATGAGCCACCTCGATGTGCACTGCCCGTATTGTCAAACACGTGAAAACGGCTATCCACCGTTTAGCGTTGCTTCTACCGACCTTCACCGTCAACGGTCCAAAAAAGTCCAGGCCAGTATACGTAAAGGGTCTGGCGAATGACGCCATCCTGGCTAACGGGAGCGGCGCCATGCGGGGAATCTGCGGTAAGCTCTTGTACACGCGACACCACTGGCACGCTTTGGCAACGCTGTTAATCGCCCTTCTGAGTCTCGGAACATAATACAGCTGACGAACTTCGTTCGCGACAGTTTCGGTGTTGCCGTGTCGGTACTTACGGTGATAGTATTCCAGCAGCAAGGTAGTGAACTTGTGACTCCTAGGAAGGATTACTGGAAATTTCATCTCCTTCCTGACATTTGGAGCCTCCGCTATTCTGCTATCCATTCGAATGATGCCTTGTTCGTCTAAGATTGGACATAGCTGATAGAGAGCGCTGCTTTTTCCCACATAGATTCGCTCATTTGGAGGTTTCGTCTGGTTGCTTATCAAGGTCACCATCTCATCTGGGAAGCACTGCCACTGTGTCTCGCGGATTAGTAGACTTTCTCCCTTTCGTAGCTCTTCTGAGGATAATGGACCTACGAATAACTCATGTCTTGCTAGCTTCTTCTTGATGTTGCTTATGAATCGGTACACGTAGGCGACGGACCGTATAGCACGTTTCAGTTGAGAAAATCTATCTAGTTCCATCAAACCTCCAGCAGTTTGAACTGTCCCATGAACGAAGCAAGGACGTAGCTCTTCTTCGGTAGGTGACGTCAACGTTCGTTGTACCGGCCATTCTGATTCCGCTAGTTGAAGGAACGCTGGTCCCTTGAACCAGACACTGTTTGCGTTTAGGTCTGGGCCATTTCCCCACTTCGTGGCAATGTCGGCTGGATTTTCTTTGGAGGGAACCCAACGCCAGTCTTCGACATCGGTGGTCGTAATTAATTCTCCTATTCTGCAGGCTACAAATTGTTTATATCTGCGATGATTAGCTCGCAGCCAGGAAAGAACTGTTGCGGAGTCGCTCCAGAAGACTTTTCGTGTAGCTTTCAGTGTGTGGTTTTCTTCGACGAACTGTGAGAGCCGAGCACCAAGCACTGCGGCTAGCAGCTCCAAGCGAGGTATTGAAACAGTTTTCAGGGGGGCCACCTTTGTTTTCGCCGAGACAAGTGCACAATCGGGGAAACCGTCGGAGTTCGAAGTGCGAAAGTAGACTACTGCGCAATACGCAGATTCGCTGGCATCCACAAATATGTGCAGTTGCAGATTTCGGTACCGCTCTTTGGTAGCACCTGGGAAGTAGCAGCGAGGGATCTTAAGGCTTGCGACATCCTTGATCAGGCTTGTCCAATTTTTCCACCTTTGATGCAGACCGTCATTCACTTTTTCGTCCCATTGTATCCCTTCTCTCCATACTTCTTGCAGCAAGATTTTGCCATGTACCACGAAGAGGCTCAGTAGGCCGAGTGGGTCAAAGAGCGACATCAGACACTTCAACATCTGTCTTTTTGTAGGACGTTCATCGTCTCTTAACGAATTAACGATTTCAGGTTTCATTTCAGTTGAGAAACTGAAGGCGTCTTCCTGCGTCAACCACAAGAGCCCGAGAACCCGATCATAGTTTGTTTGTTTGTCAGTAGTAAAAGCCTTATCTTGTTTGGATGAATCCATAGATACTCCCAAAGCAATCAAGAGGTCACTGCTGTTCGATAGCCAATTCCTCAGTTCGAAACCGGCTTGCTGGTGAACGAAACGCATTTGTTGGGAGACTTCGATAGCTTCGTGAACAGATTCATAGCTCTCTAGCGAATCGTCCACGTAGTGGTTGTTAAGAATGCCTTCGACCGCTCGGGGATACAATTCTTGGTAATCTTTGGCGTTTTTGTTTTTCACATATTGGGCTGCCGCTGGGGAGCAAGTTGAACCAAAGGTGGCTACATTCATGAAATACACCTCTGGTACGTCGGAAGGATCGTTGCGCCAAAGGAATCGTTGAGAGTGGCGGTCTTCTTTTCGTATGTAGATTTGATGGAACATTTCCTTTATATCTGAAGAAACTCCAACATTAAACTGACGAAAGCGCAATAGTACACCGGGAAGCGAGGTCAGCTGATCCGGACCTTTTAGCAGCACTGAATTTAGTGAGATAACATTGACTGCCGCTCTTGCATCCCATATCATGCGAACCTTTCCCGGTTTACGAGGGTTAACAACTGCTCTAGCGGTAGATACCACACGGCGCATGTCGCCGTTAGCTAGTTCTTCTTTGGTTGCGCGATGGGCATAGCCTTTCTGTTGGTAGTCTTCCAGTTGTTGTTGTAATGCTTTGCTTCAGTTCTGGATTCCGGTTCATACGTCTTTCCAGGCACTCAAGCCGCCGCAGAGCCATGTTATAGCTTTCAGGGAGCTCTATGTGGTCGAATTTCCACAGAAGGCCGGTCTCGAAGTGGTCGCCTACCCGGACAGTTGAGCTCCTCTAGTATTCGTTGTGCACGCTTCTCTTCATCCGACACAAGTGGTGCTAGTGGTTTTCGTTCCAACTTCGTCCGTGGTGAAGAAATCTTTGACGAGATCGTGCAGCGTTTGATCGGCGACACACCCACAGGCATGGTAGTTGATCGACGCCATCTGACTGTAGTCCGCTGAACCACCATATATACACCAACCTAATCTTGTTTTCACAGCCACTGGTTCACGTCTAATTCCTTCGCGCGTCTTCAATGGGACTATCAACTCCAGGTTGTTAACTCCGATCAGCAGTTTTGGAACTGCTTTGGTGTAGCTCGCCACCGGCAGTCCCTTGAGATGGCCGTACTGCTTCGACAACTGATCGTACGAAAGTGTTTGCGTAGGTAATGATAGCTCCTTAACGGTTTGAACTTCTTCCAGTGAATACTTTCTCCCATCAGTCGACGAAACGATTAACGACAACTGCTTCGAATCGTTCTCCGTTCTAGTCATATTCCCCGTCCACAGCAAACATAGTGGCGCCTTAACACCATTAACACCAAGTTTCTTCGCCAGGCTATCCTCAATAAGTGTCAAGGACGACCCATCGTCGAGAAAGGCGAAGGTATTCACTTTCCCTTTTGGTCCATGCAAGGTAACCGGCACAATCCTAAAGAGCAGGGACTGTTTCACTTGTCGGTGAGTCTGGTTCTCCGCAATGTTCATTAATGATGGTGTCTTCACAACCGAACTGCCGCGCGACGAGTGTAGCAGTGGATGATGGCGAAAATCGCAACCATTTGTACCGCAGGTGCTGGTTTTTCTACAACTTCTTCTGCCGTGAGAGTTCAAACAATTTCTGCAAAGTGCACTGGATTGTACAAACTTCAACGTCCATCCACCGAGAGAGATTTGAACGCTTGGCATTCCTGGATACGATGACCAATTTTCTTGCAAGCCAGACACGCCTTGGCTTCCACCGCGTTGATTTCGGCTCTGATTTTAGGTTCACTGTGGTGCGCAATGATATTTCCTCTTGCCCTAGAATTGTTCTTCGTTGGAGCACTCGGTCTTACACTGCTGCTGGCGTACACGGTCACTTTGCTCACTGCTTTCACTACACTGGACATAAAACTTCCAAACGTTTTTAGATTCACTTCCGAAAATCCCTGGAGATATGAGCCCCATTCCATTTGTAGATGTGGTGGTAGTTTGGCAACGAGTTCCGCGAGGAGGGTAGGGTTTGACAGATGGACGGATTGACCAGCAACTTCTAAATGGTCACAGAGACTTTGTATAGACATTCCAAAATCAATAATGGTTTGGAATCTATCCACTTTCGGTGAAGGGGCTGATCGTACCTTTTCTAGAAGCGCTGTGATTAGCAACTCAGGCCTCCCATACAACAAATGCAGAGTTTCTATGATGTAATGGTACAGATTCAGGCAAAAGCAAACGGCTTTGAACAGCTTCGTATGCTGCGCCTTTCAAACTACGCTGAAGGCGACAAAGGTTTTCGGCGCTAGAGTACCCACAAGCGAGTGTAGTGTTCATAAAACTGCTTATGAATACTGGCCAATCAGCCGGATTGCCAGAAAAGGGGGTAAATCACGCGGCATAACTTGCCTGGCGGCTAACTGCGAGGGGAGGGGCAAAGGTGGCTATGTTTGCATTAAGCAATGGTGATTGCGTGGGCGATAAGGCAATACTACCAAATTGCTTCATTAGATGTTGGATATTGGCATCGTTATTATTTTGCGGTACATGTAGAGGATTATTATCTGGCCTACCTGATGGTCCGGAGGGAGGGAAGGGGTAAGA
The DNA here is from genome assembly GCF_024139115.2 of Armigeres subalbatus. Lineage (NCBI taxonomy): Eukaryota > Metazoa > Arthropoda > Insecta > Diptera > Culicidae > Armigeres > Armigeres subalbatus. Next base: position 304,220,374 of record NC_085141.1, read on the forward strand.
GGCTGGTACAAACCCCGATGCTGGCACAGACCAGTTTGACGCCACCGGTTGATGCATGGGTAGTGGCTGAGGATTTGTTGATGTGCGTCCAGGTAGCGACGCAGCCGACACTGCGTGTGGTCGTGACAGTCCTGTGGCGGTATGTGTAGGCGCTTGCAATTGCGATACCTGTACATACCGCGGAGGCACTACAGATGCGTGTTCAGGTGCGGAAGGTGGAGGTGGCACCATTGAAGGTTCAGGTGCCGACGGCGGTGCTGCTATCGATGAAGTTCTCCTTGCCGGCGCGGAGGCTGTCATTGATGCTGGATGATGTTGCGATGAAGCAGCCCATACTTCTGGTGGTTGAGGTAATGATGATGATTGCGGTGGAAGTACTACTTCAGAACCGCCTACCAATGAAGCAGACTGTGTTTGAGTTGGAGTGGATTGAGCTAACGGCACCGTACCGGTGATCTTATTAAAAACCACGGATTCGACAACATTTTGTTTCGAACCTGTTTTAGAATCTGCTGCCATCGTTTTGACTGTAGTCAATTTTTGGGTGGGCAGAGCAGAATGTTTCAGAGGACTATGCAGGTTGACGTCTGAACACTGAACTGAAGTTTGGACTCCGACGATAGTTGGCGTAGCGATAGATGGACCGATCTGATGGGAGGATGCTGGTGGCAAGAAGGTGGGATGTACATCCGCGATTGTTGGAGCGATGCAGGGGCTCCTGTTTGCTCTGCACAGCTGTTCACCCATTGAACAACCTTATCGATTTTAGACCGCTTACTCAATCGGCTGCCTTTACTACGAACACTTTTGTTTTCTTCTTCCAACTCAACTGAGATTCAAGTAGCTTATATTTGTCTTCGATGAATTTCTTCTGCATTGCTTGGAGCTCTTCCAGCTTCTCAAGCTGTAGATTCAATCTGGCTGAGTTTCCCGATTTTACGGAGTTGTGAGACGCATGTGATTTAGACGCTATGCTAGCTATTTCGTCCACCTGACAGTTTTCACATGACCAGGCACGGTTGTCGATCGAATCAGAAACCCCAGCACACGTGAAGTGCCACCAGGTTTGGCAAATATCACACTGCACCATGCTTTCCTCGCCGTTTAGGCGATCGCACTACGCAATCTGACCGTAGTTCGTCGAGCGTGTGTGCGTGTTGCAAAGCAAGATCTTCATGCATGTCCGGAACCGATTTACTTGTTTCCATGACCGACGAGTTATTCGTAACTGCTGAAGATTTATCTAAAGTTTTGTTCTCGATGTTTGTAGGGTTAAGAACGTCCGCCACAAGTAGATTCTCGTTCAGCAAATTACAACGCTTGATAGAGTTGGTTGTAACGTAGCTTTAGATAAATCTGTTTGCACGTATAGCTTTAAGGACAGTTCTACCGTACTATATGTGTTCCTTGTGTGTCTCGTTGCATGGAATTCACACGATTTTATAGAGAACAAACCACTAATTTTAGTTAAGGATATTTAGCTCGTATTTAGCTTTCTGAAATGATACCGTTCGCTGCACGTTTTCGTTTCAATAAACAGCAAGAAGCCGAATCAATAGTAGACAGGTTACCTTCATCTACATGTCATCCTCCGTCATCCTGACAGGTCTGTCAACGGGTCAACCTGCCGTATCGGCCGTCACATTAGCGTGACCAGCAGTGCTGCCAGTGTTAACACCCACTATATGGAAGAGGGGAGCATATACTTTCGCGTGGTGGGTGTTTTAGAGATACTGATTTTTGAAAATAATATTTCCCCATAGAGACACCGTGTGGGTGTTAGCCTCATGATATACGAATGCAACAATGGTAACTTAGCTTAGAAATCTCGAAGTCAATAAGTGGAAGTGCTGAATAAACACTATACTGCGAGGCAACAATGTCCCAGTGGGGGATGTAATACCTAGAAGATAAACAAGAAAATTCGCTCTCTTTCTTAATGGATGCAAACGCTCGCCTTCTAGACTCCACGTTTCATTGAAAACAAAACAAAAATTTCCAACAATACATCTTTCATTTCCGGTAGCCTACTCCTTTGGGAAAATCCCATATGGTCGCCCTAAAACTCAATAATATGTGTACATTAGATATGAACAACAAATTATTACTAGCGTACCACTCAATCACTCTCAGGGGAAGCAAATTATACATTTTCATTCATTTAGCCTAGATCCGAGTGCTTTAACCGTCTCATTAATCCCGAGGAGGTGGAGTTGTTTGACATAAAACCAGTTTGGAACGCGCGCTTTGTGTTTTTGCTAATTGAATTATGTGATTAGCTGCAAACCGGTAGCATTTCCGGTTGTGTTCGTGGAATAGCTTACGCGGTTTTTTTTAATGTTTGGAATTCATTGAATTTGTGGTTGAACGCAATATAAGTCGTGCCGGTTGACGGTCTTGGCAATAAACGAGAGCAAGATTGATAACTTTGATATCTTTTGTTTGTAAAACTAATGCTTCATAATTGTGTCATTTCAGCAAAAAAATCACGAGTTCTTCATTGTCTGTTAGACAATATCTGATAATCGAGCCGAAAGGTTAATCGCGCCGGAAACAACTCGTCATAGTGCAAATTAATGATTACCTTTTTAGAATGTACAAGAACAGCTATTGACCTCGAGAGCTGTACAAATTTAGCATTTTGCATTTCACCACACCAATTATCACACATTTGTATATTAATTTTCTTACTTAAATCTGGATAACTAGATACCAAACGTCCATAAATCACAAACGTTGCACGATCGAACAGAACGGGCCGAACAGCCTAGAGTGGACGGGAGCGCTCAAACGGAAAGACACATCCATCTATCGGAGATTTCCGGCCTCGGCAGCGATGTGTCGATTGACTGGTTCATCTTTCTTTCTCTGAAGACTCCGAAACCGTTATTACTTAAATATGTTTCACATCTTCCGAACGTAGCAGTTAAGGGCAATGCGCGCGGTAGCTCAAAGCATTTGTATAGATTAGCACATTATGGATGTGAAAACAACAAACATCGCGGAGCCGTCAGCTGATGAATGTAGTACATGCATATGAAGCCTCTGCTGAAACAAGGGCGTTGATATCTCATCTTTTGAATGAACGTATCAAAATGAAGGGTTTTTTGCTCTGTATCACCTATTTGCGCAAGTTTCTAGTTAGCTCATGATAAATCACAAAGATTATCACACTAATGCAACGACGATAATTTTCTTCTCCTGAGAACTTACACCCTTATTCCAACAAAAGAGCCCATACATGTATCCCAAGACGATTTATTTGGTTCAAGAAATAACAACCAGTGGTATTCAACACTGGTCTTGAGACGATCCATTTGACTTTAGTAGCAACACCAGCAGGAGAAAAAGATTGCTTACTTTATGAGTCGATTCGAACGGGATGTGGGTCGCTGTTGTGAATCGTTTGTTGGACACCCATTGCTAGTAGCATAACAACTAACAAAGTGGTTTGTAAGCTTTCAAATGACCTTCGAAAGATGCTTGTGCGGCTGATTAGTGTCGACCGCCGCACGGTGCGGCCAAACCATAAATGGAAGAGACAATGTTTGGTAATTTAATTATGAGTTGGAAGGTGTTGCTTAGTAGTTGATTCAACAATACGGGTATTAACTAAGATGAGGGTGGCGTAATCCATCTAGTGCGGTATTTATTTTGTAAGTTCTTTCAGATACGTGAGTATCTTAACACGGAAACAAATGCATACCCACAATCATGAATAAAAAATTATGAATTCATGAATCATGCCAGTTCATGAAATCATGATTATAATTCATGATTTCAGGAACATTATTCATAGTACTAAGCAATCTTCAACAGTCGACAAAATGCATAACCGGTTATACTTCGAACACTCCCTTCCCAAGAAGTGAGAACGACTGAAAGGTAGCACGCCGGACTTACACTCGGTGTACTCGAGTTCAAAACCCCTGTTGAACTTTATTTTTTATTTTTCGATCTCAACAACCAAATCATAACGCATTGGTTGCGTTACGCGAAAATAAATCATGAAATCATGATTTATATTCATGGTGTATTTTCATAACATGAAAATACGTTCGATTCATGAAATCATGAATTATTTTCTCATTTCCGGGAACGGATTTTTACCCGTGTAATATGTTTTTTTTTTTTCCAATTTCGTTTATTTGGTAGGCTCAGGCGTGTATAACACTTTACGGAGCCATGGTTCTTTGGGATATGTACAATCAATATCATTTTATTATGAAGTTAATAAGAGAAGGGAAGAAGCCAACGTACTCGTGGTGACTCGAGGTTAGGTTTACAATGTTCAGGGATGGAAGGGGATTAGGATTCGGAAATCAGGGAATCATGATAATCAAAGAATGTCAGCTGCTCATCCGGTTATTTGGTGTCAGTTACGATGTGGTGTGTCGTCGTGCTCGAAGAATGGTTCGACTGGGAGCATCTTCCGGATGGTCAGAGCTACGGAGCTCTACGGAACAGACAGGCAGAGACTTAAAAAAAAAACTTTGAAGAAAGAAAAAAAAAACAAAGTATTAGATTTTGATGTCAGAAGAACAAAGAAAACCATAAATGGCCTGCATATAGACTACATCACGATCTCCCAAAACACCTCGAACTTCCCTGAAGGGTTGTTTACCTCGGGCCACAAGGGTATCCAATAGTCGCTCTCTGGAGGCGTCGTTTTCTGAGCAAAACCAAACTACGTGATCGATGTCATCATAATCGGCTCCGCACCTACATAAGTTGCTATCGACAAGGTTTATTCTGTACAGATGTGCGTTTAGTGAATAGTGATTGGACATAAGTCTCGACATCGTGCGAATGAAGCCTCGACTTAAGTCCTCACCTCTGAACCACGCTCGCGCAGAAACTTTAGGAACTATAGAAAATAGCCACCGTCCAAGTTCGTTGTGTGTCCAATTCCTTTGCCAACTCTGAAGAGTACTCTGACGGACTAATGGGAAAAACTCGTTGTTCGAGAGTTGTCTATTATAAACCTCACCTTCCTGTGCGCCCACCTTTGCTAGCAGAGTCCGCCTTCTCATTGCCGTAGATTGCGCAGTGAGATGGGACCCAAACAAAGGTAATCTTGAATGATCTTTCGACCAAAACACACATCTGCTCTCTTATGTTTGTAAGAAAGTAAGATGCGTGTAACAGGTTTCATCGACCGGAGTGCCTCGATAGAACTAAGACTATCCGAGAAAGATGAAATAATGGTCTACGGGCTGATTGGAAATTATCCCCCAAAGCGAAGTTAATTGCTGCCAGCTCAGCAACATAAACCGAACACGGTTCTTGAAGTTTTCGGAAGGTGGTTGAAGTCACATTGAAAACACCGAAGCCAGTGGATCCGTTAATGCGAGAACCATCAGTGAAGTATCTGTTGTTGCAATTGACATGTTCATATTTTTCGGAAAAAAGAGAGGGAATGGATATTTTCGAAGATGATCTGGTATTCCTTGAATGGCATGTTTCATGGATAGATCGTATTCAATGGAGGAACTGTCGTTGGTGAAGTGAACTCGAGATGGATTATAACACGGAAGACAAAGATCTGTTGATATGTAGTTGAGATAAACTCTAAGGAATCTTGAACGGCAAGTCAGTTCAAGCATTTTTTCGAAGTTATCTAAGACAAGTGTGTTACTTGTTCCACATTTGATGAGTATTCTTAGTGAGAGCTCCCAGTAACGGTGCTTTAAAGGAGTGACTCCAGCAAGCACCTCCAGGCTCATATTATGCGTTGAATGCATGCAGCCAAGGGCAATACGCAAACAACGATACTGAACACGTTCCAATTTGATGAGGTGGCAATCAGCTGCTGAGAGGAAGCAGAAAGAACCATACTCTAAAACAGAGAGAATAGTCGTTCTATAGAGTTTGATGAGGTCTTCCGGGTGAGCACCCCACCATGTTCCGGAGATAGAACGTAGAAAATTGATCCTTTTCCGGCATTTTTGTATCAAATACTCAATGTGGAGTTTCCAGGTACATTTGGAATCAAACACGACCCCAAGGTATTTAGAAGATAAAGATTGGTTGATGTCATCATTCAACAGCTTGAGTTTCAGTTGAGCAGGATACCGCTTCTTAGTAAACACAACCAACTGAGTTTTTTGCGGTGAAAACTCGATCCCTAAATGTCTGGCCCAAACAGTCAGATTATCCAGGGTACTTTGCAATGGTCCTTGCAAGACAGCTGCACATGGACCTCTTAGAGAGATCACGGCATCATCTGCAAGTTGTATGAGCGTGCATTGTCCTTCCAAACAATTGTCAATATCTTTAACATAGAAATTATAAAGCAAGGGACTTAAACATGAACCTTGGGGAAGGCCCATGTAACTAGTTCTGGAAGTTGTCAGAGTGCCGAGTGTGAAGTTCATTTGTTTTTCTGACAACAAATTGTACAAGAAATTATTCAAAATAACGGGTAATCAGAGATGCATCTGAACACGAGAACGCGTGTTCGTGTTCTAAAAGTTCTGAACACTGCACACTGTTCAAGAGCACTGACCTAACTTAGCAACTTGTATCCTAGGAAAACAAACTCAAGTGACGGCATGCTACTCATTTTTCGGCTAGTAATGGAACACGTGGGCATCTAACGGATAGAAATCAAGCATGCTCGTATGTTTTTGCATAGTTCCAAATCTAAGGAATCTTTGTTACCATGATCGTTTTGCTTGCGTACCAACCCAGTGCACACTGAACTGTGTTCAGAGTTCAAAACTTAGAACACCAAGGCACGCTCTTGGCTCATGTTCTGTTCAGGATGCATCTCTGCGGGTAATCCATTACTGTGCAGATTGTCTGACAGTACTTCTATGGAAACTGAATCAAAAGCGCCCTTAATATCCAAGAATACTGAAGCCAATTGCTCCTTGTGCGCAAAGGCCAGCTGAATATCTGAAGAGAGCAACGCGAGACAATCGTTTGTTCCTTTCCCTTTTCTAAATCCAAACTGAGTATTTGAAAGCAATGCATTTTGTTCGACCCAATGGTCGACTCTTGAAAGGATCATTTTTTCCAATAACTTTCTCATGCATGATAGCATGGCAATCGGTCGGTATGAATTGTGGTTAGACGCTGGTTTCCCAGGCTTTTGAATAGCTATTACTTTGACCTGTCGCCATTCAGGTGGCACAATGTTGTACTCCATGAAACAGTTGTACAGGTCAAGTAATCGTCTTTTTGCGATATCTGGGATGTTTTTCAGAAGATTGAATTTGATGTTATCGCATCCCGGAGCAGAGTTATTCGATGAAAGAAGAGACATAGAAAGTTCCAGCATTGGGAATGATCCACCCAAAGAACCAGGATCACTAACTGATTGTCGGAATAGCAGTTATTCTGGTACGGAATCTGGACAGACCTCTTTTGCGAAGTTGAATATCCATCGATTGGAGTATTCCTCACTCTCGTTGGTGGAAATGCGGTTCCGCATGTTGCGAGCCGTTTTCCAAAGTGTCGTCATTGAGGTTTCTCGTGATAGTCCCTCGACAAAACGTCGCCAGTAGCTACGTTTTTTGCCTTGAGAAGATTTTTGAGCTTTCTTTCGAGCCTCAAATACTCTTCAAAAAGCTCGGACCTTCCGTGTTTACGGAAGGCCTTGAAGGCATCAGATTTTTCAGAATACAACTTAGTACATTCATCATCCCATCCAGGAGTGGCTGGTCTTCTGATGACAGATGCACTTGGAACGGGTCGTTTCTGAGCTTCTAGTGCGCTTTTTTGAATCAACTCAATAAGGAATCGATATTCATCCAAAGGTGGAAGAGTATCAGTTGAGTCAATACGGATCTCTATTCAACTTGTTGCTTCGCTAGTTGTGTCTGTTTCGGCTCCTTCTTGTTTTACGAAATTCGATCGCATTTGGAAATTTTTAGTGCTATACAACAGTGTTATTGCCGATCTATTGCACATTCAACAAGAAAGAAAACAAATTATCGTACCTAAGTGCCTGTGATATAGTCTGCATCATCGTTATATATAGGAAGACTCGCATCATTCAATTCATTCCTGTAGCACCATGTCATTCATTGTATATTATTGATACCCTTCGTCATCTGTACACTGTGCCGTTCTGCCATCTAGTTCTCAAATCGAGAATTTACTTCGAATACATAGGGTTTACAAAACCGCAATATGCATCAATGTACCGCATGTAACGTCGAGTTTTGCGCAGAAGATATAAAAGTAGTTTTCGTATGACGGCCTTTGTGATGTAGGACGCTTCTTTCACGCCAAATGCGTCGGGTTGTCATACGACGAGGGATGTGCATGTTTACACCAAAATATATTCTGGATGTGTGACTCCTGCAGAAAGATTATAGAAAGCGGTCGCCTTCGAATCATTGTAAACGAAACGAATTCTAAAGAATTCGCTACAAAAACGGAACTGAATTACTTGAGATCTGACCTTGAACGGATTGCGCAGTTAGTATCCGAAGTTACTTCCAAACCTAATGAAGCCTTGCCGATTCATCAACAAAGCCACACTATCGCTCAGCACACTTCTCCGTTATCTTCAACAAAGTTGGATCAAACTACTTGTGCTTCAGATAACTCGAGCTTGGAGCTGTTTATATCGAATATCGCCCACGACGTGCCAGAAGATGATGTGAAACAAATGGTTTGCGATTCTATAGGAACGGATGAAATCTTGGATGTCAAAAGATTGGTCGCAGCTGGAATTGATGTGTCTACGCTGGATTATGTATCCTACAAAATCACGGTTGACGGTCGACACCGAAATGCTGCAGCGAGGGTAAAGCTGGCCAAATGGAGTACGATGTCGGGAGTTAAGGCGCTATTCCACCGTTGCTTGGAGACCACTGAACCGAACTTCATCCATCAATTTAGATCGAAGCGCTATTATTTGATTGGTATAATTTTATAATGAAGTTGCAACAGTTTAATGTAATAATTTCCATTCAGTTAAAACTATTTCATGTAACATGTGGTCTATGTTGTTAGGTGTATTATGTTTGTTATATTGTTAGCTAGAATTTAAGGAAGTAATCTGTACGACTTTGTGGAAGATGAAATTCAATTAAATAAATACCAATATTTACCGTCGATGCTAATTTTTGCCAGTCAATGTTCTTCGTGAGGTCAAAAGGAACATTAACTGGCTCAGATTGTTGATAGCTACTTTTAATTGTTGTAACTATCGACATATGGTCACTACCGTGGGGATCTTGGACAACCTTCCACGTGCAATCTAACGATAGTGAATTTGAACATAAAGACAGATCAATACGGCTTTGTTGACCATTTGGTCCTATTCGAGTTACTTCACCAGTGTTCAAAATATTCAAATTGAAATCGTCACACAAATCATAGAAAATAGGCGCTCTATAATCGTCATACGTTTCGCCCATCCAATACCATGTGCGTTCATATCACCCAATATCAATACTGGAGATGATAGGAGGAGACTGCGCTCCAAAATGTCGACGATTAATAGAGGCATTTGGAGGAATGTACACTGAAGCTATGCAAAGATCTTTATTCTTCACATTTACTTGGCATGCGACGATTTCTAAGCCAGGAACAGTCGGAATAGAATTCTGTAGAAGGAGTAGCATTTTGATCCCCAAAGAACGCCACCATAGTGGTCATCCCGATCTTGGCGAATAATGTTAAAATCGTGGAAGTTGATTTCATCTTCAGAAAGAAAGCCATGTTTCACAGAGTGCAAATATATCGCAATCAATTGCAGATCAAAAACTTGAACACGTCTAATTTATTTTTAAGACTATGACAGTTCCACTGCAGCACAGTGATTGTATCTTGGGTATTGGCCGTATTATCCATCGAAAGATACAATTCCTGCAAGAAGGGGCCATGAAACAGTCAATTGCTTCAGATAACATTCCACTGTTGGTATAAAGAGGTCAATGATTGGCCTCAATGAATTCGGAATATTGAATAAATTCAAAAAACGGTCCACAAGGTCCTTAAAGGAGATCAACCCTTGCTTGGACGGAATTCTTTTTCTAGAAGTGCGAGTAACATTCCTTTTTCGTTGATAGTCCTAATCGGATGTTTCTTTGAAACAGCGGTTTTTAACAATGGCAGAATGTCTTGCTGCAACTAGGATCTAAAGGCAGTGAAGACAGGTTGCTTCAGGATTTTAAATAATCCCCATTGCCTTCAGATTTTTGGCAAGCTTTTATGGATGACTTTTGATTTCTTACGGCGCGATCCCGGGGAAGACGGTTGCTTCCTCTTTTCGGGCACGTGTACCTCCGCAGAATCATCCATGTCGGCTACATCAGAGTCCAATTCGTCAATGGAAATGGAATCGTAGTAATCACTTACTTGAACGGTAGCTGAAATAGCAGCCTTTGCAGTGGTATCGGCGGATGAGTCTTGCACTTTAACCATTTCCGCATAAGTCTGCTTGGAGCGCTGTACCAACGAGCGCTTCACTTTTTGGGTGCGCTTTTTGTACACCGGGCAATCTTGCAAACCATGGGCTGGAGCCATACCACAATAAGCACATTTTGTGGCTTGTTGCTGATAGGACTCCTCCCGATGACTTTCGAAGCATTTAGCACAACGTGGTTTGTTGTCACAAAACTCAGCAGTGTGACCAAGTTGTTTGCAATTGGTACAATTAAATACCCTTGGCACAAAAGACGCACCGGAAACAACATATTTTTCTATATCGACATATTTTGGGAGCATCGAACCGGCGAATGTCACCCGAAGAGAGCCTGACTTAGAATATGGCTTTTACCATCTACCGTGGTTTGCTGAATGCAATTCCTTGCAGTCCAGGATATCCACGGTAGATTGCAGAGGAGCATTCTTTAGGCGACCTTTCCTGCAAGCACATCCTTACAAGTCAGGCTCGCTGCGTTGATTACACCTTCTATCTCGACCTCCCGCGAGAAACACATAAACTAAATATTCAATATTGTACGCCTTGTCTTTCGCAATTTCATTCGCCACCTGGTATGTAGGTGCGGTGATGCGTAATTTGTTTCTGTTGATTTGACTGAATTCAAGCTTCGTAAAACGACGCGTCAAATCTCGTTTATGCCCAGGAAATCTAGGCTCTTCACTTTCTGCCGAAAGTAAACAACCCAAGGCCCAGGCGAAGCCGCATGGTACAATCGTGTGCGAGTACTATCTTTTGGAGGCCCATTGCCTCCTACTGTCTCTGCCTCCATTCTCACCTCGCAAGGTGGAAGGATAATTATTGCTTATGCTAACTTACAACTAATAGCTTATTAGAAAAAAAATATCAAGAAAAAAAACTAATTCAATTTGTTTCTATTAGTTCCGCTCTGTGACGGGAGAACAATAAAGCAATCTCTTCCACTTATCTGCGCCTGCTGCTGTAGGTAGCAGCAGTAACAATAGCCTGCTTCACTGGCGTCGCCAGAAGCAGCTACTTCCCTCGCCGACAGCGATCGCCTTGGATCCGTAGGTAGGAATAGCACCACACAATACTTGCACTACCGAACACAATCCGCGATGACACACAGCACACACGTCTGGCTCGTTCAAGCTATCGGCACGGAATGCGTGTAATATGTTTGTCATAGGATGATTCTCGAGTCCGAAGAATGACTGAGAGCTGAGAGTCAACAACATCTTCAACATTGAAAACAAGCTCAATGTAACACATACGCTTGCAAATATCTAGCTAATATGAATAAATGTGAATAATAAGCGGTATCCACATATTAATGTCTTTTCGTACTACACACTGCACACCAAATTTTATTCTTATCATCCAGCAATTTTAATTACTGAACCATTTATTAATTTGCTGGAAAACAGCATTTCTTTTGATTGTTAGCTGAAATACAGTTACATTCCTTTTCCTTTCCTTTTCCTTTCCTTTTCCTTTCCTTTTCCTTTCCTTTTCCTTTCCTTTTCCTTTCCTTTTCCTTTCCTTTTCCTTTCCTTTTCCTTTCCTTTTCCTTTCCTTTCCTTTTCCTTTCCTTTTCCTTTCCTTTTCCTTTCCTTTTCCTTTCCTTTTCCTTTCCTTTTCCTTTCCTTTTCCTTTCCTTTTCCTTTCCTTTTCCTTTCCTTTTCCTTTCCTTTTCCTTTCCTTTTCCTTTCCTTTTCCTTTCCTTTTCCTTTCCTTTTTCTTTCCTTTTCCTTTCCTTTTCCTTTCCTTTTCCTTTCCTTTTCCTTTCCTTTTCCTTTTCCTTTTCCTTTTCCTTTTCCTTTTCCTTTTCCTTTTCCTTTTCCTTTTCCTTTTCCTTTTCCTTTTCCTTTTCCTTTCCTTTTCCTTTCTTTTTCCTTTTCTTTTCCTTTCCTTTTCCTTTCCTTTTCCTTTCCTTTTCCTTTCCTTTTCCTTTCCTTTTCCTTTCCTTTCCTTCCCTTTCCTTTTCCTTTCCTTTTCCTTTCCTTTTCCTTTCCTTTTCCTTTCCTTTTCCTTTCCTTTTCCTTTCCTTTTCCTTTCCTTTTCCTTTCCTTTTCCTTTCCTTTTCCTTTCCTTTTCCTTTCCTTTTCCTTTCCTTTTCCTTTCCTTTTCCTTTTCCTTTTCCTTTCCTTTTCCTTTCCTTTTCCTTTCCTTTTCCTTTCCTTTTCCTTTCCTTTTCCTTTCCTTTTCCTTTCCTTTTCCTTTCCTTTTCCTTTCCTTTTCCTTTCCTTTTCCTTTCCTTTTCCTTTCCTTTTCCTTTCCTTTTTCCTTTCCTTTTCCTTTCCTTTTCCTTTCCTTTTCCTTTCCTTTTCCTTTCCTTTTCCTTTCCTTTTCCTTTCCTTTTCCTTTCCTTTTCCTTTCCTTTTCCTTTCCTTTTCCTTTCCTTTTCCTTTCCTTTTCCTTTCCTTTTCCTTTCGTTTTCCCTTTCCTTTTCCTTTCCTTTTCTTTTTTTTTCCTTTTTCCTTTCCTTTTCCTTTTCCTTTTCCTTTCCTTTTCCTTTCCTTTTCCTTTCCTTTTCCTTTCCTTTTCCTTTCCTTTTCCTTTCCTTTTCCTTTCCTTTTCCTTTCCTTTTCCTTTCCTTTTCCTTTCCTTTTCCTTTCCTTTTCCTTTCCTTTTCCTTTTCCTTTTCCTTTCCTTTTCCTTTCCTTTTCCTTTCCTTTTCCTTTCCTTTTCCTTTCCTTTTCCTTTCCTTTTCCTTTCCTTTTCCTTTCCTTTTCCTTTCCTTTTCCTTTCCTTTTCTTTTCTTTTTCCTTTCCTTTTCCTTTCCTTTTCCTTTCCTTTTCCTTTCCTTTTCCTTTCCTTTTCCCTTTCCTTTTCCTTTTCCTTTTCCTTTCCTTTCCTTTCCTTTTCCTTTCCTTTTCCTTTCCTTTTCCTTTCCTTTTCCTTTCCTTTTCCTTTCCTTTCCTTTCCTTTTCCTTTCCTTTTCCTTTCTTTCCTTTTTTTTCCTTTCCTTTTCTTTCCTTTTCTTTCCTTTTCCTTTCCTTTTCCTTTCCTTTTCCTTTCCTTTTCCTTTCCTTTTCCTTTCCTTTTCCTTTCCTTTTCCTTTCCTTTTCCTTTCCTTTTCCTTTCCTTTTCCTTTCCTTTTCCTTTCCTTTTTCTTTCCTTTTTTTTTCTTTTCCTTTCCTTCTCCCTTCCTTTTCCTTTCCTTTTCCTTTCCTTTTCCTTTCCTTTTCCTTTCCTTTTCCTTTCCTTTTCCTTTCCTTTTCCTTTCCTTTTCCTTTCCTTTTCCTTTCCTTTTCCTTTCCTTTTCCTTTCCTTTTCCTTTCCTTTTCCTTTCCTTTTCCTTTCCTTTTCCTTTCCTTTTCCTTTCCTTTTCCTTTCCTTTTCCTTTCCTTTTCCTTTCCTTTTCCTTTCCTTTCCTTTCCTTTCCTTTCCTTTTCCTTTCCTTTTCCTTTCCTTTCCTTTCCTTTTCCTTTCCTTTTCCTTTCCTTTTCCTTTCCTTTTCCTTTTCCTTTTCCTTTTCCTTTTCCTTTCCTTTTCCTTTTCCTTTTCCTTTTCCTTTCCTTTTCCTTTCCTTTTCCTTTCCTTTTCCTTTCCTTCCTTTTCCTCCTTTTCCTTTCCTTTTCCTTTCCTTTTCCTTTCCTTTTCCTTTCCTTTTCCTTTCCTTTTCCTTTCCTTTTCCTTTCCTTTTCCTTTCCTTTTCCTTTCCTTTTCCTTTCCTTTTCCTTTCCTTTTCCTTTTCCTTCCTTTCCTTTCCTTTCCTTTTCCCTTTCTTCTTTCCTTTTCCTTTTCCCTTCCTTTTCCTTCCTTTCCTTTCCTTCCTTCCTTTTCCTTTCCTTTCCTGTCCCTTTCCTTTCCTTTTCCTTTTCTTTTCCTTTTCCTTTTCCTTTTCCTTTCCTTTTCCTTTCCTTTTCCTTTCCTTTTCCTTTTCTTTTCCTTTCCTTTTCCTTTCCTTTTTCTTTCCTTTTCCTTTTCCTTTCCTTTTCCTTTCCTTTTCCTTTCCTTTTCCTTTCCTTTTCCTTTCCTTTTCCTTTCCTTTTCCTTTCCTTTTCCTTTCCTTTTCCTTTCCTTTTCTTTTCCTTTTCTTTTCCTTTTCCTTTCCTTTTCCTTTCCTTTTCCTTTCCTTTTCCTTTCTTTTCCTTTTCCTCTCCTGTTCCTTTTCCTTTCCTTTTCTTTTCCTTTTCTTTTTCTTTTCCTTTCTTTTTCCTTTCCTTTTCCTTTCTTTTCCTTTTCTTTTCCTTTTCCTTTCCTTTTCCTTTCCTTTTCCTTTCCTTTTCCTTTCCTTTTCCTTTCCTTTTCCTTTCCTTTTCCTTTCCTTTTCCTTTCCTTTTCTTTTCCTTTTCTTTTCCTTTTCCTTGCCTTTTCCTTTCCTTTTCCTTTCTTTTTCCTTTCCTTTTCCTTTCGTAATATTCCTTGAAAAAGTCCTATACGATTATAAGAGAAAAAATCTTCAAGGAATACTTGCGTCTTGAGAATTTCTTCGGAAATTCCTTCCAAGATTCATTCACAAATTTCTCAACGGGTTCTTTAAAGAATTTCTTCGGAAATTCTCTTAGAAATTCCATAGGAAATTCGTTTGGAAATTTACTCGAGTTCCTTTGGAAAATTCTTTGGCAAAACCTACGGAAACTGTTGCGTTGCGTTGCGTTGCGTTGCGTTGTAACGGAGTATTTCGTAGATTGCATACTGATAGTTGTCATGTATATTCTTTACCTTTCTTACCCCAATTGCTTATGGATTTCCATTTGGGATTCAATGGAAATCAATTAGAATCCAAAATGATAAAACATGAAAGCTATCATTGCCGGCCACGCCCATCTTCTCCGTTACTAGGAAAGGGAAGGAAATGATGATATGACATCTACTTAACGAGAGGCCAGCGACTCACCGACGCCCTCATAGTTGTCAAGGAATTGGATGGTGGGTAGGGTATGTGGTTTAGGAGTATCATTATAAGCAAATGATAGAAAATTTGTGGAAATACGTTGGGAGTGACTTTGCTAAGAAATTTATGTCACTCCATTATCCTTGCCGATGATTTTCCTCGGATGGGGCGAAGGTATTAGCCTTGCCCTGGCTAATAGCCTAGGTTTAAGCGCCTTTGCTCGCTCTCTGAAACGAAAAAAGAGCAAAAAGAAATTAAATTCCCCTTCCCCCCTGATATGATAATGATTTTGATCAACAAATGAATTCTAAGTGGATGAATAAATGATCAAACGGCTGCAAACAAGCCTCTATTGTCGTAGCAGAAGCAAACCCGCCTCAAAATAGTTGTTGTATCTTACCATTTCGATGTTCCTCACTTTTATCTACTGGTGAGTGGTGATTCTTCCATCCAATAATTTGTGGTGAATTTTCTCCTGTTAGCAATTACTATGAACCGAGGTAATAATCAAATTATCGTTAAGAGAGTAAACAAGTTAAAATTGTTGGATAAATAAAATGATGCGATCTCACAATTTATCCGGATTATGAAGCATTAAATATAATAGAGGTGTATTCTTGATATCGTCATCAAAGCTCTGCAAAACATCACGATTGTCGCACGGTTTATAAAAAATAAAAACACCATAACTTTGCTGAAATTGTAAAACATGTAACTCCCTCACAATGTATCGTAATTGATGTAAATAATTTAATAATAAAAATTCCCTTATCGATTAAACTAGCCTATGAATTATGGGTTTGCAGGTAATTTTCTTGCTTTCGGTCCACGTGGTTTGGAATTATTAAATTATTGAAAACTATACAAAAAATTATCTGATTGAGTAGGAATACATAATTCCAAGAAAATAAACTGGTGTGATGGAAATTACAAAGAAACATAAAAGAAATTTGAATTAAAAACTGTGTTTGATATATAATCAAAAATTTGGAACAAACCATAATACTGCCCAAAATTATATAAATGTGTGTACATTTTAACATTTAACAGAAAATCTCAGACCTCGCACATTTTGCAGACCTCTAGTGAATACTAGAAAAAGTTGTAAAAATCTACAAAATGGTTATCAAACAGTACCACTATAAATACCATGTAATATTCACTAAATTCTCAAAACGGCTTAGTTTGTGTAATATAATATCAGCAATGTAATGCTCGCGTAAGATCTCTATTTGGATAAGCTTCACATGGATTCAATAATCGCAGCATGATGAGAGTTAATCGATAATAAAAAAAAAGTTTTCGATCATATTGTATCAAATAGAATTTGTTATATTACATCAAAATGCTCCTATAATAATACTCAGTAAGTTAAAAGCTAAGCTCACGTTGAAATCATAGGATTTTCGTTTAATGTTATTAGAAGTCTTAGTAATATATTGACAGTACATCGAATACCGAAAAAACAACAACTAGAACGTTTAACATGAGGAATATGAAATGAGGAGTGTTGTACTCACCTTGATGTTTGTTAAAAAATTACATTCAAGCTGTTTCTACTCACCATGATAAACATTTTTTTGTTCAATTACCTATTTTTTATGAACTTAGCGGCTGACATGCGTTTTGTTACAGACTTTTGTGAGATCTTCTTGAAACTATCCATTACACCCACGTTATGGTTAGTGAAAATCGGCGAGAACTTCCGTTTCAGCAAAAGAGGTGGATTGATTGCCAGCTCCGCTTCCTTTCGTAATGCTCCAAGGTTATATGCTATTTTACTATTAAACTTATCTAGAATGGACACTACACAGCACTAGAAACACTTCAATTTGAAGAATATCAGAAAATTCGTGACAGCGTATTAAAAACTTGACCAATCACGGCAAAGCCTACTTCACTTACTCTCTTTGGCAAAACCTACGGAAACTGTTTCACGAAAACCTTCCGAAACTCCCTTAGGAAAATTCCATCGGAAATTTCTTTACGATTTCTTTTGGAAATTGCTTTAAAAATTTCTGCGGAAATTGGTTTAGCATTTCCTTCAAACTTGTTTTTAAAAAAAATTGCTGCAGCAATTATTTCAGCATTTTTAAAAAAAAAATTCTTCCAGTACTTACTTGAAATATGATACTTGATGGGCTACAGCTCTTCGATGAACCTACGCCGAATGGAGTATCCTTCTCCACTGGACTCGATCCTGGGCCAATCGCTTCCAGTCGCCCTGAACATTGAGCGCCCTCATGTCCTCTTCAACAGGAAAAGGCCATCATGTACGCGGCCTTCCAAGAAGCCTGCGGCCTCTTGCGGGTTATCTACTAAATATTATCTTCGAATGACGTTCTTCCGGCATACGAACAACGTGACCAGCACACCGTAGTCTGCCGTGTTGTATAAGCTGAATAATATCCAGCTCTTCATACACCTGGTACAACTTGTGATTCATGCGACGTCGCCAGATACCGTTCTCCTGTTTACCGAGTATTGTTCGCAGCACCTTACGCTCAAACACTCCGAAAGCTCTCCGATCAGCCTCCTTTAACGTCTATGTTTCATGGCCGTATAAAGCCACCGGAAGAATCAGATTGTAAAATAGTTTGTGGTTAAAATTACTTTGAAATAGTTTTATGGAGGATTAGAAAACCATGAGAAATACGTTTTGCATAGATCTTAATAGTTTTAAGATATTCTTATTCTATTTCTTCACAACTTCTTGTAGAGTGGGCCAAATTGAGCTTATAGATGATTTATGCCTAGTTTAGTATGGTGTTGAAAGAATTTTAGATTTATTTCTGGTTTTATCAAGTGGTACTTACACTCTACTTCAGATGTGTCTTAAAGTAATATTTGTTACTTGGGATTCTGGACAATAACGTGTTGAAATATGGAGCTACGATCAAGGACAATTATTATTCTGCTCTGCAGAGATGATGGGGTTAAATAAACCCGCAGCATCCGCAAAACCTTGCTGAAAGAATGCCAAAACGTTTGCAGGAGGTTATTGAGGATAAAGTAGGTCATATTAATTATTAAGAATTTATATTCACTGCTTTAGACTCTTCTACCTATTATAAATTGGATATGGGCTTTTATTTTTATCATACTTTTTTTATGTTTTTTTCAACAAATTTTTTTTAATTGTAAGATTAATCCATCTCAATAAGATTTTAAGACAATAAAAAGGGCTTATCAACTGTTGAATCATTTAAAATAACTATTTTCTTTCTAAAAATAATGACTGACAAGCTCCCTGCCCTTTGGTTCAGAAAGGGTAAGGGCGCGTTCTGCCAACTTGGTCGAGGCAGATTTCAAGTGTGAACAAGTTACTACATGGACGTTCTAAAGTGCCTGAATGAAATGTGTAGCTTGTGAGGAGCCCTTGAAGATGTGATGTTGGATCAGTATCTTGATATTAATCAGAATTTATAATGTAAATTATTATAATTTTTTTAATAACATTACTTTATTCCGTTACGTATTTAGTATACTTGAGTTTTAACTAAAAACACAATGTCAGTTTTGATCACAAATACAATGTCGGTAGTAATTACAAACTTATACTTATCAGTATTTTTACTTGATTCGCGATCCTAATTAAAAACTCCGATATAATAATATTCATAGTTTATCGCGTGTATTCAGAATGTTTTGTTTAAAATTACAAGACCTAATAATGATCCATAATTTACATCCGCTGAACCATTCTGAACGGCCGTATTGAGAATATCACCTATAACATCTTCTCTGCTTAAATAACAGACGCGAGACGCCTGATGCTGGATTATCTGATTTTCCTTAATCTCTGGTGCTTGGCCCGGTCCCGGTGGAACTTATATTGAGTATCCTTCGGAAAGAATCTGTGCCCGGGATGGGGGAGTCAATTAAGGCAACATTCGTTTGAACAGTGACTTGTCTTTGTGGGCGGGGACTCGAGCTCGAGTGTCGATTTCGGGAGTCTTGTGGCGCTTTCGCGCGGACCAGCACTGTCAACAGGTAGCAGAGACCCTCGCGTGCGTGTTGATGGTGTTGGTTTGCATGGGAGAGCTGTTGGATTCGTCGGGTCGTCGTTTGGGTCTTTGTTTGCAGCAGCGTATGGGTAGTTTTGAGACTTTGGTCTTGAAATGATATTCTCAAGCATTTGTCTTACATTATTTCTCCCTCCCCTCGGATAGGTTATCTTGCCGCGATGGGTGGGCTTACGCCATTAGCACTGATATGGCAACCAAAGACATATCCTGTCGTGGTGATATCACATGTTGACTATTTTTGTTTAATGCCGCGTCACATATAATCTGGCATTGATGCACTGATTTTACGCATGTGCATGTGATTCAACGGACATCGTATCTTGGAGCCTTGAATGGTGGTGCAGACAGGTAGAGGTCCTTTTCATCAGTGATAATGATCTCTGCTATGCGGCAATACTTTTCTGAGGCGTTCCCTGATGATGATGAGTCGTAGCCACGCTTAAACATAGCTAGGTAGGAATTAACCAGTAGAAAATATCATCAAGACATTCTGCATTTTTCACGTTTGCTTAACTCTTAAGCGGTGCTTACTTATACGCTTGAACTAGGATACTCGCCTGAGAGGAGGTGACCTTTAGCAATAGAGACAATGAACTGACATCAAAACGTAACATAATCTACAATGAGTATAGAATTGAAATGAATAACGTAGGAAACATAAGATAACTAAGACAGACAGAGTAATAATGACACAGTGCGAAACATTCGACATAATTATGACTAGATTAACAGTAGATCCATAGACATAAAGATCTATTATAAGCCTTCCTAAGCCTATCAAAAATTCGAAGCTCAAGAAATGTCTGTAAAATTATTACCTTTATTTATTAGATTCAACTTATTCGGAGGCGATTTCGAAGCTTTTGAAGACCAACAGGCCCATAGCAACAGTATTCGGTGTTGTTAAGTTGAGAATTTTTGATGATTGCTGGGCGCACGGTTCTGAAGTGTGGCCTGGTAAATAGACTAAATAGATTCCAAACTAAATTTTAAACGAGTCATATTTATCAAAATCTAGTGCGTTATTATTGTTTCAAAATGCACTTCTATTCGAGTTTTCTCTCTTTGTCATCATATCTACAATAAGACTGACTCTCGCGATAGATTTTAAGCTTATTATTTTTTGAGCTTCATTTGTTTGATGGAAACTGCAAATTTAGAAAAAAAAATGACTGACTAGTTTTTGTTTGCGTTAACATTGTAGTAGGGATAGTAATGATAATTGCTGATCTCGATGAAATTGTGAAAAAAGTGGTTGTTGATATGAAAATGGTGATGTTGTGTGGTTATGCAAGTGTTAGTGAAAAGGTTATACACAAGTTGGTATTGGTGGTGTAGACATAGTGACAGAAGAAGCTAGGTAAAAGATAGAGTTGATTTGGGATGGGAACATGTTCGCAGTGAGTATGAAGAATGAAAATCAATATTGAGTTGAGGTGCTAGAAGTGGGAATTATTTTATAATTATACTAGAAATAATGTAAAATATTCGGTACATGTCCAATGAAAGCTAGTAGAAGTGTCGGTTCTTATATGATATATAACAGCGCTCGAAGATCGATTCATTGTGTGTGTGTTCATGACTGTAAATAAGATATTGGTGATGACAGGGACAATAGTAATTATGATAGTATGGTGGTGAAAACGATAATAAGTGATACTACCGAGATTATTTTGTAGAAAACTATTTAAAACAGGCCTTAACAGTGACTCGCCTTAAATAGAGGCTCATCGCCTTAAATAGAGGCTCGTAGAAGCAAATTTAATCACCGTATCAACAGGAATAGACCTAGTGTTAAGTTGGAGTGATGAGTGATAGTTATAATGGTGAAAACAGTGATCATGTTATTGAAGGACTATTTAATAAAACTATTTGGATCAGGCCTAAAACAGTGACCATTTGAGCAACGTGGCTTAGGAACGTCTGTTATTGATCTAAAATAGAGGCTCATAGAAGCAAATTTAATTACCGTGGGGAATAACAGGGATGGACCCGGAGTAGAGTTTGAGTCGAGAGACTGCCAACGGGTTACATAAAAAAAAAAAAAAAAAAAAATAATGACTGACAAGCTATGGTGTTTTAACAGGGGCTGGGCTTCAATTTTCGCCGGTCATTGTATATATGCAGTAGAGTGATTCAAAATTTGACTTTTTTGCCCCCCGATACTTAAACGATTGCATTTGCCATTTTAATAATCCTCCTAAATTTTTAACTTCTTCTTCTTCTTATTGGCATTACGTCCCCACACTGGGACAGAGCCGCCTCGCAGTTTAGTGTTCATTAAGCACTTCCACTGCGAGGTTTCTAAGCCAGGTTACCATTTTTGCATTCGTATATCATGAGGCTAACACGATGATACTTTTATGCCCAGGGAAGTCGAGACAATTTCCAATCCGAAAATTGCCTAGACCGGTACCGGGAATCGAACCCAGCCACCCTCAGCATGGTCTTGCTTTGTAGCCGCGCGTCTTACCACACGGCTAAGGAGGGCCCCCACAATTTTTTAATTTATTTGGATGTAATTTGACTTTGCACACAAACTTTTAGTTTGTATGGAAATTACTATGAAAGCCGACCCTTATGTGAAATACCGTTCCATGAGGTGACTACATTGACTACATTGACTACACAGAATACTTCTTAAGCTGGAAGGCAGTTGTTGTTGCGAAGCGATTTGTCGTTTGGAAGCGAAGTTATGGAGAAAAAAATACACATTATTGATATTGATGTTATTCTTTTACGTGCTAAATTGAATTTCCCACTATTCAGTATTCCCTTAATAACATTTCTTACAAGCATCAAATCGTTTCGCAACAAAGACGACATGTTTCCTGTTAAAATTATCTATGTTGCAGATGTACTGATATGCTTTTAGAGCTTGAGGGGAAGCGTTGGGAAAATTTTCATACAAACATCAAACTGCGCGTGCTCATTCAAATGAGATCCAAATTAGCTAAAAATGTAGGAGGATTATTAAAATGGCTAATGCAATTGTTTAAACATCGGGGGACAAAAAAGTCAAAACTTGAAACACTCTAATATGCAGCTCTATGTCCAAGCCAAGGGTTTAAAGATCTCTACTCTGGCCAATGCGAGTTGTAGGGCTTGCCTATGATGTGGTGTGGCTTGACAATGGGCTCTGTAATTTTTATTATTTATTAAATTAGCCAAAGTGGGCTCTGCAACACATAATAGTCGTCTCCACTCAACTCGGTCCATGGCTGCACGTCGCCAACCATGCAGTCTACGGATGGTCTGCAAATGGTCCTCCACCTGATCTATCCACCTTGCTCACTGCGCACCTCGCCTTGTTGTGCCCGTTGGATCGTTGTCGAGAACCATTTCACCAGATTATTATCCAACATTTTGGCTAAATACCCGGCCTACCACAGTCGTCCGATTGAACGTTTGAACGATGGAACGATGGACGCGGTTTGAACGATGCGATGGATGGTTCTCCCAACAGCCGATGTAACTCATCTCCTCCACGTACCGTCCGCCATCTGCACCACACCATAGATGGTACGTAGCACTTTCCTTTCGAAAACTCCAAGTGCGCGTTGGTCCTCCACGAGCATCGTCCAGGTCTCGTGTTGGTAGAGAACTACTGGTCTAATAAGCGATTTGTAGATAGTCAGTTTGGTCACCACCTAAATGATTTCTAATTAGCGGATGACGTTGCACTCCCAGCTCAACGGCGCTCTGAAATGCAGAGTAAGCTCAACAACCTTGTCAAACCAAATCGTTGCATGTAAACACGTCTTCTGCTTCCAGCTTCACAGTAGCTGCGCAATCAGTGGAGAATGTTGAATGCTTCCAATATCTTGGTAGCCAAACGGCGCGCCACGAGTGATAGTTTGGCCAAATAATGATAATTTAAATTGGCCAGTAAATCACTGAACGATAAGAATTTCATAAGTGTTATGTCTGTTACTCTGTCGTGGACTAACTGTCAAATTTGCCGTTTCCGTCGACGTTCCGCTGACATTGGCGTTTGAGGCTTTAGTCTTTTTAGCAGTGTATTTAGGGTCGTTGTCCTGCTGGAACACGAAGTCTCTGTCCAGTTCAGCTTTCTGAAGAGAATTGGAAAGATTATCCTTCAGAATATCGATGTAAACATCAGTGGTCATGGGTCCGATGATGTGTACCAAGTTTCCCACACTAGCCCAGGAGAAGCATCCCCATACCATTATATTACCACCTCCATGTTTCATGGTAGCTTGGAAATGGCGCCCCTGCACGCAAAAAAAAGCGTTCCCGAATTCGTGAACCAGCGAAAATACACCGTGATTTAATTCATGGATTCGGGAACACCAGTCACGTTTTCCAGAACGTTCCAGAAAACGTGACTGTTGTTCCCGAAAAAGTACACCATGAACATGTTAGTTCACGAATTCATGAACGCTTTTTTTTTGCGTGTGGAAACCCTCTTTATCCTTAATTACGCCAAACTCGTTCACGACGCTTTTAGTTGAAAAGCTCAAATTTTGATTCATCGGTCCACAAAATACGTCTTCAATACTCTTTGGGCATCTTTAGAAGAAGACAGGATCTCCTTGACGGCACAAACTGTGACTTTTGGCGATATGTTGCTTTCCCGGGTGATTCCTTTATCTGCTCATGAATCTGTCTTCCTAGAGCGGCCTCTTCCAGATCTATCAGCAACTGATTCCAAAGCAATATGTTTGGCCACGATTGCGCGAACTGCTCCTCTACTTATTTTCAACTTTTCTGCTGTCCTCCGCTACGAAACTTGTTTCAAATAATCTTGCACAACAAGATTTCGGATCTGTAGAGAAATTTGTTTTCCACCCATATTGTCTATTGCACCGAACCAAATTTGGTTGATAAAGTTATCAACCAACTTTGCACTTAAATAAATAGACTATTGGCGGAAAAAAGTTGCATAAAGAAGAAGAAGTCGAAGGATGATACTTGAAAAAAATTGCACGCGGAAGCATACCGAAAATGTTTTAAAACTCTGCTCGAAAAATCTAGGAGTAATTCAATTAAAAACTATTAGCAATGTGGGGTTGGACTTTCCTTTTACTGCATAATAAACTCAATTTTTAGATTTCAAATTTTGTTTTGTGATACCACACTTGATACATAGTATAAGTAAAGTCCAACACCGTATTGCTTTCCGTTTTTAATTAAATTGCTCCTAGAATTAAAAAAAAAACTTCCCGTATGCATCCCCGAGCATTTTTTTTTTCAAGTATCATCCTTCGACTTCTTCTTATTCATGCAACCTTTTATCGCCAATTCGGAGTGGAATACTAAATGGCATCAATTGAGGGTTATATCAATGAATCATTATTTATTAAGATAGCTATTGCCACTCTGGGCTTTTATTTTTGTCACACTTGTTTCGAGGGTACTGATAAAAAATTTAATAAATATAGTGCAAGTATCAAGTTCTCATAAAAAAAAAGTCAAAATATCTTCTATTATGAATTACTATTCTTTTATATACATTTAATCATTAGTGTTTCTCGAAAAATACTTCACTATCATATAAAAACAAAAAACATACGTGGTGGACTTTTATTTATGCCGGTCACTATAGATGTAAAATATTGATTTCAAATAGTCAAAAGTAGGGTAAAAATGCAGATTCTTGAACAAAAGTACTAGAAATAGTTGATATACAAACAAGACATGCGAAATCCTGAGATATTGAATGTATGTTGAGTATATTATTGGAATATAAACTCCCACCGTGAAAAATAATCATTTTTTTTGCGATTTAGCCAAATTTTATTGTTTCTTATGTTTTTAGTAGCATTCCGTTGGTATTTTTTTAAATTTAAGTTTTCGTTTTTATGAACGTTTGTTTGTTTGTTTGTTGCAATAAAATGACTTGTTTTACATCAATTCAGGCCATCCAAACATGTAAGCGGAAGGCATCATCGAAAGACGTAAAACACATTACACGGAAATTGTCAATTTACTCCCTCAAAATAAACAACGCCACACGCAAATCACTTCGAATACATCTAAAAAGCAAGCAAACCCAATTCACTCCAAAAAGAGTAGGTAAACGTTACCCGCTGCATGACGATTGAGTGCACTTATGCACGCCGCCGCACCGGTGCGCTACAGGAAACCAAGTCAAACGACACGGCATGAGGCAGACAGAGGGCAGCATCCAAACTGTCACAGTCACTGCGTCGCCAAAGACCAACATATGGCCGCGCGGCAAGTCACCTTCAACGTCTTTCGAATCACGTGCAGTTCGTTAGTTTACGGTTTTCCCTAATGAGAAACTGTCACATCAAGCTAATCATTGCTGGCGAGCTGTTGGTCAGATTTCGTGGTGACGATCCTATAGGCTTGAAAAAAAATGTAGACTTAGTTGCTTCCAATGATTCGTCTGAAAGCATGTACGATTGGATGTAAAAAAAACAACGAAATATATGAACCACACGACCTCACCTAACAAGTTCTTTGAAATGCACCAAAGGTAACAAATTTGAAAAAGATGATAGACCGATGTTAGGTCTTAAGATGACTTCTCAAAACATTGTTAACATACTTATAAAATTTAGGAGTTGATTACGATCTTTCCATAAAGCGATTTTGATTCATCAAAACCAGTCTGTTGAAAGTCATACAACACAAACAGTTCTATAATTAGAATGGAAATACGAAACAGCGCCCACCATCGTCACTTTTCACCGCACAAGTGAAAGGGAACAGAAAATGACGAAAGTTGTCTATAGCTTATGAATGGAACCCAGCGATAGAGTCGGTTCCCAGCTGAGGCGATCGTTGAAATCCAACTCAATCAACCGCACATTCAATGTAACTACAACCAAAACAAAAAAAAAACGAACGTAAACAGAATTTGACACTTTCCGTAGTGCTCGGCATTCGGAGCGCACCCACTATAAATATTCTTCTGGAAGAGTTTCACTTATGTGGGTACCTGATTCAGCTGCGCGTAGGTAGGTGTTGCATTGCAGCATGGGTTAAGGGCTACGGGCTACCCGATTGAAAGCAACATTAGGCCTGCGGTTGCGTTGTTGTGTCGTCTGACGTCGACGATGACAACGAAGGCGGTCGTGAGGGGCACGCACGCACGAACGATATGCCATGCCGCCCGCAGGCAGCAGCGTCGATTGAATGCACTTTTAGTGATCTTTTATTCCCAGCATCAGGCGGCGTCGAGATTGAGGATTCTAAAAATATCACAAACGAATCGTTTTTGATGAAATTGGATATGGTGTCCCGGTTGTGATTTTGTGCTAGGTATGTTCTACATCCGTTGGAAAAGTAAAACTCAAATGCATCGCTGTTTCAAAGTTCACATCCCTATTGTAGATGAGGAGCTCAAACTTGTGGGATTTATCGTGCGGATAATTAGTCGGTCTACCCAAAACCAGCACGGCTACCCTCAACATCCGATGGCACTTGCCGGAGAGATACACCCTTTTCAATGAGTGACAAATCCAAATTAGGACACATAAGAAGGAGTTTTTCCGTGTGTGAAGAGCTCTTACTTCCTGTTCCCATAAATGCGTTCAAAAATAAAGTTAACTGCAGGTTGAGCATGGCTGCCATCGTGGCGTCATTTTCGGCACTTTTTGATGTTTGTTTCCCGTGTGACAAAATGTTGTCAATTAGGATAGCCACATATAGTGCTTTTCATTTCAGTATTCGTTCTTCTCGCATCCATTTTCTATTTTTTTATTTTCTGCTTGTTAATAAGAACATAATATCTAAATTAGAATAAATACCTTAATATCTTATAAAATGAAAATAGGTAATAGATTCTTTTTAACGTAATTGGTGTATTATTACTGGTATTTCTCAGAACGGAATGCTGAGAAAAATAGAAATGCATAAGATCACGTTAAACATAGCAGAACTTAGAGCATTTCTCATTTATTAAAAACGTAATAACCCGTCTTCCGTTGCTCAGTGTGGTGGCTACCACAAATCAGATATGTTGAGGCTAACTGGGTTCGAAAGAATCCCAGCACTGTCCAAGAAACCTTAAACCGTAAATTTCGTCGATTTCACAGAGCCAGAAAAGAGGGGTATATCACGAAAGGCATAAGTATGAAAGGCATAAGTACGATATGCATATCGGACATAAGACATAAGCATCAACAAGCGATTGTATGACAATTCTCTAAAACCAATTCCCCGAAAAGTATTACAGTTCTATTCCGATTTCGACTACATCCGTTTTTGACAACTTTTTCTTTCCGATTTTGGCAATAATCTTTAAAATATCTAGCGCTTAGTTTCACAGGGGCGTAACTGTATTGATCGATTTCTTTTCGTCGTAGTTTGTTGATGATTAAATGGTTTGGTGCGATAAAGGATGAATGTATCTTGCACCAGAATCGATAAACACGGTTGTAGCTTTTGAAACAATTGAGTTATTTTCCAAAATATGAAATCGAAAAGAGAAATCGATCAATACAGTTACGCCCCTATGAAACTAAGCGGAATCCAATGTTGTTCCACCTCGCGTTTTCAAAGACACCACTATCAATACTGAAGCAACAAGCAGCTGTTATCTTTTTATTCTAGATGATGAAGAACAACATTTTGTCACGCGGAAAGCAAACATCAAAAAGAAGATGACAGTCATTCGTTGCTTCTTTATTGAGATTGGTGCCTCTGAAAACGCGAGATATATGTATTTGGATTCTGGACAGTTTCACCCTCAGGTTTATATGCGTATTATGGGATCTGTATTATGGGATCTGTGCACTCTTTTTCTTCTATTTCAATGGCTCGCTCTACATTCCAACTGGAACTCGGCCCGCTTTCCAATTTAGTATTCTATTAGCATTTCATCAGTTATTATTAATTGAAAGCTTTTCTATGTATGAATATGCATCTTGTGTGGCAAGTACAATGGATATATTATGTCCAGGGAGTCTAGAATATTTCCCACCAGTAAACATTCTAGACCGGACCGAGAATCAATCTTGCCGTCTCCGCATTGGTAATCCTACGCCTTTGCTCGCAGGCTAATTTGAAAAGTGCTCATCCACATAAATAATAAACGCATCACCGCTCATTGCGGAAAACTTGTAGTGAAAATTTTCTATTCTTCTGATGTAATTCTTATGCATTCAACTGTAGATGACTTCCTCGAAATTTCTCGTTTTTCTCCAGTTTCATTATGCTATAATTGCATTAAGAATAGTGACAGGTTGCACAGCCAGAGTTCTACCTCAAAATGGACGGAATGCATTTTTGAAATTCTGTATTTTATGTTTTGACATTAAAGAAAATACCAACTGTTGATATAACTTAAGCCTTTCGGCAAATTGAAAGATAAAAATATAGTAGCATGTTAGTTGATTCGAAAGCTTTACCTGGTAGTACCAGGTACCAGGCTGGTACAGTGACGGTTCGCTTATCGGGGCACGACCTCGCCCCGACTACCGAACGCCGTTAATGTTGTTTATTTTCTGCATAGAGGCCGTACACTAATTACGTAAGCAATTTTTCTGGGTTTATCGACCCCACCCCCTCTCTTCTTGTATGATTTTTCCTTACAAATCATTATTTATTCGTATGGAGCGTAAGAAAATAGCAGACCACCTGCCCCCCAACCCCGCCGAAAGCAACTAGCTACGGGACTTCTTGTGACAAACCCGGACGTCGATGTTAACATACTATTAGACAGGAGTACAGCGCGAGTTTTCTTCAAAATTGAAACATCGTTACATTTGGCCACATGAATGACGTGCGAGGTTTCCAAAATGTCTATAGTACCTCAATTGTTCCTCAGAGGCTGCACACTAGTTACGATTTCTTCTAGCCACATCGGTTCAAGGCAAAACAATAAGCAATCGATGTACAGGAATAAGACAAAAAGGTTGATAATCCGATTTTAATAAAATCGGAATATTTGAACGCAGAAATACCTCTAGTCCGAATATGGGAATTAAAGTTCGTGGCTTTGAGAGCAAAAAATGTATTTTTCATATACCCTCAAAAACCCGGAATATCTCCAATGTTCGTAAATCGATGATTTAAGTAAAGGATAGAAAACTAAAAGAATTTCTGCGTCTATTACGGTTTTATCAAATTCGAATTATTTTAAGCATTGAGTTTCATGAAATTTTTGCCTATCTCAACTTTTTTGTCCAACCCGTGTACATACTTGACTTTTCTAGGCAAAATGACTAGCCCAACCAAACTGGGTCCAGTCACGAAACCAGTCGACTTCAGCATGATCTGCTGTGTAGCAATGCATAATTTTGCTGAGCTATGGAAGCCCTACATGCACATCACAGCATTACAATCTCTGCTTCTCAATTGAAATTCTAAGATCCTCAATTCTCCAAAAGTACTATCAAAAGCTTCTATCATATTTCTGAGCATGGGCGTAGCCAAGGGGGGGCAGGGGGGCCGTCGCCCCCCCCTAAATTGTGGAAAGATTGAAATGAATTCCCTTAAACATGTGCACTTTACGATCCAATCATATACAGAAATAGGTGGTTGAAATTCAAAAAATTCCCAAAACTTATTAGGGCATCCAGGATCCATAATATATGAAAGTTCAAAACAACTCGAAACATTTCGGGCTCAAAAATTCTCCTTGAAATCCTTCTAGAAGCTCCCCTGGGAACTTCTAAATTCCTCCAGAAAGTTATCACAAACTCCTCTGAAAATCGTTGTGTAATTCATGTAATTGTAATTCCTCCTTATCTAGAAACCCCCCACTATATTTTTTAGGAAATTCCTTGAAGATATCTTTTCTTCCCTCCAAGATATACTTCTAGATATTTTTTCGGCTATTCTCTCTTCAGGAAGAATCCGGCGTTTCCTTCAGGCATGCATTCGAGAGTTCCGTCAAGAATACATGTTACATTTCGCACCTCATTGCACAATACTCACCCCTAGCTATAAATCAACCAATTTAGATGTGTAAGGAATAACAACAAAACCTCTTGTTTAGCGAGTGTGGAGGTTCTGTTGGCAAGGAGGCAATCGGCTTCAGACAAATCACCGAAATTGTGAGTTATACATTATTTCTAATTATGTAAATAACTATCAATAAATATATTATTACAGCTTTTTAGCTAATGAATTACAAATATGTATTTTATTTGCTGTAAGCATCGGTTCGAAGCCACCAGCCAATAGCTCCCGCAACAATACATACGGAATTTCTTCCCAAAATTCTACCAGAAGTTTCTTCAAAAATTTCTGACGGAAATCCTCCGATTTAGCTCCATAATTTCACTTTCCTTCGGAAATTCTTCTAGGAACTTCTCCGGGCATTCCTCTCGGAACTCTTCCTTTAATTCCTACGGGATTACTTCCAGGAAATTTTCCGGAAATACCTCCAAACATTCAATAGCAAAATCATCTAGCATTCCAATCTGGAATTCTTTTGGCAATTACTTCAGAATATCCTTCAAGAAATCCTCTAGAAATATCTTCATGAATTTCTCCTGGAATTCGTCCAAGTATTTCCCCAGAAATTCTTACAGGTATTTTTTCGGGAGTTTCTTCAGGTACTTCTACAGGAATTCCTTCAGGAATTTCTCCGGGAAATTTTTCGCGGAAGTGTACTAGAATTCCTTCCGGACTTCACTCGGAATTTACTCGGATATCTGCCAAGAGTTCTTCCAGAAATTTCTTCGGAACAATCCGCAGAGATTTTCTTCAGCAATTAATCTGGGAATACTTTTAGGATTTCATCTGGGAATTTCTCCATTATTCCTCCTGGTATTTTTCTGGGAATTCCTTCAGATATTTTTTCGGAAATTCCTTTAGGAACTAAGGAACTAAGAATTATTATAGGACTTCCATGTGGGAATTCCTCCGGACGTGCTTATGGGAGTTCCTCCGGGAGTTCTTCCAGGAGTTTTTTTCCAAGAAATTCTCCGGTAATACCTCCAGGAACTTTACAGGGAATTCTTGGACGATATTTGGCAGGAATTTCACGGTAAATGGGATTTTGGAAGTTCCTTCAGAAATATTTTTTCTCTTCCTCTAGGGTATTCCACCGGATGTTCCTCTGAAGTTCCACCAGTAGTTCCTTCGGGAATTCAATCAGGCTTTCTTCCAGGAATTCATTTAGCATTTCTTTAGGCATTTATCTACAAATTCCTCCAGAAATTCCTCGGAGAATTTCTCTGGGAGTTCTTATGGGAATTCCTCCGGGAGGTTTTTTTAAGAATTCTTCCAGGAGTTCCTCCTGGAATTCTTACGGAAGTTCCTTTGGGAGTTCATCCTAGAATTCTTACGAGAGTTCCTCCAGGATTTTCTGTAATTCTTCCGGAACTACGGAAATTCTTCCTGTAGTTCTTCAATAAATTCCTCCAAAAGTGCCACCGGCAGTTCCTCCGAGAATTCCTCTGATAATTTATCCGGAAATTCCTATAGAAAATCCCCCGGGAGTTCCTCCGGAAATTGCTTTGGGATTTCCTCCGGGAGTTTCTTTTCAGAGAAACATCCGGAGAAACTGCAGGTGAAACTCCCGGAGGGATTCTCGTAGAAACTGCTGGTGGATCTCCCGGAAGAATTCCCGAAGGAACTGGCGGAGGAGCTCCCGTAAGATCTCCCGTAAGAACTTTCGGAGGAATTTCAGGAGGAACTCCTAGAAGAATTCCTAGAGGACCTCCCGGATGAGCTCCCAGAGAAACTATCGGAAGAACTTCGGGAGGAATTTCCAGCTTAATTTCTGAAGAAAGCTTAAATGATTTCCTGAAAAAAGCCTGAATAATTTCTTGGAATAGCTTCTGGTGGAACTGCCGGAGGAATCTCCGGAGGAACTCCTAGAAGAATTCCTAGAGGACCTCCCGGATGAGCTCCCAGAGAAACTATCGGAAGAACTTCGGGAGGAATTTCCAGCTTAATTTCTGAAGAAAGCCTAAATGATTTCCTGAAAAAAGCCTGAATAATTTCTTGGAATAGCTTCTGGTGGAACTCCCGGAGGAATTTCTGGAGAAACTCCCGGATGAATTGCTGGTGGAATTCCCGGAAGAACTCTCGAAGGAATTTTCTGGAAGAATTTCTGAAGAAACTCCCGGGAGAATTTTCAAAGGAACCCCGGGGAAACTACCAACTATTCTCGGAAAAAAGAGAATTCATCTTATAGACAAATCTCGTCTAGCTGAAACCTTTGTAGGTGTTTGTAGCTGGATCATCATCATCATCAGAGGACCTACCGGAGAATTCCCTGAGGAGCTCGCAGAGAAATTCTCGGAGGAGCTCTGGTGGAAAATCTATATAAATTCCTGAAGAAGCCTAAATAAATTCCAATTCTGCCGAAATTCCCGGAAGAATTTTCAGAGGAACTGCCGATAGATCTACCGGAATAATTCTCGAAGGAAATCCTAGAGAAATTCTTGGTGGAAATGCCGGTGGAACTCCTGGAAGAATTCCAGGAGGAATTTTCGGAGAAACTCCTGGAGGATCTCCCAGTGGAAATCTTGAAGTTTCCACCGGAATTCTTTCAGGATTTCATTGCGAATTATTCTAGGAACTCCTCCGAAAATTCCATTGTTGATTTCATTTTCGGTATAATTTCTGTATAAATTTCCGGTGGAGTTCCTGGAGAAATTCTTTGAAATTTTCACAAGAAATTATTCGAAACAATTCACGGAAAATTTTATGGAATTTACACAAGAAATTCGAAGATTTTTCGTGAATTTCATAGGAATGTTTTCTGCGGAATTTCCATGGAATATTCTTATTCTTAAAAATTATGGGTAACAGCACGAAATTATTTGAATTAGTGCAGGGAATTCTGCAGAACTTATAAAGAAGTTCGTGAAGATTTTCTTGGAGTAAATAATGGTGGAATTTTCGAATCAATTCCCGGCAAAATTTATGGTGGAATTCCTGAAGACACTGCCAAAGAAGTTGCTGAAGGCATTCCTAAAGAATCCCTGATAGAATTTCGGATAGAATGCCAGGAGCAATTGTCGAAGGAATTCCTGGAGAAAGCTTGCATATTGATTTTTCTGCCTATTTTATAATAAATATTATTTCAGAGAGGATTTGTTTAGAAATTCAGATGTATAGTTCTAGTTTTCTTAAACTTATGGAAGAATGCAGGATTTTTATAATAATAAGATGTATGGTTCTAGTTTTCTGAAACTTATGGAATAATGCAGGGTTTTTATAATAATTGTTATAGCCGATTTAATATTCTTTCTGAATACTAAGTTCGTTAATATTTTTCTCACTTTATTTAAAAATATCTGATGAGCAATAAATCACGCCTTTTTAAATCCATTATTGTTTTAATCATTATTGTTTCGATTTGGTTTGGAGTTGGTTTCATGTGTTAATATTCATGTGTTTTTATAAAACTACTATAAAACTACGATTTGGAAGACCAAAAAAGTTGCCCCCCCCTTCTCGAAATCCTGGCTACGCCCATGTTTCTGAGAACAGGAAATCAAATTTCTCAGCACCTGACAGCTAGTAATAACCTTTAATATCCTAGAGTTTCCATCAGAATTGCAATGTTTCACTTAGAATCCCACATTTTAAAAATATTCTGAAATATTCAAATCTTGAACTAATAAAAAGGTCATAATTTCAATATCCTTCCAGAATTTTTTGGTCGTCTTCATCGGCATTACATTATAAATTGTAATGTTTCAAAGCCAAGTTATTATTTTCGGTATGCTAGCACGATGAAACTCATATGCCCAGGTGAATCGAGAAAAAATATACACCGCTCAAAGTTTCTGGAACTATTTTATTTCAAGCATCTTAATTTTTATCCTTTCATTTATAGTGTTTAAAATTATAATTTAATTATAAATTTAATTATAATTATAATTAAACCTATACAGTTTGAAGTTAACTCAATTTAATATGACAATTACTAGTGTTAGAAAAGTTTAAAATAGCCAAGTCGTAGTCGAAGAAAATTCAATCGGTTTGATAGAAGCCACGTTAGAATCGAATACGGAATTATTGCTTTCACATGTCCCCAGATAATTTTTTTTAAAAATCCAGGTGGTAGCTTAAGCCATGTAAACGTCTGAAGGGGTACCACTGAAAAAACGGTTGAGAACTGCTGCCATAGAACAAAGAAAAAATTGCTGTGCTATTATTCGGCGTTTGATTACTTTTTAATTTTAATTGTTATTTTTGGGAAAATATCATTTACGATGAATCTTCAGTTTTGGGGAAATGTTATTTTCGGGGAAATTTCACTTTCAGGCAAATGTTATTTTCGCGTGAATGTTGTTTTCGTGGAAATGGCATTTTCGGTGAAATGAAACGTTACTTTCAGGCAAATGTATTATTCGGGAAAACGTTTTTTTATTCTCGGGAAATTCAGTTTTTAGGCAAATGTTATTTACGGGGCGATGTTTTTTGCCTTTCTCGCACAACAAAGCTATACCGGAAGGTTAAAATTTCACTCCGATTTGTACAAAAGATGAAAAAGTTGAAATCAACTTTTTATTTAGTAATCTTCAACCGAGTTTCTAGCAACAAGTTGCATTCAGAAGGTGTATAAGTCTTGTGATTGAATTTGATAACGGTCGGTCATTGCGTTCAAAAGTTATAAAGAAAATGGAATCGAACCCATGACCATCCACTTATAAGGCGAATGTGTAGAAAACTACTCCACGGGAAAGTGATGAACTTTATATCTATTTGAAAATCACTTAAATAAAGATATTTAAAAATACTCGACGGGACCCCCCTGGGGTTATTTTTGAGCAATTTTTTTTCGTGAAAGTGTTTCGCTTGTTTTACGTCCAGAACTTGACTCGACTTAGCGCCATTGAAAACGGCCTTACTGTTGAAGTTGAAATTTGTATATGTAAAGTTATAATTCAAGTGGTGGAATTAATTGGGATAGTACTAACTCGTCTTATGACAAGTTGAGGCAAAGGTTATTTTCGAGGAAACGTCGTTTTCGGTAAAATGTCAATTTCGGGGAAATGTTATGTTCGAGAAAATTTTATTTTTTGAAATTGTACAAACAAATGGGAAGTGAGAAGTTAGAAGTGAGAAATGACATGTGATAAGTGAGAAGTTAAAGGTGAGACATGAGAAGTGAGCAGTGGAAAATGAGAAATGAGAAGTGAGAAAAAGAAGTGAGTAGTGAAAATTGAGAAGTGGGCATTGGGAAGTGAGAAGTGAGAAATAAGAAATTAGAAGTGAGAGGTAAGAGGTGAGAAGTGAGTAGTGAGAAGTGAGGAGTGAGAAGTGAGAAGTGAGAGGTAAGAAGTAAGAGTGAAAAATGAGAAAAGAGAAGTGAGCATGGCAAGTAAGTAGTGAGGACTGGGAGACAAAAGATGAGGAGTAAGAAGAGTGAAGTGTGGAGTGCGAAGTGACAAGAACATTTTTCTGCCTTTTTCTTCTTCTTTTTCCTCCTTCTTTTTTTTTGTTTTCTTCTTCCTTCTTTTTTCTTTCCTTTCACATCTTACATTCATTCTTCTTTTTATTCTTCTTTCATCTTCCTTTTTTATTCTTTCATTAATTTGGGAGGAACGGGCTTGGCAGTCATATGACCACCACTTCTACCTCATACGCAGGAGGTCTTAGGTTTCAATCCCAGGCTCGTTCTATTCTTCTTATTTGTATCTTTCTCTATATTTCTCATTACTAGCAATTGCTAGAACTGGACCATATCGTTTCCATCACCTATACTATTGGTTGGCCAATCAATAATACGCGGCACGCGAATCGGTTTTGCTTGAGTTTGACGTTTGTTCATTACCGCCATCTGGTTCGTGATTTGTTCAAGTTGGTGAGAACAATAGATGTCGCCAATGTTTTTTCAACTTGAAAATTGATTCACTTATGACCATTCGACAGTTTTAGTCGTTACGCCGTCGTCGACACTTTTGCATCGGCGTTAAGCAGTTCCTAGATTTGTGTGGTGGAAATTCCGAAAAATACCCCGTGCTAGTTCAGAAGGGTGTCCAGAGGATGGTATGAAGGACCTTCTAAAGTCCGAGGATTCGCAATTTCGTTGAATTTCTCGACGAAAATTCTAAAGAATTTCCTGAGGAAGTACCATAGAATTTTCAGACAAAATTTCGAAAAATTTCCTTCCTAAGTAAATCGAGAAGGATATCCCGAAGCAACACTAAACAATTCCACGAGGAAATTTAAATGCAAAACTCTGAATAATCAACCTAGCGGTAATTGTGCCTTTCTCGTACGGTTATCTTTCGGTTGAGGATAAGATCTTACTCTATAATGGACCACGTCTGCCCCCATCCCCCCCCCCTAAATCCAGCCCTGCACCACGTAAAGGTGTCTACCCAGTATTACACGTATACTTTATATGCAAGATAGGGAAACATTATGAGAAAATTTCGAAACTTCTTCCTTGTTCCTTGTTTATTCTACATTCTCACCTCCCGCTTCTTATGTCTTACTACTCGCTTTTTACTTATCTCTTCTCATCAATCACTTCACACTACTATTTGCTCATTTTCGATTGTCACTTCTCACTTCCCACTTCCCACTAAACACTTCCTACTTCTCACTACTCGCTACTTACTTCGAACAACTCATTTCGTACATCCCACTACTAACTTCTCACTTCTACTTTTCACTACTCACAAATCAATTCTCACTTCGAACATTTCACTCCTCACATCGAACACTTAATAAGGATACATATTTCAACCATTCGACCAAACGGAATTCTGCCGAATATCGTTTGGCCAAACGGGATTTGGTACATAGGGCCAACGTGAAAGATCTCCATGTTGGGCAGTCGCTCGCTTTAACCTTGACCTGGGCTCAGATCAGATACCTGTCGACTTCTCTTATTTCTTTGTTGAGGCTACGTCGCCACAAGTTCCTGGGTCCCTAGGTCTGCCTCTGCTGTGATGCCCTGCCGGATTCCAGTCCAGCATTTGCTTACGGATTTCGTCTCCGCTCTTTTGTAATGTGTGGCCGATTACGGCCATTTTATTTACGCTCTCGAATTTTTGTTGAAATCGGTTTTTGGTGGCATCGTCGATGGAGCTCAGCATTCGATATCCAGTTGTGAGGTGACCAGTCTTGAATTATAAAACGTAGACATCGATTTATGAATACTTTCTGTGTGATGTCTGCTGATACACACCACGTATCACTGGTGTGTAGCAATAAAGAAATCACGTTAGAGTTGAATATTCTAAATTTGGTGCGATGACAATTCTGATTGGATCTCCATATATTTCGTAAACTTGCAAAAGCAGCTCTAACTTTCTTGATTCGTGCTACTATGTTGATCTTGATTCCGCCGTCCGCCGCTAACTGGCTGTTAAGATATTGAATGTTTTTGACCTTCACTACTTGCGTGGTTACCGTAAAAAAATTGAGGTGAATTTCCGGAATCCTTCGAAATTTCGTCAGCAGATTCATCAATATACCATAAGGAATTTCTTCAGAATTTCATTGGAAAATTTTCAAAAAAAAAATCAAGGGAAGTCTTTTGGTATGGTCTAAGGAAAATCTTCAGAATTTCCTGGGCAAATTCATCGTGTTTTCAACGAAAAATTCTTCGAGAAGTTCATCGATTTCCTCCGTAAATTTTCCGCGAGGTCCACGTACATGTACATGCTTCTTCGAGATATTTTTCGTTATTGCCTCGGAAAATTCCAAAAGGCTTTCTGAGGAAATTCCGAAGAATTTTCCTAGGAAATATCCGAGAATTTCTCGAGAAGATTAAAAAAAATCCTGTTAGATTTGCGTAGAATGTCCAGATGAAATTCCCAAGAACATCTCATGGAATTTCTGAAGAATTTTCCGAGAAAATAATTATTCCCTTCATATTCCAAAAGCAATCCAAAGAAAACAAAGTTCCGAAAAAAAAATCCGACCAAATTTTAAACAGTTACTCGACAAAATTCCGAAGATTTACTGCAACATACATTGGGAATATTTTTCCTAATCCATTTAATTTCTTTTAAAAAAAATCCCGCAAAAAAAATCTGGAATCAAATAGAATAAAAATAATTCCACGCTAACATCTTCTTTTTCTCGATCAGTAGAAAATAATTCAATGATACCTAATTCTGTTACTGATATTTCAAACTGTTATGAACTAGATGTGCATAAGAGGTAAAATACAAAAGTTATTGATGATGATGATGATGATACTACCATCTATTGTAGCAAGGCACCTGCCGATAGCACTGGCCATATCTGACAAACGATTTGATCATGATTATACTACTGTTTGTATTTCATCAGACTCCTGTATGAAGGGCCAAAAATGGGTGAGGTGGTTCCATAAGCAGAGACACTTATGCGAATCCACGGGAGGAATAGAGAATCTCCTTCCAGAAGAAAGTTCGTACATACAATATTATAATCTAGCCCTCGTTTCCCAGATTGACCCAATAGATGGGGAGAAGAGCCCGCCCTTTATCCACGAGATGTTAACAATAGGAAGTTGGCGATTCCACTCTTCCTATCCAAATCGCTTCAATCGGGTGCCCTGATGGTTTTGTTTTTTTTTTTTGGTTTATGGTATATAATCATATAGTTTCAATATAATTTGCTAAGTATATATAATGGAATTCTCTCACCAAGTTTCCATTCGTATGTCCTGGATGATGGAGGATCTTACTTCAACACTAGCTAGTTTTAGATTTATGCTATCTTCAGAGTATAATTTCATTCTGGTTCAAAGATCGAAAAATAGACTTCTTGATTTCTGAAAAGATGAAATAAAAATCCGGCAGTATCATACATAATAGCATGAGCATTTGAATTAAATTGAATAATTAAAAATGAAATTAAAATGAATATGTATATATTCTATACAATACTATAACACAGCCTTTTTTTTTCTCTCTATATAAACTATACTCATCTTTCGAACACATTTTTTAATTTCGTGATAATCTCTAGAAGCATGTATTGCTAAGGTAAGGAGGAAAGGAAAGGAAAAGGAAAGGAAAAGGAAAGGAAAAAAGGAAAGGAAAGAAAAGGAAAGGAAAAGGAAAGGAAAAGGAAAGAGAGAAAAGGAAAAGGAAAAGGAAAAGGAAAGAGGAAAAGGAAAGGAAAAGAAAGGAAAAGGAAAGGAAAAGGAAAGGAAAAAGGAAAGGAAAAAAAGGAAAAGGAAAGGAAAAGGAAAAGGAAAAGAAAGGAAAAGGAAAGGAAAAGGAAAGGAAAAAAGGAAAAGGAAAAGGAAAGGAAAAGGAAAGGAAAAGGAGAAAAGGGAAAAGGAAAGGAAAAGGAAAGGAAAAGGAAAGGAAAAGGAAAGGAAAAGGAAAGGAAAGGAAAGGAAAAGGAAAGGAAAAAGGAAAGGGAAAGGAAAAGGGGAGAGAAAAGGAGAGAGGCATTCCACGGTGCAGTCGATCCTGAGCGACCATTTGAAAATATTTGAAATCTCATAGTTTTTCAATTCTATCTAAATCGTCATTTTCGATATCAAATCTTCATTGAGTCACGACTAACTTTTCAAAAGGGTGTATGTGAAATGGTTCAAAATATTAAAAGCTGCTCGATTGTTGATTTTTTCAGCAAAGTTAGACAACTAAATGTGATTCTTAAGAAAATGTGCACAGTAAAAAAATTTTTTTTGCCTTTAAAATATCATTTTGTCACAAAACTCAAATATCTCAAAACCCTCATTTTTTCAACGTAATTTTTTTAGGGAAACGGTCCATTTATTAGCTATCTACCATAAAATTTGGTGATGGTAATCAATAAACAAAAAGGCATGCTCAAACATTTCACAATTTTCACATTTAGTAAAAAATTTTTCTGTGTAAGTTATTTCTGAGAATTGCAGTTTGATGCAGATTTTATTGTTAAGGGACGGATTTAAATAAGTTGTTTTCATGATATTTTGATTTAATTATTCATAGCATCTATAAGAAACTTAGACACGATCCAGTGTTGTGATCAAAAGTATTGATAGGCTAATTTTCATTGCACGTGTGACTGAAAATCTTTTAATAGTGTTGAAACCTGTGATAATAACGTTGATAGAAACATATCAGAAAATGTTATTTTAAGACAAAAGCTGCAAATCAAAGATTTATATACACGTACGTCTATAGTTTACCCTCAAAAAATATACCTCTTAGAGAATAGACTTATGATCGGGAGGAAACGGGTATCTTCAATAACAACAATGCATGATAGGTAATTACCATGACAAGTTTCCTGAAAAGCAAAAATTACTTACCATTAAGGTTGTTAAAGATCTATAGTAATTTTTCTTCAGTCACAAATGACACCAAATCTGGG